>NC_057797.1:459894543-460494543 GCF_018294505.1 Triticum aestivum
CGATGTCTCCCACGCCTTGATCCAGCAAGGAGAGAGGGAGAGGTTGAGGAAGACTCCATCCAGCAGCAGCACAACGGCGTGGTGGTGATGGAGGAGCGTGGCAATCCTGCAGGGCTTCGCCAAGCACCTACGGGAGAGGAGGAGGTGTCACGGGAGGGAGGGAGGCGCCAAGGGCTCAGGTATGGATGCCCTCCCTCCCCTCCACTATATATAGGGGCAGGGGAGAGGGGGGAGGCGCAGCCTTGCCCCTTCCTCCAAGGAAGGGGTGCGGCTAAGAGGGGGGGAGGAGTCCATCCTCCCCAAGGCACCTCGGAGGTGCCTTCCCCCTTTAGGACTCTCCCCTTTTTCCTATATCTTGGCGCATGGGCCTCTAGGGGCTGGTGCCCTTGGCCCATGTAGGCCAAGGCGCACCCCCTACAGCCCATGTGGCCCCCCGGGGCAGGTGGCCCCACCCGGTGGGCCCCCAGGACCCTTCCGGTGGTCCCGGTACAATACCGATGACCCCGTAACTTGTCCCGATGGCCGAAACAGGACTTCCTATATATAAATCTTTACCTCCGGACCATTCCGGAACTCCTCGTGACGTCCGGGATCTCATCCGGGACTTCGAACAACATTCGGTAACCACATACAAGCTTCCTTTATAACCCTAGCGTCATCGAACCTTAAGTGTGTAGACCCTACGGGTTCGGGAGACATGCAGACATGACCGAGACGTTCTCTAGTCAATAACCAACAGCGGGATCTGGATACCCATGTTGGCTCCCACATGTTCCACGATGATCTCATCAGATGAACCACGATGTCAAGGACTCAATCAATCCCGTATACAATTCCCTTTGTCTAGCGGTATGGTACTTGCCCGAGATTCGATCGTCGGTATACCGATACCTTGTTCAATCTCGTTACCGGCAAGTCTCTTTACTCGTTCCGTAACACATCATCCCGTGATCAACCCCTTGGTCACATTGTGCACATTATGATGATGTCCTACCGAGTGGGCCCAGAGATACCTCTCCGTTTACACGGAGTGACAAAATCCCAATCTCGATTCGTGCCAACCCAACAGACACTTTCAGAGATACCCGTAGTGTACCTTTATAGCCACCCAGTTACGTTGTGACGTTTGGCACACCCAAAGCACTCCTACGGTATCCGGGAGTTGCACAATCTCATGGTCTAAGGAAATGATACTTGACATTAGAAAAGCTTTAGCATACGAACTACATGATCTTGTGCTAGGCTTAGGATTGGGTCTTGTCCATCACATTATTCTCCTAATGATGTGATCCCGTTATCAACGACATCCAATGTCCATGGTCAGGAAACCGTAACCATCTATTGACTAACGAGCTAGTCAACTAGAGGCTTACTAGGGACATGGTGTTGTCTATGTATCCACACATGTATCTGAGTTTCCTATCAATACAATTCTAGCATGGATAATAAACGATTATCATGAACAAGGAAATATAATAATCAATTTATTATTGCCTCTAGGGCATATTTCCAACAAGGTATACCGGCCTTATGTAGCCGGATTGACTCTTTGAAGATTAGAAGCCCATGAAGATATAAAGATGATGGCGCTTTACGGAGGGCCCAAAGGCGGGTTACAGTCTGAAAATGTAAACCGGCCTAGTCATGTAACTTGTATAGTATGATAGAAAGAGAGAGGCCGAACTGGATACGTTTATAAACCGGCTTTGGGACTCTGTAGTCCGGCGGGCGTCAACCTATGTATATAAAGGGACGACCCGGCCGCGGTTTAGGGACAGACAACAACAACTCGAGAGCCAGACAAAGCGGATTCGCTCCCTGGCCTTCGAAACCCTAGCAATACCAATCACAACTAGACGTAGGCTTTTACCTTCATCGAAGGGGCCAAACTAGTATAAACTCCCGTGTCCCCTTGTCCGGTTTAACCCCTTTAAGCTAACCCGTTGCGATGGCTCCACAACTAAGTCCTTTCATGAGGACATCTTTCGTGACAAACCCACGACAGTTGGCACCCACCGTGGGGCTGTCGCATGATGGTTTCGAGTTCTTGAAGGGCAGCTTCGATGGACTTAAGGGATATGCTATGGGCCGGATGACGAAGAGTCGCCGCGGCAAGCTCTACATTGACAACGCAGGATGGGGTCCCGAGGCCGATTCAATCGAATACGGGTACCGGGTCCCCTTTGGTGGGATTCACGTCTTCATCGGCAAGATCGGCGAACCCTCCCCCGAGCCGGACATCTGCACCGACATCATCGAAACGGCTCGGTGTGCAAGTTCTTCGCCGGTTCAGCCCGAGGCAAGGCATGTTTTCGTAGGTGTCATCCATGGATCAGGGCACGAGGACGGACCGGTGTCCGATGGAGAAACCGTAGTCCGCTCTGATGATGAGTCTTCTGGAGAAACCGAATCGCTTTACCAGTTGCAGGACGTCCGGATTGAGGGAGGATCCGAGGGCAATAGTATTCCGGATTCCCCCGGTCTGCCAAACCGGGCCGTCATCTTCATGGCCGGCACACAATCGGTGCCTCATTCATTTGCCGCCGCAGCAATGCTCTCTGGTTCAATGACGGCCACACCAGCAGGGGCAGGAAGCTCGGCGCCACCTCCGGCCCAAGTCTTGTCTGATTTGTTCGACGCTCTGGCCACATTGATGTCCGCGGAGGTAGACGTGACAGCCAGGGATCAGCATGATGCGGAGATTGCAAAAGTGAAAGATCAGATAGCCCAGGCTAAAGAGGACCTGGCAGCAGAGAACACCAGGATGGCTACGGAGCGGGCCGAGTTGGAAGCACAGGCTTACCGGATTAGACTGGATCAGAATGCTTCAGAGGAAGTCATGAGAAGAAGGTACCGGTCACGTCTCCCGTCGGTTTATGAGCCACAGAATCTTTTCAACACGCCAGGTGCAGGAGCTGGTAACCAACCCACGCTAAACCGGGCGAGGGCGCCGGGAGCAAGACCGCCGGTTCAGCCGCGCACAACGGACCTGCCTCGCCAGAACAACGTTGTATCATCAACGCCGCCCGGGCATTATTCCAGCCCGTTGGACAACATTGTGGCCGCCGCTTCACACCTGGCGGCCCTCCCAACCGACAGCGAGTCACCAGTTGTGGTGGAAGCACGTCGGGCCAGGGATCTCCTTCAAACAGCACTAAATCAACAGCAAGCATATTCACACAACCGTGAGAGGATTCATTCCACTCCCTGTCCAAGCCGGAGTTATAGCAGACACGTGGAAGACGAACCGGCCGTGTCCAGTAGTGCACGCTGCCGAAATTCGCCATGAGGGAACAACCCGGCTGGGGGAGGTACTAATGTGCAAGATGTTGTGGACCATGGCCGCGCACGTCGAGAGGCCGAGTTGACAGCTCGACACGAAGCACGACAGCATACTCTGGTTCACCCCACTGCCTCCGTGGAGCCAGGGGCGATGTTTAGTTCCTTAGGGGTACCGTGTTTAACTCCTGCTTTGCGTAATGTGCGACTACCCAAGGATTTCAAGGGACCTCGTAAGGTACCAAATTATACTGCCGATTTGCAGCCATAGGTGTGGGTGGAGAGCTATGAGATGGCAATGAAGATGTTAGATGTGGATGAGGCGGTGTGTGCTAAATATTTCACCATGATGTTGGAAGGAACAGCTCGCACTTGGTTGAAGAGCTTGCCGACCAACTCTATTGGATCATGGGCCGAACTGAAGCACCGGTTTATCCAGAACTTCAAGGATACGTGTAAGCAGCCAATGTTAATTGTAGATCTGGCCGCTTGTGTCCAAGAGGAAGGGGAGTCCATGACCCATTGGGTCAAACGGGTCTCGGCGATTTTGCATTCATCAGATCGTATCAATGCAGACACCGCAGTGTTAACGCTAGAGGGCAATTGCCATTTCAAACCGTTGAAACAGAAGTTGGGAAGGCTCAAACGTCACTGCAACGACATGTCAACACTCATGGCCGCTTTGGTTAAATATGCGATTCAGATAATACCAATGATCCGGATTCAGAGGAGGACAAACCGGAGAAGGGTAAGAAGACCAGCAATGCCAAAGGCCAACAACACAATCCGGCAGGCCATGGAAACGTTGGTAAGCGCAAGGCCGATAGTGGTTTGGACTTTGTCGCAAATACCAACGCGTAGGAGAATGGCCAGCGCCGTAAAGGCAAGCAGCCCCAGAGGGGTGGAGGTCCAGGCAACAATTTGGAGCGTTTGTTACATCAGCCCTGTCCAAAGCATGGATCGAAGGAGAAACTGGCATCACATCTCTGGAAAGATTTTTATATCATGCGGGATTTCAAGAATTCCAATATGTCCCAATATGACAACGGCCCTCCCGGCGGTTCAGGAGGAGGTTTCCACGGGCCGGGTTACGGAGGTGGTGGTTCCGGTTCAGGGTTTCCAGGCAATCAAACCAGACACGTCAATCAAGGACACCAAGGCAACCAGGGAGGTTACAACCATCAGGGGAGTCAGCAGCAGCATCAGCAGTCGGGTTATCAGAGCAATCCCAAACAGCTGAACAGTGGGCAATATCATGTCTTCACTACTAGTTTGTGCAAACGTGATCAGAAGCTTCACAAAAGGGCAGTCAACTCTGTTGAGCCGGCAGTACCTCAGTATTTACACTGGTCGGAGCAACCTATTTTGTGAAGCAGAGAGGATCACCCGCCCCGGGTTGATAATCCAGGTCATTTGGCCTTGGTGGTAGTCCCTCAAGTCGGGGGATACAAGTTCACTAAAGTGCTCATGGATGGGGGAAGTAGTATCAATATTTTGTATTATGATACATTCCGCTGTATGGGGTTGACAGATAAGGATCTTAAACCGTCGAATATGGTATTTCATGGTGTGGTGCCTGGTAAGTCTGCATATCCCGTCGGTAAGATAGCTTTGGAGGTAGCTTTTGGAGATGACTACGATTCAAGGTCAGAAACATTAACATTTGAGGTGGTGAAGATCAAAAGTCCATACCACGCCTTGTTTGGGCAGCTGGTTTATGCTAAGTTTATGGCAAGGCCATGTTATGTTTACCTACAGCTTAAAATGCCAGGTCATAAGGGGACTATCATAGTACATGGAAGTAGAAAGATTGCTTTGGAGTGTGAAGAAGGCGATGCGGCTTATGCTGAGTCGGTTTGTGCCATGGAGGAGTTAAAATTCTATAAGGAGCAAGTTGATCCGGCAGACATGACCTCCTTAAAAAAGCCAACCACGGAACATGATCCAGCATTGAAGTTCAAATCAGCTACAGACACTAAGATGGTTGACTTTGTCCCTGGCGATTCATCCAAACAGTTCAGCATCAGCGCTAACCTGGATCCCAAATAGGAAAGCACGCTCATCGAGTTCATCCGTGAGAATCGGGACATCTTTGCATGGAAACCTTCTGACATGCCAGGTGTACCGAGAGAACTCATTGAGCACACACTCAACATTGATCCGAAATTCAAACCGGTCCGACAGTTCCTCCGCCGCTTCAACGAGGAAAGGCGCAAGGCTATAGGTGAAGAGGTCGCCCGTTTGTTGGCTGCTGGGTTTATTGTTGAAGTTTTTCATCCAGAGTGGTTAGCCAATCCGGTGATGGTTCTTAATAAAAAGGGCACTTGGCGCATGTGTGTGGACTACACAGATTTAAACAAGGCTTGCCCTGCAGACCCCTTTGCTCTCCCTCGCATTGATCAGATAATTGATGCTACGGCGGGTTGTGACCGTTTGTGTTTTTTGGATGCTTACTCTGGTTATCATCAGATCAAAATGGCAGTTAAGGACCAGGAGAAGATAGCCTTTATAACTCCCTTTGGAGCCTTCTGCTATGTTTCCATGCCCTTTGGACTCAAGAGTGCCCAGGCAACTTACCAGCGATGTGTTCAGAATTGCCTTCATAAGCAAATTGGCGCAATGTTCATGCGTATGTAGATGATATTGTGGTCAAATCCAGAAAGGAGGAGACTTTGATAGATGATCTACGGGAAACCTTTGACAATCTCCGGGTTTACAAGATGATGCTCAATCCGGAGAAGTGTGTTTTCGGTGTCCCGGCAGGCAAGCTCTTAGGCTTTCTGGTTTCAAACAGAGGCATTGAGGCTAATCGGGAAAAGATTGCAACGATTACGTCCTTGGCTAAACCGGCGTGTATTAACGATGTGCAACGTCTAGCCGGCCGGATTACAGCCTTGAGCCGGTTTATCAGCCGCCTTGGAGAGAAGGCCATCCCCTTATATCAGATGCTCAAGAAAACGGATAACTTTGTCTGGAGTGAGGCAGCTGATAAGGCGTTTAAAGATCTGAAGAGGCAGCTCGTGGAACCGCCCGTGCTGGCAGCACCGATCGATAAAGAGCCATTATTATTATATGTAGCTGCTAATGCCCGGGCTGTCAGCGTAGCCATTGTGGTAGAGCGCAAGGAGCCTGGCAAAGAGTATCCGGTTCAATGGTCGATTTATTATTATCAGTGAGGTACTCATTGAGTCAAAGCAGAGGTATCCGCATTGGCAGAAACTGGTGTATGGGGTGTTTATGGCAAGCCGGAAGCTCAAACACTATTTTCAGGGCCATCCTATCACAATGGTCAGTTCAGCTCCTTTGGACATCATTCAAAACAGAGAGGCAACTGGCCGGATTGCCAAGTGGGCCATTGAGCTTGGACCCCACGGGCTCAAATATATACCCCGCACGGCGATCAAGTCCCAGGCACTCATAGATTTCATCAACGATTGGACGGAGTTACAGGCACCTGAGGAGAAACCAGATAATACATATTGGACTATTCATTTTGATGGGTCCAGATAGCTAGAGGGTTCGGGGGCTGGAGTCGTATTAACTTCTCCACGAGGTGATAAGTTTTGTTATGTCCTCCGTTTAATGTTCCCTTGTACTAACAATGCAGCTGGATATGAGGCTTTACTCCACGGTCTTCGGATGGCTAAAGAGATGAATTTGAGCCAGGTTAAGTGCTTCGGCGATTCAGATCTAGTGGCTCAGCAAGTGTCTGGCACTTGGGATTCTAAGGACCCACTCATGGCTGCATATCGGCGAGAGGTGGACGCAGTGGCTGGTCACTTTAAAGGTTATCAGGTGGACCATATAGACCGGCGGAAGAATGAAGCGGCGGACGCTTTAAGTTGTCTTGGTTCCCAACGTAAACCGGTTCCGCCCAATGTCTTTCTTGATGTATTGCACAATCCGTCAGTCAAAATACCAACCGAAGAAGATTTGGTTGTTCCTGATCCAGAGGCTCAGTTGGTGGCAGCTCTGCATGCCATACCGGATTGGACGATCCCATATCTGGATTACATGAACCTGGGCGAGTTACTAGCTGAGGAAACGTTGGCTCGACAGATAATCCGGCGTTCCAAGTCCATGGCCATACTCAACGGGGAGTTACATCGTTACAGTGTTTCAGGAGCAATTCAACGATGCGTTTCTCCTCAAGAAGGTTGTGAGACTTTGCGAGAAATTCATGAAGGGGATTGCGGTCACCATGCCAGTTCAAAGTCGTTGGTTGCTAAAGCTTTTCACCACGGTTTTTACTGGTTGACGGCGCATGCTGATGCGGAGGATTTAGTCAAAAGATGTGATGGATGTCAAAAGTTTGCCCGCCGTGCGCACGTTCCGGCTCAAGAGTTGCGGATGATTCCAATTACGTGGTCGTTTGCCACTTGGGGGCTAGATATGGTTGGGCCCTTCAAGCGCTCCAAGGACAAGAAGACCCATCTGTTAGTAGCAGTTGATAAATTCACTAAATGGGTAGAGGCAGAGCCAGTCAGCAAGTGTGATGCAGCCACGGCGGTTCAATTCATCAAAAAGGTTATATTCCGATTTGGCTTTCCACATAGCATTATAACAGATAATGGCACTAACTTGTCAAAAGGAGAGATGGAAGAATTCTGTCAACGTGAGCACATCCGGCTTGATCTAGCATCAGTGGCTCACCCCCAATCTAATGGTCAAGCGGAAAGGGCGAATCAAGAAATTCTACGGGGTATCAAACCAAGGCTTATGGTTCCCTTAAAGCGAATGCCGGGTTGTTGGGTCGAGGAGCTACCTTCTGTGTTATGGAGCATCAACACCACACCCAATAGGTCTACGGGTTACACGCCTTTCTTCATGGTTTATGGAGCAGAGGCGGTTCTTCCTAGTGACATCCATCACGATTCGCCCCGTGTGGCATCTTATGTTGAAGCTGATAATGAGAAGGCACGTCAGGATTCTCTGGACCTGTTGGATGAAGAGCGGGATCTTGCAGCAGCGCGTTCGGTGATTTATCAACAAGATCTTCGACGTTATCACAATCGCCGGGTTAAAACCAGAACCTTTCAAGAAGGTGATTTGGTGCTCCGGCTCATCCAGGATCAGACCGATATGCACAAGTTATCCCCCCCTTGGGAAGGACCCTTTGTGGTCAGCAAAAATCTGCACAACGGATCCTACTACCTCATTATTGTTCGAGAGCATGAAGACTCACGTCAATCGGAGGAGGAGACAAAGCGGCCATGGAACATAGCTCTCCTTCGGCCTTACTATACTTGAAGCCATAGGCTCTTCACCTGTACATATTTATGACAGTGTATATACCATATAATAAACCGGAGCCTCCGTTATAAGCGGGGTATCTGTTCTTTCTTATATCATGTGTGTGCTTTTCCAAGTTAACGGTCAAAGCGGAGCCTTTGTTAAACCGGCTTTAGCAGCTGCATAAAGACAAAGAAAATCACTAGGGGGCTTGGTCATGCTTGAACCACAGCTACACCTCTTGATAGGCATTGCAGCCGCACAAGGAAAAATCTGTGGAGCCAAAGAGAGTATTGTACACAGTACAAACTCAAACATAGGCACACGCTGAGCATCGCTCACAAAGTTACTTGGGGGCTCTTTTTTGCAAAGCAACAAAGAGTTTGAAAGGACCCTTGTAACTGGCTATCAAGCCACGGCTTGGAAGCCTAGTGTATTCACCTAAAACCCCGGGTTAACCTGCCTTCATCAAGTAAGCCACTCCTATCCAGGTAATCTTGGTATGACCCATCGAACGTTTGACAAGTCAATCTTTTATAGACCCTGAACTTGTCATAGTTAAAACGGTGATAGGTTAATTGGAGGCCCATCTTAAAAGGCTTTGTTAAATGGTTTAAACTCAGAGGCCTGGCAGCCCATGAAAAGCCTCGATTTGGAGCCTGGCAGCTCGTAAAAAGCCTCGCATATTTTCCTATTTGAATTTTGTTTGTTGACAATCATAAGTATTTTTGATAAACCGGCGTCCTTGACCCGGCTTGCTTTACAACCACCAGTTGTTGGCACATGATCAATTATAAACCAGTGGTCATTGACCCGGTCTGGTTTTACTAAATCGCCAGTGTTATGAAGAAAATCCGGTAGTTATACCGGTCCGGTTTAATAGATAGACCAGCATTATGAAGATGAAATTATCAAACGTATCAGGTTGGTGTTAAACACCTTTGTTGTATACACGTTTGGTCAATCAATGAGGTATGTTCTGTACATTATTTTTTGTACAAAAACTTGCTTACTCAGCTCAAGTACTATATACTTCTTGGTTATTATGACATGTTTAGCGGTAAACCGCTAGACACTTTTTAAGTTTTTTGGACCCAAGAAGGCAAGTCATCATAGGCTATGCATAAAATATATCCTGAAGGGCGGCACAGATTGTCACAAAGTGTTATGAAACATGCTCGATATCATGGCAGATAAACAAAGTTTCAGCTATCCTATTACATGAAGCTTCAAAGTGGCTCAAACAGTGCCATTGTTTTTCACAGTAGCCATATAAACCGGCGACCGGATCAGGATTCTTCATCATGACGGTTTGACGGTTGCGGATCAGTTGGTGTGGGCGCTTCTTCATCCCTCCCCAGCCGCTGGAAATCAGTCATTGACCAATCGATTCCGGTTAAAGCTTGGAACACTGCTTCCTCATGGATAAGATCAGAAGGGTTAATATCAGGGGCATAAGTGTGCTTACGAATCGGAGGCACAAGTTCTTCGACTTCATGGATCTCGGTCGGCTGTCTTCTCCCTTCTGCATCATAAAACGGTTGAAAATGGGACAAATCGGTGTCCTCAGCCAATTTGCTGGCCGCTGGCCGCATCTGCTTGGTCAGCCGCCGAAGATCATCATTGTCAAAGTTTGAACCATCTTCTTTAACGCCTGGATATCCTTTATTGATATCCTCCGCTTCAAGGTCTGGAGTCCAGGCCTTGGCTCGAATAAGGGCAGTTAATGCTCCTGCTCTCGCAGCGGCTCTTTTTAACTCGACAATACGCGCCGGTAACATGCTCAGCTTCTCAAGGGTCTCTTTAATCAACGTTGGCTCTGGTTTGTTATAAGCCGCCGTACTAATGGCTCGCTGAGATCCAGAGTATAGCTGCTCAACCAATGTATATGCCGCTTTGAGCTTCATCCGCATATCTACACCAAGATGGGTGATCCGAGTTCCTGCCAAAGATTTTAACAACATTTTGGTCAGTTTTAAGATTCATTGACTGGTGCAACATACATAAGCAGATACTTACCAAAGATAGCAGAGGTCATAGCGTTGATTTGGTGCTTCAAACTCGCTAGTTCTTCAACCACCAGTTTCAGGGCTTCCTCCGCATCTACAACTCTTTTGGTCAAACCGGCTTTTTCGGTTTCCCATTCAGCACGATCTTGATTAAAGGATTCTTTCAATTTTTCCATTCCGGCCAGGGCCTGCGTCAGCTCCTCTTTGGCTTTCGCAGCTTCGGCTTGTTGAGACTTAAAATTTTCTTGCAAGTCAGAGTTTTGGGCATCTTTGCTTCTCAGTTCAACCTGCAACATTAAAGGTATATTCAACAAAACAACATATTTATGCACTAAGTATAAAGCATATAACAAGTTATCCACTTCATACTTGGGGGCTAATGCCTATTTGCTCTCAAATACTACCCTCTATGCAAGTCTCTAGAACAATGCAAGCATTATCCTTGACACTTGGGGGCTAATGTACGTTTGTTCTAAACCGGTGGTGTGGATTAAAAACCGGATTAACTTGCCAAGTTAAACCGGCCTTTATGGGCTATGCTGCAGAACGTTATCTAATTTTTCAAACATGAGTCTTATCTATGATTGAGGATACGCCTTGGCAAGGATCAATGATGGGATTCTTAAAGTGTTACAAAGACCCGGTTTATGATTGACAATCATAAAACGGCTCTTGGAGGCTACTTGGAATAGTATTTCAGCTATAAATCAATGTGCAAGGGAGAAGTATTTACCTCATATCGTTCTTTCATCAATGTGACGCCCGGATAATTAGGCTACAGAAAAACTCTGCTAATGATGCCATGTCACCTCCGTTATTGTTGCTTCCACTGATTCGTTTATGATCGAGCTCTTGTATTCGAGCCTTCGAGGCCCCTGGCTTGTAATATGATGCTTGTATGACTTATTTTATTTGTAGAGTTGTGTTGTGATATCTTCCCGTGAGTCCCTGATCTTGATCGTACACATTTGCGTGTATGATTAGTGTATGATTGAATCGGGGGAGTCACAAGTTGGTATCAGAGCTGACTGCCTGTAGGAGTCCCCCTTCCACACTCCTTGGCCGAAGTTGAGTCTAGACATTGCTAAAACTTTTACTAACATGGCTGTGTGCCTTACGGGTCCACGTCGCCATCTGGGTAATATTAGGATCTTTTACTCCTCGATCCTTACTCTGGGACTCTGTTCTCTCTTCTTTTCGGGTTAAATGAATTTTGCTAAATCTAACATTAGGATCTCATGATCACCTTCACCCGGAGAGCACCTTATTACCGATGATCGTCTGCTGCACCTGAAAATTTTGAAGATACTCTCCGATGTTTCCTCGAGACCCTTGTGCCCTTCGCGGTTGCAATTCCATACCACCGATAAATCCCTATGGGAAGCTACATACACTTGTCGTCCATAACTTCATTTCCAATTTGGTCTTGTTATTACAAGATACCCTGAAATACTTCGGATATTCCGAGAATCCTTTGTGTCTACTGCCTTGCAGTTCTTTGCCACCTGAATGCCCCTATGGATAATTCCTCGCACTCACCGAGTATCCTCTCATCCCAGTTGATTCATGTACTTCGCAAAAGTCTTCGAAATACCATTCGATCTTCCGAAAATCCTTAGATGCTTATTGCTCTTGGAATTCTTGCTTGCTTGCATTATGGTTAATCCCATAAGTATAGTAATCTTATTGGCAGCCTTTGTCATTATCATTTTGAGTCTGTTGATTCAATATGTTGTGAATGCTCGCAATCCTCAATCAGATCCTAGTAGTCATCCTTGTGGCTCAGACGTCGTTTTAAACATGAGATGGATCTCGACCAATCAAATTGCCATCAATTACACCCCTAAGCCTACTCAACTTATCCATCCTTAATCAGAGTGTTTGCTCCTGATCCCTTCATTTGGAAATCATAATTCATTTGCATTAAGCCTCGAGTCAGTTATTTCTATAATCTGATGCCTTGGCATTCCATCTTCCTATGATTGAGTACCAGTACTCACATCAGCCCTGTTGTGGATCGCCATACCCATTGCCGGGTTATTATTCAACAGTGTCCTTCACAACCAAAATTCTTGTGAGTTATTTACCTGATACATAATGCCTTTGGTAAATTGTATCATCTACTTTTGTCAACCATGCTCTACTTTTGAGCTTGTGTTATTTACTCCCGAAGATCATGGTATATGTTCTAAGAAGCCCCGATGGGTTGAATCTATGCCTTCCTTAATCTATGTGAGCCGAAAGATTTCACGGGTCATACTCATCTGGTATTTCACCAGGTAAAACTTTCAACACTAATGCCATTATCAAAACGAGAAGTGAATGTAAGGTTGTGCTTTGGAGAAGTGGGAGTCGACCTTGAACTTTGTGTTCATGCCCATTGACCCGATGTGGAATTTATCATGGAAGCCTCTTGTATTAATAATGGTCCCCTTGTTATAAGTTCATCTTGTATCTATGTTGGTCCTTTGCAACCATGGTTTCGACCGTGATTGATCATCTTTGATCCTTTTCTCGGACAAGTTGAAGTACTTGCCTTCTGCGGGTCAATACGCCTGCCCAACCTCTATTTTGGTCTACCTTCGAGTATTACCTCCTGGTATCTCGAGGATATCAACCCATTACACTACATCTTATGAATTTCTGATGAAGTAGTACCCTTCCCTGGCATGGTCACTCCACGGGTTCTGGGTTGTCGTCAACTGAGAACATCAATTTTTGAATCAAATCATCACTATGATTCAGTACTTCCAGTACTTTGTTGTTAAGAAGTTTAATACTATCACGTCATTCCTAGCCTGATCGGCTACATCATTATCGTGCCAATTTTAATTGTGCTACTTGGTCCTTCTTCCCAGAGCACAATTTTCGACGATGAGCTAAGCTTACGTCGACCTTCCTCGTCATATCATTTTGCCTTGAACAATAAGCTGGATTCCGAGTTTGTGACGTACCCGTGGCTCCAATAACCTTTCGCTTCATCATTCCTTTGACTTGATGTCATCGTCGATCGATTACACCTTCATGAAATCTCTCGACAATTGTGTCGTGATCATCATCAACATTTTGAGCTCTTCTAGGATATCAATTGAATTCATGATGAGAAATACCATCTTTTCCCTTGATGATTTGTGTTATCATCGACCACTTTATTGCCTTCCGTTCAACACAAACTTGTTCATGTTTGTGTATACCTTGAGATCCTTGCTATCCAGCATTTGTTCTCCGTTACCTTGAAGTATTACCATCTTTTATGTCAAGAATGTCGTGGGAATTTCACCACCTCTTTAAGAATTCTTGATACAAGTGATACTCCTCACCATCTCCGTTCATTCCTTGGTCCCCGTGTAGTTTCTAACCGGAATTCCGACAATTGAACTCTGATGTGTGAATTCGAAACTTCTAGCAACCCTATTGCTTTGAAGTGAATGGTTGATAGTTTCATTCTAATTCTTTTGTTCATTAAGTCACCATTCTAACATTGATCGTGCAACCCAGCCCATATTGTGGGTGCACCTTTCAACCAATGTTTAACTGTGTATGTTTTCCTCGAGCATACATCATTATATCATTTGATCTGACTAATGTTATCTCGTTGTTCACATAATTGTGGAAACCCATCTTTTTGAAGTCTCGATGAATTGTCGCTGAGTTCATTAGCTACCTCCTTAACCCTTAATTGGTTTAATGATGAGCTTTTGTTTTGGGACTCGCTTCCGTAGACAATTTCTTGAGAATCTTACAATATCGTCTCGTCAATTTGTTTTGCACCTTTTCTTCTCAGGCATCCTGAGTCTGAGGTATCCTAACACCGATCAGATCTGAATCTCGGTTAGATATGATGGTTGGAACATTTTACCAAGAGTTATAACACTGGTCTTTTATGACCCGGTAAGGTGATGGCATGCCCAGCACACCTGGTCGGATGACCTGCTGTTATAGTTTCCTAATTAGCAAGGTTATCCATTCTTCCAGGAGGAAATTGTAAGACTTATTATACAAGTTGTTCCTGATGGATCCTTCCTGTATCCAAAGTCTGGCCTTTGCTTGAAGGCCATGTCAATGCTATCTCGAAGCATGGCTGTGGTAATCCCATTTTCAATAAGAGCATTTGAAGCACAATGCTAAATGTTTCTTGATCAATTATCCAAACATTGTTGTATGGGTAATGTCATGAAATTTCTCTCCCTTTTCCTGAAGGGTTTTCTACTTTATATCCTACCATGGATATCATGCTCTGCTTGTCCTTGGGAAGGGTATACCCCTGGTATATGTGTCAAACACATTTTTCTTTCCATTGTTATGATTAAATCTAATAGACATTTTTCCCTTTCCATTGGTTTGTTTAAACCCTTTCTATGATCTATATGATATAAGCAGTAATAATTCCCTGCTTGTGCAAACATCTCGGTGTACAATTCTGTCAGCCAGATCCTGTTACTATTGTTGATGACATTCCGATAGCCACCGATGGATGAGAACTTTTCCTATTGGTCCGCCTCGTTCAACGAGCAGGAAAATGGTTCTCTTCGTCCCTCGCCCTTGGTACCAACGATGCTACCAACATAACTGACTGGTTATTCTCTGACATGCCTTGCTTATAGGATTGTGCAAGACGTCACCCCTCTTCCTGCTTTTTACCCACATGGTGGGCCCATAACCCACAGTTCCATAGGATCGAAACCTGACTCTTCTATACACTCCCTGTTCGCAAGGTTGTTCCTCGCGTGTGGCCCCATAGGTAATTCATGGACCACCTTCCTAGTGATCTATTCTGGTATCAGACACAATGCTTATTCCCTTTGTTCTAAACCCCTTTCGCACCTCGCTTCAGGCAACGAACGATTGCCTGCCCGATCGAAACTTCTCACGGTACCTTCTTACTTTGCTCTTGAAATTTTCTTCAGTTACAATTCGAGAGTTACTTTTCGCCACCTTTCTCGGTGTTATCTACCAGATAAGCGACCTTCTAGAGGCCAGTTCTTCCGAAGTTACCCATTATCCTTTTTTGTAAGTACGATGGAACCCCCGGAGAAAGGATGACGACTTCATCATGATGCCCTGAAGCAGAGGAATGAAGAAAGCAATATAATGGATCGACCTCTTCGAGAAGAGCAACCAAGACCGAGGACACCCGTTAAAATTTCGTAACCAGAACTTTCCCCTTACTCCCCTCTTAAATCTCGGGACGAGATTTCTTGTAGTGGAGGAGAATTGTGACGCCCAGATAATTAGGCTACAGAAAAACTCTGCTAATGATTCCACGTCACCTCCGTTATTGTTGCTAATCCCTTGTTGGTTCAAATCCCGTTCAAATTCAAATTTAAATAAAGTCAAACAATTAAAGTTTTCAAAAGTCAAAACTAAAATGTTCTTATTATGAAAAATAATTCATAAGATATATTGGTGGAGAAACCAACTCTTTATAAAATGTTTAAATGCACTAAACTAACTAAATAAACCATTAATTAAATGCATTTTATGTTTTGAAAATTACTAACTAAATTATTTTGGGATGAAACCTTTTGTGGTTGTGACATAAGTTGTAACATCAATTTAGGTGCCACTTTGGTATTTTATTAAAACTAAGATAATTAGGAACTAAATGATAACAGAAAAGAAAAATAAATAAAAAGAAAATGTTGCAAAGAAAACAAAAAAAAGAGAAAGAAAAGGGAAACAGCCCACCCCCGTCCCACTGGGCTTTGGCCCACTACACCTTGCCAGCCCACCTAACCCCCCTCATCCCTAACCTCTCGCTACAGTGGGAGGCAGGGCAACCGTGGCGTCCATCCCACGACCATGGCCACGTGCCAGCCATCCGCCACATCCCCGGCGACCCACAAGACCCCCCCTGCGACCACTTTGCTAACCCTAGTGCCCCATTCCCCTTGCTCGTTCCTCCCCCTCTCAGATTCGCTCGCGCCCGAGACACAACCGCCGCCACCTCGTCGATCTCGCGGCCGCCAACCTCCCCTCGTCGCGCCAAGGCGTCCTGGAGGCTGGAGCTGCGCCACCTTCCCCTGCTTCGACTACTAGCATCGGCTCAAGCTAGGAGGCCCCGAGCGCTCGTCATCAGGCGTCTTCCCTGTGTCCGGTCGCCGCTTCCTCGTCCCGGATCTCCTCCCTCAGCGCTCCCCCGGCCTCCCGAGCACGTCATCGAGGACCACTGTGAGGCCCTCGTCCGATTCCCCTTTGTTCCCGTCTACTTTATCATCGTTTGGCGCCGCTACTGTCGCGCCCGCGCTCGCTGCGCCCAGCCTGCGCCCTGGGCTCCCCTGGCTTCGCCTTGCCCCGTGTGCCACGCCACGGCCGCGTCCACCAGCGCGCCTGCCCGCGCGTCGGCCGGTCGCCGCGCCCTTGCCCCGCCTAGCGCCGCTGCCTCCCGCGTCTTGCCTCAGCGCGCCCGCGGCTGTTGCTCCTGGCCGCTTGCGCTGTTGTTGGTCGTGCCATTACTGCCTACTGCTTGCTGCTGCCACCGCTGCACTACCTAGCTGCTGCTGCTCCCTGTTGCCTACTGGCGCTCCCGCTGGTCGCTGCTGCTTGATGTTCCGGCTGCTACTGCGTGCGGCTGCTGCTATCGCTCCTCTGTTGCTAGTGCATGCTACCGCTGAATACTACTGCTAATGGCCATGGCCAAGTGTGTGCGTGGTATGTGTGTGTTGGTTGTGTGCGTACAATGTGTTAGGGCCGGCCCAGTTCCCAGTTAGTAGTGCTAATTAACGTTAGTTAGATTAATTAGTGATTAGGTTATCCTAATGGCCCATTGACATGCGGGTCCCATTTAATTAACAGTCAAAAAAAGTCAAAATACATTCGCAAAAAAAATCGAAATACAACTACTCTCCATGACATGCGGGACCCACTGCACTATTCACCCTTTGACCAGTCAGATGTTGACTGAGTCAACCTAGTCAACATGCCCCACATGTGAGCCTCTGTAGACCCTGCTGTGTACACTTCAATGTGTGCACATAGCATTTACTATTAATTTCGAATTAATAATAATTCCAGAATTTCAAAATATTTATTAAAACTTTGAAAATTAATATAAAATAAACCGTAACTCAGATGAAAAAACTTTATATATGAAAGTTGCTTAGAACGACGAGACGAATTCGGATACACAGTCCGTTCATCCGTCACACATCCCTAGTATAGCGAACACGCAACTTTCCCCCTCCAGTTCATCTGTCCGAAAACGCGAAACACCGGGAATACTTTTCCGGATGTTTTCTCCCTTCACCGGTACCACCTCGTACCGCGTTAGGGCACCCCTAGCACCGATACTTGTCATGTCATGCATCGCTATGCATCTGTTTGCTTGATATTTATTGTTTCTTTCCCCTCTTCTCTTGCTAGACACCGAGACCGACGCCGCTGCTACCCAGTAAGACTACGGTGTTGATGACCCCTCTCTCTTGCCAGAGCAACCAGGCAAGCCCCCCCCCCCTTGATCACCAGATATCGCCTACTCTCCTCTATACTGCTTGCATTAGAGTAGTGTAGCATGTTACTGCTTTCCGTTATTCCTATCCTGATGCATAGCTTGTCCTTGCTACTACTGTTGTTACCTTTACCTGCAATCCTAATGCTTAGTATAAGATGCTAGTTTATCATTAGTGGCCCTACATTCTTGTCCGTCTGCCATGCTATACTATCGGGCCGTGATCACTCGGGAGGTGATCACGGGTATATACTATATACTTTATACATGATACATGTGATGACTAAAGTCGGGTTGGCTCGAGGAGTACCCGCGGTTGATTCACGAATTGGGGGCTGGAAGGACATACTTCCCCGACAGCCCTCTGTGTGGATCTTCGTGGCGAAGCGACAGGGCAGGTTGAGACCGCCTAGGAGAGAGGTGGGCCTGGCCCTGGTTGGTGTTCGTGATTATTTCAAAATAACACGCTTAACGAGATCTTGGTATTTGATCTGAGTCTGGCTACTAGCATACGCACTAACCATCTACGCGGGGATAGTTATGGGCACTCGACGTCATGGTATCAGCCGAAGCCTTCGTGACGTCAGCGACTGAGTGGCTTGCGCCGGGTTGGACTGGAACGCCTACTCTTGTATAAGGGAGGCTAGGTCTGCTCACCGGCTGCGTATGCAACGTGCAGGTGTGCAATGGGCGATGGGCCCAGACCCCTGCGCCATAGGATTTAGACCGGCGTGCTGACCTCTTTGTTGTGCCTAGGTAGGGCTGCGACGTGTTGATCTTCCGGGGCCGGGAATGACCCAGGAAAGTGTGTCCGGCCAAATGGGATCGAGCGTGTTGGGTTATGTGGTGCACCCCTGCAGGGAAGTTAATCTATTCAAATAGCCGTGATCTTCGGTAACAGGACGACTTGGAGTTGTACCTTGACCTTATGACAACTAGAACCGGATACTTAATAAAACACACCCTTCCAAGTGCCAGATACAACCGGTGGTCGCTGTCGGTGTCAAAACCGGCGAATCTCGGGTATGGGGTCCCGAACTGTGCATCTAGGCCGGATGGTAACAGGAGGCAGGGAACACGATGTTTTACCCAGGTTCGGGCCCTCTTGATGGAGGTAAAACCCTACGTCCTGCTTGATTAATATTGATGATATGGGTAGTACAAGAGTAGATCTACCATAAGATCAAGGAGGCTAAACCCTAGAAGCTAGCCTACGGTATGATTGTTGTATATGGAGTTGATTGCCTATGGACTACAACCCTTCGGTTTATATAGACACCGGATAGGGTTAGGGTTACATAAAGTCGGTTACAATGGTAGGAGATCTTGAATATCCGTATCGCCAAGCTTGCCTTCCACGCCAAGGAAAGTCCCATCCGGACACGGGACGAAGTCTTCAATCTTGTATCTTCATAGTCCAGGAGTCCGGCTGAAGGTATAGTCCAGCTACCCGAACACCCCCTAATCCAGGACTCCCTCAGTAGCCCCTGAACCAGGCTTCAATGACGATGAGTCCGGCGCGCAAATTGTCTTCAGCATTGCAAGGCGGGTTCCTCCTCCAAGTCCTTCATAGAGGATTGTAAACACCAAGAGTAGTGTCCGGCTCTGCAAAATAAGCTTCCACATATTGCCATAGAGAGAATAATATTAACACAAATCAAATCTGCTGACGTATTCCGCAGTGCGTCATCACACTACAGCCAAGTCCTTCACTCGAATCGTTTTCACTTTTCCACTTCAGCGTGTTTTGTGAGGCGGTTTTCTTGGCACGTCTTGTCAAAGCAGAGATCGTGTGCCCCCTTTTTACGAGATTCTCATCAATACGGACGTGGGTAACCCAATCGTGCCCGTTAGCATGTTTTCTCGATTAAAGGCGAGTCCCAAACGGTTACGGGGAGGGCTCCTGGTATTCAACCTCTTATAAAGAGACCAGGGCCTTACTCCTTTTCTCCAATCCCAAAACAAGTTCGCCCGTCGCCTCGAGTTCCAACACCCTAGGCTCCAGATTCTGGGCGCCTCAGACCTTCGACAATGTCCGGTTCCGACCTTCAAGGCCGATGGATGCCCTCCTCTGTCACGGAGGAGGACGTGCTAAAGTTGAGAGAGGCTAAGTTCTTGACCGCCGAAATTCCGCACAGGTTGCCTGCTCAAAGGCAGGCTATCCCTAGTCCCCAGCCCGGTGAGAGCGTAGTGTTTGTGTCTCACTTCCTTCGAGGGTTAGGCTTCCCGATGGATCCCTTTGTGAGGGGACTGCTGTTTTATTACGGGCTGGAATCCCACGACTTAGCTCCGGAGTCCATCCTCCATATCTCCTCGTTTATCGTTGTATGCGAAGCGTTCCTCCGTGTTACCCCTCACTTCGGATTATGGCTCAAGACTTTCAAAGTGGAGCCAAAGATGATCAAGGGACGGCACACAGAGTGCGGAGGCGCTGTTATAAGCAAAAATGCTGATGCTCCATGGCCCGAGGGCTCTTTTCAAGAGGAGTTGGGCTTGTGGCAACGAGAGTGGTTTTATATCACCGCTCCCCGGAGCGCCAAGTGGGTGGCGCTTCCTGCCTTTCGCTCGGGTCCCCCACCACGACTAGCTTCATGGGTTAACAGAGGGTTAGATGGGGGTTTGCCCAAAGACGTGCCCTTGTTACAGGGCCGAATTAAGGATCTCTTGGAAGGAGACCTCAGCTTGGTCAAGGTGACGCAGGTCATGCTGATTCGCCGAATATTGCCCGGCAAACGTCGCCCCCTTCGCCTATGGGAGTTTAATCCAGAGGGACCGCGAGCTCTCCAGACCTTTATGGGCGCAACGCCCGCGAAGATGTATAGACTGTTCTTCGGATCACAAAAGATGTGTCCGGATTTAACCGAGGACGCAGGCCTAAGCTGCAATCGCCCGGATACTCAAATAAGCAACCTTGTGCCCGGACCTTCTATCCGTATAATTGTCATAAACTTGCCCCTAAAAGAGCCGTCCTTTTAAACAGGAGTGGATAGCGAAGGCAAAGCTGATCAGGTGTCCGGCTCCCCTTCCTGAAACCAGGCCGGATCCCGTGCTGGTCAGGATGCTGCAGATAATGCCTTTGGAGGGGGAGGACAAGGAAGCTATGGCCTCCTCGAAGGAGGCTGCTCCGAAGGGAGGAACCGACAATTCCTTTCCTAAGGGGAAGAAGAGAGCCGCCTCTGACGACCCGGAAACCATGGCCTCGAAACGGGGGAGAAAATCCTCATCAGAGGGTCCGACGCCGGGGAGTTCCTTGGCCGGACTACGCCCTCAAGGGGATCAGCCCTCCAGCGAGCCGTAAGTGGAGAAAAGATTTTCCTTTTGAGGGATGAGGGAAGTCCTTGATTTATATCTGAGAAGATTAACCAAACCTTTATCTTGTAGCTCGGACCTCAGCCCTTCTCAGCAGAGCTCGTCTTCGGGGGATCTCCTTTCGGAGATGATGGAGAGCGGGATGCCTTCCCCTGCCGTGCCGCCTAGCAAGGCGGGCGACCCTGAGGTGTCGTCGTGGAGGGTTTCTCCAAATCCGGCAGGGGCGGAAGGTGGCTATGCGGCCCCCCGAGGTTCTCCGTGTCCGGCCTTCGAAAGAGGTCATGGGACGAGCCCGGCACCGTCTGGTGCTCGGCCGGAGGAGCTAAAGATTCTGCTGGGGCGAGCTTCTATCTCAGAGGAGCACCGCGCATTGATGGGCACGGTGATTGAAAGGATTTCATCCGTAGAGAGCGGATTGTATGAGGCCGTCAAAAGTTTACTGACGGGTTTCGAGGTACATTAAATAATGTATACTTTTGTCAGTTGCGCATGAGTAAGATGCGCCCTGTGTAGATAGTAGCCCCTGAGACTCTGCGCGTCGTCAAGAAATGATGGCACGCGGAGGATCATAATCCCAGGTCTAAGATGTCGCCTTTGAATGTAGGCGGCAGGGTGTCCGGAATCGATCCGAACTGACGATTTTGCCGAACTAAAGCGGCAACTGGACGTGGCAGATGCCGACATCACGCTTGCCAATAAGCGGCTTGATGAGGCTCAAGGTATGTAATTCCTCGGGCCGCATCAGGTAAGAACAGTTTTATGCCTGTGTCTTACGATGTGTGTGCTTGACGCAGATGGTGCGGCCGCCGTGGAGAGTCTTAGGGCAGAACTTGCCCGAGCTAAAGAACAAGCCAGCGAAAGTGATGCGGCCACCAGGAAAGCCCTTGAAGAGCTGAGAGCCGGACAGGCTGCTCATTGCCGAAGCAAGGAAGAGATAGCCGAGATGGCCGAAAAGTTAAAAAGCGCTACAGACCGTTGCAGACTTCTTGAAAAAGAAGACCAGGCGACACAGACGGACTTAGAGAAGGCCGTTGCCAATGCCAAGGACGCGCGCTCTGCGATGAGAGCTGCGAAGGAGGAGCTGCGTCAGGCCGAACAGATTGCGGCTGGAAAGCCCTTTATGCTGCTCAGGAAATTTTGTGATCCGAAGTTTGCTCCGTTGGACCGGATGTGGAGTGTGGAGGATACCTATCTGGACTTGGCAGCAAGTGCTGCTGATGCAACCGAACACTTTCGAGATCAGAAAGATCGCGAAGTGGAAAAGCTTTTCTGGTCGCAGTTTCACAATCCAGAGCGTCCACTGGCAGTGGATGATCGTTTGGCTCAATGGGCCGAACTAAATAGGTTGTCTGGACTCGCCATGAAGTACGTCATGGGTCACCTGTGGCCGGGGAGATCGGAGCCGAAGAGTTATTTCAGCTTGGTGCAGCAATTCCTTGACGTGGTGCCGCGTATAAATGCAATGAAGAGGTCAGCATGCATAGAGGGCGCTAGGATGGCTCTTGCCCGTGTTAAGACATACTGGGCAGAGATGGAGACCATCGTTGTTGCGTCCCGAGATTCGGACAAAAGCCGAGTACCCTCCGAGCACTATTTTCAGGAAGTTCTTGAAGGCGCTCGTATAATAGAGACGCAGTGCCCGAAAGATGCTATGTTATGATAGCATATCTAATTATAAAGTAATATTTTGATAAACTGTAGTGGCCTTTTTTATACTTGTGCCTCCAAGTATTGGGAACACCTCCTGTGCGGCCGTTTTAAGATATATATATATATATATATATAGAATCTTAAAGATGGCAGTCGTTGGCTTCAGCCCCCACGCACATAGTGCGGGGGTGCTCGCAGAAGACGCATTTTCACACTTAACCCAACGTCTTGGTCCTACAAAGGAGGTGATAGCGCAGCGGGCCAGGCAACCGGACTATAATGCTTTAACACTTTCACTTAGCCATAGGAGCTTGACAGTGAGACTATTTAGGTAGCCCCTTGGTGGCAACTGCGATCGTCCGAGTTTGGGGCGCGTATGTGCCTGACCGGGAAGCGGCCCTTCGTTAAAGCGGAGGAATCCGATAGATTCCGATAGGTCATCGAGTGGCTGACCAGTCTCACGCTACATCATGACAGTTAGTTTTCGGCTTTCTCTACTGAGGTGCTCGCCCGGCCGAACCGGGGCATAATCGCAGTAGTTCTCCTGGTGCTACCTTAGCCGATAGAGCGGAACGTAAGGTAGCCGAACTCAGGAGCCGGGCAACCCAACATTTGACCAAAGACATGATTCGGAGCTGATGCATATAATGCCAAAACTCGCGACGCCGAACACCCCCTAAGGTGTTCGGTCTTTATGAGTGCGGGCGAAACAACACTCTTTATTAAAAAAATCCCCTAGTGTCCAGGTACGTGCAAAAATTCTGACGTGGCCACATGCCAAGACGCCAGCCTCCTCCTTGGTTATAACAGAAAGAAAAAACCAGGGGATGTGTAGCAACAAGAGACAGTAAAAAAGGTTTACACAGGGTCTTAATCTAAAAAGAATCCTTTAGGACGGGTCCCTACTGCACATCTGCGCCTGTGTCTCCGTTGTGCCGTATCCTGGACGGGCGCCGCACGACGTTCATCTGTAAAAGAGAGGAACTGAGTTGAAAACGGGTCGTGCCGAAAAAGTTTAAAATAACCAAAGTATAAAGTAAGATATATAAGATTGAGCTTTATTGTCTCTTATTGTATATGCGTGGAGCCCCTAGTGTGGGGGTATATGGCTTCTAGGCCTGCATCAATGATGATTTTGCACCGAACTCGTCTATCCGCGTTCGTGGTCTTGAATGACCTATTTCGAAGTTTTTTGGCCGGTGAGGCCATTTTGCTGTGGGGCTGTCAAAGCGGCTGCATAGTCCTCCGCTTGGGGAGGCGCACTTTAGTGCTTCCCCTTCAAAGAGATGATGCCTCGTGGACCGGGCATCTTAAGTGTAAGAGATGCATAATGCGGTATTGTGTTAAAGCAAGCGAAAGCTTCGCGTCCCAGTAGTGCTTGATAGCGACTTGAGAACGGGACGATATGGAAGCACCAATGTCGGTGTCAAAACCGGCGGATCTCGGTTAGGATTATGCTATACGATGATACTTGGTGAACTTACCATCTACTCTCTTCTCTGTTGGGGAACGTAGTAATTTCAAAAAAATTCCTACGCACACGCAAGATCATGGTGATGCATAGCAACAAGAGGGGAGAGTGTTGTCTACGTACCCTCGTAGACCGAAGCGGAAGCGTTGACGCAACGTAGGGGAAGTAGTCGTACGTCTTCCCGGTCCAACCGATCCAAGCACCGTTACTCCGGCACCTCCGAGTTCTTGGCACACGTTCAGCTCAATGACGCTCCCCGGGCTCCGATCCAGCAAAGCTTCAGGGAGGAGTTCCGTCAGCACGACGGCGTGGTGACGATCTTGATGTTCAACCGTCGCAGGGCTTCGCGTAAGCACCGCTACAATATGACCCAGGTGGAATATGGTGGAGGGGGCACCGCACACGGCTAAGGAACGATCACGAAGATCAACTTGTGTGTTCTAGGGTGCCCCCTGCCCCCGTATATAAAGGGGCCAAGGGGAGGGGGCGGCCGGCCAAGAAGGGCGCGCCAAGGGGGAGTCCTACTCCCACCGGGAGTAGGACTCCCTTCTTTCCTAGTTGGAGAAGGAGAAGTGGGAAAGAGGAGGAAGAGGGAAAGGAAAGGGGGGGCGCCGCCCCCCTCTCCTTGTCCTATTCGGACTAGGGAGGGGAGGGGCGCGCGGCCACCTCTTGCCTCCTTTCCTCTTCTCCCTTAGGGCCCATGTAGGCCCAATAACCCCCGGGGGGTTCCGGTAACCCCCCGGTACTCCGGTAAAATCCCGATTTCACCCGGAACGATTCCGATATCCAAATATAGGCTTCCAATATATCGATCTTTATGTCTCGACCATTTCGAGACTCCTCGTCATGTCCATGATCACATCCGGGACTTCGAACAACCTTCGGTACATCAAAATACATAAACTCATAATGAAACTGTCATCGTAATGTTAAGCGTGCAGACCCTACGGTTCGAGAACAATGTAGACATGACCGAGACACGTCTCCGGTCAATAACCAATAGCGGAACCTGGATGCTCATACTGGTTCCTACATATTCTACGAAGATCTTTATCGGTCAGACCGCATAACAACATACATTGTTCCCTTTGTCATCGGTATGTTACTTGCCCGAGATTCGATCGTTGGTATCTCAATACCTAGTTCAATCTCGTTATCGGCAAGTCTCTTTACTCGTTTCGTAATACATCATCTCACAACTAACTCATTAATTGCAATGCTTGCAAGGCTTATGTGATGTGCATTACCGAGAGGGCCCAGAGATACCTCTCCGACAATCGGAGTGACAAATCCTAATCTCGAAATACGCCAACCCAACATGTACCTTTGGAGACACCTGTAGAGCACCTTTATAATCACCCAGTTACGTTGTGACGTTTGGTAGCACACAAAGTGTTCCTCCGGCAAACGGGAGTTGCATAATCTCATAGTCATAGGAACATATATAAGTCATGAAGAAAGCAATAGCAACATACTAAACGGTCGGGTGGTAAGCTAATGGAATGGGTCATGTCAATCAGATCATTCACCTAATGATGTGATCCCGTTAATCAAATAACAACTCTTTGTCCATGGTTAGGAAACATAACCATCTTTGATTAACGAGCTAGTCAAGTAGAGGCATACTAGTGACACTCTGTTTGTCTATGTATTCACACATGTATTATGTTTCCGGTTAATACAATTCTAGCATGAATAATAAACATTTATCATGATATAAGGAAATAAATAATAACTTTATTATTGCCTCTAGGGCATATTTCCTTCAGTCTCCCACTTGCACTAGAGTCAATAATCTAGATTACACAATAATGATTCTAACACCCATGGAGCCTTGGTGCTCATCATGTTTTGCTCGTGGAAGAGGCTTAGTCAACGGGTCTGCTACATTCAGATCCGTATGTATCTTGCAAATCTCTATGTCTCCCACCTGGACTAGATCCCGGATGGAATTGAAGCATCTCTTGATGTGCTTGGTTCTCTTGTGAAATCTGGATTCCTTTGCCAAGGCAATTGCACCGGTATTGTCACAAAATATTTTCATTGGACCCGATGCACTAGGTATGACACCTAGATCGGATATGAACTCCTTCATCCAGACTCCTTTATTTGATGCTTCCGAAGCAGCTATGTATTCCGCTTCACACATAGATCCCGCCACGACATTTTGTTTAGAACTGCACCAACTGACACTCCACCGTTTAATGTAAACACGTATCCAGTTTGCGATTTAGAATCATCCGGATCAGTGTTAAAGCTTGCATCAACGTAACCATTTACGATGAGCTCTTTGTCACCTCCATAAACGAGAAACATATCCTTAGTCCTTTTCAGGTATTTCAGGATGTTCTTGACCGCTGTCCAGTGATCCACTCCTGGATTACTTTGGTACCTCCCTGCTAGACTTATAGCAAGGCACACATCAGGTCTGGTACACAGCATTGCATACATGATAGAGTCTATGGCTGAAGCATAGGGAACATCTTTCATTTTCTCTCTATCTTCTGCAGTGGTCGGGCATTGAGTCTTACTCAACTTCACACCTTGTAACACATGCAAGAACCCTTTCTTTGCTTGATCCATTTTGAACTTCTTCAAAACTTTGTCAAGGTATGTGCTTTGTGAAAGTCCAATTAAGCGTCTTGATCTATCTCTATAGATCTTAATGCCTAATATGTAAGCAGCTTCACCGAGGTCTTTCATTGAAAAACTCTTATTCAAGTATCCCTTTATGCTATCCAGAAATTCTATATCATTTCCAATTAGTAATATGTCATCCACATATAATATCAGAAATGCTACAGAGCTCCCACTCATTTTCTTGTAAATACAGGCTTCTCCAAAAGTCTGTATAAAACCAAATGCTTTGATCACACTATCAAAGCGTTTATTCCAACTCCGAGAGGCTTGCACGAGTCCATAAATGGATCGCTGGAGCTTGCACACTTTGTTAGCTCCCTTTGGATCGACAAAACCTTCTGGTTGCATCATATACAACTCTTCTTCCAGAAATCCATTCAGGAATGCAGTTTTGACATCCATTTGCCAAATTTCATAATCAAAAAATGCAGCAATTGCTAACATGATTCGGACAGACTTAAGCATCGCTACGGGTGAGAAGGGCTCATCGTAGTCAATCCCTTGAACTTGTCGAAAACCTTTTGCAACAAGTCGAGCTTTGTAGACAGTAACATTACCGTCAGCGTCAGTCTTCTTCTTGAAGATCCATTTATTCTCAATTGCTTGCCGATCATCGGGCAAGTCAACCAAAGTCCACACTTTGTTCTCATACATGGATCCCATCTCAGATTTCATGGCTTCAAGCCATTTCGCGGAATCTGGGCTCACCATCGCTTCTTCATAGTTCGTAGGTTCATCATGATCTAGTAGCATGACTTCCAGAACAGGATTACCATACCACTCTGGTGCGGATCTTACTCTGTTTGATCTACGAGGTTCAATAGCAACTTGATCTGAAGTTCTATGATCATCATCATTAACTTCCTCACTAATTGGTTTAGGTGTCACAGAAACCGGTTTCTGTGATGTACTACTTTCCAATAAGGGAGCATGTACAGTTACCTCATCAAGTTCTACTTTCCTCCCACTCACTTCTTTCGAGAGAAACTCCTTCTCTAGAAAGGATCCATTTTTAGCAACGAATGTCTTGCCTTCAGATCTGTGATAGAAGGTGTACCCAACAGTCTCCTTTGGGTATCCTATGAAGACACATTTCTCCGATTTGGGTTCGAGCTTATCAGGTTGAAGCTTTTTCACATAAGCATCACAGCCCCAAATTTTAAGAAACGACAACTTTGGTTTCTTGCCAAACCATAGTTCATAAGGCATCGTCTCAACGGATTTTGATGGTGCCCTATTTAACGTGAATGCGGCCGTCTCTAAAGCATAACCCCAAAACGATAGTGGTAAATCTGTAAGAGACATCATAGATCGCACCATATCAAGTAAAGTACGATTACGACGTTTGGACACACCATTACGTTGTGGTGTTCCGGGTGGCGTGAGCTGTGAAACTATTCCGCATTGTTTCGAATGTAGACCAAACTCGTAACTCAAATATTCTCCTCCACGATCAGATCGTAGAAACTTTATTTTCTTGTTATGATGATTTTCAACTTCACTCTGAAATTCTTTGAACTTTTCAAATGTTTCAGACTTATGCTTCATTAAGTAGATATACCCATATCTGCTTAAATCATCTGTGAAGGTGAGAAAATAACGATATCCGCCACGATCCTCAACATTCATCGGACCACATACATATGTATGTATGATTTCCAACAAATCTGTTGCTCTCTCCATAGTACCGGAGAACGGCGTTTTAGTCATCTTGCCCATGAGGCACGGTTCGCAAGTACCAAGTGATTCATAATCAAGTGGTTCCAAAAGTCCATCAGTATGGAGTTTCTTCACGCGCTTTACACCGATATGACCTAAACGGTAGTGCCACAAATAAGTTGCACTATCATTATCAACTCTGCATCTTTTGGCTTCAACATTATGAATATGTGTATCACTACTATCGAGATTCATCAAAAACAGACCACTCTTCAAGGGTGCATGACCATAAAAGATATTACTCATATAAATAGAACAACCATTATTCTTTGATTTAAATGAATAACCGTCTCGCATCAAACAAGATCCAGATATAATGTTCATGCTCAACACTGGCACCAAATAACAATTATTTAGGTCTAATACTAATCCCGAAGGTAGATGTAGAGGTAGCGTGCCGACCGCGATCACATCGACTTTGGAACCATTTCCGACGCGCATCATCACCTCGTCCTTTACGAGTGTTCGCTTAATCCGTAGTCCCTGTTTCGAGTTGCAAATATTAGCAACAGAACCAGTATCAAATACCCAGGTGCTACTGCGAGCTCTAGTAAGGTACACATCAATAACATGTATATCACATATACCTTTGTTCACCTTGCCATCCTTCTTATCCGCCAAATACTTGGGGCAGTTCCGCTTCCAGTAACCAGTCTGCTTGCAGTAGAAGCACTCAGTTTCAGGCTTAGGTCCAGACTTGGGTTTCTTCTCCTGAGCAGCAACTTGCTTGCTGTTCTTCTTGAAGTTCCCCTTCTTCTTCCCTTTGCCCCTTTTCTTGAAACTATTGGTCTTGTTGACCATCAACACTTGATGCTCCTTCTTGATTTCTACCTCCGCAGCCTTTAGCATTGCGAAGAGCTCGGGAATTGTCTTATCCATCCCTTGCATATTATAGTTCATCACGAAGCTCTTGTAGCTTGGTGGAAGTGATTGGAGAATTCTGTCAATGACGCTATCATTCGAAAGATTAACTCCCAGTTGAATCAAGTGATTACAATACCCAGACATCTTGAGTATATGCTCACTGACAGAACTATTCTCCTCCATCTTGCAGCTATAGAATTTATTGGAGACTTCATATCTCTCAATCCAGGCATTCTGCTGGAATATTAACTTCAACTCCTGGAACATCTCATATGCCCCATAACGTTCAAAACGTCGTTGAAGTCCCGGTTCTAAGCCGTAAAGCATGGCACATTGAACTATCGAGTAGTCATCAGCTTTGCTCTGCCAGACGTTCTTAACGTAGTCAGTTGCATCAGCAGCAGGCCTGGCACCCAGCGGTGCTTCTAGGACGTAACTCTTCTATGCAGCAATGAGGATAATCCTCAAGTTACGGACCCAGTCCGTGTAATTGCTACCATCATCTTTCAACTTTGCTTTCTCAAGGAATGCATTAAAATTTAACGGAACAACAACACAGGCCATCTATCTATAATCAACATAAGCAAGCAAGATACTATCAGGGACTAAGTGCATGATAAATTTAAGTTCAATTAATCATATTACTTAAGAACTCCCACTTAGATAGACATCCCTCTAATCATCTAAGTGATCACGTGATCCAAATCAACTAAACCATAACCGACCATCACGTGAAATGGAGTAGTTTTCAATGGTGAACATCGCTATGTTGATCATATCTACTATATGATTCACGCTCGACCTTTCGGTCTCAGTGTTCCGAGGCCATATCTGCATATGCTAGGCTCGTCAAGTTTAACCTGAGTATTCTGCGTGTGCAAAACTGGCTTGCACCCGTTGTAGATGGACATAGAGCTTATCACACCCGATCATCATGTGGTGTCTGGGCACGACGAACTTTGGCAACGGTTCATACTCAGGGAGAACACTTTTTATCTTGAAATTTAGTGAGAGATCATCTTATAATGCTACCGTCAATCAAAGCAAGATAAGATGCATAAAAGATAAACATCACATGCAATCAATATAAGTGATATGATGTGGCCATCATCATCTTGTGCTTGTGATCTCCATCTCCGAATCACCGTCATGATCACCATCGTCACCGGCGCGACACCTTGATCTCCATCGTAGCATCGTTGTCGTCTCGCCAATCTTATGCTTCTACGACTATCGCTACCGCTTAGTGATAAAGTAAAGCATTACAGGGTGATTGCATTGCATACAATAAAGCGACAACCATATGGCTCCTGCCAGTTGCCGATAACTTGATTACAAAACATGATCATCTCATACAATAAAATTTAGCATCATGCCTTGACCATATCACATCATAACATGCCCTGCAAAAACAAGTTAGACGTCCTCTACTTTGTTTGTTGCAAGTTTTACGTGGCTGCTACGGGCTCAAGCAAGAACCAATCTTACCTACGCATCAAAACCACAACGATAGTTTGTCAAGTTGGTGCTGTTTTAACCTTCGCAAGGACCGGGAGTAGCCACACTCGGTTCAACTAAAGTTGGAGAAACTGACACCCGCCGGCCACATGTGTGCAAAGCACGGCGGTAGAACCAGTCTCGCGTAAGCGTACGCGTAATGTCGGTCCGGGCCGCTTCATCCAACAATACCGCCGAACCAAAGTATGACATGCTGGCAAGCAGTATGACTTATATCGCCCACAACTCACTTGTGTTCTACTCGTGCATATAACATCAAACCATAAAACCTAGGCTCTGGTACCACTTTTGGGGAACGTAGTAATTTCAAAAAAATTCCTACGCACACGCAAGATCATGGTGATGCATAGCAACAAGAGGGGAGAGTGTTGTCTACGTACCCTCGTAGACCGAAGCGGAAGCGTTGACGCAACATAGAGGAAGTAGTCGTATGTCTTCCCGGTCCAACTGATCCAAGCACCGTTACTCCGGCACCTCCGAGTTCTTGGCACACGTTCAGCTCGATGACGCTCCCCGGGCTCTGATCCAGCAAAGCTTCGGGGAGGAGTTCCGTCAGCACGACGGCGTGGTGACAATCTTGATGTTCAACCGTTGCAGGGCTTCGCCTAAGCACTGCTACAATATGACCGAGGTGGAATATGGTGGAGGGGGGCACCGCACACGGCTAAGGAACGATCACGAAGATCAACTTGTGTGTTCTAGGGTGCCCCCTGCCCCCGTATATAAAGGAGCCAAGGGGAGGGGGCGGCCGGCCAAGAAGGGCGCGCCAAGGGGGAGTCCTACTCCCACCGGGAGTAGGACTCCCTTCTTTCCTAGTTGGAGAAGGAGAAGTGGGAAAGAGGAGGAAGAGGGAAAGGAAAGGGGGGGCGCCGCCCCCCTCTCCTTGTCCTATTCGGACTAGGGAGGGGAGGGGCGCGCGGCCACCTCTTGCCTCCTTTCCTCTTCTCCCTTAGGGCCCATGTAGGCCCAATAACCCCCGGGGGGTTCCGGTAACCCCCCGGTACTCCGGTAAAATCCTGATTTCACCTGGAACGATTCCGATATCCAAATATAGGCTTCCAATATATCGATCTTTATGTCTCGACCATTTCGAGACTCCTCGTCATGTCCATGATCACATCCGGGACTCCGAACAACCTTCGGTACATCAAAATACATAAACTCATAATGAAACTGTCATCGTAACGTTAAGCGTGCGGACCCTACGGTTCGAGAACAATGTAGACATGACCGAGACACGTCTCCGGTCAATAACCAATAGCGGAACCTGGATGCTCATATTGGTTCCTACATATTCTACGAAGATCTTTATCGGTCAGACTGCATAACAACATACGTTGTTCCCTTTGTCATTGGTATGTTACTTGCCCAAGATTCGATCGTCGGTATCTCAATACCTAGTTCAATCTCGTTACCGGCAAGTCTCTTTACTCGTTTCGTAATACATCATCTCACAACTAACTCATTAATTGCAATGCTTGCAAGGCTTATGTGATGTGCATTACCGAGAGGGCCCAGAGATACCTCTCCGACAATCGGAGTGACAAATCCTAATCTCGAAATACGCCAACCCAACATGTACCTTTGGAGACACCTGTAGAGCACCTTTATAATCACCCAGTTACGTTGTGACGTTTGGTAGCACACAAAGTGTTCCTCCGGCAAATGGGAGTTGCATAATCTCATAGTCATAGGAACATATATAAGTCATGAAGAAAGCAATAGCAACATACTAAACGATCGGGTGCTAAGCTAATGGAATGGGTCATGTCAATCAGATCATTCACCTAATGATGTGATCTCGTTAATCAAATAACAACTCTTTGTCCATGGTTAGGAAACATAACCATCTTTGGTTAACGATCTAGTCAAGTAGAGGCATACTAGTGACACTCTGTTTGTCTATGTATTCACACATGTATTATGTTTCCGGTTAATACAATTCTAGCATGAATAATAAACATTTATCATGATATAAGGAAATAAATAATAACTTTATTATTGCCTCTAGGGCATATTTCCTTCATTCTCCTGCTGCAAGATGGAGGTTACCAGAAGCGTAGTCTTCGAAAGGACTAGCTATCCCCCTCTTATTTCGGCATTCTGCAGTTCAGTCCACGTATGATACTCCTTTTCCATTTGATACCAATGCATACATTTGTAGTGTAGCTCCCTGCTTGTGAGTACTTTGGATGAGTACTCACGGTTGCTTTGCTCCCTCTTTTCCCCCTTTCTCTACTCGATTGCTGCGACTAGACGTTGGAGCCCAGGAGCCAGACGCTACCGTCGACGACGACTACTACTACTCGGGAGGTGCCTACTACTACGTGCCCGCTGACGACGACCAGGAGTAGTTTAGGAGGATCCCAGGCAGGAGGCATGCGCCTCTTTCGATCTGTATCCCAGTTTGTGCTAGCCTTCTTAAGGCAAACTTGTTTAACTTATGTCTGTACTCAGATATTGTTGCTTCCGCTGACTCGTTTATGATCGAGCTCTTGTATTCGAGCCTTCGAGGCCCCTGGCTTGTAATATGATGCTTGTATGACTTATTTTATTTGTAGAGTTGTGTTGTGATATCTTCCCGTGAGTCCCTGATCTTGATCGTACACATTTGCGTGTATGATTAGTGTACGATTGAATCGGAGGCGTCACAATCAAATTCACCAAACCGGCTTCATAATCCCGGTTTGAGTGCAAGCGGTTCAAGAAGTTGGAATGAAGCTCATCGGCGTTAAGATGAGCATAGTTTGATAAGTCGCTGCTCCATTTACCTTTATCCCTGGCAATTTGCTCTTCTTTGGCACTATGCTGAGCCAAAATGACGGGATGACCAGGAGAGTTGTGGCCTGCTCCAGTAATAATAACGTCATCACCTTGGCCTTCAGGATTTTTGGTGGATGATAATGGAATTTCAGTGTCTTTCATTGGATTGGCCCGGTTTGGTTCTGTCGGTTCAGTATCAGGGGCGGCAGGCTCAGCATCTGTTGGTTCATCAGTATGTTGGCCGGCAAGGGGCGGATCATCAAAAGTTGTTTCAGGATGGAGGCCTTCCGGTTCACCAGTTTGCTCCGGTTCACCTCTTGGTTCTTCTTCTTCGGCAACAGGGTCTTCTGGCGGATTGGTGACCCGAGCTTTCTTGCTGGGTCTGGCTTTGGCCCTGCAAACAGAATAAAAAAGGATTAATATCCTGTTCAAAAGATGTAGGGCGCATTGAAAGGAAAGGTTTTTCGTAACTCACCCGGCCACAGTTTTCAAAGGGGGGAGTTGAGTTGCTGTCGATTCACCAGAAGAGGAAGGAGGTGTCACCTGATAATTTGAATCGGATGGATTAAGAGACTGTCTGAAATAACCTGCCTTGGGGTAAGAATGGTTAGAAGTAGGAGAGACCTCAGACCGACGCTTTCGAACCGGGGTATCAGGTAAACCGGTAGAGGTGACCTGTTGGCCGTTGTGCCGGGTTGTCCGGCGAGCTTCATGCTGTTGAGTCTTCAAAATAGATGTTGGATCCAAGTGAGCAAGAGGATGAGAAAAGCTTACTTTCTGGATTGTTTGGCGAGTTTTTTGTGTTGGCATAGAGTCTGAACCGGAGGAAAGGGTAATTACCTCTACGTCCTCAGCCTGACTAGCTTCTGCCTCCTCCTGAGGAAGATCATTGTTAACAAGATGCATAAAAAGAGAGCCAAGTGAGTCAAGTTCTACCTCAACTTTTGGGTCATCTGTATTGTAACACCCCGGATGTGATTTACCCAATATGTACTCCAACTCTTGCCGTTTCCGGCCTTAAGTTATTTTATTTTCTCGGGTTCGGGTTTTTGTCTCCGTGTGTTGTTGTCGTTGTCATGCATCTCATATCATGTCATCATGTGCATTGCATTTGCATACGTGTTCATCTCATGCATTCGAGCATTTTCCTTGTTGTCCGTTTTGCAATCCGGCGCTTCGTTCTCCTTCGGTGGTCATTTCTACCTTTCTTTCGTGTGTGGGGATTAAACATTTCCGGATTGGACCGAGACTTGCCAAGCGGCCTTGGTTTACTACCGGTAGACCGCCTGTCAAGTTTCGTACCATTTGGACTTCGTTTGATGCTCCAACGGTTAACCGAGGGACCGAAAAGGCCCCGTGTGTGTTGCAGCCCAACACCCCTCCAATTTGGACCAAAACCCACCAAAACCTTCTCCATCATCTAGAGCGTTCGATCACGATCGCGTGGCCAAAAACCGCACCTCATTTGGACTCTCCTAGCTCCCTCTATGCCTATTTAAAGACACCCCCGAATTTCTCTTTCTCCTTCCTCCTGAAACCCTAGATCCACTTCGTCCGCCGCCGCCGGACAACTTCTTCCACCGACGGACATGTCCGGCTAGCCCCGCCGCCGCCACGTGTCACCCGCCGGTTGGTCCGTGCCGCCGCCCCACATCCTCGTCGCCGCTGGCCCGGGAGGCCCAGGAGGGGCCCCCGAGGCCCATCGCCGCCCGCCGTCGCTCGGGATCCTCTCCCCCGAGGCCGGCCACATCGCCGGTCCCCGCCGCCGATGCGCCCCCGCGCCGGCGCGAGCTCGCCGTCGCCTCAGCTCGCCGGGGCTGGCCCCACCGCCCGCCGGTGCCCGCGCCACCCGCCGCCGTCCGCCGCCCTCCTCGACGTCCGCGCCGGCCGGCAAGTCCGACTCCGGTGAACAGTAACTCCGGCTGGCGAACCTCGTAACCTGCGCCAGATCTGGATATGGAATATCTCGGTTGACTTTTTTTGCCCGAAACCCTAATTATTTGCTCATGTTCATCACATCGTAACTCCTCATTCGTAGCTCCGTTTTGGCCATATAGCATATCAAAATGTTCGTCTCAGAGAGTACATCATTTCATCTCATTGCATCATTTTCATTTGAGTTCATCTTGATGCCCAAAATGCTGTTAGAAGAGTGCTATTTGAGATAATTGTCAGATCTGCTGCTCCAATTAGATATTTGTCATTTTTGCCATGATTAATGTGTGCATGATATGCCCATGAGCTCTACATGTGTTTTGTTATATGTTTTGCCATCTTTCCAGAGGTGCAACCCATGTATTTTTGTGATGTGTGTGGTGACTAGCACAAGCTTGCAAAGTGGTGCATTCGTTAATGCTGATTTCAGGGACTTAGCATTTCCACTAAGTCCTTGGACTGTTTATCTCATTATGCCATATGTTCATGTTGTTTCCTAGTGATCCGTGCCTCTTTTGAGGATGATCAGTAAGGATGATTTGTTAATTTTGTAGTGCTCTATCCATCCATGTATTTGTTTGCAATTATGGAGCACCCTAGCTTGAGTCAATCGAGCTCTACTTTTGTCATTTCGTGAATCTAGGCAGATTGTCTACTTGTTAGCGATTTTGCCGGGGATGTTGTAGTTGATCCGTGCATGCTATGTTATTGTTCTTGCCATGTCTAGCTTGTATTTTGTGTATTCTTGATGGATGTATGCTTAGATTGTCATGACTTGCTCTGTAGTGAGTGCATCGAGCTCGTAAACATGCCTACTTGATATCTGTTTCAGCATGCTCCAGTTTTCACTAAGTCTGTGAACTGATTATATTTTTGCCATGTTCACATGCTTGCAAATGTATTTTCTGGCCCCTTTTGGCCCAAGGTCACTAAGGGACTTTTGTTAAGCTCTTTGAGTAGCTCCATGCCATGCTTTACTTTGCCATGTTCAGGTCCTGTAGCATATTGTTTTCATGCTCCAAAGAGTGCTATCTGATCTGAAATTCCAGACAAGTGTTAATTTCACTAAGTCTGAAATCTCTTTATCAAATGCATTTTTGCCATGCTTGTTTGAACCTGTTAATGGATGAATTGACCGTATCTCAGTGCTAGTCTTTTGTTAAGCCTCATGAATGGATCCCTGCCATGTATTTTGTTGCCATGTTTGGGTGCTGTAGCATGTTCATCTTGTTGCATTTAGATGGCTACTTGCTGTAAATCGCAGAACGTGGTCATATTTGATTTGCTTGCCATTTCCAAACCGTAACTCCGATTCCGGCGATCTTTATATCTTTTCAAGCGATTTCATCTCATATTTCCAGTGGCACACTTGGATTTCCAAGTTGAGGTGCATTCCTTGTCAAAATCTTGCATATGCATCACATATTGCATCCCGCATAGTATACCATCTTTGCATCATGTTGTTTGAGTTTGCACGTGGTTGATTGTGTCCTTGTTGCTTGTTTGTCTTGTTTGGCTAGAGCCGGGAGACAAGTTCGCTAACGAGGATCCCGTTGAGTTTGCTTTCGAGGATCCAGTCAACTCTGACAACTTTGCAGGCAAGATGATCATACCCTCAAAATCACTACTATTTTTGCTTTGCTAGATGCTCGCTCTTTTGCTATGCCTATGCTACGATACCTACCACTTGCTTATCATGCCTCCCAAATTGCCATGTCAAACCTCTAACCCACCATGTCCTAGCAAACCGTTGATTGGCTATGTTACCGCTTTGCTCAGCCCCTCTTATAGCGTTGCTAGTTGCAGGTGAAGATTGGAGACCGTTCCTTGTTGGAACATTATTTACTTGTTGGGATATCATTATATTGCCATGTTTATCTTAATGCATCTATATACTTGGTAAAGGGTGGAAGGCTCGGCCTCTCGCCTAGTGTTTTGTTCCACTCTTGCCGCCCTAGTTTCCATCATATCGGTGTTATGTTCCCGGATTTTGCGTTCCTTACGCGGTTGGGTTATAATGGGAACCCCTTGATAGTTCGTCTTGATTAAAGCTTTTCCAGCAATGCCCAACCTTGGTTTTACCATTTGCCACCTAGCCTCTTTTTCCCTTGGGTTTCCGGAGCCCGAGGGTCATCTTATTTAGACCCCCCCGGGCCAGTGCTCCTCTGAGTGTTGGTCCGAGCGAGTAGACTGCGGGGCCACCTCGGGGCAACTTGAGGGTTGGTTTTACTCGTAGGATGTCTCATCTGAGTGTAACCTGAGAACGAGATATGTGCAGCTCTTATCGGGATTTGTCGGCACATTCGGGCGGTGTTGCTGGATTTGTTTTAACCTGTCTAAGTGTCTTGAAGAACCGAGATACCGAGTCTGATCGGAACGTCTCGGGAGGAGGTCTATTCCTTCGTTGACCGTGAGAGCTTGTCATGGGCTAAGTTGGGACTCCCCTGCAGGGATTTGAACTTTCGAAAGCCGTGCCCGCGGTTATGGGCAGATGGGAATTTGTTAATGTCCGGTTGTAGATAACTTGAACCTTAACTTAATTAAAATGAATCAACAGTGTGAGTTACCATGATGGTCTCTTCTCGGCGGAGTCCGGGAAGTGAACACGGTGTTGGAGTAATGCTTGCGCAAGTTGTTCTCTAGATTACTCGCTCGCGCTTTGCCTCCTCTTCTCGCTCTCTTTTGCAAACAGGATAGCCACTATATATGCTAGTCGCTTGCTGCAGCTCCACCTATTTTCCTTGCGTTACCTATTAAGCTTAAATAGTCTTGATCGCGAGGGTGCGAGATTGCTGAGTCCCTGTGGCTCACAGATTACTTCCAAACCAGATGCAAGGCCTGATGATTCCACTCCAGATGACGCGCTTGAGCTCAAGTAGGAGTTCGACGAGGACTCTCAACGATACTACGTGTCTTTCCCTGATGATCAGTAGTGGTGCCCAGTTGGGGTGATCGGGACCGTGTCGCATGTTGGGTTGTTCTTTTATTTTGGCGCCATAGTCGGGCCATGAGCGTTTGATTGTTGTAATGCCATTTATGTACTTGATTGACGTGGCGAGTGTAAGCCAACTATGTATCTCCCCTTTTATTATTTATATTACATGGGATGTTATGAAGATTGCCTAATTTGCGACATTGCCTTCAATGCGATTATGCCTCTAAGTCGTGCCTCGACACGTGGGAGCTACAGTCACATCGAGGGTGTTACAAGTATCATCATCAAGTTCCATAGTGATCCGGTCAGCCGTTTTCCGCTTTGACGTCCGTTTTACGGCTTTGGTCTTCGGGCGGGTTGGTTTGACCGCTTTATCTCTAGTTGGCTTTGCCACTTTCTCTATGGATTTTCATTTCCAGAAAGGGTCATCACCCTATACATATAAAGAAGAAGGGTTACAGCTTGTATAAGTCAAAGATATTAAAGATGAAGAGGAAGTGTAATGCTTACAGCAGGCGGTTAGTTCTTGGTGTAGAAGGGATTCAGACCGGTTTGACTACAGACCAGTTCCGATTCATTCAGAATTTTCTTTACTCCTTCAGTAACTTCTTCCTCAGATAATTGGATGTTGCAGTGGCGTTGAGGATCGTCAACTTCACCGGTATATTCGCACATTAAACCGGGACGCCGGCTTAGCGGCAAGATACTCTAGGATATCCAACAGCGCACAAAATCCACACTTGTTAAACCGTTTGCCATAAAGGCCCGGTGCTTGGCGATTTGAGGAGCGTATTTTGCCCTTTTTGAAGAGCTCAGGCGTTGTGGCATTGGGTGAATATTGGATAATCTATGATCACGGAAGCCGGGGAGGGGATTTTCATCCTCAGGCGAAGTGTCTCTGCAATAGAACCATGTTTGATTCCATTCCTTTGGGTGGTATGATGTTTGGCATGAGGAAATTCCACTTCTTTCCGCTTTTGAATCGAGACACCACCAAGCTCTGTGTTCGGGCTATTCACAAACTCTGTGCGCCGGTTTAAGTGAAAGAAATCCTGGAACAGTTCTGCAGTTGGTTCTTCTTGTAAATAGACTTCACAAAAGACTTGGAAATTGCATAAGTTGGAGACTGAGTTGGGACCAATATCTTGTGGATACAGTTGGAAGCTGGCAAGCACATCTCGATAAAATTTTGACCCTGGCGGTTTGAAACCACGGCCTATATGGTCAACAAAGATTACCACTTCGCCTTCTCTTGGGGTTGGAGGATTCTCAGTTCCTGGAACTCGCCATTTGATCTTAGTTTTCTTAGGCAGAGAGCCGATGCTAACCATCTCATCCAGTTGAGCCTCAGTAACCCGGGAACGAGCCCAGTTGCAGGAAGTGAATTGTTTGTCCATTGCAAAGTGAACAAACTAAAAATGAAAGGCCAGTTTACAAATTATGCATGATTATACACAGGAGACAAGGGAGTAAGAAACATACTGATATGATAAATGGTACAACCCGGAGACTAGTATAATGAGAAAGAAAGGTAATGCTAGCACAGGATTGATCAGACACTGTTAAATCGGAGCATAATTATGAAGGTAACATGCTCTTTCGGTTTATCAGAGGGCTAATGGCATAGACTATTTAGACAATGTTAAACCGCCTATATTGGTGCGAGGAGAAACGGATCTCACAGGAACATAGAAATAGATCTCACAGTGATGTATAAAACTTTCGGATCTAAAGATAAGACAGAAAAGCAAAAATAAATGGATCTTGAAGGGATGCAGAACTGAAGCAATTTTTGACAGACTAGATCAGTTTTTTTGCGCATAAGGATTTGTGATGACCATGGTAGGTAAGCTACGGCAAGGGATGCATCAAGCATGAAGTGTCCATTTATTAAAGGAAGAATAGGGAAGAATAGCACTGATGAACTTCAGAAGAACTGTGAAGAATGTCGAAACCCTAGAACAGATCTATGGTGAAAAAAGCAGAGAACTTACCGGAGCTGGTGAGGAAGCGGAAGGGCGCCGCAGTTTTCTGGTGTGTTTAGGGCGATGCAACGGCCAAGGTCGGAGCAGAGACGACGGTCGACGGTGGCGGCGGAGTTCCAGAGGCTGAGCGGCGCGAGGAAGACGACGCGAAGAGGCACGGGGGGAAACGGTGAAAATGACCCCTCGGTCCTATTTATAAGGCGAAGTGAAAAAATGGCAAGTACGGGAATCGAGGAGCCCCAAAAATGGATAAGTTAATAAAGGTGTCGCCTCGATGATTGGATATATATTAAATGAAGGAAATCTCCGACATCAACGGATGGATGACGTCAGGACGGTTTATCATAATTTTGAAGTATGACGTCACGGCGGTTTACAAGATCAAAAATGAAGATAAGAGAGAAGATTTTTTCTAAAGTGTGGAGGATTGACATGAACAAGTTCAAACCTATCTGGGGCCTAATGTTGGGGATATTACTACTGGAGGTAAACCGGCCTTATGTAGCCGGATTGACTCTTTGAAGATTAGAAGTCCATGAAGATATAAAGATGATGGCGCTTTACTGAGGGCCCAAAGGCGGGTTACAGTCTGAAAATGTAAACCGGCCTAGTCATGTAACTTGTATAGTAAGATAGAAAGAGAGAGGCCGAACCAGATACGTTTATAAACCGGCTTCGGGACTTTGTAGTCCGGCGGGCGTCAACCTATGTATATAAAGGGACGACCCGACCGCGGTTTAGGGACAGACAACAACAACTCGAGAGCCAGACAAAGCGGATTCGCTCCCTGGCCTTCGAAACCCTAGCAATACCAATCACAACTAGACGTAGGCTTTTACCTTCATTGAAGGGGCCGAACTAGTATAAACTCCCGTGTCCTCTTGTCCTGTTTAACCCCTTTAAGCTAACCCATTGCGATGGCTCCATGACTAAGTCCTTTCACAAGGACATCTGCCGTGACAAACCCACGACAGAACTCATGAGTACAAAAAATCTATTGCACAAGTCTCATAGTAATAATGAGCACCGAAGAAAGGTATCGGTGGGGGTACTATTTTCTTCAAAGATGCCTCTTACACTTCATCAATAATATAGCATAAGTTCCCTGAGTGCGCTTTGTCTATTACAGCCTTATGGCCTGATTGCCTGGTCATCGGAAACACCGTCGATACTCTCGACAGGTGGAGTACATGACACTTTTCTGCCCTTGGCCGAAGAGGGAGAAGCCGACGGTCGGTTAAGATGCGTTCAAAGTTCGGGTGAACACAGATATGATATAAGTACTTCGGTACATACAATCATTATACATAAAATTCTTTTACCCAAGTCACTTGGGGGCTCTTAAAATTTATATGAGCTGTTTTATAGTAAATGTGTTTTCTTCTTGGTCGTTGCAAAGTATTTTTCTACCGCTCCTTTTTTGACTCGAGTTTATGGTCAATAGACGGATAGCCTGTCTTCTCTCTGAAAGCCGCTTGAGTTTAGTTTGCTAAACTGACCTCAGAGAAGTACTCCGCCTTTGGGATAAGGAGCTTGAAGCTGTAGGCTGGCCCGCGTGAAGTCTTGAGATCGGATGTGTCATGTTAAAGCACGACAGAAGCACATTTTTTTCCTATTTTCGGATTGGCACCGGACACTTGATCTTGTTCGGACGTCAAGTTTTTATTGACCTTTTTTGGTTTTCCAAGCTTATGGCACTTTCAAACTATTTGTGTGTTTTCAGCACAAGTCTCGCAGTGCAACGCCAGACACCTTTAGAGATTCGGCAAAAAACATTCTCGGATATTGCTATATATGCATCGGTTTCGAATTGGGTCTTCGGTCAATAGTTGGGTTGCCCGGCTCCTGCGCTTGCCTCCTACATTCCGCTTTGTTCGGCTAGGTGTGCAAAGGGAGAACCACTACGATTGTGCTTCCAGCTCACATGGTTAAGCACCTCAGTGGAGAAAGCCGAAAACTAATTGTCATAATAAGCGTAAACTGGTCAGCGATCCGATGACTGTGTTAAATGACGGGCCATTCATAACATTGGCCGAAGTGTTTACGGCTTGACCTCGACTGTCGCCGAACACTACCGGGGGCTAGTAACTGGCCTCCCAAACTAAATCCTCAATATTTTGCTCTTACATTAGAGCTGAGGTTTCATGATCATGCTTAGCATAACAACCCAAAGAAAGGAACCGATAGCGGGACTATTTTCTTTGCAAGACATTTCTTATGTTAAACAGTAATATAACATATCTCTCTGCGTACCTTTGTTTATAAAACCGTATGGCCAGATTTCCTTGTTTGTCGTAAATCTTTGCCCTCATAAATGCTTTATAAAGTAAGACAAACACTCCTCGGCTACTGGCCGAGGAGGTGGAAGCCGATGGTCGGTAAACAAAGTTTTGTACAATGCGGATCCGAGCATTAATGACGTAAAGTACTTGGATACATAGAGTCATTATACATAATTTGTGATTTTACTATGGATATCGATCCTTAATTCGGCCACCCGTGCCCGCATTAAGGCTCAGGGGCTACTAGGCTTAGGGCTTATTATTTACAAATAGTAAAGGGGCACATCGATCCCCTGACCTGGTGTTGCCACCCGACCAGTGTCTCGGGGGCTATTGCATTGCCTGTCCAATGCAGAAAAATTTAAGTGCAATACAGTTTCCGAGGAGATTTTGATCCTCAGGTTGGTCGGCCGCACCCAGCCCGAGTCTCGAGGACTGAGCACGCCGCTTTTTGTGTCCCGAAGTATTCTTCCAAGCTAGGACTTGATCCTCAGGCCGATTTTGCAAACCAACCTGAGTCTCAGCGGCTACTAGGATCAGCAGTCTTACGTCATCCTTCAGGTACATCTCGGGTTTTAGACCGATACACACCTTGAGGGCTACTAGCTATATATCTCGGCAGAGAATAAATTGCACCAATCGTAAATATTGACAAAAAATCGGCCCACGATCGGGGGGGTGCACCACCTCGGAAGCAGTCCGGCATAAAGCTCGGGCGCCAGTGGCTGGCTCCATAGAGGGCATTTCCGGCATTAAGCTCGGCTAAACTCCTTCAACTTTTTTGAACCAAGGTGATTTATGACACCTCGGATATAGTCAGGCGTTGGAGCCTGGATACAGTCCGGCGTTGGAGTTTGGACATAGTCCGGCATTGGAGCTCGGATACATTCCAGCGTTGGAGCTCGGAAAGCGGTCCAGCGTTGGTGCTCGGCTGCAAAAGATACCTCGAATGTAGTCCAGCGTTGGAGCTCGGACGCAAGAGGATGCTGCCGCTCGGGAACAACTTCAAACCTGAGTGTGGCATAAAAATAACAAGGCATTGATAAAGGCGGAAGACTTAAAGGGCTCCTCGGATACCCGACGTGTGAGATCTTCAGATTTAGCTCGGCAATCCTCAAGATAGAAGATGGGAAGATTTGTTGAACCAGTTTTCAAGACCGACGACCAAAGACAAAGAACAGTTCGGAAGAACCGAGGAGCGTCCCCAACTTGAAGACCGGTTCAGGGGGCTACTGACGGTGTCCTGGACTAGGGGGTACTCACCACATCGTCTCCTGGTCAGTTAGATTGGCTGAGGACCCCCATGGCTGTATACTCATGGGCCAGTTCGGACAGCTGCCGCATACAAGGAAGATTCCATAAGACTTGGTGGTCAAGACAAGGACTCCCCCCCCCCCAGCGGCGTATTCATCTAGGACTCTTGTTATCCTAGGCCTCTAGTGCATTATATAAACCAGGGCCAGGCTAGTCGATAGATATACATACAATCATGCCATAGGCTAGCTTCTAGGGTTTAGCCTCTACGATCTCGTGGTAGATCAACTCTTGTAATACTCATATCATCAAGAACAATCAAGCAGGACATAGGGTATTACCTCCATCAAGAGGGCCCGAACCTGGGTAAACATCGTGTCCCCTGCCTCCTGTTACCATCTGCCTTAGACGAACAGTTCGGGACCCCCTACCCGAGATCCGCCGGTTTTGACACCGACAATGGTCAACTCGTTGGTCGGTGCTCGCTTCCTGGAGATCGCTGTCTCCAGTGGGTTGTCCGTCGGCAACTCTTTGCCTAGTGCTCCAGGATCCATCAATGAACTGACAAACAAAAAGCAATCGAAAGGAAACCACAATCGCAATGAAAACGGGAAAAGAATAGGTTGTGAGAGTCGGTCGGTGCTTCGCAAAAAGAAGATTCTTGGAATGAAAATATAGTAGCATCACTGATTCGCCCACCTTTCCTTCGTCGGTACAGAAGAAAAATGGCAGAAGTGAGTAGCCTGGAGTGAGGCTTTCTTCAAGAATGGGGAGAAAGGGCTTCAACGAGCGTTCCAGTGAAATGATGGTTGCTTTGTCCAGTCCAACTTCGAGGCCACTTCGAGGCCACACCAGGGTGACCGGTGAGTCTCGACTATAGCACCTCACTGTGATTTGGTGGATGGCACACGGGCCCGGATGCTTTGATGTCCCGCATGTAGATAGAGCGGCTAGTCATATAGGAGTACTCAATATTGTGCACCGGGACCAAGGCAGAGAGAAAAACGAGAGAACTACGCATTTATTTACGATGTAGATTCACTCATTTTGCTCTAATACTACTCATTTAGGGTGTAGTGTAGTCACTCATTGAAATCTCTAGAAAGGCAAATACTCCTTTCCGGTTTACATGCTATACTAGCAAGTAGTACTACAATAGTGGGCTCAAATAGCAATTTTGTGTCATGCAAGAGCCTGGCTATATGTGTGCTCCAAGCCCTTCTCGACCCACTTTTGGGTGTTTGGTAGGGTGTATGAAGGGTGCATGAGTACACACTAGCTTAACACAAATACACTAGGAGCATGCATGAGAAGAGCGTGCATGAAGAGGGGTGCTGGAATGAGCATGCATGAAGAGGGAACAACTATGCTGAGATGAGAATGCAACCAAACACACTATGGCGAGCGTTTGCAACTGCCACGTTCGGGTTGCGCTTGGCTCTTCCCCTCTTCGAGAAGACGAACAATGATGTCACTACTACTTCTATAGTATCGAATCCACTACTGCATGTCCGTCCACCGTGTGCAGGAGGGATAGCTTGTTGTAGTACTCTATAAAGCTAGTTGTAATGGGAGTATCATAGGTAGTACTCCCTTCGTTCCTAAATATTTGTCTTTCTAGAGATTTCAACAAGTAACTACATAGGGAGCAAAATGAGTTAATCTACACTCTAAAATATGTATATATACATCCGTATGTGGTAGTCCATTTGAAATATCTAAAAAGACAAATATTTAGGAACGGGGGAGTATCATGCATGCCAACTAGGCAAATTTGATGAGGTGGCATAGAAGTAAATGAAGAAAGAGAGGGTTGAGTATCATATCATCATACTGTATCATATTAAATGTTGTGCTACTATGTGTCATGCATGCTGATAAATGAAGTCATCGATGATACTAACATATGATACTCTGCACTACGGATGTGTAGTATCATATGCATGATACTAGTATTCCGTTATGACCAGCCTAAGCAAAAGCATGTCCTCACCTGCGAGCTACCGCGCGCATGGGCGAGGGAGAAGGCGTGTAGTAGTAAAATCAAGCTTCTCCTCATTGTACGAGTTGACGCGACACATCATAGCACTGGCCCCACATGGTTGCCTCTAAACTTGGCTGAAAGACCCGCGGTGTACAATACTCCATTTGCTGCAACCTCTAACATTTACCCAACCACAAATTAAAATATATATTTCTGTATTGACCAGATGAGCGTGCAAACTACAATCACCAGGATGACAGGTAGGGCCAGAAGATTATTTTAATCAAAAAAGCATGGAGCCGACCCTAACGATTTTAAGCTTACAGGCACGGTACATGCTATCCTAGACTACTCTACACATGAAACTGCCACACGAGCGTCCGGGCTGCGCTTGGCTCTTCGCCTCTTCGGGAAGTTGAACAATGATGGAGTACTACTGCATGCTTCTGGCCATCTGACACCGATTGAACTGCTGCATGTCCACCGCGTGCGGGAGGGAGAGCATGTAGCGAACGAAAGCTTCTCCTGGACCTGCCAGCCACCACGCTCATGGGCGAGGGAGGGACATAGCTTCATTGACTTACTGCTCCTGCCTTTGCATGCATGACACGTGGGCCCATCAGGCGGGTGGCCCACCTGTCATGCAGCCAAAGGTGGGTGCAGTTAAGGCACCGGAGCTCAGTCCGCGAGGGAGAGGGCGTTGTAGTAATCAAACTTCTCAGTCTTGTATGAGTTGACGCGACAGATCAAAGCACTGCACTCAATATAGTTCAATAATTTGTGTTTACCGATGCATTAATTACAACGCATGCATGCATGCCGTGACTCTCCTTTTGATACTTGCATGTGTTGATTTAATGCACCTTGCCAAATTTTGACTATAAATTTAACTAACCAAATGTTCATGCATGTCACAAAAAATTACATAATTGAAACTATGTTCAAATACGAATCAAACGATATAATTTTTGTTAACATGCACTAACATTTTGTCAGTTAAATCTTTGGTCAAAATTTGGCACCAATTACAAAGGGGCCCAATACATATTGTACTCTCGCATTTTGTTTTGAGGATACTCCCACGTAGAAAATATAAATAATAATGCATGTTGGGGCAGCGCACATTTCCGATAATTTTAGCCATGGGCTTGTTCACAAATTTTACGAGGGGGTGGTTGTTCATTTAATGGAGGGTCTTGTACCAGACTTGAACGATACAAAGTGCGACATGGCACACCGTAACACCACTTGGAATAAGCGGGTAGCTATCTCAAAAAACAATCAACAACTCAAAAAAACGGCGACCTGGCACATACACTATTTTAAATGATTGTTTTGATGGAGTGAAAAAGGAAAACTACCCCACTACGTATATATAGGTCAGAGCCTCCGCGCTTGCTTGCTAGGGTTGCTCTATTCACACACTCTCATCCTCTCCAGATCTAAACAATATAGCGGTGGTAACACTATCTTTCTCCCTTCAAAAAACACTGTCTTTCTATCCTCACCGCTGGTTACAAATCCAGAATTATCCCCCTCCCCGGTGAAGGGGAGGAGGGGCAGCGTTTAGGCCGTCGTCGACAGTGAGGGAGGAGACTCACTGCCGGACGCATCGTTATCTCTGGCCGAGCGCCAATGCGGGAGGTCCTCCAGACCCTTCATCGTTGCCCTAGTGTGGGCAGATCTGGCCTCCCACCACCCACCTATCCACATCCCGACGACCTTCAGGTATATCTTCCTTCGAAACCGCCCTAGCTCTACTTCCCCAGCTCGCTACGTCACTGCATGTGCATCATTTTCTACCTCTCAGCCCCTCTCGATCGGATGGTCAAACGACACATGCTCCCTCCGTCCCAAAATTCTTGTCTTAGATTTGTCTAAATACGGATGTATCAAGTCACGTTTTAGTATTAGATACATCCGTATCTATCTAAGACAAGAATTTTGGGACGGATGGAGTATTTTTTTCTATTGTTAGAGGTAAAGCTACTTCATGGAGTCGAATCTTGTACTTGGTTCAAACAAGAAATAAAGTGGGGGTGGGGGAATTTAGTATGTACATCGAACTTCGTACAAACAGGAAGGTAGAGGGTGAAAGTAGTACAGACTGGTCATCCAACCGGTCTCTTGGTCGAAAAGGGAAATATAGGAGAAACGTTGTACACAGTGGTATGACCAGGACTAGATTTTCTATCCACACATAAGATGGTTGCATGCATCATTATCATCCATATTGGCACCATAACCTTCCTTTAGGTAAGAATGATATTTAATGCATGTGTTCATCTCTATTTTGCGACTGCCATGAGAAAATAATGCTATTGTTTACTAGTACACTTGTACTCCCTCACTAACAAAACCAATTCTGAAATAGAAGGCCAATCATGTACTTGGTTTCACCAAGTGGTGAGGAGAAAGAGAAATGGAGCATGAAGAGGAGGAAGAAGAAGAATAAACAGTGCCAAGGTGATCTTGCTGAAGCCGAGGCCTCAGTCGAGGCCATTCAAGGGCTCCGGCAATGTCTACTTTACATGTGAGACGATCCTCCAGGGAGCCCTTCCACTTCTGCGTATTGTCCATGATGAATTTGATGCTATTGTTAGAGTAATATGCTAATGTCTTTCTATCCTTTCTCACTAAGCTAATGAAGGTTTCACCTTGTTCCTACTTGTGCAAACAGGGATCATGTTGTGCCAATCATACATTTCAGTGGAACTACACAAGACAATACAATGAACTATATCCCAGCCAATGCTTTAACTCTGCTGGAAGTTCTTGATAATCTTTCGATATAATCTCAGCACTGGTAAACAAGAGTGATTTCAACCATACATTTGAAGTGCACAAAAATATATACTATTGAGTGATTATAGTGAGTGTTTTATCATCTCTTCTGGGACTACATGAATAAGCTTTTTTATCAGGTTGGTACCGGCCTAAGGCCTTCATCCATATTAGTTTGCTGTTATCTCTATTTGTATCATGCTACTGTCATGAGAAACTCCTTTATCTTTGCACGTTAAAGTTTTGCAACCTATGACACATGGCAATGCTTTGAGTGTTGAGCTAATTGGCACTGATTAAATAAACTGATACCTTTCTTTAAGCAAGACTACTATGTTGCTAACTTTACCCATTAAGATAATGAGGGTGCTTCTATTTGTTAGTGTATGTTTCATCAACTAGTCCCACTATTACAGTAATCTCATTCTCTCAATATATGTGCCAACAGGGATGCTCGATTTTGGTGGAACTGCACAAAAACTTTGGGTGCTTCATTGCCTCGATAGCTTCCTTCCTTTCCTGTCAGTCGCTAATCTGGGCTTGCTTCCTTCCTTTGCTGTCAGTCGCTTGGCTTATCTCAGCTTCCAGTCAAAGGAAATAGTAATTGATATGCTACCTCACATAGGTTGGTACTGGTCTTTATCCTGATTATTGTGCTTGTGATATGTATTGGTAATTTGGTATTGTGCTACTGTTTGCCGATTTCATAAAGGAGTAACTTGGAGCCTGAACTCACAGGCAAATCATTACATTGGGTGATTTCAGTAGAACTGCACAAAAAGATCAGATGGACAGGTACTTATGATGCTGCTATGTACTCCAAAGTTCACTCAGACAAGCATCGATGTTGACAAGAAGAAGTGCATATATTCATTCAAGTATCAATCGGCATCAACCAGTTGTCAAACTCCAAGTATTAGGAGAGTGAACGCCAAAAATATTGCTTGGTGCATAGCCCGGAAAAACGCAATACAGTCTTTGGTCCCAACTTGTGCCTTTTGGTTATCGGCACATATGGTAGCCAACTGTATGGCATGGAGTCTAAAGATTCCAGACAAGTTGGTTGACACGTATATTCATCTGGCACTTAATCATTCTGCATGCCAGGGATCCTCCATTTCAGTTGAACTGCACAAAAAATTTGGGTGGTTCATTTTCTCAACCACCTCCTTTCTTGTCTGCAACGTAGAATTTTTGTGAGCTACAGGACCAAGATGAGCCAGTAAACTAGTTGGATGAAAGTAGTGGCCAAGTTGCTCAAACCTCCCTCGGCACGAGGCCACTATTTGAGGATAAACCTACAAGCAAAGTTCAGATTGTCTGTGTTGCCTCTTATGTACTCGAAAGTTTACTCATACAAGCATTAATTTTAGCAAGAAGTACCTCCGACTGAACACCATTTACCGGTTTGTACCCTAGGTAATTAAAGTTCATCCATGGATGATATTGGCTGTGATCTCAATCATTTGCTTGCATAAACATACTGAACATGTGTATATCTGAATCTTTTGTGAATTATCTATGAATATTGTCGTGTGATCTATCAATCATTTGGATGCATAGACATGTTGAACTTGTGTATATATGAATCTTTTGAGTTGTTGATTGTGAATGTTGGCTATGAATATGAACGTGTCCTGTGAACCTGAGTTTGATACCAATGTTTACCTATTCTGTTGTACTTGTGTGTGAACTTGTTAGTATGTCTACTATGGGATCTGTGACGTGTGGGTGTCAACGGCACACCTTCTTCCCGAGAAGAATTGCACCTGCTTTGTTAGGGTAGCAAAGGCGCATCGGCTTTTTTAAATATTTTTGCTTTGTCTTCCCCCCTCCCCCGCTCAACCCCTGCCGTAATGTTTTCAGCCTCAAAACAAGCATAGTATTGCGTTGTTTTTGGGGCTTGATGAAAAATAAAGGCTGGTTTCTGCAGGTTGGCCCGCCCAGCAAATGGGCTGCTGGTCCACCACGGACTGGAGGCTAAAAATACAAGTTGTATGGTGCAGAGGAAAGTAAAAAATGCCATCGAGAGCCATCCACTGAAGAAGAAAAATCGTGTCTGATGTGCTTCTTCAGTCACGCCGCCGGCCCCCTCTTTAATCCAGTTCACTCGGGGATCTAGCTGGTATCATTTTTTCCACAGGGTGAACAAGTATCAGCTAGGCCTAGGTATGTGTAGCCCATGACATACGGAGACAGTGGTTTCAACTTATTTTTTAAGGTCCATACCGGCCTATGGGCCTCCTAGCGTAGATTTTACGTTTTCTTAAAGATCGGCAGCCCAATGTATTTTCTTAATAAAACGCAGATCTCTGTTCTATTTATCTATATATAAGAATACTAATGTTGTGTCCAACTTATGTTTTCCCTTCTAACCACATTATATATATATATATATATATATTTATGTAATTATATTATCGTATATTTTATAGAGACTTATATATACATTATAAAAACATCCCATGTGTTAACTTATAAAAGTAAATGTTTAACAGAAGTTGGCAAGGAAAATCCTGGTTGTTTTTTACTCAGAGGTAGGAAAATCCTGGTGATTGCGTACAAAAGCTTGCGAAGATTTTAAGGACCAATGTAATAATAACGCGCTAATTTTTATTTTGAGCAATAACTCGCTAAATTTCTTAATTTTATATATAAAAAATGTGTCGCAATGCTTTTTTTTTTTATTAATTGCTCCTTCTAACCTAACATTATACTGTATATAGAACGAGCCCAACTAATTTGTGTATTTCAAGAAAGTGCAAATGGGCTGGGATTTCTTAGAAAATATTAAATGGGCCGCATTGACGTGAAATTATTTGTTCACCCAGCCCAGCAAATGGACTGTACGTTCTAGAAAACATGGGTTAAATATATGCCACATTTTTGCAGGCTAACATGTGGGCCAATAGGTCGAAGCCTACGCAGGGCGTTGTCAACTTGGTCAACAAATGATTATAACATCCACAGCCATTGGATTTATATCCAACGGCCGACATGCACCTTTAATCTCTCGTCTTCTTCCTCCAACATCGCCGGGACCGCCTGGTCCGGCCTCCAGCAACTAGCGGCTCTGCTTAGCACGCATCACTGCGAAGTGCTACTCCACTGCCGCGTCTTCCCATCTCCGGGTCATTCCCGTCTGGGGCCTTGTCGCCGTCCACCGCCTTGCTGTGCTCGACGCGGCGTGGTCAACAAACGGGAGTCATCGGAAGAGGACTATACGTGGAGAGCCTGACGGCTGGGACCCACGAGGTCCACGGTTGCATGCAAGGAAAGTCCCTCCTTATTAAGCTAAAAAATGTTTCCTCCCCCTGATAGCTGGGACCCACCGGCTGTATCTTCGCACGAAAGGAAGTGCCTCCTTGTTATGCGAAAAAAACTATTCCTCCCATTGACAGCTGGGACCCGTCAGATTTGGTGGCTGACTTGTGGGCCTACTAAGCGGACGTGTATGATACGTCTCCAACGTATCTGTAATTTTTTATTGTTCCATGCTCTTATATTATCTGTTTTGGATGTTTATGGGCTTTATTAAACACTTTTATATTATTTTTTGGGAGTAACCTATTAACCCAGAGCCCAGTGCCAGTTTCTGTTTTTTCCATGTTTTAGAGTATCGCAGAAAAGGAAAATCAAACGGAGTCCAATTGACCTGAAACTTCATGGAACTTATTTTTGGACCAGAAGAATCCCATGGAGTATCGGAGATGGACCAGGGGAGTCCCGGGCTGCCCATGAGGGTGGGGGCGCGCTCCCCCCCCTGGGCGCACCCCCCTACCTCGTGGACAGCCCGGAGGTCCACCGACGTACTTCTTCCTCCCATATATACCCATATACCCTAAAAACTTCGGGGAACACAATCGATCGGGAGTTCCGCCGCCAGAAGTCTCTGTAGCCATCGAAAACCAAACTAGACCCGTTTCGGCACCCTGCCGGAGGGGGGAATCCCTCTCCGGTGGCCATCTTCATCATCCCGGTGCTCTCCATGACGAGGAGAGAGTAGTTCTCCCTCGGGGCTGAGGGTATGTACCAGTAGCTATGTGTTTGATCTCTCTCTCTCGTGTTCTTGAGTTGGCACGATCTTGATGTATCGTGAGCTTTGCTATTCTAGTTGGATCTTATGATGTTTCTTCCCCTCCACTCTCTTGTAATGGATTGAGTTTTCCCTTTGAAGTTATCTTATCGAATTGAGTCTTTAAGGATTTGAGAACACTTGATGTATGTCTTGCATGGGATATCCGTGGTGACAATGGGGTATTCTATTAATCCACTTGATGTATGTTTTGGTGATCAACTTGCAGGTTCCGTGACCTTGGGAATCTATGCATAGGGGTTGGCACACGTTTTCGTCTTGACTCTCCGGTAGAATCTTTGGGGCACTCTTTGAAGTACTTTTGTGTTGGTTGAATAGATGAATCTGAGATTGTGTGATGCATATCATATAATCATACCCACGGATACTTGAGGTGACATTGGAGTATCTAGGTGACATTAGGGTTTTGGTTGATTTGTGTCTTAAGGTGTTATTCTAGTACGAACTCTAGGGTTGTTTGTGACACTTATAGGAATAGCCCAACGGATTGATTGGAAAGAATAACTTTGAGGTGGTTTCGTACCCTACTATAATCTCTTCGTTTGTTCTCCGCTATTAGTGGCTTTGGAGTGACTCTTTGTTGCATGTTGAGGGATAGTTATATGATCCAATTATGTTATTATTGTTGAGGGAACTTGCACTAGTGAAAGTATGAACCCTAGGCCTTGTTTCAACGCATTGCAATATCGTTTACGCTCACTTTTATCATTAGTTACCTTGCTGTTTTCATAATTTCATATTACAAAAACCTTTATCTACTATCCATATTGCACTTGTATCACCATCTCTTCGCCGAACTAGTGCACCTATACAATCTACCATTGTATTGGGTGTGTTGGGGACACAAGAGACTCTTTGTTATTTGGTTGCATGGTTGCTTGAGAGAGACCATCTTCATCCTATGCCTCATACGGATTGATAAACCTTAGGTCATCCACTTGAGGGAAATTTGCTACTGTCCTACAAACCTCTGCACTTGGAGTCCCAACAACGTCTACAAGAAGAAGGTTGTGTAGTAGACATCAAGCTCTTTTCTGGCGTCGTTGCTGGGGAGGTTAGCGCTTGAGGGTATATCTTTAGATCTTGCAATCGAATCTTTTTGTTTCTTGTTTATCACTAGTTTAGTTTATAAAAGAAAATTACAAAAAAATGGAATTGAGTTTGCCTCATACGCTTCATCTTTTTAATATCTTTCATGAGTATGATGGAATGGAAAATTGTGCCAATGTGTTAGAAGAAGAATGCATTAAAATGTCTGGCACTAAATCTTTGAATGATGAGCATGATTGCAATGTTGTTTGTATGAACTCCTTGAATATCCATAGTACTAATGATGATTGCACTAGTTATGATGGAAATGTCTCCTATAAACATGTCAATTTTTGTGGAGTGCATTGGGTTTGCAAGTACACACTAAATAGGGAAGATAGATATTGCAAGAGGCATAAGTACTTAGAAACTAAGTGGTTGCAAGAAAGTCTAGATGTTTGTGCTGAAAATTTAAATTTTCTTGGCCATACTTGTGAGCTTTGCAATGAACGTGGTCATTTAACCATCCGATGCAAATTGTTTCATGATCTAATCGTTTCCAAAAATTGTGATGATTTGATTTCTCTTGCACATAATAATGAACTTAGTTTGCTTATGGGTTACGAAGAAATGAAATGTATAACTAACTATCTTCCAGTATTTGCCCGTGATAAACTTCTTGGCCTTGATCTATAGGAAATTTATATGTATTGTGCGGTGAATTGTATTGAAAATCCTTATATTGCCAACTACATAAAGAAAAGAAAACAAATAGAAGATGAAGAGAATACTAATGAAAGGGAAGAGACTTCCCACCCTCCTATTATTTCTTATGATGAATCAGGTAACAAGGAGGAGCCTCCTATTCAACCAATCTCATTAATAAGGAGCTCCAAAAAGAGGATTGAACCCACACATGATGTGGTGAAGAAGAAGAAAAGAAAAAGGAAGAGAGGTAAAAAGATATCTCTCCCAAATAATGTTGCTCCTATTACTATTGTGCCTCATGAAAATATAATTGTGGAAGATAATGATACTTCTTATGATCTTGAAAATCTTTTTGGCACTTGCTTGGAAGAATAAGATAATTGCTATACTATTGGTGCTATCGATACTATTAATGATGAGAGTGATTATGATTATGATATGAAAAGGCCCAAGCTTGGGGATGCTATGTTTGATGAAGATGATGTTTTTGAGAATATATTTGCTGCAATTAATGTTTGTCCCAAGCTTGGGGAAGCTATGTTTAATGAAGATGATATTTTTAGTCTCCCAAATTTTGATATGCAAATTTATAATGATGATAGCATGCCTCCTACTTATGATGATTATATTGATGAAAGTGGGTTTGGAAGAGTGTCAACTTTAGGAAGTAATGATCCCACTATTTTTGACGATGTTGAATCTTATTATGATAATTATCAAAGTGGATTTGGAGAGGTCATGACTTTATTTAGTGATGATTCCACTATCTTGGAAGAGGTTTCGATCGATTATGATGAGAACAAAGTTGCTACTTATGATAATTATTGTGATGATACATATGCTATAAAAAGTAGTGATGATTATATTTACAAAACTTGTCATGATTATGATTACCCTTTTTATGAACATTACTCTTTTAATGTGGAAACAATTTATAGTATTTGAGTCTCTTATGATACTCCCACTATTTCAAACGAGAAGATTTTTGCTTATGTGAAGAGTAATAAAATTTCTATGCCTGTAGATCATGAAAAGAATGCTCTATGTGATGGTTATATTGTTGAATTCATTCATGATTCTACTGAAAATTATTATGAGGGAGGAATATATGCTTGTAGGAATTGCAATAATATCAAGTTTCCTCTCTATGTGCTTAAAATTTTGAAGTTATGCTTGTTTTACCTTCCTATGCAAGTTGATTCTTGTTCCCACAAGTTGTTTGCTCCCAAAATCCCTATGCATAGGAAGTGTGTTAGACTTGAATGTGCTAGTCATATTCTTCATGATGCTCTCTTTATATTTCAATTCTTATCTTTTATGTGAGCATCATTGAAATCATCATGCCTAGCTAGGGGCGTTAAACGATAGCGCTTGTTGGGAAGCAACCCAACTTTCTTTTTGTTCCTTGATTTTTGCTCCTGTTTAATAATAAATAATTTATCTAGCCTCTGTTATTATTGAGTTTTTATGTTTCAATTAGTGTTTGTGCCAAGTAGAACCGTTGGGAAGACTTGGGGAAAGTCTTGTTGATCTTGCTGTAAAAAACAGAAACTTTAGCGCTCATGAGATTAGCTGCCATTTTTTATTGGAGAGTGATATTTAGTTAATTCTTTTTTCATATGATTAATAGACAAATTACTCAGGTCCACCAATTTATTTGAGAATTTTATGAGTTCCAGAAGTGGTCGAAACCTACAGATTACTACAGACTGTTCTGTTTTTGACAGATTCTGTTTTCATCGTGTTGTTTGCTTATTTTGATGAATCTATGAGTAGTATAGGAGGGTATGAACCATATAGAAGTTGGAATACAGTATATATTACACCAATATGAATTTAGAATGAGTTCACAACAGTACCTAAGTGGTGATTTATTTTCTTATACTAACGGAGCTTACGAGTTTTCTGTTAAGTTTTGTGTTGTGAAGTTTTTAAGTTTTGGGTAAAGATTCGATGGACTATAGAATAAGGAGTGGCAAGAGCCTAAGGTTGGGGATGCCCAAGGAACCCCAAGGTAATATTCAAGGACAACCAAGAGCCTAAGCTTGGGGATGCCCCGGAAGGCATCCCCTCTTTCGTCTTCGTTCATCGGTAACTTTACTTGGAGCTATATTTTTATTCACCACATCATATGTGTTTTGCTTGGAGCGTCAATTTATTTTGTTAGGATTTGCTTGCTGTTATTAGAACAATGTTTGCATCTTTTATTTCAATAAAAGTGGCATTGATAGCCTTTACTATGCCTATTTTACAAGTCTTCATGTTGCTGTTTGAAAACAGAAAGTTTACCGCTGTTGCAATAATTCCCTAGAAAAGTCAGAATGTGATAAAATGTTGAAACCTTTTACATATTAAGCTATTATAAATTTAATACAGTGGGAATTTTATTACATAATTTTTGGAGTTAGGGAAGTATGGATCTTGCTGCACTCTTCACAGACTGTCCTGTTTAGGCAGATTGCTGTTATGTTTGCATTGTTTGCATATGTTTGCTTCTTTAATGATTCTATTTGAGGATAGGACTATTAAATATGCAGAGGCATTTAGTATGCAATGTTGAATAATAATTTTAGTGATTTGCTACAGTAGAGTATGATAAGGTTTTTGCATTGCTTTATACTAACTTATCTCACGAGTCCTTGTTGAGTTTTGTGTGGATGAAGCTTTTGAGATTTAGGGAGACCGTGATATGAGAGGAATTAAGGAGACACAAAAGCTCAAGCTTGGGGATGCCTAAGGAATCCCAAGATAATATTTCAAGAAGTCTCAAGCGTCTAAGCTTGGGGATGCCCCAGTTGGCATCCCACCTTTTTCTTCAACAACTATCGGTTAGTTTCGGTTGATCCTAAGTTTTTGCTTCTTCACATGATGTTTGATATTCTTAGAATGCCATTTTATTTTGATTTGCTTGCTGTTTGAATAAAATACCAAGACCTCAAATTCTTAAATGTTAGAGAGTCTTCACATAGTTGCATAATTATTAAACTACTCATTGATCCTCACTTATATCTTTCGGAGTAGTTTGTTGTTTGCTCTAGTGCTTCACTTATATCTTTTAGAGCACAATGGTGGTTTTATTTTGAAGAAATAGATGAACTCTCGTGCTTCAATTATATTATTTTGAGAGTCCTAAACAGCATGGTAATTTGCTTTGGTTATTAATTTAGTCCTAATATGATGGGCATCCAAGAGGGATATAATAAAAACTTTCATATAAAGTGCATTGAATACTATGAGAAGTTTGATACTTGATGGTTGTTTTCAGATATGAAGATGGTGATATTAGAGTCATGCTAGTTGAGTAGTTGTGAATTTGAGAAATACTTGTGTTAAAGTTTGTGATTCCCGTAGCATGCACGTATGGTGAACCGTTATGTGATAAAGTCGGAGCATGATTTATTTATTGATTGTCTTCCTTATGAGTGGCGGTCGGGGACGAGCGATGGTATTTTCTGAAGGAAATATGCCCTAGAGGCAATAATAAAGTTATTATTTATTTCCTTATATCATGATAAATGTTTATTATTCATGCTAGAATTGTATTAACCGGAAACATAATACATGTGTGAATACATAGACAAACAGAGTGTCACTAGTATGCCTCTACTAGACTAGCTCGTTAATCAAAGATGGTTATGTTTCCTAACCATGGACAAAGAGTTGTTATTTGATTAACGGGATCACATCATTAGGTGAATGATCTGATTGACATGACCCATTCCATTAGCTTAGCACCCGATCGTTTAGTATGTTGCTATTGCTTTCTTCATGACTTATACATGTTCCTATGACTATGAAATTATGCAACTCCCGTTTGCCGGAGGAACACTTTGTGTGCTACCAAACGTCACAACGTAAAATGGGTGATTATAAAGGTGCTCTACAGGTGTCTCCAAAGGTACATGTTGGGTTGGCGTATTTCGAGATTAGGATTTGTCACTCCGATTGTCGGAGAGGTATCTCTGGGCCCTCTCGGTAATGCACATCACATAAGCCTTGCAAGCATTGCAACTAATGAGTTAGTTGTGAGATGATGTATTACGGAACGAGTAAAGAGACTTGCCGGTAACGAGATTGAAATAGGTATTGAGATACCGACGATCGAATCTCAGGCAAGTAACATACCGATGTCAAAGGGAACAACGTATATTGTTATGCGGTCTGACCGATAAAAGATCTTCATAGAATATGTAGGAGCCAATATGAGGATCCAGGTTCCACTATTGGTTATTTACCGGAGACGTGTCTCGGTCATGTCTACATTGTTCTCGAACCCGTAGGGTCCGCACGCTTAAGGTTTCGATGACAGTTATATTATGAGTTTATGCATTTTGATGTACCGAAGTTTGTTCAGAGTCCCGGATGTGATCACGGACATGACGAGGAGTCTCGAAATGGTCGAGACATAAAGATTTATATATTGGAAGCCTATATTTGGATATCGGAAGTGTTTCGGGTGAAATCGGGATTTTACCGGAGTACCGGGAGGTATATGGGCCTTAGTGGGCTTTAGTGGAAGAGAGGAGAGGTGGCCAGGGCTGGGCGGCGTGCCCCTCCCCCCCTAGTCCGAATAGGACAAGGAGAGGGGGCCGGCGCCCCCCTTCCTTCTCTCTCTCCTCTTTCCCCCCTTCCGAATCCTATTCCAACTAGGAAAGGGGGGAATCCTACTCCCAGAGGGAGTAGGACTCCTCCTGGCACGCCCTCTCCTGGCCGGCCGCATCCCCCCTTTGAACCTTTATATACGAAGGCAGGGATCACCCCTAGAGACACAAGTTGATCCACATGATCATATTCTTAGCCGTGTGCGGTGCCCCCTTCCACCATAGTCCTCGATAATATTGTAGTGGTGCTTAGGCGAAGCCCTGCAACAGTAGTACATCAAGATCGTCACCACGCCGTCGTGCTGACGGAACTCTTCCCCGACACTTTGCTGGATCGGAGTCCGGGGATCGTCATCGAGCTGAACGTGTGCTAGAACTCGGAGGTGCCGTAGTTTCGGTGCTTGATCGGTCGGGCCGTGAAGACGTACAACTACATCAACCACGTTGTGCTAACGCTTCCGTTGTTGATCTACAAGGGTACATAGATCACACTCTCCCCTCTCGTTGCTATGCATCACCATGATCTTGCGTGTCCGTAGGAATTTTTTTGAAATTACTACGTTCCCCAACAGTGGCATCCGAGCCTAGGTTTTATATGTTGATGTTATATGCACGAGTAGAACACAAGTGAGTTGTGGGTGATATAAGTCATACTGCTTACCAACATGTCATACTTTGGTTCGACGGTATTGTTGGACAAAGCGGCCCGGACCAACATTACGCATACGCTTATGCGAGACCGGTTCTCCCGACGTGCTTTGCACAAAGGTGGCTAGCAGGTGACAGTTTCTCCAACTTTAGTTGAACCAAGTGTGGCTACGCCCGGTCCTTGCGAAGGTTAAAACAGCACCAACTTGACAAACTATCATTGTGGTTTTGATGCGTAGGTAAGATTGGTTCTTGCTTAAGCCCGTAGCAGCCACGTAAAACTTGCAACAACAAAGTAGAGGACGTCTAACTTGTTTTTGCAGGGCATGTTGTGATGTGATATGGTCAAGACATGATGCTAAATTTTATTGTATGAGATGATCATGTTTTGTAACCGAGTTATTGGCAACTGGCAGGAGCCATATGGTTGTCGCTTTATTGTATGCAATGCAATCGCGCTGTAATGCTTTACTTTATCACTAAGCGGTAGCGATAGTCGTGGAAGCATAAGATTGGCGAGACGACAACGATGCTACGATGGAGATCAAGGTGTCGCGCCGGTGACGATGGTGATCACGACGGTGCTTCGAAGATGGAGATCACAAGCACAAGATGATGATGGCCATATCATATCACTTATATTGATTGCATGTGATGTTTATCTTTTATGCATCTTATCTTGCTTTGATTGACGGTAGCATTATAAGATGATCTCTCACTAATTATCAAGAAGTGTTCTCCCTGAGTATGCACCGTTGCGAAAGTTCTTCGTGCTGAGACACCACATGATGATCGGGTGTGATAGGCTCTACGTTCAAATACAACGGGTGCAAAACAGTTGCACACGCGGAATACTCAGGTTATACTTGACGAGCCAAGCATATACAGATATGGCCTCGGAACACGGAGACCGAAAGGTCGAGCGTGAATCATATAGCAGATATGATCAACATAGCGATGTTCACCAATGAAACTACTCCATCTCACGTGATGATCGGACATGGTTTAGTTGATTTGGATCACGTAATCACTTAGAGGATTAGAGGGATGTCTATCTAAGTGGGAGTTCTTTAAGTAATATGATTAATTGAACCTAAATTTATCATGAACTTAGTACCTGATAGTATCTTGCTTGTTTATGTTGATTGTAGATAGATGGCCCGTGCTGTTGTTCCGTTGAATTTTAATGCGTTCCTTGAGAAAGCAAAGTTGAAAGATGATGGTAGCAATTACACGGACTGGGTCCGTAACTTGAGGATTATCCTCATTGCTGCACAGAAGAATTACGTCCTGGAAGCACCGCTGGGTGCCAGGCCTGCTGCTGGAGCAACACCAGATGTTATGAACGTCTGGCAGAGCAAAGCTGATGACTACTCGATAGTTCAGTGTGCCATGCTTTACGGCTTAGAATCGGGACTTCAACGACGTTTTGAACGTCATGGAGCATATGAGATGTTCCAGGAGTTGAAGTTAATATTTCAAGCAAATGCCCGGATTGAGAGATATGAAGTCTCCAATAAGTTCTATAGCTGCAAGATGGAGGAGAACAGTTCTGTCAGTGAGCATATACTCAAAATGTCTGGGTATAATAATCACTTGATTCAATTGGGAGTTAATCTTCCAGATGATTGCGTCATTGACAGAATTCTCCAATCACTGCCACCAAGCTACAAGAGCTTCGTGATGAACTATAATATGCAAGGGATGAATAAGACTATTCCCGAGCTCTTCGCAATGCTGAAAGCTGCGGAGGTAGAAATCAAGAAGGAGCATCAAGTGTTGATGGTCAACAAGACCACTAGTTTCAAGAAAAAGGGCAAAGGGAAGAAGAAGGGGAACTTCAAAAAGAACAGCAAGCAAGTTGCTGCTCAAGAGAAGAAACCCAAACCTGGACCTAAGCCTGAAACTGAGTGCTTCTACTGCAAGCAGACTGGTCACTGGAAGCGGAACTGCCTCAAGTATTTGGCGGATAAGAAGGATGGCAAGGTGAACAAAGGTATATGTGATATACATGTTATTGATGTGTACCTTACTAATGCTCGCAGTAGCACCTGGGTATTTGATACTGGTTCTGTTGCTAATATTTGCAACTCGAAACAGGGACTACGGATTAAGCGAAGATTGGCTAAGGACGAGGTGACGATGCGCGTGGGAAATGGTTCCAAAGTCGATGTGATCGCAGTCGGCACGCTACCTCTACATCTACCTTCGGGATTAATATTAGACCTAAATAATTGTTATTTGGTGCCAGCGTTAAGCATGAACATTATATCTGGATCTTGTTTGATGCGAGACGGTTATTCATTTAAATCAGAGAATAATGGTTGTTCTATTTACATGAGTAATATCTTTTATGGTCATGCACCCTTAAAGAGTGGTCTATTTTTATTAAATCTCGATAGTAGTGACACACATATTCATAGTGTTGAAACCAAAAGATGCAGAGTTGATAATGATAGTGCAACTTATTTGTGGCACTGCCGTTTAGGTCATATCGGTATAAAGCGCATGAAGAAACTCCATACTGATGGGCTTTTGGAACCACTTGATTATGAATCACTTGGTACTTGCGAACCGTGCCTTATGGGTAAGATGACAAAAACACCATTCTCCGGTACTATGGAGAGAGCAACAGATTTGTTAGAAATCATACATACAGATGTATGTGGTCCGATGAATGTTGAGGCTCGTGGCGGATATCGTTATTTTCTCACCTTCACAGATGACTTAAGCAGATATGGGTATATCTACTTGATGAAACACAAGTCTGAAACGTTTGAAAAGTTCAAAGAATTTCAGAGTGAAGTTGAAAATCATCGTAACAAGAAAATAAAATTCCTACGATCTGATCGTGGAGGAGAATATTTGAGTTACGAGTTTGGTGTACATTTGAAACAATGTGGAATAGTTTCGCAACTCACGCCACCCGGAACACCACAGCGTAATGGTGTGTCCGAACGTCGTAATCGTACTTTACTAGATATGGTACGATCTATGATGTCTCTTACTGATTTACCGCTATCATTTTGGGGATACGCTCTAGAGACAGCTGCATTCACGTTAAATAGGGCACCATCAAAATCTGTTGAGACGATGCCTTATGAACTGTGGTTTGGCAAGAAACCAAAGTTGTCGTTTCTGAAAGTTTGGGGCTGCGATGCTTATGTGAAAAAGCTTCAACCTGATAAGCTCGAACCCAAATCGGAGAAATGTGTCTTCATAGGATATCCAAAGGAAACTATTGGATACACCTTCTATCACAGATCCGAAGGCAAGACTTTTGTTGCTAAATTCGGAAACTTTCTGGAGAAGGAGTTTCTCTCGAAAGATGTGAGTGGGAGGAAAGTAGAACTTGACGAGGTAAATGTACCTACTCCCTTATTGGAAAGTAGTACATCATAGAAACCTGTTTCTGTGACACCTACACCAATTAGTGAGGAAGTTAATGATAATGATCATGAAACTTCAGAACAAGATACTACTGAACCTCGTAGATCAACCAGAGTGAGATCCGCGCCAGAGTGGTACGGTAATCCTGTTCTGGAAGTCATGCTACTAGATCATGATGAACCTACGAACTATGAAGAAGCGATGGTGAGCCCAGATTCTGCAAAATGGCTTGAAGCCATGAAATCTGAGATGGGATCCATGTATGAGAACAAAGTATGGACTTTGGTTGACTTGCCCGATGATCGGCAAGGAATTGAGAATAAATGGATCTTCAAGAAGAAGACTGACGCTGACGGTAATATTACTGTCTACAAAGCTCGACTTGTCGCAAAAGGTTTTCGGCAAGTTCAAGGGATTGACTACGATGAGACCTTCTCACCCGTAGCGATGCTTAAGTCTGTCCGAATCATGTTAGCAATTGCCACATTTTATGATTATGAAATTTGGCAGATGGATGTCAAAACTGCATTCCCGAATGGATTTCTAGAAGAAGAGTTGTATATGGTGCAACCAGAAGGTTTTGTCAATCCAAAGGGAGCTAACAAAGTGTGCAAGCACCAGCGATCCATTTATGGACTGGTGCAAGCCTCTCGGAGTTGGAATAAATGCTTTGATAGTGTGATCAAAGCATTTGGTTTTATACAGACTTTTGGAGAAGCCTGTATTTACAAGAAAGTGAGTGGGAGCTCTGTAGCATTTCTGATATTATATGTGGATGACATATTACTAATTGGAAATGATATAGAATTTCTGGATAGCATAAAGGGATACTTGAATAAGAGTTTTTCAATGAAAGACCTCGGTGAAGCTGCTTACATATTAGGCATAAAGATCTATAGAGATAGATCAAGACGCTTAATTGGACTTTCACAAAGCACATACCTTGACAAAGTTTTGAAGAAGTTCAAAATGGATCAAGCAAAGAAAGGGTTCTTGCCTGTGTTACAAGGTGTGAAGTTGAGTCAGACTCAATGCCCGACCACTGCAGAAGATAGAGAGAAAATGAAAGATGTTCCCTATGCTTCAGCCATAGGCTCTATCATGTATGCAATGATGTGTACCAGACCTGATGTGTGCCTTGCTATAAGTCTAGCAGGGAGGTACCAAAGTAATCCAGGAGTGGATCACTGGACAACGGTCAAGAACATCCTGAAATACCTGAAAAGGACTAAGGATGTGTTTCTCGTTTATGGAGGTGACAAAGAGCTAATCGTAACTGGTTACGTTGATGCAAGCTTTGACACTGATCCGGACGATTCTAAATCGCAAACCGGATACGTATTTACATTAAACGGTGGAGCTGTCAGTTGGTGCAGTTCTAAACAAAGCGTCGTGGCGGGATCTACGTGTGAAGCGGAATACATAGCTGCTTCGGAAGCAGCGAATGAAGGAGTCTGGATGAAGGACTTCATATCCGATCTAGGTGTTATACCTAGTGCATCGGGTCCAATAAAAATATTTTGTGACAATACTGGTGCAATTGCCTTGGCAAAGGAATCCAGATTTCACAAGAGAACCAAGCACATCAAGAGACGCTTCAATTCCATCCGGGATCTAGTCCAGGTGGGAGACATAGAGATTTGCAAGATACATACGGATCTGAATGTAGCAGACCCGTTGACTAAGCCTCTTCCACGAGCAAAACATGATCAACACCAAGGCTCCATGGGTGTTAGAATCATTACTGTGTAATCTAGATTATTGACTCTAGTGCAAGTGGGAGACTGAAGGAAATATGCCCTAGAGGCAATAATAAAGTTATTATTTATTTCCTTATATCATGATAAATGTTTATTATTCATGCTAGAATTGTATTAACCGGAAACATAATACATGTGTGAATACATAGACAAATAGAGTGTCACTAGTATGCCTCTACTAGACTAGCTCGTTAATCAAAGATGGTTATGTTTCCTAACCATGGACAAAGAGTTGTTATTTGATTAATGGGATCACATCATTAGGTGAATGATCTGATTGACATGACCCATTCCATTAGCTTAGCACCCGATCGTTTAGTATGTTGCTATTGCTTTCTTCATGACTTATACATGTTCCTATGACTATGAGATTATGCAACTCCCGTTTGCTGGAGGAACACTTTGTGTGCTACCAAACGTCACAACGTAAATGGGTGATTATAAAGGTGCTCTACAGGTGTCTCCAAAGGTACATGTTGGGTTGGCGTATTTCGAGATTAGGATTTGTCACTCCGATTGTCGGAGAGGTATCTCTAGGCCCTCTCGGTAATGCACATCACATAAGCCTTGCAAGCATTGCAACTAATGAGTTAGTTGTGATATGATGTATTACGGAACGAGTAAAGAGACTTGCCGGTAACGAGATTGAACTAGGTATTGAGATACCGACGATCGAATCTCGGGCAAGTAACATACCGATGACAAAGGGAACAACGTATGTTGTTATGCGGTCTGACCGATAAAAGATCTTCGTAGAATATGTAGGAGCCAATATGAGCATCCAGGTTCCGCTATTGGTTATTGACCGGAGACGTGTCTCGGTCATGTCTACATTGTTCTCGAACCCGTAGGGTCCGCACGCTTAAGGTTTTGATGACAGTTATATTATGAGTTTATGCATTTTGATGTACCGAAGTTTGTTCGGAGTCCCGCATGTGATCATGGACATGACGAGAAGTCTCGAAATGGTCGAGACATAAAGATTGATATATTGGAAGCCTATATTTGGATATCGGAAGTGTTCCGGGTGAAATCGGGATTTTACCGGAGTACCGGGAGGTATATGGGCCTTAGTGGGCTTTAGTGGAAGAGAGGAGAGGTGGCCAGGGCTGGGCCGCACGCCCCTCCCCCCTAGTCTGAATAGGACAAGGAGAGGGGGCCGGTGCCCCCCTTCCTTCTCTCTCTCCTCTTTCCCCCCTTCCGAATCCTATTCCAACTAGGAAAGGGGGGAATCCTACTCCCAGAGGGAGTAGGACTCCTCCTGGCGCGCCCTCTCCTGGCCGGCCGCACCCCCCCCCCTTTGAACCTTTATATACGGAGGCAGGGAGCACCCCTAGAGACACAAGTTGATCCACATGATCATATTCTTAGCCGTGTGCGGTGCCCCCTTCCACCATAGTCCTCGATAATATTGTAGCGGTGCTTAGGCGAAGCCCTGCAACAGTAGTACATCAAGATCGTCACCATGCCGTCGTGCTGACGGAACTCTTCCCCAACACTTTGCTGGATCGGAGTCCGGGGATCATCGTCGAGCTGAACGTGTGCTAGAACTCGGAGGTGCCGTAGTTTTGGTGCTTGATCGGTCGGGCCGTGAAGACGTACGACTACATCAACCACGTTGTGCTAACGCTTCCGTTGTCGATCTACAAGGGTACGTAGATCACACTCTCCCCTCTCGTTGCTATGCATCACCATGATCTTGCGTGTCCGTAGGAATTTTTTTGAAATTACTACGTTCCCCAACATTTTCCTACCAATCTATCCCCCTAGGAGCATGCGCGTAATACTTTGTTTCGATAACTAATAAATTTTTGCAATAAGTATGTGAGTTCTTTATGACTAATGTTGAGTCCATGGATTATACGCACTCTCACCCTTCCACCATTGCTAGCCTCTCTAGTACCGCCCAACTTTCGCGGTACCTTACACCCACCATATACCTTCCTCAAAACAGCCACCATACCTACCTATTATGGCACTTCCATAGCCATTCCAAGATATATTGCCATGCAACTTTCCACCGTTCCGTTATTATGACACGTCATTGTCATATTGCTTTGCATGATCATGTAGTTGACATTGTATTTGTGGCAAAGCCACCGTTCATAATTCTTCCATACATGTCACTCTTGAGTCATTGCACGTCCCGGTACACTGCCGGAGGCATTCATATAGAGTCATATCTTGTTCTAAGTATCGAGTTGTAATTCTTGACTTGTAAGTAAATAAAAGTGTGATGATCATCATTATTAGAGCATTGTCCCAGTGAGGAAAGGATGATGGAGACTATGATTCCCCCATAAGTCGGGATGAGACTTCGGACGAAAAATAAAAAAAGAGAAAATAAAGAGGCCATAAAAAAAGAGAAAAGGCCCAAATAAAAAAATAAAAAAATGAGAGAAAAAGGGAGAAGGGGCAATGCTATTATCCTTTTACCACACTTGTGCTTCAAAGTAGCACCATGATCTTCATGATAGAGAGTCTCCTATGTTGTCACTTTCATATACTAGTGGGAATCTTTCATTATAGAACTTGGCTTGTATATTCCAATGATGGGCTTCCTCAAAATGCCCTAGGTCTTCGTGAGCAAGCGAGTTGGATGCACACCCACTAGTTTCTTTTGTTGAGCTTTCATACATTTATAGCTCTAGTGCTTCCGTTGCATGGCAATCCCTACTCACTCACATTGATATCTATTGATGGGCATCTCCATAGCCCGTTGATACTCCTAGTTGATGTGAGACTATCTTCTCCTTTTTGTCTTCTCCACAACCACCATTCTATTCCACCTATAGTGCTATGTCCATGGCTCACGCTCATGTATTGTGTGAAGATTGAAAAAGTTTGAGAACATCAAAAGTATGAAACAATTGCTTGGCTTGTCATCGGGGTTGTGCATGATTTAAATATTTTGTGTGGTGAAGATAGAGCATAGACAGACTATATGATTTGGTAGGGATAGCTTTCTTTGGCCATGTTATTTTTGAGAAGACATAATTGCTTAGTTAGTATGCTTGAAGTATTATTATTTTTATGTCAATATTAAACTTTTGTCTTGAATCTTATGGATCTGAATATTCTTGCTACAATAAAGAGAAATACATGATGAATATGTTAGGTAGCATTCCACATCAAAAATTCTGTTTTTATCATTTACCTACTCGAGGACGAGCATGAATTAAGCTTGGGGATGCTGATACGTCTCCAATGTATCTATAATTTTTGATTGTTCCATGCTATTATATTATCTGTTTTGGATGTTTATGGGCTTTATTAAACATTTTTACATTATTTTTGGGACTAACCTATTAACCCAGAGCCCAGTGCCAGTTTTTGCTTTTTCCTTGTTTTAGAGTATCGCAGAAAAGGAAAATCAAACGGAGTCCAATTGACCTGAAACTTCACGGAACTTATTTTTGGACCAGAAGAAGCCCATGGAGTATCGGAGATGGACCGGGGGAGTCCCGGGTTGCCCGCGAGGGTGGGGGCGTGCCCCCTGCCTCGTGGACAGCCCGGAGGTCCACCGACGTACTTCTTCCTCCCATATATACCCATATACCCTAAAAACTTCGAGGAACACAATAGATAGGGAGTTCCGCCGCCAGAAGTCTCCGTAGCCACCGAAAACCAATCTAGACCCATTCCTGCACCCTGTCGGAGGGGGGGGGGATCCCTCTCCGGTGGCCATCTTCATCATCCCGGTGCTCTCCATGACGAGGAGGGAGTAGTTCTCCCTCAGGGCTGAGGGTATGTACCAGTAGCTATGTGTTTGATCTCTCTCTCTCTCTCTCTCTCTCTCGTGTTCTTGAGGTGGCACGATCTTGATGTATCGCGAGCTTTGCTATTCTAGTTGGATCTTATGATGTTTCTTCCCCTCCACTCTCTTGTAATGGATTGAGTTTTCCCTTTGAAGTTATCTTATCGGATTGAGTCTTTAAGGATTTGAGAACACTTGATGTATGTCTTGCATGGGATATCTGTGGTGACAACGGGGTATTCTATTGATCCACTTGATGTATGTTTTGGTGATCAACTTGCGGGTTCCGTGACCTTGGGAATCTATGCATAGGGGTTGGCACACGTTTTCGTGTTGACTCTCCGGTAGAATCTTTGGGGCACTCTTTGAAGTACTTTTGTGTTGGTTGAATAGATGAATCTGAGATTGTGTGATGCATATCGTATAATCATAGCCACGGATACTTGAGGTGACATTAGGGTTTTGGTTGATTTGTGTCTTAAGGTGTTATTCTACTACGAACTCTAGGGTTGTTTGTGACACTTATAGGAATAGCCCAACGGATTGATTGGAAAGAATAACTTTGAGGTGGTTTCGTACCCTACCATAATCTCTTCATTTGTTCTTCACTATTAGTGGCTTTGGAGTGACTCTTTGTTGCATGTTGAGGGATAGTTATATGATCCAATTATGTTATTATTGTTGAGGGAACTTGCACTAGTGAAAGTATGAACCCTAGGCCTTGTTTCAATGCATTGCAATACCATTTACGCTCACTTTTATCATTAGTTACCTTGCTGTTTTTATAATTTCAGATTACAAAAACCTTTATCTACTATCCATATTGCAGTTGTATCACCATCTCTTCGCCGAACTAGTGCACCTATTCAATCTACCATTGTATTGGGTGTGTTGGGGACACAAGAGACTCTTTGTTATTTGGTTGCAGGGTTGCTTGAGAGAGACCATCTTCATCCTACGCCTCCTACGGATTGATAAACCTTAGGTCATCCACTTGAGGGAAATTTGCTACTGTCCTACAAACCTCTGCACTTGGAGGCCCAACAACGTCTACAAGAAGAAGGTTGTGTAGTCGACATTAGTGTACGCGGGGCTTTGTCAACATAATCAACAAATGATTCTAGCAGCTAGACCATTGGGTGTTAATCCAACAGCCATGCTCCTTCTTCAACCTCTGTTCTTGCTCCTATCTCCCATGGGCGGCAATGCTGCCGTGCACCCGAACCAGTCAAGTTTCCCACTCCTCCCCATCTGCGACTCCACTGCTACGTCTTCCCCATGTCCGGGTCGTTCTAGTTTGGGGCCTCGTCGTCGTCCACCGGCCTTGGTGCGCTCTGCACGGTGTGGTCAACATGGTTAACAAACGAGAGTCATCGGAAGATAACTGTACGTGAAAGGCTGACAGTGGGGACGCACCACGCCCATGGGTGCATGCACGCAACTGCATCCTTTTTACCCTGAAATTAATGTTTTCTCCCCCTGACTGTTGGGACCCACCAACTACATCTTCGCACGCAAGGAAGTGCGTCCATATTACGGGTAAAAAATGATTCGCCCCCGTGAATGCCGGGACCCACCAGCTACATCTTCGCACGCAAGGAAGTGCCTGACAGTTGGGACCCACCCGGTCGAAGCGTACGTAGCGTTGTCATTCTTGTCGCGAACGTGTACGTACATACTGGTCGATCGGTCTTTCTGCAGGCTGTAGCGATGAACCGTGGCCGTGTAAGGAAGGGCACGTGTGGTAGTAGAGGCAAGCACGTGTCGTAGTAGAGGCGCGCATGTATTATGTACACATACGTATAGCGGCCAGGGTGCAAGAAAGTAAATACGGCCACGTACGTACATATGGGCGGGGTCTTGAATGCCTACTCGCGCATACGTACGGCCAGGGCTCGTGTATATGGCTGTGGCTGGGTCAGAACAAAGAAACTGCGTCGTCGTCGTGTTCATGGGGAGGCAACGGAATGCGTCGTGTTCATCGGGAGGCAACGGAACGCGTGTTGTTCATCGGGAGCCAACCGGCTTGGATGGAACAACCAATGGAAACGAGGCCTAGCATACCGCAGAACAGAGGAAACAGCCTTGTGTTCGACTGGCCACGGTGGAAACGGGTTCCTATTCATCGGGAGGGGTCTGGCGTACCGCAAAGCGGAGGAAACAGACCTCCTACGGTCGAAATGGGGTCCTATTGATCGGGAGGGTTGTGGCGTACCGCAAAACGGAGGAAACGGACTTGTGTTGGAGCGCTACGGTCGAAACGGGGGTCCTGTTCATCAGGAGGGGTGTGGCGTACCGCAAAACGGGACTCCATGGGATACTGTTCACCTCCACCGTCGACCTCCTCCAGCCTCCACGGGCTACTGTTCATCCAGCGTCGACCTCCTCTAGCCTCCACCTGCGACTGTTCATCCACGGGCTCCTGTTCATCCAGCCTCCACCGGTTACTGTTCAACCAACCCTCTCCATGGGATCCTGTTCAACCACCCCTCCACGAGCTACTATTCATCCAGCCCTCCACCGGCTACTGTTCAACCAACCCTCCACCGGCTACTATTCATCTAGTCCTCCACGGGGTCTTGTTCATCCACCAGCTCGATCGATCAGGGTCCTGTTCATCCAGCGGCAACAGCCTCTACTACCACAGGGTCCTGTTCATCCAACCCCCCACCAGGAACTGTTCATCCAAACCCCCCAATAATGCTCACTGTTCATCAAGAGGCGGATGTGTCTTTTTTCGGCCCAAAATGTCACAGATGTGTCTTTTTTTGTAGTGCCAACAAACAGCGGGGGGCAAAAGAAATTTTCCCCTGAGGTAAAAAAGTGAACATGATCTATGTCACTCATATACCCAAGCGGGAGCACAAGCGCGCACTAAGGGACGTTTATGCCATAGAGCCAGTCGCCCCCAAATTTAACCCATGGTCAGCCTGTCCGATCACCTTTGATCACAAAGACCATCCGACCAGTATCCGTCATGGAGGTTCAGCAGCATAGGTCCTCGATCCAATATCGATGGATTCCATCTCACGTGCGTCCTTATGGACAGCAGTAGCAGTCTTAACCTGCTTTACCAGGACACTGTCCGCAAAATGGGTATTGATCCGTCAAGAATCAAGCCCACCAAAACCACCTTCAAAGGAGTGATACCCGGCATAGAGTCCTGCTACACAGGGTCCATAAAGCTGGAGGTAGTCTTCGGCTCACCGGATAATTTCTGAAGCGAAGACTTGATCTTCGACATCGTCCCTTTCCGCAGTGGCTATCACGCACTGCTCGGACGAACTGCATTCGCTCGTTTCAACGCGGTCCCGCACTATGCTTATCTAAAGCTCAAAATGCCTGGACCACGCGGCGTTATAACAGTCAATGGAAACATGGAGCACTCCCTATGTACTGAGGAGCATACAGCGGCCCTCACAGCCGAAGTGCGGGGTGGCCTTATCAAGCAGAATACTACATTGGCAGTCAAGCCACCGGACACCGTTAAACAAGTCCGGTCTTCCATAGAGAATGACAGTTCGGCTCGTCCAGAGCTAGATTAGCAAATCGGCCTTCGTCCAAGCCCCAAACTAATAGTGGCATATGTACCACGCGTACATAACTACGCACTAAAGATACCATGGGTAAGGATGGAGGCACACCATAAATAAAGTCCATAATATGGCTCGACCCTATTTGGACCCTCATATTCTTCCTTTTCTTCCTTTTCTTCCTCTTATTTTTATTTTTTTCTTCCAGGTTCTTTACAACCCACACCACTTTACGATGGTGCCAAGGGCCCTTTTCTAGGCCCCTCATGTATACTCGATCGTTGATCCTCTCAAAGGATCATACACCAAGGCGAAAAGCAGCGCAGACGTGCGGCAGAATGTCCAAAGGATCTTCAAGATCATCCTTTCCTTTTTAGGACCTGTATACATCTTTCCCTTATGCTCGGCATGTAAAATAGCCTCGATGCTTATCGCATCCTCTGTAAAAATACGTTTTGACATATCAATCAGACTACAATGGAAACAGTTTCGCCCAACCCTGTTCGGTATTGGCTTATTTCCTAATCTGTATTCCCTCTTTGCACCAGATTGGCACATACACCTTGGCTCGACTTAAATCGCCAGGGGCTCTAGTCAGCCACATATAATTCTTTTCTCAAAAAAAAGTTCGGACACTTCTATAGTATACTTCGGCGTCCCGAATATGGCATTATATGCATCGGCTTCGAATCATGTCTTTGGTCAATACTTGGGTTGCCCGGCTCCTGTGGTTACTACCTTATGTTCCACTTGTTCGGCTAAGGTAGTAAAGGGAGAACTACTGCGATTGTGTTTCTGGTTTGTCCGGTCAAACACCTCAGTAGAGAAAGCCGAAAACTGACTGTCATGGTATGCTGAGAGCTGGTCAGTTATTCAGTGACTTATGTAAATCTCTTACGATTTTCTCTGTATTATACGAAGGACTGGCTTCAGTTCGGTCACGCGCCTAAGGCATCCCAGTTCGGACAGCCGCACGCACGTCAGGGGCTAGTTCTTAGCCCCATAGTCAAACTCCTATGGCTAAGTGTAAGTGCTAAAGCCGCATAGTCTGATTGCCTGGTTCGTTACATAAGTCACCTCCTTTACGGACCAAGACGTTGGTACAAGAGTGATTACATGTTATTATGAACACCCCCGTAGCATCTACGTGGGGGCTGAAGCCGACGACTGGCAAACTTTCAACAATAATAAAAATACGGCCGCATAGGAGGTATGTAGTTCGGATAAAAGCATAAATATATTACAAAGCCTTGGTTCACAATACAAGGTCGGGGCAGTTCGAATACATTCACTCGAACAAAATATCCTTCGAGCACTGACCCTCTATCAAACGGGCACCCTCGAGGACATCTTCGAAATAGCGCTTTGGCTTGTAGTGGTCCTTGCCTCCGGGCGGACCCTCAACCGCCACGTTGGCGGCCTTCATCTTCGCCCAGTGCATCTCGACACGGGCAAAGGCCATTCGCGCACCTTCTATGCATGCCGAGTGCTTCACAGCCTCAACTCGGGGCAAGGCGTCGCTGAGCCGCTTGACTAGGCCGAAGTAGCTGCTCAGAACGGGTCCGGCTGGCCATAGCCAGAGTATGGTGTCCTTCATGGCCAAACTAGACATCCTATGCAGCTCCGCCAACTGCATCATCTGGTTGTTTAGCAACGCTGGCCGCTCCGGCGCCAAGTACTGCGACCAGAAGAGCTTCTCCATTGTGTTCCCCTCTTGGGCCCAAAAATACTAGGCAGCGTCAGTAGCACTCCTCGGTAGATCTGCAAAGGCATCTGGAGCACTCCATAGTCGATTCAGCAAAGCATATCTTCGACCGCCAAATATACTCTGTAAAAGAAAAGGCTTACCGGCCGCTATCTGTTCAGCTTGCTTGATCTCCTCGCGAGCCGCCCGGGACTCGGTCCGCGCCTCCTTTGCCTCTTGAAGAGCCTTGGTGAGTTGGGCCGCTTGGGCCTTATTACTTTCCTCTGAGGACTCACACTTGTTGGCGGCCTCCTGGAGCACTTGCTCCACTTTGGTCACCCTCTCCTCATATTGGTGACGAACAACCTGTTTGGCCTTAAAATCCGTAGCCGCTTTTTCTGCAGCCGCTCTACTCGCCCTCGCCTCCTCCTTGGCTTCGGCAAGGGCACTCTTGAGGGTCTCAACCTCGATAGCGCTACCTACAATCATATACATAACATCACATGAGCTCAAACTCTGAGTTCCAATACAATTCAGGCTTGTTAGGGGTCTTTTACAAGCATACCTTGGGCCTCATCGAACCGCTTGTTAATACGGTCGATCTCATCATCAGCCAGCTTCAGTCTCCGCTGTAGTTCGAAAACTTCAGCGTCCTTGGCTGAAGCTGCTAAAAGTGAAGCATGTTCACCAAAATAGATAAGTATGTTAACTCCGACGAATATTTGATCCTCTATCCGGCCTCTTTTTCAAAAAAGCCGAACAGAGTCTTAGGGGCTACTATCTATACAGAGGCATATTTTTACACATGCAAAAACTGCTAAGAATATCACATTGCATACCTCAAAGCCTGTTACCAGGCTGGTGAAAGCTTCGTTCAGCCCGTTTTTGGTGGACTGAACTTTTTCAACAATTGTACCCATTAGGGCACGGTGCTCCTCCATGACAGAAGCATGTTGAAGTGCTTCCCTCAATGTGTCCGGCGCCTCCGGATTGATGGAGGTCGCCGGTGGAGTCGGCACTCCCCCTTCCTTAAAGGGGTTTGTTCGCTCGATTCCGGAGCCGTGTGGGTCTCCGGAGTTGTATTCGGCCGGGGGCAAACTGATCCGGGCCCCCGTCATCAGTTTCCATGGGGGTTGTTCCCCCCATGTTTTCAATCGCAGAGGCATTACCCTCTGGCACCGTTTCAGCGGCCTTCCGCACTTCTCCCTGGCCCGGAAAGGTCCGTTGGGACAACACCGGTGTCATCCGCGGCATGTGGCGGAGAGGCTCGCGGAGGTGTTTCGCTCTCCATCATCTCCGGCGCCAAAGAGTTCCCCGAGGACGATGATTGTAGGCGGAGATCACGGGCCGGGCTGAAATACATAAATGATATGTTGTCCTACGATTTGTAAAAGGCCGGACATATATATAGTGTCTTCAAATACTTACGATTCAGCCAGGGGCTTTTCCCTGGGGCGCCATTGGGGGAGGGCTTCGGCATCCGAGTCTGAGCCATCCGAGAGGGATATCTTCCCCCTTTTGGGCGCCTCCGCCTCTAGGTTGGTGGAGGCCGCCCTCTTCTTCTTCTCCTCCTTGAGGGGAGAGTTGTTCTCTTCCTCCTCCTCCTCTTCATCTTCATCTCCCTAGTGGGAGGAGAGAACTTCGGTATCTCCGGACACCGCGTCCGAAGTACCTTTACAGCGGAGGCCACTTTTGGCCCCCTTGCCTTTCTTCTTTTCCTTCTTCTCCGGTGCCTGATACGGTGCCAGGACCAGCATCTTTGTTAGAAGAGGAATGGCTGGGTCTTCGGGCAGTGGAGCCGGACATCGTATCCGCTCCGCCTTCTTTGTCCAGCCCTGAGGGAAGAATTGAAAGCTCAGCATACCCCTTGGGTTTACAAATTGAAGTTATGTCCAGAAATCATAAAACTTACTGGAGTGGCCGTATGAGAACAGTCGAGGCCAATGTCTTCTGTCATCTCTGGCCACGATTTCTGGGCCTTGAAAAGCAGCTTCCAGATTTCTTCGTGCATCATGCCGAAGAATCGCTGCAAGGTTCGAGGGCCAGCCATATTGAACTCCCACATGTGGAGAGACCAGCGCTGGCAGGGGAGAATCCGGTGAAAAAAGCATCACCTAGATCACATCAGCAAGGTTGGTGTTCTTCTCCATCATGTTTTTGATGTGCTTTTGCAGCGTCATTATTTCATCGGATGATGCCCAATCCAAACCCTTGTTAATCCATGATGCAAGCCGCATTGGGGGTCCGGATCTAAACTCAAGAGCGGCCACCCAGTTGGCGTCGCGGGGTTCAGTGATGTAGAACCACTCCTACTGCCATATCTTGACAGTCTCCATGAAGGCCCCTTTTGGCCAGGTGACGTTGGGGAGCTTGCTCACCATGGCGCCTCCGCAAACTGCATGCTGCCCGTCAACCACCTTCGGCTTCATGTTGAAGACCTTGAGCCATAGGCCGAAGTGGGGGGAATGCGGAGGAGTGCCTCGCACATGACGATGAACGCCGAAATGTGGAGGAAGGAATTTGGGGCTAGATCATGGAAATCTAGCCCATAGTAAAACATGAGACCACAGACGAAAGGGTGGAGGGGAAACCCTAGTCCGCGGAGAAAGTGGGGGATGAACACTACCCTCTCATTGGGCTCCGGAGTGGGGATGATCTGCTTTTTGGCAGGAAGTCGGTGGGTGATGTCCGTAGCCAAGTACCCCGCTTCCCGGAATTCCTTAACATTCCTCTCCGTGATGGAGGAAGCCACCCACTTGCCCTGTGAGCCGGATCCAGACATGGCTGGAGTGTTTGGTGGCGACGAAAAAGATCAAAACTTGGGCGCTGGAGCTTGAGGATGGAGAGGGCTGAGGAAGAAGAAGGCGTGAGGTAAAAAGATGGGTCCTTATCCTCTTATAAAGGCAGTGAATATCAAGCGCCCCCTCATGAGCCTTAAAACTCGCCTATTCCCAAGGGGCCATGCGAACTGCGCGGTTGGATTACCCAAACCCGTATTGATGAGAATCCCGCGATAAGGGGACACGATCTCTGCTTTGACAAGACGTGTCAATGAAGACCACGCCTCAAAATACGAAGCAGGAGGCTAAAAACGGTTCGAAATAATAATAGGGCCAGGCATAACGTCTCGCCAAAAAAGTTGTTAGTGGACATGACTTATTTTGTTTGAATATTATGCCCTTGTGGTTCAGGGTTGTAATTGTTATGCAGATCCGGATATAGTTCTCTTGTTCAATTGCTTTGGAGTATTCGGAGGAGGAACCCGCCTTGCAATGCCGAAGACAATCTGCGCGTCGGACACATCGTCATTGAAGCCTGGTTCAGGGGCTACTGAGGGAGTCCTAGATTAGGGGGTCCCCGGGCGTCCGGGCTATGTGATATGGGCCGGACTGATGGGCCGTGAAGATACAAGATAGAAGGCCTTCCCCGTGTCCGGATGGGACTCTCCTTTGCGTGGATGGCAAGCTTGGCGTCCGGATGTGTAGTTTCCATTCTCTATAAACCGACTTTGTACAACCCTAGGCCCCTCCGGTGTCTATATAAATTGGAGGGTTTAGTCCATAGAGGTTAAGACAAATCATACAGGCTAGACATCTAGGGTTTAGCCATTACGATCTCAAGGTAGATCAACTCTTGTAACCCCTATACTCATCAGAGTCAATCAAGCAAGAAGTAGGGTATTACCTCCATTAAGAGGGCCCGAACCTGGGTAAAACATTGTGTCCCCTTCCTCCTGTTACCTTCAATCCTCAGACGCACAGTTCGGGACCCCCTACCCAAGATCTGCTGGTTTTGACACCGACAACAGACGGTGGTGGTATTACTGTACTTGTATCACGAGATAGTTGATTGTCTAGCATTACTCTGCATCTTATCTGCCCTGCCCTCCACTTTCTCCAAATTATCATATCTACATTTACTCTTACCAAAATGTTGAATAAAGCCAATGCCACCGCACACGTTGATGTCTGCATTCCTCTTGTCAGTACCTTTTGCCTTGTAACGTTGTACTTGATTATATGTATCATCAGTCTGCACCTGAGCTTCATTATCCTCTATTTCTTCCAATATTATTTGATCTATATTTACTCTTTGCAAAAATGTAGAATAATGACAATGCTTATAAAGAATTTTCTTTGGGGAATTTATTGAATTATCCTTCCATCAATATGGAAAAGGGCTTTGTCCAGCCCGTGTTAACATGTAATGTAAGTTCATCCTTCTCAAGCCTTCAAACTTCGTTCTAATATAGATTTGGATAGGCATCATTTCCTCCACTGCTGTTTATTTTGCTGTTTACATCTGATTGGATGTTTGCAACAACTACCAGTTTTAAATTGTAGTTGTAAAAACATGTTCCTTATGCGGAACAGATCCATTTATTTGCTTATATAATTGTAAAACATGTTACGTGTCTCCTTGTTTCTCTTTCAGAGTCGTATCTCTTATGCCGGACAGAACTTTAGGGAAGATAGTGAGCCAAACCATCTTGAGGACAGCGAGATGACCCCAAGGTCCTTTCTTGATGAAGACAATGAGTTGAAGCTACTCACCGGCAGGTGTGAGACAACCTCTGTGTAGTCGCCGCCTCAATCAGTTCGACTTCTTCAGTCTCAACTTAAAGTGGAAAGGCTTGCTTTAGCTCAGCTCCGACTTGAATTCAAAGATGTAATGAAGATGTCAGAGGACTGCCTTGCACACTATGGTGCCATACAGCTAGGGATGGAGCATCTATCATTGACACAACTGAGGTCTCATCAGCTTGTTCGGCTGCTTGCGGGGCTCATCTTGGCCAGGCCTAGTGCCTTCTGAAGTGCTCTCGGTTTTGTATATTCTTTTGTTAGCACGTTTATATGCACTGGTGGCGACCTTTGATGCCCAGTGTATGTAATCTGCGGTCACGTTGCGCTTTATTATCACTAGTAGCGAACTTTGATTCCCAGTGGATGTAATATGCCGTAAATTCTTTATTGTGTAGTCCATGTTTATTCTTTGGTTGGTATGTTGTAATTTAGGCCAGAAGGTTCAGTGGATCTCAGTGTTGTTGGTCTTCAGGCCGGCCCATTACTCATATGGGCCAAAACATGGGCCTATAATCATCTTGGGCCATTAGCAGGTCTAAACCTATAGTAGTTTCCCGCCTTTAACAGGCCGAGTAAAGTTCTGGCCAGCTGGGCCAGAGAATACCATGGGCTTTTAACAGGCTAAAACCTAGATTGGGCTAGCGTTGAGCCAAAAAATTCATGGGGCAATACAGGCCGAAACTGCCTAAGGCCCATGTTGAGCCCAAATAGGACAAGCAGTTAACAGGCCAAAATATATCTCGGGCCTATTTGGCCCAATAAAATTATGGGCTTTAAGAAGGCCGGTATCCACACGGGCCATTATCATATGGGCTGTAAGCAGGCCGGATTCAACGCGGGTTGTAATTAGGCCCAACTATTACACGGGCCATTAACATGCTGATGGGCCAGTTGGGCTGAAATTTATCCATGAAGACTATGGGCCATTAAGAGGCCTAAAGTTACTTCAGACAAGAAATTGTCCAGTTCCTGCATGGGTCATTAAATGGGCTAAAGTTAAACCGGGCTGACAACATCCCAGATGCACCACGGTCCGCTAACAGGCCGAAACTATTATCGGGCCGAACTGGTAAACAGGCATTTAACATGTTGAAATACAAACCTGTCTTAGAATGGGCCCAAAAGAATAGTGGCCTGTTAATGGGCCTGATTCGATATGGGCCATAATTTGGCCCAAAACACGGTAGGCTATGAACGGGCCTGATCTGGTATCGGCCTCAATTTGACCCAAAACATGGCAGGCTGTTAATGGGCCAGCCCACGAGTGTATAAAAACATGGTGGGCCTTTAGCTGGGCCGGCCTTTTTACCTAAAATGGGCCACTGTTGGGTTGTGCCACGTGTCAACATATCAAAGGCGTCTTCCGTCCATTGTAGGAATGACATCTATCACAACGATTAGCTGACACGTGCATTATCCGGCGAATGAGAATTTTACACGTGGAAAATCCCCATTTGTTGGGGCTGTTAACGGGTTATCGGATCCAAACCAGAACCCGATAGCTTAACGGTGACTCATTATGGTGGATGCAATGTGTCGGTCACCCTTGATGAAAGAACTTCCATGACGTGTGATTTATCGCCATGGAAGTAGACACTTCCATGATGATAATTTTGATAATGTCATGGAACACTTCTACGACACACAGGTATGACTATCTTGATTCTGTCATAAAATCGTCATGGATGTACATGCATGACAGAAAACGTGACCTACTATGACAAACACGTATCATCATGGAAGTGTATTTTTTGTAGTGTATGCCCTCATTGCTAGACTTGAGTCCATACGCATATTACTTGCTTATGCCAATCATCATGATATCACATTGTATCAAATGAACATTAAAAGTGCTTTTCTAAATGGTGAAATTGAGGAGGAAGTTTATGTTAAACAACCTCCCGGCTTTGTTAATCCTAAGAAACCCGACCTTGTTTACAAACTTCACAACGCTCTTTATGGTCTTAAACAAGCTCCTAGAGCATGGTATAAATGCTTGACCAATTTCCTTATTGAAAAATGCTTTGAGATTAGAAAATTTGATTCTACGCTCTTTACTAAAAGGGTTAATGGAGAATTATTTGTGTGCCAAATTTATGTTAATGATATCATATTTGGTTCGACTAACCCTCATTTTAGTGAAAAGTTTGGAAGGCTAATGTCAGAGTGTCACACCCTAGCTAGTCATGCATTAGAGTGTTGCATCATGTTTACTCTTTCATCAGAAACTTGAAATGGGGATCTGTGAAACCCTCAGAATCATTTTTGAAAATGATCCAAATAAAAATTTCTCCAAAAGGGTCCAAGAAAATGCTCATGTTGCTCTCTGAAAATATTGGACAGAGATAAAAATCAAACCAATATTTTTAAGAGCTCATAGGTATTTATTTGGGGCATTTGGAATTAATGCATAAATATTTGCATTGGAAATATATTATTTATATATATTAATATATGTCCAAATATTATGCCATTTATAAAGGAGCTCTGGAATAATATATCTAGCTCCTGCAAAATTGGCATAAGGTAAATAAATGATTTAATATTTTATTTAAATCAAAACAAATGTCAGAAATTAGAAAAAGAAAATAAATAAAGGGAGAAGCTTACCTGGGCTCCTCCCTGTGCAGCCCAGCCAGCTGGCCGGCCCAGCCAGCAGGCGGCCCAGCCCGCCTCCCTCCTCTGTCGTCTTCGTCCTCGACAGAGGGAGGGGAGTGTGGCCGGCGCGCGCGCGCGCCACCGCGCCACGCCACCTGCTCGCCTGCCTGCCTGCCCTCCCCTCCTCGCTCGATGCCCCGGACGACGCCACGCCCTCCCCCCTGCTCTCTCTCACTCTCCCACGGTTCCTCCCTCCTCTCCCTCGCTCCCTCTCTCACGGCCGAACACCACCATCGCCGCCGTTCGCCATAGCAGCCATCACCGGCCACCCCTCGCCCCTCCGCTGAGCTCAGAAGCTCCGCCTCGACCCCCTCTTCCTCCCCACCGCTCCACGGGCCTCCGGAAGCCCTGCATCACCGCCACGTCGCCGTTCCCCTCCTCGGCCACCGAAGACCGCCGCCGTCGAATCGGGAGCTACCGGTCGTCCCCGAGCCCGCTAACCATCCCTGCAGCTCCGCGGTGAGCCACTGACTCGATTCCCCCTTGCCCCGTCATCCCTAGCCTCTTGTAGCTGCCGCCCCCTTGAGCTCCGAAGCTCGCCGCCGCCGTGCCTCGTCGCCGCCGTGGCTGGAGCCGTTGTAGCTCGAAGCCGAGCACACCATCGTGCTCCACACCTCACCAGGAGCACGTAGCACGCACCAACACCTCCCCTAATGCCCTGCAACGCCGATTCCGACCGCACCCGAACTCCGGCCGCCGCTCACGAGCTCGCCGTCGACGGTACCGGCCACCCCAGGCTCGGCCACCACCACCGTTCGACGCGCGGGAGCAAGGGCTCTCCAACGAGCCCAAGCACGGCCTCGCCCGTGCCCTGTAGCGCGATTCCGCATCGCGCCGCCGTCTCGGACCTCGCCGGCGTCATGTCGCCGGTGGGTTTGACCCACCTTGACCACGGCAGGACCCCCCCTGAGTCCCTGACAGGTGGGCCCAGCCCTGTAGCTAATTAGGATTAGCGCTAACCACTGTTAGTTAACCCCCCCTGACACTGACCAGTGGGCCCCAGCGCCACTAATCCCTAATTAGGATTAATTTAACCCTGTTAAACCCCCCTGTCACTGACGTGTGGACCCCACACGTCAGGTTTGACCCCAGCCAGCCGCAGTTGACCACTGACGTCATGCTGACGTCATGCTGGCGCAATATTTATATTTCTGGATTTAATTTAAATCAGGAAATTCCAGAATATTATTTAAACTTCAAAAATTCATAACTTTTATTCTGTAACTCCAAATTGGACAAATTATATATGAAAAATGATCAGAAAAATCCAATCTATCCATCTGTACTATTTTCATGCATGATCAAACAAGTTAAATTGATGTTTTAAGCAGAATAAGGAAAAGCACTTTAAAAGGCCATGTTTGAGTTTGAAATTTGAATCTTTGATTCAAATTTGTTCAAACCCTTCTGGTTTTAGTTGCATTAGCCCAACACACTCATATTGCCATGTTTCATGCATGCATCATATTGTTGCACATTGTTTGGTGATGGTTGTGTATCGGTGTCCTTTGCGACAGGTTCTGCCTCCGAGGAGTACCGTGATTACCCTAACGAAGAACCGTATCAGTGCATCGAACCATCAGGCAAGCAACCAACCATTTGATCATATCGATACAATCCCATGTTCTCGCTCCTGCTCTCTTTTACTGCATTAAGACAACGCGTTTCAAACTGCTGTGTGCTACGGTAGTTGAACCCATTTCCTCTGCATGACCTGTCATTGCCACAGTAACTAGATGAAACCCACTAGCATGTGTAGGAGTTGAGTGAGCCATATGTATGTGTTGTTCCTACCTTGCTATGCCTGCTATGCTTAGAGTCGTGTCAGGTCTGGTTCATCTGGGTGATGGCTAGAGTGAAATGATTATGTCGGTAATGAGAGTGGTGTGGTGAACACGATTTGGTAAAGGTATCGATGAGAGGCCATGTAGGAGTACATGGTGGGTTGTTTCATTGAAGCCGACCTTAAGCACTGAGATCTGTATGTGTGATTTAAGATACAGCTACTACCATGCATTGGGCCCTGAAATATGACCCCGCTCGACTTCTTATTCACCCTAGCTCTCTGTCCAGGAGTTGCAAGTAGTTTCTGGTGTTTGTAGCCTACTGGAGGCCGTGGACAGCGCTGACCGTAGGGGTGGGCTGTGATGCGGTAGGTACGTGGCACGGTGTACCGAATACCCGTTAGGTATCTCGGGAACCCTGTTCACATCGTTCGGGGCCGTATGGGAAACCTCGGCCGGACTCCCTGCGGATGGAACCTGGATAGGCGATAAACCTGGACTAGAGGCTTAAGTGTTTAGGTAGGTCGTGGTCTACACCCACGTCGGCTTTCGTTTGAAGTCTGCCGAGCACATGTCGTGTGCAGACGCTAAGTGGTGGAAACATGTATGAAGAAGTACACCCCTGCAGGGTTAACATGATCTATTCGAATAGCCGCGTCCGCGGTAAAGGACTACTTGGTTGCCTATACAGTTCATAGACAAGTAAATGGAAACTACTAAAAGCCTCAAGATAAGTGTGAGTGCCGAGGATGGCTCTTCCGTAGGAAGACGGAGGTGAATCCTCGGTAGTGTATTGAAGTGGTGAGTAGTGGACTCGTGTGCGCAAAGCCATTTCAAGTTGGAGTATCGTAGGATAGCCTAGCCAAGAGTCAAAGCTGGCTTGCTGCAATAACCCCACCAACCCTTCTTGATAATATGCATGTATGTAGGATCTGATGTAAGTCTTGCTGAGTACCTTTGTACTCATGTTGCTATAATCTACATTTTTACAGAAGACGCTGCAACCCCTTCTGATGGGTTCTATGTAGACGTTGACATCAACGAGTAGGCTAAAGACCCAGGTGGTGACCCTGAGCTTGTGAAGGACCACGTAGTATAGTAGGCTTTCCAAGCCTCTTTTATTTTACTAGTTGTCTGTACTCAGACAAGTTACTTCCGCTGCTGGTTTGTATGACTGTATGACTTGTATGTTGGGTCGTGAGACCCGTACCTTTGTGTATGTTATGTATGGCTCCCTGAGCCTTAAATAAAGTACTTGTGTCGTAGAGTCATGTTGTGATGCTTCGTTGTATTTGCACATATCGAGCATATTGTGTGTATGATTGAAATGCTTGGTATGTGTGGGATCTGACTATCTAGTTGTTTATCTTTAGTAGCCTCTCTTACCGGGAAATGTCTCCTAGTGTTACCGCTGAGCCATGGTAGCTTGCTACTGCTCTGGAACACTTAGGCTGGCCGGCATGTGTCCTTCTTCGTTCCTGTGTCTGTCCCTTCGGGGAAATGTCACGCTTTGAGTACCGGAGTCCTGTTAGCCCGCTACAGCCCGGTTTACCGGAGTCCTGCTAGCCCAGTGCTACAGCCCGGACCCACTTGCTGATGACCGACACGTTCGAAGCTGGGTCATGGATGCCTGTCCCTGTAAGTCTGTGCCACTTTGGGTTTACGACTAGTCATGTCAGCCCGGGCTCCTTATCATATGGATGCTAGCGACACTATCATATACGTGAGCCAAAAGGCGCAAACGGTCCCGGGCAAAGGTAAGGCGACACCCGTGGGGATACCGTGCGTGAGGCCGCAAAGTGATATGAGGTGTTACCGGCTAGATCGATGTGACATCGAGTCGGGGTCCTGACAGCGTTGGCATCAGAGCCGGACTGCCTGTAGGTTCTCCAAGCCAAACTGGTCGATGTTGAGTCTAGAAATTCTTTAGTTATATGTAGGGGAATTGTTTGTGGGTTGGAACGTAAGGCTCTTTTTACTCCTTTATCTAATGACATTCTGATCTGAGTCAGTCCATTCTTCCACCGGGGGTTAAGGAATTAGGATCTGTTCTCTCTATCAGGATCACGTGTTACTAATCAGTAGTACCTTATAAGTTTGATGGATACAAGCCTAGTTCAGTTCTACTACCACATTATGTTGCTAGGATGGTCTCAGAACTTTGATATGATGATGTTGAGTGTGTATGTAATCCTTTGTCAAATGTCTCAAATCCTTCTTGAGCATTTACAGCTGTTATGCTGCCGAAATTTTGCTAGAAATTCTAATGCCTTTGCATTATGATTGTGCTTTCAGATGGCCACTCGCGACCCCAATCAAGTGGTTCGCCTGACTCGATGCCTAGATGTACCCGGCCATACTGCCAAGTTGGTCAGGGTAATGACTGAGGCTGGATACCGCTGGTATCCTGAGTACACGGTCGAAGAGCAATTTCGGGACTTTAATCAAAGCCAGTATCTATGCACTGTCAGGATATTTCCATCTTATCCTGGATCCACCGAGCCCCTTCACTGCTCCTATGGACTCGGGGTTACTATTGAGATGGCTGTGCAGGACGCCGCCTACTCTATGATGACCATTATGCGAGTCAGATCTGGTCTATTTCGGGACTCTGATTTCCGGTATATGCCAGGATCACTTCCGGGAGCACAAGGGTATCTCCAGGCTATCTATGCTGACCCCACTCAGGAGGATTCACGGACTCGCACCACTGCTGAGATGCTCGAGGATAAGGACCGTGAAAATCGGGCCTTGAGGTTAGAGCTCTTCAATACCCGTGCTGACCACTGGGCCACTTTGACTCGGTTCGCACCGGCGGTGCAAGCTGGATATTCAGATATGCGCGATCTCTATCCTGTGAGATCTGCTCTGCCAGACGTGATGGGTTGGCGTGATGTAGGAGGCATCACCCCACCTCGCGGTCCCCGCAGGCCACCGTCTGTTGGTCCAAGACCTCATCCTAGCCCCTATGGTCCACAAGCTCCGCGAGATCGTCTGTTTCCGGATGATCATGTTGAGCTTCCAGGCTATGGAGGTGACTTCTACGAGGACTACTACGGATCGGTCTGAGTTAGTGGTAGTATCACTAGTTCGCACTAGCTGTGTCGTCTATCGTCCCGCGTGACTCGTGGGATATGACCTAGTTTGTACTCTTTCCGGAGGTGTAGAAAAATAATGTATAGGAGCTTGGAATGCCTCCGATGAGATGTAATCCTCCTTTCACCGTAATAGTACTTTGTTTGGTCTTGTACTAAACCCTGTATGGTGTGTATGACGATGGAATAAAGAAGCAGTTTCTGTATCTACCATGTCATACGGATGATCATCTTGCATTTCGAGTTATTCCTTACATTTTATATCCTATGTCGGAATTTTATCATCCTGACTAAATCATTGTCTTGTTTACCTAGGATGGTCAACACGCGCACTAACCCTGCTCCTCAAGAGCAGGCCGAAGGCAGTGAAGTCAGGGATGCAAATCTGCCTCATCCTCCTTCCCTAGCCGAGGTTATGATGGAAGCTGAGAGAAACAAGCGGGAGACCAACCGTTTGTTGGAGCGTATTGAACAGAACACAGCACACCATCAGAGGACTAACGTGGTGTCACTCAGTGATTTTATCAAATTGCATCCACCCACGTTCCACCACTCCGTCGAGCCTCTCGACGCTGATGACTGGCTTCGCAGTATCGCTCACAAACTGCGTTCCGCGCTGGTAGCGGAGGCTGACAAGGTCACCTTTGCTGCATATCATCTTGAAGGCCCCGCCAGTCTATGGTGGGAGAATTATGGAGCTATGCGCCCAGCGGGCCATGTCACTACTTGGGCTGAATTCAGCGAGGCTTTCCGTGAACATCACATTCCGGAGGGTCTCATGGACCGTAAACGTGAGGAATTCTGCAATTTCACCCAAGGCCGACTTTCTGTGGATGTTTACAGCAGGGAGTTTGGTAACTCGCACGATATGCAACTGAGGAAGTGTCTACTGATGCGAAGAAGCAAGCAAGGTTCCGTAAGGGCCTTAGTCCTGAGCTTCGCCGTGACCTCCGTCTGCATGAGTGCACATCTTTTCAGAAACTTGTCAACAAAGCCATCAGTGCTGAAACTGGTCAGACTGACTATGACGCAACACGCAAGCATGGCCGTGACATGGGTTCCTCATCCGGTGCTGGTCCTCAGAAGCGCCGCGTGTGGGTGCCCAACACCGCCCTGCCACCCAGGTTCACACCGAGGCCATCTTTCCAGGCGCCTCGCCCTGTTCAACAGTCTGCTCCAGCCAAGCCCTATGGGGGTCCAACTAACAATGCTCCTCCACGTACCAGTTCCGTGACTTGTTTCAAGTGTGGGGAATCTGGTCACTATATGCGTGAGTGTCCCCAGACCAACCCCAACCAGTCTGCTAAAGCTGTTGGCCGTGGCAAGCCGACAGGAAAAGTTTTCCACGCCAAGCCGGTCACCGCTTCACGTGGCCATGTCAACTGTATCTCCGCCGAAGAAGCTCAAGAGGATCCCAACGTCGTTCTCGGTACGCTTCTTGTTAATTGCCACCCGGCATCTGTTCTTTTCGATACAGGAGCCTCTCATTCTTTTATATCTGAAAATTATGCTCGTTTGCATAACGTTGCATTCGGTGATATGCCAATCCTCTATGGTAATTCAAACTCCGGGATCCAAATGGCAAACTTCTAGAGTAAGCCATGGAAATGAAATCCAAGTCGACAGACTTGTTTTCCTTGCATCTTTGATAGCCCTTAAATCTTCAGATATTAATATCATTCTGGGTATGGACTGGATGTCAGCTCATCATGCCCAAATTGATTGCTTCTCTAGGACTGTTCAACTCACCCATCCTTCGGGGAAGATAGTCAATGTCTTGACCCGAATAGCCAAGCGACAATTATATTCTCTTAACGCCAGCCCTTTGCCAGACCTTGAGGACATTCCGGTAGTCCGTGACTTCCCGGATGTCTTTCCAGAGGAATTGCCAGGTGTTCCACCTGACAGGGATGTTGAGTTCGTAATAGACCTCATTCCAGGAACCGTTCCGATTGCTAGAAGACCTTATAAGATGGCACCACTAGAACTAGCCGAGCTTAAGAAACAACTCGATGAGTCCTTGAAAAAGGGTTTCATCCGACCTAGCTCTTCTCCGTGGGCTTGCCCCGTCCTATTCGTCAAGAAGAAGGATGGTACGGACCGGATGGTTGTAGATTACCGACCTGTCAATTTGGTCACAATCAAGAACAAATATCCACTTCCCAGGATCAACGATCTGTATGATCAGCTCGCTGGATCCTCAGTCTTCTCCAAGATGGATTTGAGGTTGGGCTACCATCAAATCAAAATCAGAAACGGGGACATTCCTAAAACGGCCTTTGTTACTCGTTATGGCCAATACGAGTACACCGTCATGTCCTTCGGTTTAACCAACGCTCCAGCCACTTTTCTCGGTTAATGAACTCAATCTTCATGGAGTATTTGGATAAATTCGTCGTAGTTTATCTCGATGATATACTCATCTACTCCAAGAACGAGGAAGAACATGCCGAACATCTAAGGCTAGTGTTGAAGAAACTTCGAGAGCATCGCCTTTATGCCAAATTTTCTAAATGTGAATTCTGGTTGTCAGAAGTGACCTATCTGGGTCATGTAATATCTGGTAAAGGTATTGCTGTTAACCCTGAGCGAGTTCAAGCCGTCCTTAATTGGACTCCACCTGAATCGGTCAAGCAAGTTCGGAGTTTTCTAGGCTTAGCGAGCTATTGTCGTCGCTTTGTCGAAAACTTCTCCAAAGTTGCTAAACCTCTAACCGAACTCCTCAAGAAAGATAAGAAGTTCGAATGGACTCCACAATGTGAGCACAGCTTTCAGGAACTGAAAAGACGCCTGACCTCTGCTCCCGTACTGGTACCGCCAGACTTCTCCAAGGACTTTGTTATCTACTGCGACGCCTCGCGACAAGGACTAGGTTGCATTCTCATGCAAGATCGACACGTAATTGCCTACGCTTCACGGCAATTGCACCCACATGAGGAGAATTATCCTACTCATGATCTAGAGCTTGCAGCTGTAGTCTATGCACTTAAAACCTGGTGACATTACCTCCTCGGTAATCGTTGCGAAATATTCACTGATCACCAAAGTCTGAAGTACATCTTCACCCAACCGGATCTGAATCTCAGGCAAAGACGTTGGGTTGAGTTGATCACAGACTTCGACTTAGGAATAACCTACACCCCAGGGAAAGCCAACGTCATGGCTGATGCGCTAAGTCGTAAATCTTATTGTAACAACCTGATGTTACAACAAAGTCAACCGCTTCTCCATGAGGAATTTCGGAAGCTTAACCTTCACATTGTTCCTCAAGGTTTTCTTTCCACCTTGGTGGCAAAACCTACTCTTACGGATCAAATCATCGCTGCCCAAAAGCGAGATAAGGGGATATCTAAAATCAAAGAGAACATTGCTAGCGGAGGTGCTAGTTGTTTCTCCACAAATGATCATGGTGTTGTGTACTTTGAGAACCGTCTAGTGGTTCCCAAGAACCAGCATCTACGGCAGTTGATCCTTAAGGAGGCTCATGAATCTCCTCTCACCATTCATCCCGGTAGTACTAAGATGTATCAGGACCTACGCCAGAGGTTCTGGTGGACTAGGATGAAGAGAGAAATTGCTCAGTATATTGCTAATTGCGACGTCTGTCGTCGTGTAAAAGCAGAGCATCAACGGCCTGCTGGCACCCTTCAACCCTTAGCTATTCCTGAATGGAAATGGGATAAAATTGGTATGGATTTCATTACCGGTTTTCCCAGGACCAAGAGAGGGAATAATGCTATTTTCGTCGTGGTCGATCGTCTTTCCAAAGTAGCCCATTTCTTACCTGTTCGTGAGAGTATAACCGCTAGCCAGCTGGCAGACTTATACATCTCCCGAATAGTGTCCCTCCATGGTGTTCCTTTGGAAATTAACTCGGATCGAGGAAGTCTTTTCACCTCTCGATTTTGGGAAAGTTTCCAAAATGCTATGGGAACCCGTCTCTCCTTTAGCACCGCTTTCCACCCTCAGTCGAGTGGTCAAGTGGAACGCGTCAACCAGATTCTAGAAGACATGCTTCGAGCCTCTGTTATCTCATTCGGAATGGACTGGGAGAAGTGCCTTCCATTTGCCGAATTCGCTTACAACAACAGCTATCAATCTAGCTTGGGTAAAGCCCCTTTTGAAGTTCTCTATGGACGACGGTGTCGAACACCCCTTAACTGGTCAGAGACCGGGGAAAGACAATTCTTTGGCCCGGATATGATTCAGGAAGCAGAAGAACAAGTTCGTATCGTTCGTGAAAAGTTGAAAACAGCCCAATCTCGTCAAAAGAGTCAATATGACCGAAAACATAAGGCTATGACTTTCGAGGTTGACGAGAAGGCTTATCTTCGGGTCACCCCTCTAAAGGGAACCCATCGTTTCGGTATCAAAGGCAAATTGGCTCCTCGTTACATTGGACCTTTTCGCATTCTCGCCAAACGAGGAGAAGTTGCCTACCAGTTGGAACTACCTCCGCACCTCTCCAGAGTCCACGATGTCTTCCACGTTTCTCAACTCAGGCGTTGCTTCTCGGATCCTATCCGTGAAGTGGACCACGAAACGCTTGATCTCCAAGATAATCTTACATATCGAGAGTACCCCGTTCGTATCCTCGATCAGGCCGAACGTACCACCCGACGTCATAATATCAAGTTTCTCAAAGTTCAATGGTCGCACCATTCTGAGGATGAAGCAACCTGGGAAAGGGAGGATCGTCTTCGACTTGAATATCCCGCCTTCTTCCCGGAGGAACCCAAATCTCGGGACGAGATTCTTTTGAGTGGGGGTGAGTTGTCACACCCTAGCTAGTCATGCATTAGAGTGTTGCATCATGTTTACTCTTTCATCAGAAACTTGAAATGGGGATCTGTGAAACCCTCAGAATCATTTTTGAAAATGATCCAAATAAAAATTTCTCCAAAAGGGTCCAAGAAAATGCTCATGTTGCTCTCTGAAAATATTGGACAGAGATAAAAATCAAACCAATATTTTTAAGAGTTCATAGGTATTTATTTTGGGCATTTGGAATTAATGCATGAATATTTGCATTGGAAATATATTATTTATATATATTAATATATGTCCAAATATTATGCCATTTATAAAGGAGCTCTGGAATAATATATCTAGCTCCTGCAAAATTTGGCATAAGGTAAATAAATGATTTAATATTTTATTTTAAATCAAAACAAATGTCAGAAATTAGAAAAAGAAAATAAATAAAGGGAGAAGCTTACCTGGGCTCCTCCCTGTGCAGCCCAGCCAGCTGGCCGGCCCAGCCAGCAGGCGGCCCAGCCCGCCTCCCTCCTCTGTCATCTTCGTCCTCGACAGAGGGAGGGGAGTGTGGCTGGCGCGCGCGCGCGCCACCGCGCCACGCCACCTGCTCGCCTGCCTGCCTGCCCTCCCCTCCTCGCTCGATGCCCCGGACGACGCCACGCCCTCCCCCCTGCTCTCTCTCACTCTCCCGCGGTTCCTCCCTCCTCTCCCTCGCTCCCTCTCTCACGGCCGAACACCACCATCGCCGCCGTTCGCCATAGCAGCCATCACCGGCCACCCCTCACCCCTCCGCTGAGCTCAGAAGCTCCGCCTCGACCCCCTCTTCCTCCCCACCGCTCCACGGGCCTCCGGAAGCCCTGCATCGCCGCCACGTCGTCGTTCCCCTCCTCGGCCACCGGAGACCGCCGCCGTCGAATCGGGAGCTACCGGTCGTCCCCGAGCCCGCTAACCATCCCTGCAGCTCCGCGGTGAGCCACTGACTCGATTACCCCTTGCCCCGTCGTCCCTAGCCTCTTGTAGCTGCCGCCCCCTTGAGCTCCGAAGCTCGCCGCCGCCGTGCCTCGTCGCCGCCGTGGCTGGAGCCATTGTAGCTAAAAGGCGAACACACCATCGTGCTCCACACCTCGCCAGGAGCACGTAGCACGCACCAACACCTCCCCTAACGCCCTGCAACGCCGATTCCGACAGCACCCGAACTCCGGCCGCCGCTCACGAGCTCGCCGTCGACGGTACCGGCCACCCCAGGCTCGGCCACCACCACCGTTCGACGCGCGGGAGCAAGGGCTCTCCAACGAGCCCAAGCACGGCCTCGCCCGTGCCCTGTAGCGCGATTCCGCATCGCGCCGCCGTCTCGGACCTCGCCGGCGTCATGTCGCCGGTGGGTTTGACCCACCTTGACCACGGCAGGACCCCCCCCCTGAGTCCCTGACAGGTGGGCCCAGCCCTGTAGCTAATTAGGATTAGCGCTAACCACTGTTAGTTAACCCCCCCTGACACTGACCAGTGGGCCTCAGCACCACTAATCCCTAATTAGGATTAATTTAACCCTGTTAAACCCCCCTGTCACTGACGTGTGGACCCCACACGTCAGGTTTGACCCCAGCCAGCCGCAGTTGACCACTGACGTCATGCTGACGTCATGCTGGCGCAATATTTATATTTCTGGATTTAATTTAAATCAGGAAATTCCAGAATATTATTTAAACTTCAAAAATTCATAACTTTTATTCTGTAACTCCAAATTGGACAAATTATATATGAAAAATGATCAGAAAAATCCAATCTATCCATCTGTACTATTTTCATGCATGATCAAACAAGTTAAATTGATGTTTTAAGCAGAATAAGGAAAAGCACTTTAAAAGGCCATGTTTGAGTTTGAAATTTGAATCTTTGATTCAAATTTGTTCAAACCCTTCTGGTTTTAGTTGCATTAGCCCAACACACTCATATTGCCATGTTTCATGCATGCATCATATTGTTGCACATTGTTTGGTGATGGTTGTGTATCGGTGTCCTTTGCGACAGGTTCTGCCTCCGAGGAGTACCGTGATTACCCTAACGAAGAACCGTATCAGTGCATCGAACCATCAGGCAAGCAACCAACCATTTGATCATATCGATACAATCCCATGTTCTCGCTCCTGCTCTCTTTTACTGCATTAAGACAACGTGTTTCAAACTGCTGTGTGCTACGGTAGTTGAACCCATTTCCTCTGCATGACCTGTCATTGCCACAGTAACTAGATGAAACCCACTAGCATGTGTAGGAGTTGAGTGAGCCATATGTATGTGTTGTTCCTACCTTGCTATGCCTGCTATGCTTAGAGTCGTGTCAGGTCTGGTTCATCTGGGTGATGGCTAGAGTGAAATGATTATGTCGGTAATGAGAGTGGTGTGGTGAACACGATTTGGTAAAGGTATCGATGAGAGGCCATGTAGGAGTACATGGTGGGTTGTTTCATTGAAGCCGACCTTAAGCACTAGATCTGTATGTGTGATTTAAGATACAGCTACTACCATGCATTGGGCCCTGAAATATGACCCCGCTCGACTTCTTATTCACCCTAGCTCTCTGTCCAGGAGTTGCAAGTAGTTTCTGGTGTTTGTAGCCTACTGGAGGCCGTGGACAGCGCTGACCGTAGGGGTGGGCTGTGATGCGGTAGGTACGTGGCACGGTGTACCGAATACCCGTTAGGTATCTCGGGAACCCTGTTCACATCGTTCGGGGCCGTATGGGAAACCTCGGCCGGACTCCCTGCGGATGGAACCTGGATAGGCGATAAACCTGGACTAGAGGCTTAAGTGTTTAGGTAGGTCGTGGTCTACACCCACGTCGGCTTTCGTTTGAAGTCTGCCGAGCACATGTCGTGTACAGACGCTAAGTGGTGGAAACATGTATGAAGAAGTACACCCCTGCAGGGTTAACATGATCTATTCGAATAGCCGCGTCCGCGATAAAGGACTACTTGGTTGCCTATACAGTTCATAGACAAGTAAATGGAAACTACTAAAAGACTCAAGATAAGTGTGAGTGCCGAGGATGGCTCTTCCGTAGGAAGACGGAGGTGAATCCTCGGTAGTGTATTGAAGTGGTGAATAGTGGACTCGTGTGCGCAAAGCCATTTCAAGTTGGAGTATCGTAGGATAGCCTAGCCAAGAGTCAAAGCTGGCTTGCTGCAATAACCCCACCAACCCTTCTTGATAATATGCATGTATGTAGGATCTGATGTAAGTCTTGGTGAGTACCTTTGTACTCATGTTGCTATAATCTACATTTTTACAGAAGACGCTGCAACCCCTTCTGATGGGTTCTATGTAGACGTTGACATCAATGAGTAGGCTAAAGACCCAGGTGGTGACCCTGAGCTTGTGAAGGACCACGTAGTATAGTAGGCTTTCCAAGCCTCTTTTATTTTACTAGTTGTCTGTACTCAGACAAGTTACTTCCGCTGCTGGTTTGTATGACTGTATGACTTGTATGTTGGGTCGTGAGACCCGTACCTTTGTGTATGTTATGTATGGCTCCCTGAGCCTTAAATAAAGTACTTGTGTCGTAGAGTCATGTTGTGATGCTTCGTTGTATTTGCGCATATCGAGCATATTGTGTGTATGATTGAAATGCTTGGTATGTGTGGGATCTGACTATCTAGTTGTTTATCTTTAGTAGCCTCTCTTACCGGGAAATGTCTCCTAGTGTTACCGCTGAGCCATGGTAGCTTGCTACTGCTCTGGAGCACTTAGGCTGGCCGGCATGTGTCCTTCTTCGTTCCTGTGTCTGTCCCTTCGGGGAAATGTCACGCTTTGAGTACCGGAGTCCTGTTAGCCCGCTATAGCCCGGTTTACCGGAGTCCTGCTAGCCCAGTGCTACAGCCCGGACCCACTTGCTGATGACCGACACGTTCGAAGCTGGGTCATGGATGCCTGTCCCTGTAAGTCTGTGCCACTTTGGGTTTACGACTAGTCATGTCAGCCCGGGCTCCTTATCATATGGATGCTAGCGACACTATCATATACGTGAGCCAAAAGGCGCAAACGGTCCCGGGCAAAGGTAAGGCGACACCCGTGGGGATACCGTGCGTGAGGCCGCAAAGTGATATGAGGTGTTACCAGCTAGATCAATGTGACATCGAGTCGGGGTCCTGACACAGAGAAGTTTGAGATGTCTATGATGAGTGAACTCAAGTTCTTTCTTGGTTTGCAAATCAAGCAAACTAAGGAGGGTACATTTGTTTCCCAAACAAAGTATACCAAGGACTTATTCAAGAAGTTCAACATGCAAGAAAGCAAAGGTATGAAAACACCCATGCCTACTAGTGGACATCTTGACTTGACTAAGGATGGCAAACCGGTTGACCAAAAGGTTTACCGCTCTATGATTGGTTCATTGTTATATCTATGTGCCTCCCATCCCGATATTATGCTAAGTGTGTGCATGTGTGCACGATATCAAGCGGCCCCTAAAGAATGTCATCTTAAGGCTGTGAAAAGGATACTGAGATACTTAATTCACACACCAAACTTTGGCATTTGGTATACTAAGAGGTCTTCTTTTGATCTTGTTGGCTACTCCGATTCAGACTATGCCGGCGACAAGGTTGATAGAAAGTCCACTTCGGGTACTTGTCAATTTCTTGGTAGATCTCTTGTGTCTTGGTCCTCCAAGAAACAAAACTTGGTATCCTTATCCACCGCCGAAGCGGAATACATTGCCGCCGGTTCATGTTGTGCTCAATTACTTTGGATGACCCAAACTCTTAAAGATTATGGGATATATGTGAAACATGTTCCATTACTTTGTGATAATGAAAGTGCTATTAAGATTGCTCACAATCCCGTGCAACATTCTCGAACTAAGCATATTGAAGTTCGTCATCATTTCATTCGAGATCATGTTGCTAAAGGAGACATTGATCTTAAGCATGTTCATATCGATAAGCAATTGGCGGATATATTCACGAAACCGCTTGATGAGAAAGTATTTTGCCGTTTGAGAGGTGAATTGAACATTATTGATGCCTCAAACTTGGAGTAGAAACTCCATTTGGATGCATGCAAGGCATGAGGCTTTGACTAATCCTTGATATTTCTCTTATGATGATGATCATATGTATTGGATCTATATTTGTGCCCTTGCATGTCAACTAACCCTTGTAGGTACTTGGATGAATCCAAATCTATGAGATTGCAACTCATTCATATCTTGAACAATCTCTACATCACCAAGTCTCTACAATATGGTGGTTGAAGACAGGGAAGCATGAAACCTTTCAACGTATCCTTTGACAAATTCTTTATATCAAATTTCATTTGGTATCAAATTTCATGATTGTAACTTTGGATACAAAAGTGCTCTTCCTTGCAAGACTAACCCATGTAGGTAGATGAACTCAAATTACAAGAGATGCTCCCAACTATTGATGAGCTACATAAACCTTGAGCACCCTACACAAGTTCAACTACATGATCAAGATCAACACCGCCACCCAAGGTATGTCATTCCATCTTAGAGAAGCTTTACGCCAAGCCATGGGTCAAAGCAACTCAACAAGATGTGAATACATCAAAATGCTTAAACGAAAAATGGCAACCCCATTTTGAGCTTAAACGATGAGTATGACCTACGATCAAGTGTTCTCACTTGACTCCTCAGTAAATATACTCTAACATAGATGACTCTGTCGCTGACCAATTCTGGATGAAGTTCTCTAGTGTTTTCTGTGTTCTTGCATTTATCTCTTGCATGCTTGTTCCCCTTTCAAAAAAACTTCATCTAGATTTCTTTTCTTTTCTCTGTTATGTTCTGCATTTCCCGCATCTAATTCATTGCAAATCTTTCAGTTAATTCCCTGCAAATCTTTGTGAGATCTTATTTGTCTAGTGAGCTGAGATGACAATTTTTTTTAGTATTGAACTCGGTCTCACCGATTTATACATCCTGGCTAGACCGAACTACAATGCTACATTGTAGATTGTTCATCGGTTCAACCCACAAGGACAAACTTGTTCTGGCCGATATGCATCATCTATGACACTGCCAACTCAGTGTCACTGACGAGAATAACTTGGAGTAACCGATTTCACTACTAAGAAAACATTTTGCCATTGTCATTTCTCCTTCCAGCTCCACTCGATGATTCTTGTCCTCTACTAGCATCTTAAATTACATGCTGCTTTGTAATGTGACTCAAGGACCAATCCTATTTGACTCATGCTCCAGAAGACCCTGATACGTCTCCAACGTATCTATAATTTTTTATTGTTCCATGTTGTTATATTATCAATCTCGGATGTTTTATAATCATTTTATAGTCATTTTATATCATTTTTGGTACTAACCTATTGACATAGTGACAAGTGCCAGTTGTTGTTTTTTGCATGTTTTTTACATCGCAGAGAATCAATACCAAACGGAGTCCAAATGCCATGAAACTTTACGGAGATATTTTATGGACCAGAAGACACCTAATGGGCCAAGGCTACACCTGTGGGGTGCTCGGAGGAGAGCACAACCCACCAAGGCGTGCCCTGGTGGGTTGTGCCCACCTCAAGTGCCCCCCGGACCGCCTCTTTGCTCTATAAATACCCCAATATTTCAGAAACCCTAGGGGACTTGACGAAAATCAATTCTAGCTGCCGCAGAGTCCAGAACCACTAGATCCAATCTAGACACCATCACGGATGGGGTTCACCACCTCCATTGGTGCCTCTCCGATGATGCGTGAGTAGTTCTTTGTAGACCTTCAGGTTCGTAGTTAGTAGCTAGATGTCTTCCTCTCTCTCGTTTGATTCTCAATACAATGGTCTCTTGGAGATCCATATGATGTAACTCTTTTTACGGTGTGTTTGTTGGGATGGGATGAACTTCGAGTTTATAATCAGATCTATCTTTTTATATCCATGAAAGTATTTGAGTTTCTTTGATCTCTTTTATGCATGATTGCTTATAGCCTCGTATTTCTTCTCCGATATTTGGGTTTTGTTTGGCCAACTTGATCTATTTATCTTGCAATGGGAAGAGGTTCTTTGTAGTGGGTTCGATCTTACGGTGCTTGATCCCAGTGATGTATCGTTGCTACTAAGGATTAAACTATGGGGTTTATCTCTACATAGATAGATCTTGTCTACATCATGTCATCGTTCTTATTGCATTACTCCATTTCTCCATGAACTTAATACACTAGATGCATGCTGGATAGCGGTCGATGTGTGGAGTAATAGTAGTAGATGCAAGCAGGAGTTGGTCTACTAATCTTGGACGTGATGCCTATGTAATGATCATTGCCTGGATATCGTCATGAGTATTTGAAGTTCTATCAATTTCCCAACAGTAATTTGTTTACCCACCGTTTGCTATTTTTCTCGAGAGAAGCCACCAGAGAAACCTACGGCCCCCGGGTCTCTTTCTCATATTATTTGCCTTTGTGATCTATTTGATTTGCCTTTTATTTTCAGATCTATTAAATCCAAAAATACAAAAATACCTTGCTGCAATTTATTTTATTAGGCATTCGATCTATCAATATTTACAACTCTCTCACGTTCGTTTGCCCATCTTGGGGCGCCGCTACCCGAAAGGGATTGACAACCCCTTTTACACGTCGGGTTGCGAGTAGTTGTTATTTGTGTGCAGGTGATGTTTATGTTGTGTTGCTTGGTTCTCCTACAGGTTCGATAACCTTGGTTTCATATCTGAGGGAAATACCTACCACCGTTGTGCTGCATCATCCCTTCCTCTTTGGGAAAATACCGACGTAGCTTCAAGCGACATCTAAAGGAATTTATGGCGTCATTGCCGGGGAGGATCTTCAACATATACCAAGTTCCTAATCACAAATCTCATCTTCTCACAATTTACACTATTTGCCATTTGCCTCTCATTTTCATCTCCCCCACTTCACAAATTTTTTTCGTTTTATTCGCCCTCTTTTTCATTTGCCATTTTCTCGTCGGATCTCTTGTTTGCTTGTGTTGCCATGTGTCTTCTATTTGCTTGCATATTTGCTTGCTTAAAATCTATTGATATGGATCCTCATCCACTTGCTAATCTTTTCAAAAGATCCAATTATGATGAACCAATTGCTAGTGAATTGAGTTCACTAGATTATCTTTGTGAAGTTTTGCTTGAGATTCATGAATCTGAAAATTGTGATTAAGTGTTAAACATAGAAATTTATAAAGTGATTCATGATAGCTCCTTGAATAAAAAACATGATTGCAATGATGTTATTGTAAATTACATTAATGTCAATTGTGTTAGTGATATGCAAAACACCAAGCTTGGGGATGCTTGTTTTGTTATGTCCACTACTTGTTGCAATGATCCTGATTGGGGTGATATTGATTCTTATGATCTTAGAAATTTATTTAAACCTCATGATGAATATGTTTGCAATAATATTGAAAGTGGGTTTGGAAGAGTGTCAACTTTAGGTAAAAATAATCCCACATATTTGGAGAGTGTTCAATCTTATGAATTTTTTTGATAAAAGTGGGCTTGGAGAGGTCATGACTTTATTTGATAATCCCACTATTTTGGAAGAGTGCCAACTTTGCATGCATGTGAATCATGAAGAGAATATTTTATGTGATGGTTATATTGTTGAATTTGATTATGATCCTACATGGAATTATTATGAGAGAGGAAAATAGGTTTGTAGAAATTTTCATGTTATTAAATTACCTCTCTTGGTGTTGAGATTGCTATTATTTCTTTATCCTTCCTTGCATATGATAAATATTCCTTGCCATGATAATTTGGTTGCTTATGAAATGCCTATGCATAGGAAGTATATTAAACTTAAATATGTTTGTCACATATTTTTATGATGCTTTATTTGTGTTTCAATTATTATCTTTCATATGAGCATCAATAAAATCTTATGCCTAGCTAGGGGCGTAAAAACTATAGCGCTTGTTGGGAGGCAACCCAATGAATAAAATTTATTTTTGCTTTTTGCTTTCTGTTTTTGAGTGTTTGCACAATTGTGCTACTGCTATGATTGTGTTTTATGTTTTAATTAGTGTTTGTGCCAAGTAAAGCCTTTAGGATCTTCTTGGGTGATGGTTGTTTGATCTTGCTGAAAAAGCAGAAACTTTTGCACTCACGAAAATAATTCTAGTTTTTAACCAGAGAGTGATAAAATAACCATTCCTTATGAAGTAGATAAATATACAAATTTCTCAGGTCGTCCTAATTTTTCAGAATTTTTGGAGTTACAGAAGTATTCGAAACGTCCAGATTGCTACAGACTGTTCTATTTTTGACAGATTCTGTTTTCTTTGCGTTGTGTGCTTGTTTTGATGGCTCTATGGTTTTTTTGATGATTTTTTGCCATAGAAAAGTTTGAATACAGTAGATATAATGCAAGAACAAAATATTAATTGGTTTGATACAACACTTATAGTAGTGATTTATTTTCTTATACTAACGGATCTCACAAAGGTTTTGTTGAGTTTTGTGTGATTGAAGTTTTCAAGTTTTGGGTTATCTTATGATGGATGAAGGAATAAGGAGTAAGAATAGTCTAAGCTTGGGGATGCCCCGGCATCCCCCGCCATTATCCAAAAGAGAGCAAGCAACTAAGCTTGGGGATGCCCCCGAGTGGCTTCCCCTCTTTCTTCTAACGACCATCGGTATTTTACTCGAAGCTATATTTTTATTCGTCACATACTATGTGTTTTGCTTGGAGCGCCTTGTATGATATGATTCTTTGCTTGATTTATTTTGTGTTTTAAGTCTTGATTCCTTACTGGACACACCTATTTGAGAGAGCCAAAATTATGTCATGACTTGTTAGAATTGCTCTCTATGCTTCACTTAAATTTTTTATGAGCTTTGGACTTGCTCTAGTACTTCACTTATATCTTTTTGAGCATGGTGTGCTTTAGTATTTTTGAAGAAATGTTCTCTTGCTTCACTTAGATTTGTTCGAGAGTTAGTAAAAAAAATCAAGAAATTATCTCTTGCTTCACTTAAATTATTTCATGAGAAAGAAAAAGTATGCTCATGATCTTCACTTATATTTGTTTGAGCTTGTCAAAAGCAACACATGGAAATTAGTTCCAAAGTGATAGATATCCAAGAAGGATATAATAAAAACTTTCATGAAGATCATTGGACAAAATAAACTTGCTTCTTAGTAATAGTTTTGAGATATGATGATGCGATATGTGAGTCGTCTTGATGAGTAATTATGCTTTAGTAAGAATATTGGTGTTAAGGTTTGTGATTACCTATGCAAGCACAAAAGTCAATAACTTCGCAATGAAATTATATCCTACTTATGGTGCATTATTCAGTGTTAGTTATGCTTAATGCTCGCTTATGATATTATTCGTTTCTTGGTTGGTCGCTTCTCAATCTTTTGCTAGCCTTCATTTTGCACTAAGTATGGTCACTAATTGTGCATCCAAAACCCTTTAAACCAGTTTTGCCACATGAGTCGACGAAAATCCTTTAAACCACATGAGTCGACAAAACCCTTTAAACCAGTATACCCCAATATTCTAGAAACCCTAGGGGAGTCGACGAAAATCAATTCCAGCCGCCATAGAGTCCACAACCACCAGATCCAATCTAGACACAATCACGGATGGGGTTCACCACCTCATTTGTGCCTCTCCGATGATGCATGAGTAGTTCTTTGTAGACCTTCGGATCCGTAGTTAGTAGCTAGATGGATTCATCTCTCTCGTTTGATTCTCAATACAATGGTCTCTTGGAGATCCATATGATGTAACTCTTTTTGCGGTGTGTTTGTTGGGATCGGATGAACTTTGAGTTTATGATCAGATCTATCTTTTTATATCCATGAAAGTATTTGAGTTTCTTTGATCTCTTTTATGCATGATTGCTTATAGCCTCGTATTTCTTCTTCGATATTAGGGTTTTGTTTGGCCAACTTGATATATTTATCTTGCAATTGGGAGAGGTACTTTGTAGTGGGTTCGATCTTACGGTGCTTGATCCGAGTGACAGAAGGGGAACCGACACGTATGTATCGTTGCTACTAAGGATAAAACGATGGGGTCTATCTCTACATATATAGATCTTGTCTACATCATGTCATCGTTATTATTGCATTACTCCATTTCTCCATGAACTTAATACACTAGACGCATGCTGGATAGCGGTCAATGTGTGGAGTAACAGTAGTAGATGCAGGCAGGAGTCGGTCTACTAATCTTGGACGTGATGCCTATATAATGATCATTGCCTGGATATCGTCATGAGTATTTGAAGTTCTATCAATTGCCCAACAGTAATTTGTTTACCCATCGTTTGCTATTTTTCTCGAGAGAAGCCACTAATGAAACCTATGGCCCCCAGGTCTCTTTCTCATATTATTTGCCTTTGTGATCTATTTTATTTGACTTTTATTTTCAGATCTATTAAATCGAAAAATACAAAAATACCTTACTACAATTTATTTTATTAGGCGTTCGATCTATCAATATTTACAACTGTCTCACGTCCGTCTGCCCATCTTGGGGCGCCGCTACCCGAAAGGGATTGACAACCCCTTTTACACGTCGGGTTGCGAGTAGTTGTTATTTTTGTGCAAGTGATGTTTACGTTGTGTTGCTTGGTTCTCCTACTGGTTCGATAACCTTGGTTTCATATCTGAGGGAAATACCTACTGCCACTCTGTTGCATCATCCCTTCCTCTTTGGGGAAATACCGACGTAGCTTCAAGCGACATCAGACCCCTTCTTGGAAATTGATGTCAAAGGGGGAGAGAGGGCACATCAAAGCTTATCAACAATAGTGGAGAGAAGTCACATGTCTTTAAGAGGGGAAAGACATGTTACTGTATGTTATGTGTTATGATTGTTTTGCTCTAATTTCCTTTTACCCTATCTTCTCCCATTATCCAATATCAGATTCAAGGGGAGAAAGAGTTCATTTCTAATCTTGGTACTCTTGTGGTTTTCTCAACTTGCTTTGCTTAGTAGGTGTTCTTGTGTTACGTAACCTTGTTTTCTCAAGTTTACCTCCTCCAAAACTAGCTCAAGACCACAAGGTAAGTATATGCATCACACTAATGTGCATGACGATCTCTTGCTGATGTACATACTGTTTGCAAGAAGTACTCATGAGCATGAAGGTATCTTTCCTATATTCACATCATTTGCTCTGATGCATATAGCCAAGACACATGTAACTCATTGCTTGCTCTAACATGCTTATGCATTCACATGCTCTTATATTCTATATTTACATGATTGCATACATGCAGGGGGAGCCAATGCATGTTACATGTCCTTCCAAAGCTTTACTTGTTTCACTTCATATCTTCATCTGAAGCTTTGATGTATGTTGTCATAAATTACCAAAAGGGGGAGATTGAAAGCACAAGTGCTCTGTGGGTGATTTTGGTAATTAGTGTCAACATATCTCTTGTTGGACTAATATTTTCATCTAGTATATTTCAGATGAGTTCAACAGTGGAGTGGCAGGACAAGAGGATGTGGAACCCCTTCAAGAAGCTAAGGACAAAGATTGGCAAAAGCTCAAGACTCTTCATTTCTATTTTAGTGATCCAAGATCACATTGAGTCCATAGGAAAGCCAATACTATTAAAAGGGGATGAGGTGTTGCTTAATGGTCTACTTGCTCAAAGTGCTTAGTGATATGCTCCAAAGCCCTCAACCACTTTCTCATTTCCACATATGTCCTAAACCTAAAGTCAAACTCAGCCCCACCGATTTGATCTATCTGACGCCACCGAGTTCACTTGACATAGCCACTGCCAGAAACCCTAATCAGTTCGATCTCACCGATGGGATCTCGGTCTCACTGAGATGGGCTTGCAAACTCTCTATTGCCTGTTGCAATTATTTCGGTCTCACCAAGATACGCAGTCGGTCTCACCGAGTTTTCTTTACCAACTCTCTATTTGCTTATTACCAAAATCGGTCTCACCGAGTTTGTGTAATCGGTCAAACCGAGTTTATGTTTTACCCTAACCATAGCACATCGGTCCCACCGAGTTAGTCATATCGGTCCCACCGAAAAGCTTAACGTTCACATTTTGAACCAGGTCGGTCTCATCGAGTTTCACTATTCGGTCCCACCAAGTTTGGTAAATTGTGTGTAATGGTTAGATTTTGTGTGGAGGCTATAAATACCCCTCCACCCCCTTCTCCATTTGTGAGAGAGCCATCAGAACGTGCCTACACTTCCACTACTCATTTTCTGAGAGAGAACCACCTACTCATGTGTTGAGACCAAGACATTCCAATCCAACCCCAAGAATCTTGATCTCTAGCCTTCCCCAAGTTGCTTTCCACTCAATTCATCTTTCCACCATATCAAAATCTGTGTGAGAGAGTTGAGTGTTGGGGAGAGTATCATTTGAAGCACAAGAGCAAGGAGTTCATCATCAACACATCATTTATTACCTTTTGGAGAGTGGTGTCTCCTAGATTGGTTAGGTGTCACTTGGGAGCCTCCGTCAAGATCGTGGAGTTGAACCAAGGAGTTTGTAAGGGCAAGGAGATTGCCTACTTCGTGAAGATCTACCCAAGTGAGGCAAGTCCTTCGTGGGTGATGGGCATGGTGGGATAGACAAGGTTGCTTCTTCGTGGGTGGAGCCCTCCGTGGACTCGCGCAACTATTACCCTTCGTGGGTTGAAGTCTCCATCAATGTGGATGTACGATAGCACCACCTATCGGACCACGCCAAAAATTTCCGTGTTCCTATTGGTTTGCACACTCCAATCCCATCCCTTTACTTTCTTGCAATTTGCATGCTTTACTTTCCGCTCCTCATATACTCTTGCCATGCTTGCTTGAAATGTATTGTGAATGTTTAAACTTGTGCTAAAACTCCACCTTAACTTGAAGAACTTAAAAATGGCTACTTTTCTTTGTTGAGGGTCTAATAACCCCCCCCCTCCAGACACCTCTTCTCGATCCTTTCAGGGTTGCACAAATCAACCTCGACCACATACCCCCGCACCCTAAATAGGGATACGGGCTCCTTGTGTGCCCTCTCTAGATGGGGCACTATGTACCCAGGGTGCATAATTTCGCGCTCAAGATTCCCTGGGCCGCTGAGGAGCCGAAATTTATTGAAACGGCGAAACGACTCGACTAAGGACCAACGTGGCTTCGAGCCCTTACACCGGCAGGTCTCTGTCAAAGAACCGACTCCCATGACTTCATCAATGTGGCCTAAACCACACAACGGACTCCTACACAACCTCCTTCAGGGGGCTCGGCCAATAAACGCCTGAAAAGTATAAAGGGTCAAGATTGCACCAGTCCTACTCAGTCTTTACCGCTTGCGACGGTAAGCTGGTCAACAGCTCGGAAGCACAAACGTGCGGCAGGACGCGGCCTGGGTTCTTAAAAACCCGATGACAATATCTGCCTTGCTTCTCTTCCCTCTTTGTTTACTCGTTTACATCATATTTTTTAGTTCCTCTCGCTGCAGTTCGGCATGTAAAGTCTTGAAGTTATGAAATAAATAAATCGTGCCCTTTAGAGGTCCTTATCATATTTCTGTTCAAGCACTGCCCCTTATGCTACAAGAATGTCTTTAAAGATACAACTACTAAAGGGTCCCCGTTCCCCTGCCTCACAAGTCGGAAGTATTCGACATCTTGAATGTTGCTTTATATGCATCAGTTTCGAACCTAGATTTTGGTCAATAGTTGGGTTGCCCGGCTCCTAAATGTACCCCTTACATTCCCGATGAATTCGGCTAAGGATGTAGTGGGATAACCATTGCGATTATGCCGCCATGTTAATTGGCAGAGTGCCTCGGTGGAGAAAGCCGAAAACTGACTATCTAGGTAGGCGTAAACCGGCCGGCCATCCGCAGACTGCGTTAAGCAATGTGACAATAGAGATCACCCGTGTTAACGAAGGGCTTTCCTTTCTAGCCGAAGTGTGTCATGACTTAGACATCGGCTTGCTAAGCCGACCACTTCTCATACCAAGGGCTCGTCATCGGCCCCCACAATCAAACTCCTAAGACTAATTGAAAGTTTTCAAGCCATTATAGTTTGATTGCCTGGTTACTATGAGTAGAGACCGCCTCCGTGTACCGACACGTCGGCCAAGGGTCAAAAGTGCACCTCGGAACACCCTTTGTATATTCTACACTAGGGAAGAAGCCGACACTAGCCACTTTCAGTTTAAAATGGTCGAACATGAGCTAAAATAGAAAAGTACGCGCATATGAAGAAATTTAAAATCATACTCATTCCATCAAACCATAAGTCTTTTACATTTCACAACTTAGGCATCCCGAAGTACTACCTAGAAATACAAAGTGTCCTTTGGACACATGGCCTCGGTAACCCAGGCTCCCTCCTCCACCTCGGCAAAAAATCGCTCCGTGGTGCGCGGGTTGTTTGCAGGAGGACCCGTAGCAACCTTCACCGCATCGACCTTTCAGAGGTGCGTCTTCACACAGGCATACGCCCTCCACGCTCCTTTAAAGCACGTAGAACTCCTCCAGCCAGCTGGTCGAAGTGCGCAATGACATCTGCAATGCTCTGTGGGAGATCCACAAAGACTTCTGGGAACACCACACCTGGGTGAGCTTGATGCACCCCTTGCTACCAAACACACACTGTAATAAATATAGCTTACCCAAGGCGATTTTCTCCACTTGCTGGAGTACCTCGCGGTCAGCTCGGGCCGTGGTCTTGAGCTCGGAGTGGGCAAGCTGGAGCTTCTCAAGCTCCTCCTTCGCTTGTTTCCCCTCCGCCTGAAGCTTGTCGCGTTCCTCGAACATGCCCTTCAGGGTCTCCTTGACCTCCTAGACCCGTGCCCGGTCCTTATCCCCAACCACCTTCTCTGCAGCTCGGGCCTCCTCCACTTTTGCACCCGCCGCCTTATGCTGCTTCACCTCCAGCCAAGATTTTTTGAGCTTGGCCTTGAGCGCCTCAAGCTCGGCCAACGTTGTTGTCATTAAAACAGTTCGGCCTTATTCCCACTCAACACAAAAACAACACAACTTTTCTGTGCAAAGTAACACTCATCAAAAACAAGTCCGGGTTGCTCACCTTGAGGCTGCTTGAACCTCTAGTTCACCAAGTTGAGGTCCTCCTGGGACTTCTCGAGCTTCTGATTCATCTCCGCAATCTCCTCAGAGACGTAGTCCGGAGCGGAGGTCGAAACCTGCCAAAAATAAATTTTCACACAAAGCCCACACACAAAGTATTGGAAGTCCAGAAGGACTGCCTTTGGCACCATCCTGAGGGTTGCATGACAAGCTCCTACTATATGAACGACCCCAATGTCGGTTTCTTGAAACCAGCTTGGGGGCTACTCACACACTACACCATTCAGAAGGTTGTGATGTTATGCAACGACCCGAGACCGACGCTCCACACGTCTTCCATGTTTCTCGTTGTCGTCGTGTTTTTTTATTTGTTTGTTGCATTTCATCATAGCATCGTGTGCATTGCATCCGCATGTTTTCATAAAGCCTGCATCTGTTCGTAGTTGCCGCGTCCCTCCCTTGCCTTCGTTGACCGTTCCAAGACCAACCGGGGTTTCGATTCCCTCTTGCACACACTGCCTTGTCTCTCTACACAGCCACGGAACCCTCGCGTGTTCGAAACCTGCCTCGAACCTGACCCGGGCAGTCGTGACCAATGGGTCCGGATCATCCTCAAACATCCCTCAAATATCTTCATTTTCTTCATTGGACTCCCCAACCTAATTATCTCGCCCGTCTGATCTAAATCGAAGGGTCCTTTTAGCCCCTAATCTAGCCATCCCACCTATTTAAACAGTCAAACCCTAGCCTATCATGTCCAATCCACCAATCCCCCTCACCGCCGCCACTCCACCTCCCACCTCGGGATCTCCTCCCGATCCAGATCCTCCCCGACCAATTCCCGTGTTTTCCGCCGCCACCCAAACCTCAGGCGCCACCTCTCGATCCTCATCCATCCTTCCCACAGCCATTCCTCACGCAACTGAGCTCCTCTCGGTCCCCATGGACATGTCCGGCCTCTAACTACCTTCGTCCAGCGACGGCCAACAGCCCTGTGAGCAGCAACTCTGCCCGAGCCCCGCTCTGCCTCGGCCTCGCGACCCCGCGCCTCCCTCCTGCAGCCCGTGCAAGCCACCAGGAGGCGGGATCCCGTGCTGCACAGGAGCTCCTCGCCGTCCGGATCAGTTCCCCAGGTCACTGGACTCCCTACAAGCGTCGCCGCCGCCGGCCACAGGTCCAGCGCCACGCCCCACCTCCTTCCCTCGTTCTTCCTCATCCCTTTGTATTCATCTCTCTCTCAGGGCTCTCTTTCTCTCCTCCTTGGACAGGAACCGCCCACTGCTTCCCCCTCGACCGAACCTCGCTGGTGACCCGTAGGTGACCGACGCCACCTCATCACCTCCCATGCTGCTCCCTCTCTCTGATTGCTCATCTCTCCCTTTGTTTCATATAGGAGCCCCACCAGTGATCTTCGAGCCGCCTCGTCCCGCGCCCGGATCAGCCTCGTCTCGTCCACATGCTCGGTCGTCGCGTTGTTCGTCGTTCGTCTAGCGCCGCCCCCGCCATGGCGTCCTCTGCATCGAGCGGGACAGTGACACCTGCTCGATCCCTTTCCTCGACCGCGTTGACCAATTGCCTCGCCACGTCCCGCTTTCCCCCCTGCGCGAGCCGGCCCAGCCGCTCGTGCAAGGCCCAGCGCCCCAAGCTGGCCTCCTCTGCCAAGTCGGTCCTTGGCCCATGGTGAGGCCACCCCCAGTGCCTCCCTTTTTCCACTTCCGTTGGGCCAGCCAGTTTTGTCCCGTGTCATGTTTTTTCCTCTGGACGAATTTAACTATTATCCAGAGACTGCAGCTTTACAGAAAAACCCTCCATGTTCATGCATTTAATAACTCCACAACCGTGCATCGGATTAAAATGTTTTATATATCTAAAATGCTTAGAATTTCCTGTAGTTTCATAATATCCAACTTTCATGCATGATAAAAATGTCTAAAATTGTTGTTTGCTTTTAATTTGTTAAAGGTCATGTTAAAATGCTTTATTTCATAACTAAATAATCCTAGCTCTGAATTTAATAAACTTTATATCTAAATGGGGTGGAAAAATGCATAGATTAACATGGTGCACTTATTTTGCATGTTTAACAACTCTAAAATTGTGTATAGGGCAGAACAGTACCAACTTTGAAATATGCACATGAGGATTTTTCAGAATTGTTGTTCGTTGTTCCGGCCTCATTTAAACTTGCCTAAATAGTTAGTTTACTTATGCTTCACCTCTTTCCATGTTAACCAACATTTAATTTTGTTGTGTACATAAAAGAGATTGAACTAAAATATTTGAATGTGGTGTTTTGTCAATATGCAACTCGTTGCATAGTTGCATATTGAGCTCCACTTAACTTGTAGAGTTATTTGTTGCACTTTGCCATGCCATGCCTCATTAAAATGGACATGCATCATACTTGGTTCTGCATCATGCCATGTTTATGTGATGGTTGTTTACTATGTTGTTTGCTTCTTTCCGGTTGTGCTTCTCCTTCATAGTTCCGGTTACGTTGCGATTGTGAGGATTCGTTCGACCATGTTGGTTCGTCTACTTCATGGACTTGATCTTCTTCCTAGCGGGATCTCAGGCAAGATGACCGTCACCTTGGATCTCACTACTATCTTTGCTATGCTAGTTGTATCGATGCTATCGCTATGTCGCGCTACCTACCACTTGTTTATCAAGCCTCCCAAATTGCCATGAAACAGTCTCTAACCTTTTCACCCTTCCTAGCAAACCGTTGTTTAGCTATGTTACCGCTTTGCTCATCCCCTCTTATAGCATTGCTAGTTGCATGTGCAGTTGCAGGTTGTTCCATGTTGGGACATGGATATCATGGGATATCACAATATCTCTTATTTAATTAATGCACATATATACTTGGTAAAGGGTGGAAGGCCCGACCTTTTGCCTGGTGTTTTCTTCCACTCTTGCCGCCCTAGTTTCTGTCATACCGGTGTTATGTTCCTTGATTTTGCGTCCCTAACACGATGACGGTTTATGGGCCCCTCTTGATAATTCGCTTTGAAAAAAACTCTTCTAGGAAGGCCCAACACTGGTTTTACCATTTGCCTAATAACAACTAAAACTTGCATAGGGACCGGCTAGCACCCGAGGATAATTAATCAACCCCCGGGCCAGTGCTCCTCTGAGCGTTGGTCCAAACTAGAGCACCGTGTGGGACCGCCCTAGGCAACTTGGGGTATTTGGTACATGTACGCTTCGCTCATCCGGTGTGCCTTGAGAATGAGATACGTGCGGCCCCTATCGGGATTTGTCGGCACATTGGGCAGTCTTGCTGGTTTTGTTTTACCATTGTTGAAATATCTTGTGCACCGGGATCCCAAGCTTGATAGGATGTCCCGCGATGGAGGATTGTCTCCGCGGATCGTGAGCTTGTCATGGGCTAAGTTGGGACACCCCTGCAGGGCTTAAACTTTGGAGAGCTGTGCCCACGGTTATGTGGCAGATGGGAATTTGTTAATATCTGGTTGTAGTGAACTTGAAGTGAACTCAATTAAAATACACCAACCGCATGTGTAATCGTGATTGTCTCTTTTCGGGTGCATTCGAGAAGAGAACACGATTTGAGTTATGTTTGAACGTAAGTAGTTCAGGATCACTTCTTGATCATTACTAGTTCGCGACCGTTGCGTAGTTTCTCATCTTACTCTTGTACTCGTAAGTTAGCCACCATATCATGCTTAGTCGCTTGCTGCAATCTCAACACTTATCCATTCCATACCCTTTAAGCTTTGCTAGTCTTGATACCCATGGTAATGGGATTGCTGAGTCCTCGTGGCTCACATATTACTACAACAACAGTTGCAGGTACAGGTAATGCGATGATCTGACGCGAGTGCAATGCTTGCTTGTTTGGAGTTCTTCTGCTTCTTCTTCTTTGATCAAGGGATAGGTTCCGGGTCAGGGAGCCTGGGATTACTAGCGTGGATGCCGTTCTTCTTTTTCGTTTGATTTCATCCATAGTTGGATCCTGCTCTTCTGTATGATGATTGCTATGTATTGATGTTTTGTTGTATGAATGTTGTAACTTGTGGTGAGTGTAAGCCTTATCTTGTATTCTCATCTATCCAGTACATGGTATGTTGTAATGATATCCACCTTGCTATGCGCTCTAAATGCGGTTGTGCCCCAATCATGAATTCATCACGTGATTGGGATAGAATTGCATCTTGGGCGCTACATGTTATGTCCTCGGACAGGCGCATAAATCGATAAGCTCAAAGCAAATAAGTTTAAAAGGTAGAGATGTACCTCGAAGCTCGTCATGAGGTTCTTGAAAACCTCGTGTAGGCTGGCCCCTGCGGACCGGAAGCCCTGCAGTGCCATGGCTATCAAGGCACGGTGATCTTCCTTAAGTGAGGAGCCCCTTAAGGTCTCCTCCATATCTTCAGTCCACCCCATGCTAAACCCATCCTAGGGCAGCAGGCGGGTGTAGCAAGATGACCTCGAACCCAGACACCGAGGTGCTGGCCCGAGTGGTCTCCATCTGCGATGGCAGAGCTGAGGTAGACATTGGTTGGGCCAATGACTGGCCCAACCCTTCTCCGACAACCTCGAGGAGCTTCTCCCCAGGTCTCATCGGGCCGAGGCATCAACCTCGGCGATAACAGTCAACTCTTTGAACCCCGCCGTGTTGGATTGGGGGGGCAAAGTGGATGTCACCTCCTCCATCTCGTCATGAGTTGGGGCAGGAGCAGTAGGCTCCGGAGTCTCATTGGTAGACGACACCCCACTCAAGGAACCGCTAGGGAGCACCCTTGGAGGATTGCGTAAAATAGACGCTTCATGAGTTCACCATTACTAAAAGGACTTATCAAAGTATGTAATGTAAAGACAAACGATTTACCCTCGGGGTGCCGGTTTCTTCTTCGCCATAGCGAGGAGGTCTTCTTCTGAGTCGTCAGAGAGCTCGACTCTCCCCGGCGACTTGCCAGCCGCCCTGGCCAAGGTTTTCCTCGGCCTCTTCGAGCCCTTGGGCTGCATGATGGCTTTGGCGTCCTCTAACACCGCCCTCTTCCCTTTTGGAGGAGCGTTCTCTTCCTCCTCATCCTCCTCCGCATCGGAGAAGGCATGGGTCTCCCCGGACTGGGTGACCGAGGTCTCCTGAGTCCGGGCACCCACTTTTCCCTTCAAGGACTTCGCCCCTTTGGGGGCCACCACGTGTGACTCCTCGACTAGGAGCGCCCTGAGTAGTGGGGTTCTTTGCTCCTATGGTAGTGGGGTCAAGCAGTGCACTTTCTGCACCCAGACTAACCACTTCTGCATACATCATGCATAACAATTCATTGAACTCTACCCCTCAATATGGAAGACGGAAATGTATACACGTGTGTTAGAGCACTTACCGGGGGGCTTCGTAGCCGTCCTCGAAGCCGAGGTCTCCCACTCCTTGGGGATCCTGTCCTTAGCCAGCTTCAGTAGCCGCATCCACATGGTGGCCAAGGTGGAGCGGAAGAAGGCGGTGATGGGGCCCGCATACTTGGGCTTTTGCGCCCACATCGTGGTTGTCTGAAGTTTGATTGGAAGGATACATCAGTTGAGCATGAAGTTGATGACATCAATGAGCTGGAGGTTCTTCCTAGTGGACCACCATTTGATCCTCTTGACCATGGCCTCCACTTCCTCTAGCTTCCCCCAGGCGGCACCCTTCTCCTTCCAGGACCTGAGCTTCTTTGGAGGCCCGACCGAGAAGGCTGACACCTCGGCCTGGCCGGGGGCAAGCGGTTCGGTGATGTAGAACCACTCCCGCTGCCATTCCTTCACCGTTTTGATGAAGGTGCCATTGAACCATTTGCCCCCTTGTTCTTGATGACCATGGCCCCTCTGCACTCCGCAAGGTCGGAGCTACTGGACTTTGGCTTTATCCTGAAGATCTTCAGCCATAGGTCAAAGTGCGGCTCACAGCGGAGGAAGGCCTCGCAGACTATGATAAAGGAGGCAAAGTGGAGGATGGAGTTTCGGGCCATATGGTGGAAGTCGACCCCATAGTAAAACATAACCCCGCGCATGAATGGGTGTAGCGGGAACCCCATGCCTCAGATGAGGTGGGGGACGAACACCACCCGCTCCCATGTGTTAGGAGCGGGCACTAGCTGACCCACATCTAGAGCGTGGGTGGCGATGTTGGCGGAAAGGTATCCCGTGCTGCGCAACTCTAGGATGGTGCCATCCATAATGACGGAACCATCCCAGTGCCCCTTAAGGGTGTCGACCATGACTGGGTGTAGGAGCTTGGATTCGCTGGAAGGGAAAAGGTGTGAGATTGGATCTGGGCGCTGGAGCTTGACGAAGAATAGAGGGGAGAATGGGAGCGTGGTCGATTACGCTATCCTTTATTTTGCTCTTATAGGTTGGTGAAAGGCCAAGAGTCCCCCTTACTACGCCGATGAAAATGACACTCGCATGAAAGATGCCATTAAGCATATGGGGGAAACAAAATCTTGATGATAACCCTAAGAAAGCAGGCACGATCTCCACCTTGTTGGGATGTGCCAGTAAAAAGCCGCCTCGAGCCACGATTTAAGGGAAGCAGTAACTGCCTGGCCTGTCGTGGGGTGATTGTCGGTGTCAAAACCGACAGATCTCGGGTAGGGGGTCCCGAACTATGCGTCTTAGGATCGAAGGTAACAGGAGACAGGGACACGATGTTTACCCACGTTCGGCCCTCTTAATGGAGGTAATACCCTACTTCCTGCTTGATTGACTTTGATGAGTATAGGGGTTACAAGAGTTGATCAACCTCGAGATCGTAATGGCTAAACCCTAGATGTCTAGCCTGTATGATTATGATTGCCTCTACGGACTAAACCCTCTGGTTTATATAGACACTAGAGGGGTCTAGGGTTATACAGAGTCGGTTTACAAAGAGAGGAATCTTCACATCTGAACGCCAAGCTTGCCTTCCACACCAAGGGGAGTCCCATCCGAACATTGGGGAACGCCATCCATCTTGTATCTTCACGGGCCACGAGTCCGGCCCACATCACATAGCCCAGACGTCCGGGGACCCCCTAATCCAGGACTCCCTCAGTAGCCCCTGAACCAGGCTTCAATGACGATATGTCCGACGCGCAGATTGTCTTCAGCATTGCAAGGCGGGTTCCTCCTTCAAATACTCCAAAGTAGCTGAACAAAAGAACTATATTCGGCTCTGTACAATCAGTTACAACCCTGAACCACAAGGGTGAAATACTCACACAAAATAAACCACATCCACTGACAGCTTTCTCGATGAGACGTTATGTTCTGACTTTATCATTATTTCGAACCGTTTTGTGGCCTCCCGCTTCCACACCTCGAGGCACGACCTCTATTGACATGTCTTGTCAAAACAGAGATCATGTACCCTTATTGCGGGATTCTCATCAATATGGGCTTGGGAAATCCAACCGTGCCATTCGCATGAACCCTTGGGAATAGGCAAATATTTAAGGCCGGGGAGGAGGCGCTTGACATTCACTGCCTTTATAAAAGGATAAGGATCTATCCCTCGTCCCCGCACCTTCTTCCCTTCATGCTTCTACATCCTCGAGCTCCAGCGCCCCAATCCCAATCTTTCCCTTCACCCCCACTTCTCCAGCCATGGCTGGATCTGGTTCCCGGGGCAAGTGGATGGCCTCTTTCGTAACGAAAAAGGACATCAAGGGTCTACGGGAGGCGAGGTACTTGACGGAGGAGATTACACACAGGCTTCCTACCCCAGGGTAGGTCATCCCTACCCCAAAGTCTGGCGAAAGGGTGGTATTTATCCCCCACTTCCTTCGAGGACTCGGGTTTGCCCTCCATCCCTTTGTCCGAGGTCTCATGTTTTACTATGGGCTAGATTTCCATGATCTGGCCCCAAATTCCTTCCTTCACATCTCGGCGTTCATTGTCATGTGTGAGGCATTCCTCCGTGTTCCCCCACACTTTGGCCTGTGGCTCAAGGTCTTCAATGTGAAGCCAAAGGTGGTCGACGGTCAACACGCCGAGTGCGGTGGCGCTATGGTGAGCAAGCTCCGCCACGTTACCTGGCCCAAAGGGAAATATGTGCACATAGTAAAGGTATGGCAGCAGGAGTGGTTCTACATCACCAAACCCTGCGGCACCAAGTGGGTGGCCGCTCCTGCTTTCAGATGCGGTCCCCTGCTGCGGCTTGCATCTTGGACCAACAAAGGTCTAGACTAGGGATCCTCTGATGAGGTGTTGATGCTGCAAAAATGCATCACGAGTATGATAGAAAAGGACATCACCCTTGCCAACATGGTCCAGGTGATGCTTATCCGTCGAGCTCTCCCCTGCCAACGACGGCCTCTCAACATGTGGGAGTTTAATCCGGAAGGGCCACAGACCCTGCAATGATTCTTTGGCACGATGCACAAAGGGATCTGGAAGCTGCTCTTCAAGAATCAGAAGACGTGGCCACAGACATCTGATGACACCGGCCTTGACTGCAACAATCCGGCCTCCCCAGTAAGTGTTAAATTTCCGAACACTACCTAGCTCGTTAATCTTTAGGGAGGGGTACTGAAAATTCTTCCTCTTAAATAGGGCTAGATAAAGAAAGCGAAGCAGACCAGATGTCCGACTCCACTCCTCAAAGACTCAGCCGAACCTCTGCTAATGAGGATGTTAGTCCCGGCGCCCTACCAGGCGCCGGCAAAGAAAGACAAGAAGAAGGGAAAGGAGGCCGATGATGGCATCCACCATGAAGGTACTTTGGGCGCTACGTCCGGAGGGACCGAGGCTCCTTCCTACCACGAGGAAGATGAAGACGAGGAGGAGGGGGAGAAGGAAGAAGAGAGCCCTTCCCTCAAAGGGAAAAAGAGGGAAGCCTCCGTAGATCCGGAGGAGGGAGCGTCCAAGAGGGGAAGGATATTCTTTTCGGACGACTCGGATTCGGACGCAGAAGCAATCCCCAAGCACCGCCCCCGGGCCAAACCTATTGCCACATCGTAAGTACCTAAGGATGCTTCACATATTTTCAATCCTTTGCGAATTGAGAGAATAATGTCAAATTACGTATTTTAGTCCGGCCCGCGATCTCCCTCAAGTATCATCGTCATCGGGGGATCTACCGCCGGAGATGATGGAGAGTGAGACACCACCACAAGCTTCCTCGCCCCCAAAGGCGGACGACATTGAGGTGCCATCCCGGAGGACTTATCTGGATCACCGAGAGGTACAGGGGACCATCAACACTGCACCAGAGGGGAATGCTTCGGTTGTTGAGGGCATAGGAGGTGCGACCCCCGTGAAGACCAATGATGGGGGCCCTGGACTATTCGGCCCCCAACCGAATACCGCTCCGGAGACGGATCCAGAGTCGGGTGAGCAGCCCCCTTCAAGGGAGGGGGAGCGCCCAATACTGTGGCGACCTCCATGAACTCTGAGGGGCCGAACACCCTGATGGACGTACTGCAGAGTGCGTCCATCTTGGAGGAGCATTGTACCTTGATGGGTACGGTGTTTGAGAAGATTCAGTCCGCAAAAGTGGGTTGAATGAAGCCTTCACGAGCCTTCTAACAGGCTTCGAGGGATGTGATGTAATGTCTTTAGCCGCCTTCCATATGAACAAATACGCCTGTATATAGATAGTAGCCCCTAAGACTCTGGTGGCCCATGAAGAAGGGCGAACAGAGGATTTATAGATATCTGAGGGAAGTAACATACTTATTTAATTGGAAAAATAGGCTTCACTGTTAGCGGCAACCGCCTAGGCCACGGAGGTTTCCGAACTAAAGCAAAAACTGAAGCTAGCCGATGCAGACATTGTCATAATTAACAAGCGGCTCGACGAAGCGCAAGGTATGCTTCGAACATCCCTTTTATGCCTATATGAATGTGCGAACACTAGGTTGAAATTCAGACGCTATTATTTTGTGTAACTGCAGATGGCGCTGCCGGGGTTGAGATCCTCAGGGGTGAACTTACCCGGGCCAAGGAACAGGCTAGGGTGAGCAATGTGGCCGCTGATAAAGCAGCTGCGGAGTTGAAGGCCGAACAAGCCACCCGACGCCAATGCGAGGAGCGGATATCTGTCGTAGAGCAAGAACTCAAGGATGCCGCCCGCAAGTGCTAGTCTCTCGAGAAGGAGAATAAAGCCAAGGCAACCCAACTCGAGAAGGCCCTTTAGGAGGCCAAAGATGCTCGGTTTGAATCGAGAGCGGCTTGCGAAGAGATCCGGCAGGCCGGACAGATAGCGGCTGGTAAGCCCTTTCTTTTACAGACTAAGTTTGGCGATCAAATATATGCCTTGCTTAATCGACTATGGAGTTCTCCAAATGCTTTCGCGGATCTTCCGAAGAGTGTCGCCGACGCCGCGCAATTCTTCCAGAATCAGGAGGGATATGCGACGGAGAGGCTACTCTAGACACAATTCGCAGCATAGGAGCGCCCGACGCTACTGCACGACCAAATGGCGCAATGGGCCGAGCTGCATAAGATATCTAGAGCGGCCATGAAGGACGTTATAGTTAGGCTGTGGCCAACCGAACCCCTTCTGAGCAGCTATTTCGGCTTGGTGCGACGACTTGCCGATGCAATGCCATGAATTGATGCGGTCAAGCGGTCAGTGTGTATAGAAGGTGCGCGGATGGCCTTCGCCCGTGTCAAGATGTACTGGCCGAAGATGAAGGTCACCGATGTTGCAGTTAAGGGCCCGCCTGGAGACAAGGACCACCATATGCCAGAGTGCTACTTAGACGATGTCCTAGAGGGCGCCCGCTTGATAGAGGGTCAGTGCTCAAAGGACATTATGTTCGAATGAATGTACCTGAACTGCTTGGACGTTTTCATTATGTATTAAGACTTTGCGATATATTTGTGTCTTTATCTGAAAGTTCTATCCTCCTGTTCGGCCGTTTTTGTATTCCTGAGAGTTTTCTAGTCGTCGACTTCAGCCCCACGTAGATACTACGGGGGTATTCAGAATAGCACATGGTCACACTTGATCCAACGTCTTGGTCCTTGAAGGAGGTGACAGTGCGGCGAACCAGGCAATCAGACTATGAGGCTTTATCACTCTCACTTAGCCATAGGAGTTTGACGATGGGTCTACGAGATAGCCCCTGGTATGTATGCGGCTATCCGAATGCGGATGCGTTACATATGTGACCGAAAAGCAGTCCTTCGTGTAACACGAGAAAAATCGCTAAAAGATTTTCATAAGTCGCTGAGTGGCTAACCAGCTCTTGTCGCATCATGACAGTCAGTTTTTGGCTTTCTCTACTGAGGTGTTTAACCGGACGAACCAGAAACACAATCGCAATAGTTCTCCCTTTACTACCCTAGCCGATCAGACGGAACGTAAGGTGGCAAACACAGGAGCCGGGCAGCCCAACTATTGACCAAAGACATGATTCGGAGCCGGTGCATATAGTGCCAAGCTCGGGACGTTGAATTGTGTTGAAAAGTTGTTCGAACTTTTGTTTGGCAACACCTATGTTGCCATATAGAGCCCCTGGAAATTTGTGCCGAGGTGTGTGAAAATTGTGTTCACTCGAATCTGATTGATACGTCAACACGTAATCTTACATAGGGTACCATAATCACCAAGGCCATTTTACATGTCGGGGGTCTAAGGGGAAAGCTCTATACAGGTTCTTGAATAAAGTTTTGGTCTACAATATCCTTTGGACCTTCCTACCGCATGTCTGTGTCGCTTTCGCCTGAGAAAGAAAGATTCCTTGAGAGGAATGGTCTTCGACTATTTGTACGAAACCGGGCTCGAAGAGAGTCCTTGTGAGTCTGTAGGATGAATAGGTTTTGATTCACCTGTGGTAAAATAGAAGAAATAATTAAAAAAAGGGGAAGGTCGTATAGGGTCGAACCGTACTATAGGACTGCCCGTATTGTGCCTCCACTGATGCCCAAGGAATTTTGAGCGCATAATTATGCACTCACGGTATGGATTTCACGGATGTACATGGTGATCAACGAAGGCGAAACTGCTAATCCAGCTCTGGAATTGCCGAGCTGTCAGCATGTGGAATTCGCCGGTCTTGTGTAATAGAGTCTGGTGGCTTAATAGCCGATGAGGTGTGCGGCTTGACAGGGCCGCTTTGTACTTCGACCGTGATGGCCGCAGTATGCTCCTCATTACGGAGGGAGCGTTCCATCTTTCCGTTGATTGTAATAATGCCACGTGGACCGGGCATCTTGAGCTTTAGATAGGCATAGTGCGGGACCACATTGAAGAGAGCGAATGCGGCTCATCCGAGCAGTGCGTGGTAGCCACTACCGAAAGGGACGATGTCGAAGATCAAGTCTTCACTCTGGAAGTTGTCCGGCGAACCAAAGATGACCTCCAATGTGATTGAGCTTGTGCAGTGGGCCTCTACACCATGTATTACTCCTTTAAAGGTAGTTTTAGTGGGCTTGATTCTTGATGGATCAATGCCCATTTTGCGGACAGTGTCTTGGTAAAGTAGGTTGACACTGCTGCCGCCATCCATGAGGACTCGCGTGAGGTGGAATCTGTTGATGATTGGATCGAGGACCAGAGTTGCCGAACCTCCATGATGGATACTGGTTGGGTGGTCCTTTTGATCGAAGGTGATCGGGCAAGCCGACCATTGGTTGAATTTTGGGACGACCGGCTCTATGGCGTAGACGTCCCGTAATGCGTGCTTGCGCTCCCTCTTAGGGATATGTGTGACATATATCATATTTACTGTGTTTACCTCGGGGGGAAATTTCTTCTGTCCCCCTGTGCTCGGTTGATGGGGCTCATCGTCGTCCTCGCTGGGCGGCCCTTTCCCCTTGTGTTCGGTGTTGAGTTTTTCGGACTATTTGAAAACCCAACGGTTTCTGTTGGTATGGTTGGCAGGCTTATCGGGGGTGCCATGAATCTGGCAAGGCCAATCGAGTATTCTGTCCAAACTGGATGGACCATCTCTGCTTCCTTTGAACGGCTTCTTTCGTTGGCTAGGTTTAGGGCCACTGAATTCGGCATTGACCGTCGTATCTTCGGTACCATCATTACTGATTTGGTGCGTGTGCTTGTTGCGTCGTGGCTTGACATTGTCGTCCCTGGCTTCGGAGGTGCTAGGGTTGCTAGTGCTATTGCTTCTACGGGCTAGCCAGTTGTCTTCTCCCGCGCAAAAGCGGTTCATGAGTGCGGTAAGGGCTGCCATGGACTTCGGCTTTTCTTGGCCGAGATGTCTGGTGAGCCATTCGTCCCGGACGCTGTGTTTAAAGACCGTGAGGGCTTCGGCATCTAGACAGTCTACAATTTGGTTTTTTTAATTAAGAACCTGGTCCAGAGTTTTTGGGCTGACTCTACGGGTTGCTGGACTATGTGACTGAGGTCATCAGCGTCTGGGGGGCATACGTAGGTACCTTGGAAGTTGTCCCTAAAGGCGTCTTCCAAATCTTCCCAGCTGTCGATGGAGTTTTCTGGAAGGTTGTTTAGCTCGTGTCGTGTCGGTCCCTTAAGCTTTAGGGGGAGGAATTTGATGGCATGTAGATCGTAGCCACGAGCCATGTGAATCTGGAGAAGAAAATCTTCAATCCAGACTGTGGGGTCTGTCGTACCATCGTATGATTCGATATTCATGGGTTTAAACCCTTCTGGGAACTAGTGTTCCATTACCTCATCAGTGAAGCATAGGGGGTGTGCGGCGCCTCTATATCGGGCAACGTCTCGACGCAGTTCGGATGAGGTTCGTATGCGGTTTTCTACCCGGGTGAGGTTGTGATTGTCGCGCCAGGCCTGATGGTCATCTTCTCGTGTTGGGGCACGCCTCCTTGGTCCGTAGATTGATCTAGTCTGACCGGCTCTATTGTCTAGGTCCTGTCGTAGGTTGTAGGTGTATTCTAGAGCCGCTGTTTCTCTGCCTTTGCGGCGAGGTGGTGTGGGCTAGTGCTCAGCTTGAGTTGCCGCCCTGTCCCGGCCACGTGGGGGTCGGTCCGGTCTATCAACAACATCAAGCGTTGACGGTATAGGCTCCAGTGCCTCATCATCGAATTGGGGTAGCAGCTTGCGCTTTGGGTAACTCTTAGTCCATCTTTCATTGAGCAGATCTTGATCGGCTTGAAGCTGTTGTTGCTTCTTTTTCAGGCTTCTTGCAGTGGCTATTAGCCGGCGCTTAAAGTTCTCTTGTTCAAGGGGCTCCTCTGGCATGATGAAATCTTCGTCGTCGAGGCTCATGTCGTCCTCGGAGAGTGGTAGATAGTTGCTATCTTCTGAGTCCTCGTTCCCTGCTGGCTCGTCAGGGTCAACTTGCCCATCCTCCCTATCATCCTACTCGGATGTTGGTTCGATGGGGGCTTCTTGGTCTTTGGCATTCTCCGAAGTATTATCGTCTTTGGTATTGCTATCTTTCCCGCGACGCGATTTAGAGCGGTGCCGCTGACGTCGACGCTTTGGTGGCATCTTAGGAGGTTCATCCTCGACTAGATCCTTCTCATCATGGTCGTCGCCTTCTTTGGGTGTGTCCACCATGTACACGTCATATGAGGAAGTGGTCGTCCAGCGTCTAGTGAACGGCGGGTTTTGAGCATGCTCCTCTCCAGCGTCATCTTCCATACCGCCGATGTCTTTAGAGGCATAATTGAGCATGTCGGTTAAATCCTCGACAGTGGCGATGAAGTGGGTGGTGGGTGGGAAGCAAATATTCCCTGCCCTCAGCCCCTAGTCCGGGCTGGGCGCAATTCGAAAGCAATTCCTCTATGATAGAGAGGAATCGCATTAAGTCCAAAGCTTCGTTTAAGAGCGAGGTTTGGGCAGGGAAGCGATGGTCCGTGGAGTTGGGCGGGACAGAAGTTCCCTGGACGAGCTCGCAGGATGCGGACTTCGAGGGTTCGAAGCTGGTGTCCGGAGAGAAGTCTGGCTTCATGATGATAGAGGGAGCCTGACGTAACTCCGGGCCTGCTGGTGATCTTATCCCCTCTGGTTCTCCGGAATCAAGCTCCATGGCTGCAGAGAGTCCAGTGGGCTTCAAACTCCCATCTTCGGACCTGGTGACGTGCTCCGGATCTAAGGCCGGAGTGGTGGTTGGGGCCACGAACCCCTGGAAGATCAAGTCTCCTCGGATGTCCGCGACATAGTTCAAATTTCCCAAACTGATCTGATGACCAGGGGCGTAGCTGTCGATCTGCTCTAGGTGGCCAAGTGAGTTGGCTCGTAGTGCGAAGCCACCGAATGCAAAGATTTGGCCGGGGAGGACAATCTCCTTCACGGCGGCATTGTTTTAGATGATCGATGGAGCCATTGAGCCTTTCGACGACGGCACAGTGGAACTCTCAATGAAAGCACCAATGTCGGTGTCAAAACCGGAAGATCTCGGGTAGGGGGTCTCGAACTGTGCGTCTTAGGATCGAAGGTAACAGGAGATAGGCACACGATGTTTTCCCAGGTCCGGGCCCTCTTAATGGAGGTAATACCCTACTTCCTGCTTGATTGACTTTGATGACTATAGGGGTTACAAGAGTTGATCTACCTCGAGATCGTAATGGCTAAACCCTAGATGTCTAGCCTATATGATTATGATTGTCTCTACGGACTAAACCCTCCGGTTTATATAGACACCAGAGGGGGCTCGGGTAATACAAAGTCGGTTTGAGAGAAAGGAATCTTCACATCTGAACGCCAAGCTTGCCTTCCACGCCAAGGGGAGTCCCATCCAGACACGGGGGAACACCATCCATCTTGTATCTTCACGACCCACGAGCCCGGCCCACATCACATAGCCAATACGTCCGTGGACCCCCTAATCCAGGACCCCCTCAGTGATCCGCTTTGTTAAAGTTCACTACTGCAGGATACTGCTAATGCGACACTACGATCAGAGACCCTTCGACAAAACTGTGTGTGATGAAATAATCGCAAATGGTGGTGTAAAAACCCCGACAAAAAAGGTGAAAAACATTTGCAACGACGGATGCATCAAACACGCTTTGGATTTTAGTTGCGTGTGCGATGCATGGCATATGGTTCAGTTCAATTAACTGTTTGCGATGAGGAGGAACAAAAGAAACAGGTAGCCAGATGAAGGTGTGAGGGATACAGAGCATACGGTTCACTCGGATGAACTGTTTGTGATTAGGCAACACAAAAGAAACGGGCAGGCAAATGAAGGTGTGTGCGATGTACAACATAGGGTTCACTCGGATGAACTGTTTGTGATTAGGCAACACAAAAGAAATGGCAGCCAGATGAAGGTGTGTGCAATGTACAACATATGGTTCACTCGGATGAACCGTTTGTGATTAGGCAACACAAAAGAAACGGGCAGCCAGATGAAGGTGTGTGCGATGTATAGCATAGTGGTTCACTCGGATGAACTGTTTGTGATTAGGCAACACAAAAGAAATGGCCAGCCAAATCAAGCTGTGCGCGATATACGGCATGCGGTTCACTCGGCCTTGTCGTCAATGTGTGACCTCTGTGGCAACCGTTCGCTCCCCACTAGCCTCTTCTTGTATCATGGCAACCATCCACCGCCTCTTCGCCTTTCCCTCTCAATTTGGAACTGCTGTCGCACCCTCTTCCTCCCTCCATTTGCCTTCACCCTTCCTTCTGCCATTGTTCGATCATCTTCTCCATGGAGGAACAGGCCAAAAACGACCTTGTTATTCTTGCCCCGATCTGAAAGATGACGTGGTGGAGGAACTCATTGATCGGTGCGACGTCATCACCTCGGCTAGCATTGCAGGTTCATTCAAGACCATTCTTGACTCAACTAATAACATCATTACAAGGAACCCAAGGGTCCAGGAGTGGTTTGATCTCCCGTATCTTCTTCGCCATGACCCTACTGACTGGCGCGGGGACGAGGGAAGCCTCTCCTTATGCAAGTTGATGCCGCTTGATAATGATATGTGTGATGTTAAGATGCCATCGCTTGAGGGCAAGGCTTGGGCAGGCGCAAATGGAGATTGGGTTGTTTATATTGGGTACAACTGCGAGTGAGAACTTGTGAATGTGTACACTCATCACCGGGTTCCACTTCCAAGAATCCCAGACTGCCCGGAGGTTGAGTACACCGGTATTCTACGTGAGTTCAAATACGATCATGGTGATTGTCGTCTACGGAAGATACAATTTTTCGAGTTCCCAACCGCTCTTGGGATTACACGAACTATGAAGTTGTTGCTATCTTCGACAAGCTTGTTGTCATCCTTACTTCCACGCCTTGATGGATATTGCTCAAAAATCAATTTCTATACACAGATGAGTACTCTGATGCAATTCAATACAAGGGTCTTGTGTTTGCCGCCACCACTCGTGGCACTTTTTTGCATGGAATCCTGATGCTTTCGGTACGTTTATCTTCCACCGTAATTATAATTGTTTCATCCACATGCATGCGGGTTAGCTAGTTTCCCTTTACTAATTAACCTTCTTGTGTTTCCAAGGTCCTGTGAACATTCCACCACCTATACTTGAAATTTTTTATAACCAATGGGGAGATGACGATGCTGATGATCACAAGCATGAGGACGAGCAGGACCCATATACTCAGTGGCGCCTGTCAACTTATTCTGATGGATCACCTCTTATTGTCTGTATACAGGGCACTACTGATGTTACTAAGGAAGCAGGTGTTGTCTCGCATGGTCGCACTCTCCAGACCTATTCCAACATCTGTTGCAAGGTATTCGAGATGGATACTAGTGTACTAGCGCCAACACCTTCTCCCTAGTTTAGTATTGAAAGTCTTGCAGGAAACTCGCTCTTCCTTGGACAAAACTATCCAATGATGGTGGAAGGCGATCCAGCTACTGTTGACACAACGTTAGTACCATTTATGAGAAGCAACTGTATCTATACCTCGGACATTGCTATGCTTCCCTACCGTCCCAATATGGGTCCTGACATAGGCCGCTTCAGCCTGGATGATCAGTACTGCGTTGGTCGAGATTGACAGTAGTTGGCCCTTCCCAGAGAATCACTTCTGGTTCAAAGCAAGCGTTTCCAACACCGACGAGTGGTTGAGCTGAAGTTCATTTCATCGCTTTGTTATTTGTTGTGTGAGAAAAACTTTACTTTACTAGAATTTTTTGTTGGAAATGATCTATAATTCAACGTGTATCCTCGTTGTCGTTGTGGGTTGATGACTTGTTGTATGTAATCAATGGTACATTTGCATATGCGTCCATCAACTCACACCTGCTAGTGGTGTCCATATGAACAGTGCTAGTGATTTTAGTTGCAAAAATTAGATAGTGCTAGTGATTTTTAGCTGCATATTTTGAAAAATCGCGATGTTACAAGGTTGACAAATGGCAATGTTACTAGATAAACAAATGTCAATCTTTCCAGTTTGACAAATGGCAACATACCCAAAATGACAGATGCAAATCTTATCCAATTGTTTCTATGTGGTTGCACACGGGTCATGCAAAACAACCGTTTGCGTTGAAGAGATGCACAAATCATGCATTGCGAGGGAAGACCATAGCTCTCACTTTGCATACGGCTATTCTATCTAAAACGTTTGCGATCAAGAGCTGCAGAAATCCTGCTCGGCACATTTTCCCCTGGCTTCCTGGGGAAGTTGTCGGTATGCATACAGGTGCTCTAACTAAAACGTTTGCGATGAGTGTTTTTATATTTAAATACCATTGACGTTTTTTTCAAAAGAAAATCGTTTGATAAGTCTGTACATTAAGAGAGAAAAATGCAAGTTCGTTCAAACCATATCTTTCATTTAGTCACACTGTGAATTTATATTCATATGATCGAGAATTCGAGATACAGTATTAAACCCCCAAAAAACTATTTTCGGCGGCGGTGGAGGCGGCGTGCCGCGCCGTTGTTGTCGTCCTCCAGGGCACCATTGTTAAAGTCTTCAAGGCAGCACAAAATATTCTTCACTTGTAAATCAAACATCATGTCGTCGCGCGATCGATGGGCGGGGCGCGGGAGGACGGCAACTGGCGCCGCTGAGAGGTAGCGGTCGACGGCAGCTTCCCATGCCACTGAGGGGGGCACACGCACGGGCACGGGCATGGCGGGTGCAGCCAAATGCACGGGGACCAGCATCATGGTGGGTGGAGGGGCGCGCACAGGCAAGGGCACGGGCGCGGCAGCTGCAGCCAAAACACGGGGGCCGGGGCCACGGTGGGTGGAGGGGCGCGCACGAGCACGGGCACTGGCGCTGGCATGTACATGAGCTCGCGCTGGTCCGCGGAGACCACGCTGACGCCCTCGGCTTCTAGCTCTACGATAGTGCTCGACGACCAGCCCGTCAATGCTACGGGGATGGTCGCTGGCGCGGGCGCGGGGATGGGAGCTGGGACGGGAGCGGGGGCAGCAACCGCCGCGGCCAGCTCGTTCTGGTTCATGTTCATGAGGCCCCATTCCTCCTTATTTTCTATCTCCTCCGGCTCGGAGTCGACTTCACCAAACTTGAAGATTAGTGGGAGATGATCATTCTACGCCATGGCGTTGGTGGAGGTCTGCGGGAGGGAGGGGAATGGGAGGCGAACAGTAAGGCCGCCCGTATTAAACATCAGCTCGGGCGCCATTAATGGAGAGGAAGGCGGGCGGCCATGAAAGTCAAAGGGCTCACTTCCCAGTGAGCCTGCATAGCGTACAACTCGCACGCTTCCCGGTGAGCCTGCACATTGGAGGACAGCTTGCACGCCTCTTGGTCAGCCTGCGCACCGAACACCGCTCGCACGCCTCCCGTTCAGTCAAGGTCAAGCGGCTATCCGCACGGCACCTTCTATAACCATTCAAACGAAGACACGTGGCGTCACGTGAATGGTTAATAGAATGCACATGATTTCAATTATACAACCGTTTGAGATATTAAAGTAACAACTATTTTTTCAAAATGTCTTTGTTGGCTGTTATTCAAGTGCGCCTTCTCTCAAAATGGACACGAAAAATACCACAACATGTCGGGTTCCATTCCATGAAAGCATGCCAAGTTTCATGAATTTCAAACAAGTTTTGGATTTACTAGAATTTAGAAACAAAGTATCTCAACATTTTGCCGGCAATCAATGGTGCCCTGGTGTTTGAAGTTCATTCTCATTTCTTGCATGGGACCTAAGCACACACCCAAGGACACAGATTTGATTTTTCAACCAATTTATATGCATTAGAGTATGTGCATGCAGTTCAAATTTGAATTATGCACATAAATGCATTGAAAACTCAATTAATGCATAAAAATGTCCAAACGAACCCAGGAAAATCCCAAAAATTGACACAACACTCTTGTTGTTCTATGTTGACATGAGAAATTTTCTGAAAGCAATAAGAGGCAATGGATATCGTTTCGACCCCAAAGGTGGGACGTTCCCTACCGAAACCATTAGACTTGTTGTGAGAAGCTCTGGTTTGCGAGAAGCATATCCCCAAACCTGCCCCAAATTGGACAAAAAATTTACCACGGTCTGTTGATGCCGCTCCATGATAGCATGCCAAGTTTCATGAATTTCGGACAAGCTTTGGATTTACTAGAATTTAAAAACCAGGTATCTCAATGTTTGCGGCCGAGTGACCGTGGTAGGGTGTTCGACATTCATTCTCATTTCTTGCATGGGCCTAAGCACGCACCCAAGGGCACAAATTTGATTTTTCAACCAATTTATATGCATTAGAGCATCTGCATGTAGTTCAAATTTGAATTATGCACATAAATGCATTGAGAACTCAATTGATGCATTAAAATGTCCAAACGAACCCCGAAAAATCCCAAAAATTGACACAACACTCCTGTTGTTCTATGTTGACACGAGAAAAAAATTGAAAACAATAAGAGGCAATGGACATCGTTTCATCCCCAAAGGTGGGGCGTTCCCTACCGAAACCATCAGGCTTGTTGTGAGAAGCTTTGGTTTGTGAAAAGCATATCCCGAAATCTACCCCAAATGGGACAAAAAATACCACAACATGTTGATGCCGCTCCATGATAGCATGCCAAGTTTCATGAATTTTGGACGAGCTCTGGATTTACTTGAATTTAAAAACCAGGTATCTCAATGTTTGCGGCCGAGTGACCGTGGCAGGGTGTTTGACATTCATTCTCATTTCTTGCATGGGACCCAAGCACGCACCCAAGGATAGAGATTTGAATTTTCAACCAATTTGTATGCATTAGAGCATGTGCATGTAGTTCAAATTTGAATTATGCACATAAATGCATTGAAAACTCAATTAATGCATAAAAATGTCCAAACGAACCCCGAAAAATCCCAAAAATTGACACAACACTCCTGTTGTTCTATGTTGACATGAGTAAAAATTTCAAAGCAATAAGAGGCAATGGATATCGTTTTGTCCCCAAAGTGGGACATTCTCTACCGAAACCACCAGGCTTGTTGTGAGAAGCTTTGGTTTGTGAGAAGCATATCCCCAAACCTGCCCCAGATGGGACAAAATTTTTACCACAGCATGTTGATGTCGCTCCATGATAGCATGCCAAGTTTCATGAATTTCAGACGAGCTTTGGATTTACTAGAATTTAAAAACCATGTATCTCAATGTTTGCGGCCGAGTGACCGTGGTAGGGTGTTTGACATTCATTCCCATTGCTTGCATGGGACCTAAGCACATACCCAAGGACACATATTTGAATTTTCAACCAATTTATATGCATTAGAGCATGAGCATGTAGTTCAAATTTTAATTATGCACATAAATGCATTGAAAACTCAGTCAATGCATAAAAATGTCCAAACAAACCCCGAAAAAAATCCCAAAAATTGACACAACACTCCTGTTGTTCTATGTTGACACGAGAAAATTTTGAAAGCAATAAGAGGTAATGGATATCGTTTCGTCCCCAAAGGTGGGACGTTCCCTACCGAAACCATTAGGCTTCTTGTGAGAAGTTGTGGTTTGTGAGAAGCATATCCCCAAACCTGCCCCAAATGGGACAAAAAATTTACCACGGCATTTTGATGCTGCTCCATGATAGCATGCCAAGTTTTATGAATTTTGAACGAGTTTTGGATTTACTAGAATTTAAAAATCAGGTATCTCAATGTTTGCGGGCGAGTGACCGTGGCAGGATGTTTGACACCCTGTTCAAGAATTCATCCGATTAACCAGTTAACTTGCCGATTAATCCCTACTCATAGGGTCACCAAGTAGCCGATAAACCGAAAAATTGTCCGATTAATTGATTAAATGGACAATTAACTTGCCGATTAGCTGATTAATCCCCTACTCGCTAGCCAACCGAGCAGCTACCAGTTAACGATTTCCTCAATAATGGTTTGACATTCATTCCCATTTCTTGCATGGGACCTAAGCATGCAACCAAGGACACAAATTTGAATTTTCAACCAATTTATATGCATTAGAGCATGTGCATGTAGTTCAAATTTTAATTATGCACATAAATGCATTGAAAACTCAGTTAATGCATAAAAATGTCCAAACGAACCCCGAAAAATTCCAAAAATTGACACAACACTCCTGTTGTTCTATGTTGTCACAAGAAATTTTTTGAAAGCAATAAGAGGCAATGGATATCATTTCGCCCCCAAAGGTGGGACGTTCCCTACCGAAACCATCAGACTTGTTGTGAGAAGCTCTGGTTTGTGAGAATCATATCCCCAAACCTGCCCCAGATGGGACAAAAAATTTACCACGACATGTTGATGCCACTCCATGATAGCATGCCAAGTTTCATGAATTTCAGATGAGCTTTGGATTTACTAGAATTTAAAAACCAAGTGTCTCAATGTTTGCGGCCGAGTGACAGTGGCAGGGTGTTTGACATTCATTTCCCATTTCTTGCATGGGACCTTAGCATGCAACCAAGGGCACAAATTTGGATTTTCAACCAATTTATATGCATTAGAGCATGTGCATGTAGTTCAAATTAGAAATATGCAAATAAATTCAATTAATGCATAAAAATGTCCAAACAAAGCACACAATTGTTCAAAGTGAATGGTCCGGCGGCACCGCGCGCAAAGTTTCCCTTCACATTTCCAAAATTTTGGCCTACCGCCAAAATATCTACCCTCGCCCCTTCCCCACCCTCTTTTCTTCCTGACCACAAGTCACATTTTCCCTGTTTCCTCCTTCCTTCCTTCCTTCCTTCCTTCCTTCCTTCCTAAGCTATAGCTGCTTCCTCGCTCTCGTCGTCCCGCATCCTACCGTCGGGGTCGCCATGGTCTTCTTCAAAGACCTCTCTAGCGGTTCCTCCTCCGGCGTCGACTCCTTCACCACTCGGGTATGCCTCTCTTCTCTCTCTCTCGGGCTGTGACTTAGAATGAAGGATTTTTACCCGGCGGTCGATTTGAGTCATTTCTTCCTCTTGTAGCTCCTTAGGACCATCAGTGGCAACGAATGGAGCGGGGTAGCTGAAGATCTATCGGCTCATTGTCACCATCAATCTCCATGCATGAAGCTAGTTGCGTTTGAATCAGTGGACAGTGGGAGGAAGTTTCTGGCATGTGCAGAGAAGGTTAGACCCTCTTTCGTTGTTACAAATCATTTGTTAGATGTGATTCAGACACTGTCACGGTCCCAACCCATTCATACCACACCTTCAACCAAACGCGTCCTAAGACAGTGTCACAGTTTGAACCTAGTATCTTAAATTGTTGCCATCTCATCAGCGGTGCCATTAGAAAATTATTTGGCACCGCTTCAGCAGTTTGTGCAGCCAACTTTGATCCACACATCCGAGCAGCCAAGTAGTAAAATACTAAATCTTTATGGCACGAAGGAACTGGGCATCAGAGTAACTACGTGCTCCGGAGTCCGGGTCCCTGATTTTTTTCCACTGCATCGGCTCGCCACTGCAGGGCACCGGTGTGAGATGTAGCAACAGTTGTCTTTACCCCAGTTTTGGCATATATAGTGGACGGCCTTAGTGCTATTTGTTCCATGTTACTAAATTTGTGCATGTACACATCTGTTAGTATCACTTTGTTGTCATCCAAACACTGTCACTATGTTGTTGCAGTTATATTTACCTTTCTCATAAAATGTTCAGTTTGTTATTTATTGTACATGAGTAAGAACTTGCAGCGTTGTTGTAGTTAATTTTAGTTTATGATGTTCCAGAATTTGGTTCTTGTCTTAGTAGCAATTAATTCATTTGCACATTGATCTTTTTGAGAAGATATGTCATAATTAACATGTTTCTTCAGTTTTTCAAAATAAGCATTGGTGATTTTCTATGTTGCTACAAACTCATTTCCCCTATAATTTTTACTGGTCTAGTTTTAAAAATTATAGGATGAACAGAAGTGTTCTTATCTAGAGTGGGTTGATCAAGAGTGGCCACAGTCTTTGAAGATGTGCCTAGCGAAGCTCTGGAGCATGTATGAGGAAAAGAACAGACGTAGGCTTAGAGAAACTATTGTCAACACTGAAGAATATTTGAAGATGCGGGATAAAAAGAGGAAGGTGGAGAATGAGCTCAGGTTTTTTAAATCAGACTTTGCTAAGATGATGTTGGCGAAGGAGGAGGCACTTTCCCAGTTGGCCAGTGCAAAACAAGTTCTTACTGAACTGAAAGCAGAGGTGGAAAGACGAGCCTGGATGATCTCGATTAGGGAAATGAATATATTGTTCTTATGAAGTTGAACTAGCTATATGTTGTACTGTGCTGTTTTCATGTAGCTATCGTACTGTGATGTTATAATATATTTATGTGCCTGATATGAAATTGGCAAACAACTATTCGATATGAAATGTGAATCTGCGTAATACTGGAATTATTAATTGTAAACTAATAAACCTGCTAAATGTGTCATGGACCTTTGCAAACAGTTCTAGCAGTAAAAGCGCTTGTAATGGAGGATAGCCCAGTGCCATACAGTTTTCTTCATCAAATCGTGTGTGATGTAGTTGATAAAAGCAAATAGTTAACCAAGGCAGGCCGTGTGTGATAGTTACACCTTTCACACACAAGCCTACACATAAAACTGTGTGGGATGTACATATGAACGAAAACGTTTTCCCTTGATTGACTATGTGGGATGTACATAAGAACGGAAACGTATTCTTTGGATTGACTGTGTGTGATATACATACCTACGGAAATATTTTTCCGGATTCACCGCGTGTGATGTACATACCTATGGAAATGTTTTTCTGGGATTCACTGTGTAGGATGTACATACCTACGGAAATGTTTTTCTGGGATTCACCGTGTGGGATGTACATACCTACGGAAATGTTTTTCTGCGATTCACCGTGTGGGATGTACATACCTACGGAAATGATTGGGTTTGGATGCCTCGCCCAATCGCACACGGCCCCAGCCTGTGTCCCTGGAGGGCCAATCCCCGACGATTTCTGGATCGTGTGGGAAGGACCCCCTATCGCCCACACTCACTTGGCGACGGTTCCAAATGCCGTCGCGGAAAGGGGTTAAAAACCGTTTGTATAACACCGACGCGTACTAGTGGTTGTCAGACTGCATGGGACTATTCATACCTATATGGTTAGCCTTCGAGACTAAGTTACCCGATCTCTTCGGGAAGGTTATGAGCTTGGCTGCCTTCGCTAGAATCTCTCCTTTAAAGGAGTAGTTTGAGAATTATAAAGGGGAACTCGTCTATCGAGCCAAGGACTCCGGATCCAATCTCGTTACGAGGGTCGTCCTCGGCATAGAAGACCAGTTCAGGGGCTACTGACGGTGTCCTGGATTAGGGGGTGCTAACCTGGTCGGCCCATGCTCCTTGAGTTGGGCCAATGGGCCCTCAGTCGTGATCAAGGTGGACTCCGGAGGCCCTGTGTGGGAGGCGTGATCAAGACTACCTCCACCGAAGACTTGTCGTATACTCCAAGATTTCTCCTGCCGCCCTGCTCCTAGATACCGACCTTGTAACCCTAAATACCCTAGCTGGCGTGTATATAAGCCATGGGGTTTAGCCCGTAGAGGGGACATTAACGCAATATCATTCATCTAGCCCTAGAGTTAGACCACATATTACGATCTCCATGTAGATCAACTTTGTACTTAATACATAACCATTAATATAAACAAGAGCATATGTAGGGTTTTACCTCCATCTAGAGGGCCCGAACTTGGGTAAAACACCGTCTCTCTGTTCCTATTACCATCCATCCGAGATCCACAGCTAGGGACCCCCTACCCCGGGGTCTGCCGGTTTTGACACCAACATTAGCAATCCGCCACACAGTGTTCCTCCTGCACACGCGGACATCGTTAGAGGTGGCGCACTTGCACCGCTACAGCGAACCTATTACGTGGGATCCAACGATTAGCCATTCAAGAAGATCGGGCGGGGAAGAGACACCTCGCGGACGCGCTGCCCCAACTGTTCTTCCGCTGCGCGGCACTACGCGTCTAGTGGCAATGATTTGTGATCCATCTCCCTTAGCATGTTTCTGGATGTTTTGCGGGTAGGAAATTTTAATTTGAGGTCAACACACCCTACCATAGATCCCAACACCCCCTACCCCGGATCAGCTGGATTTAGCTCCGACAATCCTAGCACATGGTCTCGCGACATCCTTTATGATGACCGTTTTGCGGATCAGAAGATAGCCAAGATAATTTGAGTGACGTGGCCATTTGGAACTCCAAAAACAATTGGACACACGAGGAGAAGCACCCTGATCCGGGCTACTTTGTGAAGCGTGTTAGGGAAGATCTTTCCATCATTGATATTCCAACACCATTGATTGTTTTGCCAGGGGTATGGATGGTGGCCGCGGGGAATTGAATGGATTAATATTAATATTTATGTTGCTATTGATTCCGAGCAAAACAAAGCGGGTGCTAGTGTTGTTGCTAGATCACCAACAACCCTGGTTGGCGCATAGTGCAAACCCCATAATGGAGTAACTTATCCGACGATTACATAGATGCTTGTTGTAAAGGATGGAGTCATCTTCATGAAGCTCAGGGGATTCACACATGTCGCAGTGGAGACCAATTGTGTGGAGGTAGTTAACCTCTGGAACACTCACGGCGATTCTCATTTGGTCGTGCCACATATTCTTTTAGAAATTGGAGAACTTGTTTTAGCTTTTCTTCTTCTTATGTAATTCAACTTGTAAACAGGTCGGCCAATCTTCTGGTTCATCTTTGCACCAAGCGAGCCTACGCGTTGATGATCACCGAGAGTTGGCTTGACTCATAACCACCTTTCTTGATCAGCAACTTATTAGCTAACAGTCCCAGGAACTCATTGTGTTGAACAAAGCTCTCAAATTCCCACAAGCAAATGCATAATTAATATTTTTTAAAATTGTTGTATATTCTTGATGTCTACTTGTTTATTACACCTTGTACATTTTATACAACACAAACATTTTTATACACGTTTAACTTTTTGTAAATACATAATTAATAATTTTTTCATATCTATGTTTTGATCTCTATTTTTCATACACGTTATATATCTTTACTAGACCATGACGGCGCGCGTTGCTGCGCCCGTCCATTTGTTCGATATATTGATATTAATTGTGTAAATACATATAGATTTGAGAAATGAAAGTTAAACATATTTTTTTGTGGACAATATAATGTGCAAAATGGATATTATATGTAGGAAAATACAATTATGTTTATATAAGCTATAAGAACATGGGACTGAAAACAACATGACCAAGCAAAGATATTGTACACCAGTGCAGATAATTTGCTCCTCGTACCCAAACACATCTTATTTTGATCATTGCTGCCAGCAACCTCTTCATCCTCTCTGCAGCAAGAGCGGACCCCATGTGCCTTCTCTGAAACCGGTCATGGGCTAGTTCAACATAGGGGACCACAAGATACAAAATGGTTCAATACATGTGAAAAGACGTTGCCTTTGCATGATGCCAGTGTGCCAAATATTCCAAGCTGCAAGAGGATGAATCAGGTCCTCGATGGCTTAACATTTCACAATCATAAATCATTTGCATTTACTATTTTTCCAATGAATAATATCGTCCTCGATGGCTACATATGTTCTCCGTGTGAAGACTTATTTTGGAACGGAAGGAGTACAACATACCAATAACAGGACATTAAGAATATTAGCTTTGGTCCATATAAAATTAGATATATTTCACATAAATCCACAACCGAAATAAGATAAGGACAATTATCATATATGTTTAGAGGAAGATTGTAACGCCCCGAGACCGACGCTCCAGAAGACTTCCAGCTATTCCGAGTTTCGCCGTGTGTTTCTTTTGTGCTTGCTCTTTTACTTTTGCATTGCATCATGTCATCATGCCATCATGTCTTTAACCTTTGCATCTCAACTCAACTAACAAATTGCATAGATGGGTGATCTATTTAAATCAAGGGAAGGGTGACTTCTCTTTATAACATATCGTCCCAATATTAGGGAGCGATATTAAATATTTCTTTAATTTGGAAATCACCATAACACACTTGCATATTATCCCAATGCCTTTGTTATCTTAATTCTTGGTTTCCAACCTTGACATATATTCTTTCATCATATTCCGGAGCTCCACCAAAAATCCGAACATTTTTTGACCTTCCCAACCCTCACTTCCTATTCAAATCATTTGAATTTAAATCAAATGAGTTTGAATTTAAATCTTTCAATCATGGCTTTTTCTATTTTCTTGGAATAAGCACATTTCTGTGAGTCCGGGAAAATTATCTGCGTGTCCAACTTCTTCCCCTAACCCCCCCCCTCTTTCTTTTCTTTCTTAATCTCTGTTTTTTTCTTTTTCTTTTAGTAAGGAGAGTCGAGCCAGCCAGGCCTTTTTCACTCTCCACGGGGCCGGCCTCTAATGCCATCGACCAGCCCATCTACTTCCAGCCGCAGCCCACACCCCACCTAACCCTAGGCCCAGCGAACCTCTCCCTCTCGATCTCTCCCAGCGCTGCCAGGGAGACCGCTGCCCGACTCCTTAGCCCCGATCCCCACTCCTTCTCTTCCACCTCGCGCTGCCCCTCTCCTCGCCCTTCCTCGCCCCCGCACGCGAGACCTCCCCGGCCACCGCATCCCTGCTCGCGCCCAGATCCCGTCGCCGTCTGGCCCGTGGAGCCGCCCACTGCTCCGCTTCGCCGCCCGGCGCGCCTCGCCGCCGCCCACGCACCCCGTGCCCGATCCCCTCGAGTCTCCTCTCCGCGCGCGACGGCCCTGCAGACGCCCACCTCCGTTCGTCGGTGCCCGTCGTCGTGGGATTTTCCCTCGTGCCACCGGCCTCTGCTTCCCTTCTCCAGGCTGCGCCGCCGCCTTTCTGCTCCGCCTCCTCGTCATCGCCTCATCGTCCGAGGACCGGCGTCGCCTCCAGCACCCACAGGGCCCCTGCGCCTCGTCCTGACCTCGCCTCTTCCACAGCGTAGCCCCGCCATGACCGCTCCCCTGCTGCTGAGGCCCATGGCCGCCGTTGCCCACTGCTGCCCTCCTTCTCCTGTTCGTTGCCGCCGTCAAAGACCAGTAGGCCTCCACAGCGCTATTTTTTTGCCTCCTCTCGCGCCCTGCATCGAGCCATCGGGCCAGGGGTCGCCAGATGTCGTCCCTGCTGCCGGGGAACCTCGTTTTCACCCGTTTCCGTCTTCGGCGCCGTGCTAGGCCTCCCCGACGCCCTTGCTGTTGCTGCAAGACCACCACGGCGCCGCCATGGAATCCCAGGTCCGAAGATGACCACGACCGTGCATCTCTCCTTATACCACTTTGGAGTTCGAGACCATCAAGTACCCCGACGCTCATCACCATGCACGACTGCAACATCAAGGGAACCACTACCCTCGACTCAGGGACGCCAAGTACCTCTATGACCCGTGTATGACTACGTGATTTCACCAAGTACCCCTTGGATGCGCCAAGTTGGACTACATGGACCACCAAGTTTCTCTACCGATGACTCAAACGACTACGAAATGCCAAACGTGTACCGCTATCGTCGACCCTCGAAGATCCCTTGGACGTCAAGTTCCTCGTCGTGACCCTGACCATCTACAAATCGTGTACCACTACTTCCATTACAACCCGTGAATGACTACTTCCCTCGACGTTTTTGAACCGCCTCGAAATGCACGCTTCGAAGGTATAACCGCCGGAACGATGCCCGTGAATGAATGTATGTTGTATGAAATGCTCGCTGTTGCACCGTGTCCGGCGTGTTTCTTGCACGTTCCCCATTGCCATGCCGTCGTCTCGTGGGAACCCGGTTGCCGGGATCACCCCACCTTCTATCGCATGTCACGCTCCCGCCGCACTTTCCTTTGCACCGGGATCTCAATCGAGTTACCGAAACCGATATGTTGCCGTGGCATCACTTTCGGATTCGTTGTCGTGGCACCCCTTTCGTTTCCGCCACGATGACAAATGCTTCATATAATGCTCCTATCAACATTTTCATAAAACTTGTTCATGTCATCCGCATCATGATAACAACAATTAAATGTTTAAAATGTTGTTTGTGTAAATTTGATCCTATGCCATGCTAAAATGATTTAATTCATAACTATTTAACCGTAGCTCCAAATTTAATAATCTTTATATGAAAATGGGGTAGAAAAATGCCTAGTTTAACATGGTGACCTTTATTTGCATGTTAAACAACTCTAAAATTGTGTTTAGGGCAGAACAGTACCAAATCTATAATATGCTCATGAGGAGTTTCCGGAATTGTTGTTCGTTGCTTCCGGCCTCATTTAAACTTGACTAGATAGGTAGTTTTACTTTGCTTCACCCTCTTGCCATGTTAACAACATTTAATCTTGTTGGTTACCTAAACAAGAGAGAACTAAATAAGTCATGTGGTGTTTTCTTCAATATGCAACTCCGTTGCATATTGTGCTCCACTTAATTTGTAGGATTGTTTGTGCACTTTGCCATGCCATGCTTCTTTAAACCGGTCATGCATCATACTTGGTTGTGCATCATGCCATGATTTTGTGGTGGTTGTTTACTATGTTGTGTGCTTCTTTCCGGTGTTGCTTCTTCGGGTTGGTTCCGGTAACGTCGCGTTTGTGAGGACCCGTTCGTCTACATCCATTTGTCTTCTTCATGGACTCGTTCTTCTTCCTTGCGGGATTTCAGGCAAGATGACCATACCCTTGAAATCACTTCTATCTTTGCTTGCTAGATGCTCGCTCTTTTGCTATGCCTATGCTGTGATACCTACCACTTGCTTATCATGCCTCCCATATTGTTGAACCAAGCCTCTAACCCACCTTGTCCTAGCAAACCGTTGTTTGGCTATGTTACCGCTTTGCTCAGCCCCTCTTATAGCGTTGTTAGTTGCAGGTGAAGATTGAAGTTTGTTCCTTGTTGGAACATGGAGATGTTGTTCCTTGTTGGAACATGTTTACTTGTTGGGATATCACAATATATCTTATTTAATTAATGCATCTATATACTTGGTAAAGGGTGGAAGGCTCGGCCTTATGCCTGGTGTTTTGTTCCACTCTTGCCGCCCTAGTTTCCATCATATCGGTGTTATGTTCCCGGATTTTGCGTCCCTTACGCGGTTGGGCTATAATGGGAACCCCTTGACAGTTCGCCTTGAGTAAAACTCTTCCAGCAATGCCCAACATTGGTTTTACCATTCGCCACCCAGCCTTTTTCTTTTCCCTTGGGGGTCGCGCGCCCAAGGGTCATCATTATTTTACCCCCCCCCCCCGGGCCAGTGCTTCTTTGAGTGTTGGTCCAACTTGTCAGCCGCCGGTGGCCACCAGGGGCAACTCTGGGCTGGCCTACCGGAAGTTTGGACGATCCGGTGTGCCCTGAGAAAGAGATATGTGCAGCTCCTATCGGTATTTGTCGGCACATTCGGGCGGTGTTGCTGGTTTAGTTTTACCCTGTCGAAATGTCTTGTTGTACCGGAATACCGAGTCTGATCGGAATGTCTCGGGAGGAGGTCTATTCCTTCGTTGACTGTGAGAGCTTGTGATGGGCTAAGTTGGGACACCCCTGCAGGGATTTGAACTTTCGAAAGCCGTGCCCGTGGTTATGGGCAGATGGGAATTTGTTAATGTCCGGTTGTAGAAAACCTGAAGTTGACCTTAATTAAAATGAATCAACCGCGTGTGTTACCATGATGGTCTCTTTCCGGCGGAGTCCAACAAGTGAACACGGTGTTGGAGTTATGCTTGACGTAGGTTGTTTTAGGATCACTTCTTGATCATACTTGTATCGACCGTGCTTTGCCTTCTCTTCTCGCTCTCATTTGCGTATGTTAGCCACCATATATGCTAGTCGCTTGCTGCAGCTCCACCTCATACTTTTACCTTACCCATAAGCTTAAATAGTCTTGATCGCAAGGGTGCGAGATTGCTGAGTCCCTGTGGCTCACAGATACTTCCAAAACCAGCTTGCAGGTGCCGATGAGTCCGTGCAGATGACGCAACCAAGCTCAGGAGGAGCTCGATGAAGACCTTGTCCTTTGTGTTGTTTCGTTCTAGTTGATCAGTAGTGGAGCCCAGTTGGGGTCGATCGGGGACCTTTGTCGCATTTGGGGTTCTTCTTTTATTTTGGTTCCATAGTCGGACCTTGATTGTATTTGGATGATGTAATGCTTTATTCATGTATTGTGTGAAGTGGCGATTGTAAGCCAACTATGTATCTTTTTCCTTATGTATTACATGGGTTGTGTGAAGATTACCTCACTTGCGACATTGCTTTCAATGCGGTTATGCCTCTAAGTTGTGCTTCGACATGTGGGAGATATAGCCGTATCGAGGGCGTTACAAGTTGGTAATCAGAGCCTTCCCCGACCTTAGGAGCCCCATTGCTTGATCGTTTTTAGCAGCCGAATTGTGTCTAGAAAAATGTTTTGAGTCATTTAGGAATTATATATCGGAGAGTTTAGGAATTCTTTTTACTTCCCAGTCTCCTCATCGCTCTGGTAAGGCATCCTGACGTAGAGTTTTGACTCTTCTCTTATCAAATTTCACTAAAAAAAATTAGGATCACGCGGGTATCTTGGAATCGTTTCGATGGTTTTATGATGAGAACATTGTCTTGGTGCCTCCTGTCAGGGGTTTTGTGGAAGTGTCCCGGGGAGTTGAGCTCTGAGGTGTTGTCGTCATAATTTTATCGTTGCAGTTCTGGAATACCTGAGTTTAGTACGCCGACATCGAAAATCTCTTTTATGCAGTTCGTTGGTAAGATAACCTCGACGCCACCCAGTACTGGGGCGGGAGTTCGGGAGTATTGCCATAACTTGTATAACGGATGCTTTTCGAAGGTTGAGGTAGATGATTTCCGAAGGTTTCTTGGTTATGTGTTGAAGGATGGATACAGCTGGATGTAGGATTTGCTAGTTTGGGTGAGATATTATGCTTCCCCTGTATCCCCAACACCTGATTGCATAACCGGAAAATTTCGGGAGTTTCATAGGTGGGAATTCAAGTAGCTCTTAGGATATCTTTCCGACAGATGTATGATATGAAATTGGGGTTCGACGTCTAGTGGTCCGCCTATTCACGATCGATTTTACAGTGGTCTTGTTGTGTCTTAAAGAGTCCTTGGCTATGCCGACTCGGGGACGCTTCGTATGTCATGTGCACTGCCTTGTACATGATGGTGCTGTACGATCGAGCCCGTGTAGGCCCCACCATGAAAACTTCGGACGAAATCTCTATCATATGTTTGTTCCGGCTTATTTTGCAAGCCAATCCTTTGTTTTTGTTTTGAGTTGTGGTATTCGAGTTGCTTCAATGTCAAGTGTTGATTCCATACCTTTCCCAAATGGTGTTCTCATAATCCGACGTGGATACCAATCCTTCTTGATCATCAAGATTGTCTTGTCAATCCTTTTCACCGGCGTGTTTTCTCTTCAAGTGGATTCGATCATTTCAACATCCGCAAGATCCTATCTCAGTTTTTTTCATCAACGTTGTTTGTTTCATCCGTCTTCAAGTTGTCTTTGTTTTCCCACCCACCCACCCCTTTTTCTTCTAGGACTCAGATTTCTCAATCAAGTACCCATCTTATTGGTTATGAAGTCTCTCCATTCCTTTCCGTCAATGTTCTTACCCGGTGGTTCTCATGAAGATGCTCTACTAGTTCAATATTCTCCATTCTTTTCCAGTGGATCCAATTCAAGCTTTCGGTGTAGATCATATTCTTTTCTGTATTTCAAATGCTTTTCTCGTGCCAGTGCACCTCATAACCATTCATTTCTCGCTATTCATTTGTTCCGGAGTGCTCAAGATATCTCAGAAGGATCGTCTTGTCATTCAAGATCCGTTAATCCTATTTTGAGGATGTTTATCTCATTCAAGCTATTTAACTCAACCGGTGCAACCTCTCTTTCAAATCATTCAACGGTGTTTTATTTGAGTGGGCACTAACCCACAGGTCTTTTCCCAGGATCTTACCTGACTCTTCTTATTCTCCCGGAGTTATTCTCAAATTCATTTCAAGTATGACATAAGAATGAATTGTCATCAGTCATATGTCTTCCTCCAAGATCTTTCAAATTCTTTTCACCGTTGGCTCAACCTTTCTATTCGTCATCCGGAGTATCTCAACAATTCTTGGTGGTGTTCCTTGTCATCATTCTCGGATTTGAACACCGAAGAAGAATTTCTCTCAATCTTGTTCTTGCCCCTTCAGGATTCATGGTGCTAGCTTTATACCATTCTCTCATAATTATTTTCGGTTGTGAGAATTCTTTTCACCTATCCGGAGCAATTCAGGAGCCTTTTCAGTTTGTTCATCCAGAGCCCATCATCTAAGATTTATTCATCCTCAGCTTTCAGCTATCATTCTCCAAATTTTACCAGTGCTTCGTTCAAGTGATCTTTAATCGGCTCGTGATCTCTTCGTTCTCATGTATCTAAATCCTCTCAAGTATCCTCGTTCATTTCATAATTCTTCCCGGTGTTCCTCTATCTTTCCTTTGGTCATTTTAATTCTGACGGTGGTTCGTTCAAGATTTCTCTTCCTTGTTTATCATATCAATTCATTCGTTGTTCCAAATCCCACCGGCGGTTCCATCAAGTCCTTATCAAGTTATCAATATCTCTCTTAATCTTTTCTACGAGAATAAGTAGTGTGCCAAATCCGTTGCTTGTCATCAATTTAAATTGGTGAAGGATACGCATAACATAATTCTTACTCTTATTTCATCCTTATGTTAATCTTTTCTTCCGGAGTTTGTTCACGATGATTAAATTCTTGGGTTCAAGTGCTCACCCTTCTTTCCTGGAGTTCCAACCTCTTTCAATTATATTATCACGGAGATCCATCTAAATCATTGCAAGGTTCCACCTTGTGTTTTCAATTTCTCTTTCTTTTCATTCCTTTTGTTTACCGGAGTTCTTCATGAAGGTTCTACATGATGGTTCATCAAGGATTTAATTCCTTCTCGAAGTGTTCGTCAAGATTCTTTTCAGAGGAGCTCAAGCATTCTTCATCTGGCAATCCGGAGTGCATTTCTTTCTACCGTATCTTTGGAGGTGGTATTATGCCATTCTTGATAATTTGAGTTCATGTTTCATGATTCACATGTTGTTAAGAATGAGGTATTTTAAATCCATCAATATCGTCATTGGAGTTATCTTGGGTTATATCTCACCTAAAACCTTCCCTAAGGATTGTTGCTATTTATGGTGCTTATAAAGGACCCAAGTTCTTCTTTATCCTCCCGGTGAAATACGTCCTCGTCTCCTTGGTCATACCAATCCAATTTTTTTCCCGTGAGTGGCAGGTTGTCACCTCATAATTTGAGATGTATTCTATAAGACCATATCAAGATTATTCTTTTTCGTTGTTGGTTTTCATTTGCAGTCGGAGTGCTGTCCAAATTATATCATTCTTAATCCTTTTCTATCTTGTTTTTAACCGGAGTGGTTTCAATATTTATCTTTCCCTTCAACCTCAAGGTTTTTCGCAATCTTCTTTGTTTCTCTTTTCTAAAGGAGTGTTTTCGACCTTATTCACCTTCGTTGTGTTCTTTCTCGAATTTGTTCAATCTCGCAAGGTTCCTTGGTTTCACTTGTTTGTCAAAGAAGCAACTTAGTTTTACCTCTTCTCTTTCTCTTCCGTTTTTTCTCCGGTGCCATTCTAGATCTCGGGACGAGATCCTCTCATAGTGGTGGAGTGTTGTAACGCCCCGAGACCGACGCTCCAGAAGACTTCCAGCTATTCCGAGTTTTGCCGTGTGTTTCTTTTGTGCTTGCTCTTTTACTTTTGCATTGCATCATGTCATCATGCCATCATGTCTTTAACCTTTGCATCTCAACTCAACTAACAAATTGCATAGATGGGTGATCTATTTAAATCGAGGGAAGGGTGACTTCTCTTTATAACATATCGACCCAATATTAGGGAGCTATATTAAATATTTCTTTAATTTGGAAATCACAATAACACACTTGCATATTATCCCAATGCCTTTGTTATCTTAATTCTTGGTTTCCAACCTTGACATATATTCTTTCATCATATTCCGGAGCTCCACCAAAAATCCGAACATTTTTGGACCTTCCCAACCCTCACTTCCTATTCAAATCATTTGAATTTAAATCAAATGAGTTTGAATTTAAATCTTTCAACCATGGCTTTTTCTATTTTCTTGGAATAAGCACATTTCTGTGAGTCCGGGAAAATTATCTGCGTGTCCAACTTCTTCCCCTAACCCCCCTCTTTCTTTTCTTTCTTAATCTCTGTTTTTTTCCTTTTTCTTTTAGTAAGGAGAGTCGAGCCAGCCAGGCCTTTTTCCCTCTCCACGGGGCCGGCCTCTAATGCCATCCACCGGCCCATCTACTTCCAGCCGCAGCCCACACCCCACCTAACCCTAGGCCCAGCGAACCTCTCCCTCTCGATCTCTCCCAGCGCCGCCAGGGAGACCGCTGCCCGACTCCTTAGCCCCGATCCCCACTCCTTCTCTTCCACCTCGCGCTGCCCCTCTCCTCGCCCTTCCTCGCCCCCGCACGCGAGACCTCCCCGGCCACCGCATCCCTGCTCGCGCCCAGATCCCGTCGCCGTCTGGCCCGTGGAGCCGCCCACTGCTCCGCTTCGCCGCCCGGCGCGCCTCGCCGCCCGGCACGCCTCGCCGCCGACCACGCACCCCGTGCCCGATCCCCTCGAGTCTCCTCTCCGCGCGCGACGGCCCTGCAGACGCCCGCCTCCGTTCGTTGGTGCCCGTCGTCGTGGGATTTTCCCTCGCGCCACCGGCCTCTGCTTCCCTTCTCCAGGCTGCGTCGCCGCCTTTCTGCTCCGCCTCCTCGTCATCGCCTTATCGTCCGAGGACCAGCGTCGCCTCCAGCGCCCACAGGGCCCCTGCGCCTCGTCCTGACCTCGCCTCTTCCACAGCGTAGCCCCGCCATGATCGCTCCCCTGCTGCTGAAAACTCAGTCAATGCATAAAAATGTCCAAACGAACCCCGAAAAATCCCAAAAATTGACAGAACACTCATGTTGTTCTATATTGACACGAGAAAAATTTGAAAGCAATAAGAGGCAATGGATATCGTTTCGTCCCCAAAGGTGGGACGTTCCCTACCGAAACCATCAGGCTTCTTGTGAGAAGCTGTGGTTTGTGAGAAGCATATCGCCAAACCTGCCCCAAATGGGACAAAAAATTTATCACGGCATTTTGATGCCGCTCCATGATAGCATGCCAAGTTTCATGAATTTCGAACGAGTTTTGGATTTACTAGAATTTAAAAATCATGTATCTCAATGTTTGCGGCCGAGTGACCATGGCAGGGTGTTTGACATTCATTCTCGTTTCTTACATGGGACCTAAGCATGCAACCAAGGACACAAATTTAAATTTTCAACCAATTTATATGCATTAGAGCATGTGCATGTAGTTCAAATTTGAATTATACACATAAATGCATTGAAAACTCAGTTAATGCATAAAAATGTCCAAACGTACCCCGAAAAATTCCAAAAATTGACACAACACTCCTGTTGTTCTATGTTGACACGAGAAATTTTTTGAAAGCAATAAGAGGCAATGGATATCATTTCGTCCCCAAAGGTGGGACGTTCCCTACCGAAACCATCAGACTTGTTGTGAGAAGCTCTGGTTTGTGAGAATCATATCCCCAAACCTGCCCTAGATGGGACAAAAAATTTACCACGGCATGTTGATGCCACTCCATGATAGCATGCCAAGTTTCATGAATTTCAGACGAGCTTTGGATTTACTAGAATTTAAAAACCAAGTGTCTCAATGTTTGCGGCCGAGTGACAGTGGCAGGGTGTTTGACATTCATTTCCCATTTCTTGCATGGGACCTTAGCATGCAACCAAGGGCACAAATTTGGATTTTCAACCAATTTATATGCATTAGAGCATGTGCATGTAGTTCAAGTTAGAATTATGCACATAAATTCAATTAATGCATAAAAATGTCCAAACAAAGCACACAATTGTTCAAAGTGAATGGTCTGGCGGCACCGCGCGCAAAGTTTCCCTTCACATTTCCAAAATTTTGGCCTACCGCCAAAATATCTACCCTCGCCCCCTTCCCCACCCCCTTTTCTTCCTGACCACAAGTCACATTTTCCCTGCTTCCTCCTTCCTTCCTTCCTTCCTTCCTTCCTTCCTAAGCTATAGCCGCTTCCTCGCTCTCGCCGTCTCGCATCCTACCGTCGGGGTCGCCATGGTCTTCTTCAAAGACCTCTCCAGCGGTTCCTCCTCCGGCGTCGACTCCTTCACCACTCGGGTATGCCTCTCTTCTCTCTATCGGGCTGTGACTTAGAATGAAGGATTTTTACCCGGCGATCGATTTGAGTCATTTCTTCCTCTTGTAGCTCCTTAGGACCATCAGTGGCAACGAATGGAGCGGGGTAGCTGAAGATCTATCCGCTCATTGTCACCATCAATCTCCATGCGTGAAGCTAGTTGCGTTTGAATCAGTGGACAGTGGGAGGAAGTTTCTGGCATGTGTAGAGAAGGTTAGACCCTCTTTCGTTGTTACAAATCATTTGTTAGATGTGATTCAGACACTGTCACGGTCCCAACCCATTCATACCACACCTTCAACCAAACGCATCCTAAGATAGTGTCACAGTTTGAACCTAGTATCTTAAATTGTTGCCATCTCATCAGCGGTGCCATTAGAAAATTATTTGGCACCGCTTCAGCAGTTTGTGCAGCCAACTTTGATCCACACATCCGAGCAGCCAAGTAGTAAAATACTAAATCTTTATGGCACGAAGGAACTGGGCATCAGAGTAACTACGTGCTCCGGAGTCCGGGTCCCTGATTTTTTTCCACTGCATCGGCTCGCCACTGCAGGGCACCGGTGTGAGATGTAGCAACAATTGTCTTTACCCCAGTTTTGGCATATATAGTGGACGGCCTTAGTGCTATTTGTTCCATGTTACTAAATTTGTGCATGTACACATCTGTTAGTATCACTTTGTTGTCATCCAAACACTGTCACTATGTTGTTGCGGTTATATTTACCTTTCTCATAAAATGTTCAGTTTGTTATTTATTGTACATGGGTAAGAACTTGCAGCGTTGTTGTAGTTAATTTTAGTTTATGATGTTCCAGAATTTGGTTCTTGTCTTAGTAGCAATTAATTCATTTGCACATTGATCTTTTTGAGAAGATATGTCATAATTAACATGTTTCTTCAGTTTTTCAAAATAAGCATTGGTGATTTTCTATGTTGCTACAAACTCATTTCCCCTATAATTTTTACTGATCTAGTTTTAAACATTATAGGATGAACAGAAGTGTTCTTACCTGGAGTGGGTTGATCAAGAGTGGCCACAGTCTTTGAAGATGTGCCTAGCGAAGCTCTGGAGCATGTATGAGGAAGAGAACAGACGTAGGCTTAGAGAAACTATTGTCAACACTGAAGAATATTTGAAGATGCGGGATAAAAAGAGGAAGGTGGAGAATGAGCTCAGGTTTTTTAAATCAGACTTTGCTAAGATGATGTTGGCGAAGGAGGAGGCACTTTCCCAGTTGGCCAGTGCAAAACAAGTTCTTACTGAACTGAAAGCAGAGGTGGAAAGACGAGCCTTGATGATCTCGATTAGGGAAATAAATGTATTGTTCTTATGAAGTTGAACTAGCTATATGTTGTACTGTGCTGTTTTCATGTAGCTATCATACTGTGATGTTATAATATATTTATGTGCCTGATATGAAATTGGCAAACAACTATTCGATATGAAATGTGAATCTGCGTAATACTGGAATTATTAATTGTAAACTAATAAACCTGCTAAATGTGTCATGGACCTTTGCAAATAGTTCTAGCAGTAAAAGCGCTTGTAATGGAGGATAGCCCGATGCCATACAGTTTTCTTCATCAAATCATGTGTGATGTAGTTGATAAAAGCAAATAGTTAACCGAGGCAGGCCGTGTGTGATAGTTACACCTTTCACACACGAGCCTACACATAAAACTGTGTGGGATGTACATATGAACGAAAACATTTTCCCTTGATTGACTATGTGGGATGTACATAAGAATGGAAACGTATTCCTTGGATTGACTGTGTGTGATATACATACCTACGGAAATATTTTTCCGGATTCACCGCGTGTGATGTACATACCTATGAAAATGTTTTTCTGGGATTCACTGTGTAGGATGTACATACCTACGGAAATGTTTTTTCTGAGATTCACCGTGTGGGATGTACATACCTACGGAAATGTTTTTCTGCGATTCACCGTGTGGGATGTACATACCTACGGAAATGATTGGGTTTGGATGCCTCGCCCAATCGCACACGGCCCCAGCCTGTGTCCCTGGAGGGCCTATCCCCAACGATTTCTGGATCGTGTGGGAAGGTTCCCCTATCGCCCACACTCACTTGGCGACGGTTCCAAATGCCGTCGCGGAAAGGGGTTAAAAACCGTTTGTATAACACCGACGCGTACTAGTGGTTGTCAGACTACATGGGACTGTTCATACCTATACGGTTAGCCTTCGAGGCTAAGTTACCCGATCTCTTCGGGAAGGTTATGAGCTTGGCTGCCTTGGCTGGCATCTCTCCTTTAAAGGAGTAGTTTGAGAATTATAAAGGGGAACTCGTCTATCGAGCCAAGGACTCCGGATCCGAGGTGGCTCTCGTTACGAGGGTCGTCCTCGGCATAGAAGACCAGTTCAGGGGCTACTGACGGTGTCCTGGATTAGGGGGTGCTAACCTGGTCGGCCCATGCTCCTTGGGTTGGGCCAATGGGCCCTCAGTCGTGATCAAGGTGGACTCCGGAGGCCCTGTGTGGGAGGCGTGATCAAGATTACCTCCACCGAAGACTTGTCGTATACTCCAAGATTTCTCCTGCCGCCCTGCTCCTAGATACCGACCTTGTAACCCTAAATACCCTACCTGGCGTGTATATAAGCCATGGGGTTTAGCCCGTAGAGGGGACATTAACGCAATATCATTCATCTAGCCCTAGAGTTAGACCACATATTACGATCTCGATGTAGATCAACTCTGTACTTAATACATAACCATTAATATAAACAAGAGCATATGTAGGGTTTTACCTCCATCTAGAGGGCCCGAACTTGGGTAAAACACCGTCTCTCTGTTCCTATTACCATCCATCCGAGATCCACAGCTAGGGACCCCCTACCCCGGGGTCTGCCGGTTTTGACACCAACATTAGCAATCCGCCGCACAGTGTTCCTCCTGCACACGCGGACATTGTTAGAGGTGGCGCACTTGCGCCGCTACAGCGAACCTATTACGTGGGATCCAACGATCAGCCATTCGAGAAGATCGGACGGGGAAGAGACACCTCGCGGACGCGCTGCCCCAACTATTCTTCCGCTGCGCGGCACTACGCGGCTAGTGGCAACGATCTGTGATCCATCTCCCTTAGCATGTTTCTGGATGTTCTGCGGGTAGGAAATTTTAATTTGAGGTCGACACACCCTACCATAGATCCCAACACCCCCTACCCTGGATCAGCTGGATTTAGCTCCAACAATCCTAGCACATGGTCTCGCGACATCCTTTATGATGACCGTTTTGCGGATCAGAAGATAGCCAAGATAATTTGAGTGACGTGGCCATTTGGAACTCCAAAAACAATTGGACACACGAGGAGAAGCACCCTGATCCGGGCTACTTTGTGAAGCGTGTTAAGGAAGATCTTTCCATCATTGATATTCCAACACCATTGATTGTTTTGCCAGGGGTATGGATGGTGGCCGCGGGGGATTGAATGGATTAATATTAATATTTATGTTGCTATTGATTCTGAGCAAAACAAAGCGGGTGCTGGTGTTGTTGCTAGATCACCAACAACCCTGGTTGGCGCATAGTGCAAACCCCATAATGGAGTAACTTATCCTACGATTACATAGATGCTTGTTGTAAAGGATGGAGTCATCTTCATGAAGCTCAGGGGATTCACACATGTCGCAGTGGAGACCAATTGTGTGGAGGTAGTTAACCTCTGGAACACTCACGGCGATTCTCATTTGGTCGTGCCACATATTCTTTTAGAAATTGGAGAACTTGTTTTAGCTTTTTTCTTCTTATGTAATTCAACTTGTAAACAGGTCGGCCAATCTTCTGGTTCATCTTTGCACCAAGCGAGCCTACGCGTTGATGATCACCGATAGTTGGCTTGACTCATAACCACCTTTCCTGATCAGCAACTTATTAGCTAACTGTCCCAGGAACTCATTGTGTTGAACAAAGCTCTCAAATTCCCACAAGCAAATGCATAATTAATATTTTTTTAAATTGTTGTATATCCTTGATGTCTACTTGTTTATTACACCTTGTACATTTTATACAACACAAACATTTTTATACACGTTTAACTTTTTGTAAATACATAATTAATAATTTTTTCATATCTATGTTTTGATCTCTATTTTTCATACACGTTATATATCTTTACTAGACCATGACGGCGCGCGTTGCTGCGCCCGTCCATTTGTTCGATATATTGATATTAATTGTGTAAATACATATAGATTTGAGAAATGAAAGTTAAACATATTTTTTTGTGGACAATATAATGTGCAAAATGGATATTATATGTAGGAAAATATAATTATGTTTATATAAGCTATAAGAACATGGGACTGAAAACAACATGACCAAGCAAAGATATTGTACACCAGTGCAGATAATTTGCTCCTCGTACCCAAACACATCTTATTTTGATCATTGCTGCCAGCAACCTCTTCATCCTCTCTGCAGCAAGAGCGGACCCCATGTGCCTTCTCTGAAACCGGTCATGGGCTAGTTCACACAAGATACAAAATGGTTCAATACATGTGAAAAGACGTTGCCTTTGCATGATGCCAGTGTGCCAAATATTCCAAGCTGCAAGAGGATGAATCAGGTCCTCGATGGCTTAACATTTCACAATCATAAATCATTTGCGTTTACTATTTTTCCAATGAATAATATCATCCTCGATGGCTACATATGTTCTCCGTGTGAAGACTTATTTTGGGATGGAAGGAGTACAACATACCAATAGCAGGACATTAAGAATATTAGCTTTGGTCCATATAAAATTAGATATATTTCACATAAATCCACAACCGAAATAAGATAAGGACGATTATCATATATGTTTAGAGGAAGATATAGGAGTGTGTAATACATGAATGAATCCCCTGCATCAATTTGATCCAATTTTTAACAAATAGGTGTAAGATTTCAGTCATATATAAAGTCAAATTTTCATGGTGGGATGTAGGTTTTCTTGTCGCATTCAACATAATGATGAGAAAACTTGTGTGCATGCAAAGTAGGCCGATCATCATAAGTAAGCTGCAATTTGATATAAGATACAGTGATAGCTCAACAAAATCTTACCATTTCAAGCTGCATGCAGCTTGTCTGGATGCTCATAAAATTTCTGAAAAAGTGAAGCGATTTTTTGAAATTTAGCATAAATAGCTTTCAAAATGCACCTGTAGATGTGCAAAAAGGAGAGGTTAGAAACAAAACAAAATAATAACACAGGTCTACTTTTGAGCATCATCTATATGTTTAGTGCCACTGAAAGTGAAGCCCCCCTGCAGACAACTTTTACAGTACGGTAGAAATGAGGTAAATGCCAAAAATAAACAGTGTTATATTTGATTTTGATAATGTTAGAAGATTATGTGTATAATTTATATTATATTTGTCAAGAATACATATAACAGCAGTTTATGTAATTTCCTAAATTGAGTGAAAGAGTAGTTTACGCGCAAGTACCAAATTGACCTTCACAGCTCACCAAGACCTTCCGGTCAAAGAAAAGAAGCTTATTAATATGTAGCAAATACTAACTAAACTTATTAAGATCTCGAAGCCAACAAGCACAACTTGCTATGTTGATAAGCATTTTGTTCAATAACCATGGACAAAGCTACAAGACGGCACACAAAAAAACGCAGCAACATGATGCTCGTTTAGTATCCATACCTTATACCCATGATACTCATCAACTGTCACATAGGCAGTGTCATTGCTTAGGCATCATCCCTATTCTTCCACAAGAAATAAATATGACGATCCACTGTATCTTCTCATTTTTATATTTCATTTCTAGTACGTAATATTGTGTCGTCGTCCATCTTTCAAAGTTCCGGTTGTTAATTCTGCATCATCAGGTGTGGCAAACTGGAGTCAACAAAAACTCTGAATCATTTATAGTCTCAGTGTTATCACAATCTTCCCTGCCAAAGAATCATAATTGTTAAAAGCAAAACATATGTTTATAAATTCTACTATGATAGAAATGCACATGAGAGAAATGATGCTAGCAGTTTGGGAAATCTAGAGGCACCAAAACGACTGCACTTTCAGGAACAACATGGCATCTATGCGAGACGTGCTGCAGGCCATTAGACGGGGCATCGATCTATGGAGGCAGGCCGGAGCAACATGTTTGCTGCACCCGTTCACTTTGCTGCCAGAGGGGATCGGCTGAAGCCTCTCCTCTGCTCCCTTTTCCTTTTTTCCGTAGCAATAGTCTTGTCTCTTTTATCTGTTCTCTGATCATAGGATCAGCACTATGTATTCTTTTATCCACTGCTCTCTGTTATGGGTAATATGAAAAAGCCAGTAATGTTGGATCTTTCAAAAAAAGAAAGGAACTTGATTGTGCCCCAATACATAGTTTTCATCTCTTCATTAGAATAGTAAAAGACAATACGTATGCATGAGCTGAATTAGATCGATCAATTAATGCTAATTGTCATGTTTCGCTCACCTGTATGGAAAGAACATCGACATCATTCATAAATTAAAAAAAGGACCGCTTGGGAAAATTCAATCATATCTAGAGAAGAGATCTCAGTACAGAACCAACCTTGGTTTCTTTGGACAGATTCTTAGTGCAGGGATGAATCTCTTCCAGTCTCTTATCTCTTAAACGATGATCTAAAGAAATATCAACACATGAGAACATCCCATAAACAGGGATGGAAAGGAGGGGAGGGGGAGGGGCGTTCAAAAGGGACTCACCAGTACAAACCACGGCCAGATCTGGGCTCTGACAGGCAAAGAAGACACTGTATCCATGAAAGGAAGGACGTGGAAACATAATGGGCTCCTCGCCGCTGTCGCTGCAAGGAACGTCTAGGGATGCATCCTACACTGCATTCTCGTCTCCACCTAAGTAGCATCAGGAGGAATGTAGGGAAGGTAAGATGATTTCACCTCCAACACAAGAAGGAAGAAGTTGATTTTACCTGGAATCTCTACAAAGCGTAAGGCAGACGGGAGGGAGATGTCGTGACGCCTCGGGTACGCGTATAGCGTCGCGGCGGCGAGCGGACCTAGGGCAGACGCCGTCGGAGAGGTCGCGACTTGCGAGAGAAGAGAGAAAAGTACAGAGGAATCGTGCGGCGTCGCTTGGTTCGCCTTCTCTAGAAAGGCCGAGGTTGGCCCAGTTAACCAGAGAGTCTCAATTTTGTTACGGGAGCGGCGACCCGTTTCATTCGCGGAAACTGTTGCGCTTGGAGATTTATCCAACGGCCAAAAATTGATACTTGTATAGATCCGACGATCAAAAATACTGATGGCCTTAGAGGGCTTGAAGAGTGCTCGGTTGTAATGTCTTTAAATATATACACTCGGAACATTTTTTATACATGTTTACATTTTTCAAATGCCCGATTAACATTTTTACAAACACATGTTTCTGAACATTGTTGTTCGAACATGTGTTAATTTTTTTAATACGTCCTGAGACATTTTTTGAAATGCTATCAGCATTTTCTAAAAGCTGCACCACCATATTTTTAACGCTGCACACACATTTTTTTTCAAAATTAAGTATTTTTTTGAAATATATGTATTATATTTTTTTGAAATATAGAAAAACAAAACAAAAATGCAAAACAAAATAAAAAACGAAATCCAGGAACGTACTAAGGAAGCGAGCGGACGCTTCTGGCGTTGACTAGGAGGTCTCAATGAAAAATGTACTTTTTTTGACATGGGCCAACTATGTAGCGTCGTCTGTACTTTTTTTTTAGAAGTTGCGTCCTGTCTGCTCATTTGGGCTTGGTGACGAAGGCCGACTAGACCGCGCGCTTTAGCCCATGGTGCACCTTTGGACCATTCGCGGCCCACCTGTGAGTAAACCCTAAGCCCGGATGCCTTCCTATTTAATCTCGACCCCCCTTAGGGTTCCCCTCCTTCCTCCTTGCGAGACCAAACCAAAGCTGCGGCGGCGCGCGCATAGGAGGCGAATCAGCAGCGGAACCAAGCCGCCGACGCCACCATGGGTAAGCTCCGCCGATGTACTATTCGTTGTTCCCTCGGAGGCTGCCTGGTTTGCACGATGCTTATTGCCGCCATGGTGGCTCTGCAGGTATCTCGCGTGACTCCATGCACAAGCGCCGGGCCACCGGTGGGAAGCAGAAGGCTTGGAGGAAGAAGCGAAAGTAAGAGCGAATCCCCTCCCTTTCCCCCTTCCCTTACGGTTCGTGAAGATGTGTGGATGTTCTACGTAGGTTAGATCCGTGTTTACTTAGATCAGGCGTGGATAAATTGTCGTTGCTGCGGTGGATATCTGGGTTTATCCGACGCGTCTGTACTCTTTAGGATGATAGCTCGGTAACTAGCATTTTCTAGATCTCGTATGATAGCTTGGTGGTAACTAGCCTGGTAATTACGCGAGTAGCGCGGGTATTCCGCTTTCTGGTGACTTGATAACCTTATCCGTTTACGCACATCTATGGTTTTGGCTACATGCGAACTTCTGATGTGTTCATGTTAATTTGCTGTAACTAATGTGAACTTGATGTTGGCAATATAACCGGGTCCATCACTCATTTTTGTAGTGATGCTGCTGTTTCGATGGTTGTTTTGAAGTACAAGTTTTGTGATTCAGTATTCTTGCTTCAGAATGTCCAGAGCGTCATACTTACAATATTCTGTGTTCAGACATGATGTTGTCTATACGTAAACATGTTTTTATTTTGTATTCTGGGAGTTATTCTTAGCCATGTCCGCACTTGGTTCTGTTTCATTCTGGAAAATGCAAATTTGAACAAATGTACTGATCAACTCTTAGGCTGTTTGATTCCTTTCAAGAACTTTACACTGTTATGAATCTTACTTTGTCCTTCATCTTTTATCAGGTATGAGCTCGGCCGCCAGCCAGCCAACACTAAGCTTTCAAGCAACAAGACAGTGAGGAGGGTCCGTGTTCGCGGAGGTAACGTGAAGTGGAGGGCTCTCCGTCTTGACACTGGTAACTTCTCATGGGGTAGTGAGGCTGTGACCCGCAAGACCCGTCTCCTGGATGTGGTTTACAATTCGTCAAACAATGAGCTTGTGAGGACTCAGACCCTTGTCAAGAATGCCATTGTGCAAGTTGATGCTGCCCCCTTCAAGCAGTGGTACCTGACTCATTATGGAGTCGAAATCGGTAGGAAGAAGAAAGCTGCTGCAGCTGCCAAGAAGGAACCTGCTGAGGTATTATTCCTGTTTCTGTATTTCAATTCTGTATCCTGAGGTTGGTAATTACTGTATAGCTTGTTTAGGATGTGCTACTTAGTTGAAATGATTTGGATTTCAATTCTGTATTCTGATCAACTCTTATTTGTAGTTGTAGCACAAGTACCAATTCTTTTTTATTCTGATTGCATGCATTAGTATCCTTTCATCCTGGACTGTTAGTAGTTCCAACTTTTATCCAGCCTCCTTGCTCATTGTATTTCATTCATGAATAAATTCCTTAAATTGGTCTTTGTAGATACAAACTTTAATGTTTTGAACATCTTATTTTAATGGTTGCATTTTGCCAGTAAGGCCCCTAGTTTGTATTATGCCCTTTTCCCCTTGGATTGTATCCAATCCCTGACCCAGTCTTATCCCTGTTCACTGCTTATGTTTGCTTTGTGTGATTTTCTTATGCACAGGGGCAAGAGGCTGAGGTTGCTGCTGCTGCCACAGAGGAAGCAAAGAAGAGCAACAATGTCCAGAGGAAGCTTGAGAAGCGCCAGCAGGGACGTACACTGGACTCGCACATTGAGGAGCAGTTCAGTGGTGGAAGGCTGCTGGCCTGCATTTCGTCTCGCCCTGGACAGTGTGGCAGAGCTGATGGGTAAGCATCACAGTTCATCTGTTCATCACCCCTTGTATATTAAATTCTGGAAGAACATAAAGCAGTACTCTACAATTTCTTGTTAGCTATGGTGTTAATACTTGTGTCTTGAAACTACAGGTACATCCTGGAGGGCAAGGAGCTGGAGTTCTACATGAGGAAGCTCCAGAAGAAGAAGGGCAAGGGTGCCACAGCTTAGGCTGAAGAGCTGCTGCATGTTACTCGTTGGATTTTCTTAGATGTTGCGTCCATGTCATGTTTGCAGACATACTGAACACCATTTTCTGTAAACGGTTCGAGTCCTAGGTTGAACTGAGAATGTTTTGCCTGTTTTGGTTGTGATCTAAAGCTATCCAGATTCTATTATGTGTTCTACCTTGCAGTATTTTCATCTGTTCAGTGAAGTTTTGATCTTGAGTCTCCATGTTGATTTGCTGCCAGCTTTGCCTTTCAGGCATGTTAGATTTGTATGGTTCCTGCAGTTGCAAAGGACCCATCCAGTGTGAAAACCCGATCATGTATGCAAAGCAATTTTGATCATGGAATCTGCACAATTGTTGGCTATTTTTCTTTCTGGAGATAGACGATGACTAGCCGCTACCCCAGCCTGTGCTAATTCTCGGTAGTGTAGGCGCTTTGCGCGGCTCTCCATGCCTTTGTATTCGGTGGTTTTCATTTTCTGTTACAGGATTTCTCGCTGCCTCTGGAGTCTGTCAAAAGTGTTACACCTATTAAATCCTGTTGTCAGAGCTTTGGTTGTTCATGTGTCAAGCCTTGTGTGCCCATTCTTTTTGAAGGTGGTTGAGAGAAACACTTGAGAAGAACTATCACTGAAGGAAGATAGCTATGGAGGGGAGATCTAGAGAGGTAGTCTTCTCCAAATTATTAGAGATGGAAGTCTTGAATCCTTGATGGATCTTCTCCAAAGGAGGCCATTTCCAATTAAGTTATCGATGAGCAAAGCCAAGTAATTCTATTATGCTTTCATAACACAAAAAAAAAAGAGGTGCACGAAATATAGTCTAAGAACAAAAAGGCATGGGCTATGGCTTGAGCCCCGAAACTGCGTGCATTAGTGCTACCGCACCAAAGTAGAGTATTTTCTGGGAGCTCCAGCGACTGACCGGACAGTTTCGTGTCTTGTCCGTCCAGGGAAGATGGGTCGCGCACGCATGGTTAGGTGTGGCTAAGGTTACATGCAAGAGAGAAAGAAAAGAAGCTGAATTTTTTTTACACGGATATCTTAAGGATATAGCATGACTCAGACTTAGTAAGTTGTCTGAGACTTAGCAATGACCGGATAGTCTCAGTCCGGGGGGGCAGGCCTGATCTGTCAATACATCCTTTATAGGAGTTGATCTGTCAATACATCCTTTATAGGAATAATATGTGAATTATACAATGTCATCTTGTTTAACCACACATTATTTATATGAATTATGCAATGTCATTCCATTTAGTCAGACATCATATATGTGAATTATGTGGTATCATCTTTTTTTTCCATTACATATTTCATTTGATAACAATTTTGTATTTTTAATTACTCTTCCTGTGTATCAACCATTTGAATGGGCAATGGAAAAATCTGAAGTGAAAAGAAGGTCTTTAGAGCAGACAATGATACCTGTCGAAGCAGATGTTTGGCCGGTTACAGATAGCTCATCAGAGTAGTATTCAGAGATAGATGACCAGTCCTATTCCCCCCTCTCAAGATGATGAGGAAGGGGGGGGGGGGGGAGGGGAGAACGTATCCTGTGCACCGAGCGATCTGGTGCACCAGATGCTCCAATATCTCCTGGGCTACTAGATGCGGAAGGAAGGCACCTGATCCATCTACGAGGAATCCTGCTGGCACATTTACAAAACGGATCCGAGGTGCAGTTAAATCTAGCGAATCGACTCCCCCGATTCAGTTCGTCTCTCTCCCGTCGCCTTTTCCTTTACCACCGGACCAGGCTGAGATAGGGTTACACAAAATGGGGAATCGGCTCTCTCTCTCGATCCAAATCATGTGGTCCACCCGCGGCTCGATGCGATCAATTGTGTCTGCATAGCGGCGCCACACCTCCGGAGATATTGACACTACGGTTGAATCGAAGCTGGCCATCATCCTTTACATCAGGTGATCAGAGGTATGGGCATGAATTTGATTCTTCTATTTTCCATGTGCATCCATAGTTAGTTCTTCCGCTCATCAGTTTCCCCAATTTGTCTAAAACGAGTGGCATTTGGGAATATGAATGCATAGAAGGGGAATTGCTAAACCTAGGTTCACATATATTTTTGGATTTGGTTTCTCTTATTGTTACTGTCGTTTGTAGCCAGCCTGCTATATGTCATCCTCATGTGACAATTTTTGAACTCTGCAAAGCACCATTTAATCTTTTCCTCTGTGTTTTATTGCTCTGTACTTTAGCATAATCCATAATATATATTTTTCGCAGCAGCATCAGAAATTCTTGCTCTGTACTATAGCAAGTTCATAAAAAAATTCTTGCACCATAATTTAGCAAGTGAGAACAACTGCAACAGTTCAAGAATCTTGCGCATATTTGCTTCTTCCTTTAGCCATCTGTCAAGTTCATATTCTATTCTTATAATTCATCACCACTGTCTTCCTAATTCATTGAATTAATGGTTGGGAGATATTGTGACTAATGTTGTTCCAGTTGACTTAAATGCATTATGTTGTTGATCGAAACTAGGAATGGTGTGACTGTTTGAGGATGCATGAGCTACAAGTTTACCCTCATAATCTTATCCTCTTTCACAACAGTTTGAATGAAAAAAAAATGATGTGCTCTCTATTCTGTTTCTTGGTTTTTACAAATTTAAATAGTAAGTGCACTTACGATGTCCAATTTGAAATTTGTAAAAGCAGTACTACTTGTTTCTGATCCTGATTTTATTTTACAGCAATCCTCCAAAAAGTAACACCTTTGATATGTGCTGCTTGCCTGCTTGTTAGTAGGGCAGTCATCTTACTTGTTCCCTGCAGCTCTTGAATGACTATGTATTGTGTGATAAGGACCACAAAAGGCTTCTTTTAATCATGAATCCACAAGGATTTTAGGAGTACGAAGTAAGACCAAATACTACTGAAAGTTTCAGCAATACAGAGATTAATCTTTGTCCAACATATCGTTTTGTTTATATTTTTGTATGTACATCTGAAACCTGATGTTTATGTATTTCGGGTCCTCTCTGAATGTTCAGCTACATGTTCATCTCTAGAAAAAAATTGCCTGTTGTCCAAGCTAGTGTTCGAGTTGATTTTTTTCTCCTTTTGCAGGTTGTGGCATCTCTTTCAGCTGGTCAGAAGAGCTTCAATACATAATGGTGGTTTAGTTATTAAACTCTGAATGCTTCAGTACACAATGGGACCTATCCAAATAGATGTATGAGTGGGGGAACAATTGCAGATACAGGAGTTCGACAATGTTGACGTAGAGTTGGGCCTCCCTGTTGGAACAACCAAACCCAAGATGTCTGATCTTATGCCCCTGGTTGATTGTATGGAAAGAAGAATGTCTGCCAGCTAATCCTTTCTCGCTCAAGGTGGGAGATTGCAATATTTGAACTCTACTCTATCCTCATTGCCTATTTTCTTCCTCTGTAGTTTGCTAATCAACCCAGGCATTCTGAAGCAACTACAAAGAATTCAGAGACAATGTCTTTGGAGGAAAAACAGGCAAGAACCTGCTCCCTCCCTTGCTGCTTGGGAGCTTATTTGTAGGCCAAAGAACAAAGGAGGGCTGGGCATCTTAAACCTGGGTATACAAAATGCTGCCCTTCTCATGAAACACCTACACAAGTTCCTCAGTAGAGCTGATATTCCTTGGGTTAATCTTATTTGGAACTCCTACTACCATGAATTAGTGCCCCAAGGAACTGCACCTTGTGGCTCCTTTTGGTGGAAGGACATACTCAAGCTGCTTGATCAATTCAGAGAATTTTCCTGGGTCCAGGTTAACCAAGGAGATTCTGCTTTGTTCTGGTTTGATAAATGGAAAATTGGTGATTCAGTGCTGCCTTTGCAGAACAAATTTCCAAGGCTTTTTTTTCTTATGCTAATGACCCCATGGTTTCTGTTAAAGATGGCCTTCTTTGTTTTGATCTCATTGCCTGGTTTAATCCCCCTCTGTCCAAGCAAGCTTTTCAGGAATTCAACTCTTTGCAGTCCCTCATTGTTTCCCATGAGAGGAATCCCAACTCTAAGGATGTCTGGTTTTGGCATGGTTCTGTTAAGCCATATACTCCAAAGTTTTTTTACACTGCCATGCACTCTCACCTCTCCTTTAACCCATTACTTTTATGGGTATGGAAAAGTTGCCGCACGATGAAAATCAATTTTTTTGCTTGGATGCTTATTATGGACAGATTGAACACTAAGGATATGATGGAGAGAAGGCACTGGCATATTGATGATGGTATTCAATGTGTGCTCTGTCCAACTCAGGCTCGGGAGGATAGAGATCATCTTTTCTTCACATGTAACTTCAGTCAGCGTGTATGGAACTACTTGCAGATTGATTGGGGTCTGGGCTTTACTATGTCTGAAGTTACTATGCAAGCTATGAGGGATTTTGCCAAGCCTTTCTCTGCTGAGGTGGTCTTTACTGCTTGCTGGAATATATGGTTGATCAGAAATGGAAAGGTGTTTAGGAAGGAAAGGCCCAGTTTCAACCGTTGGAGGGGTGCTTTTATTGATGATATGTCTCTCCTTGCCCATAGAATCAAGCCTAGGCTCAAGGATGATCTAGTTAGATGGGTGACTTACCTGCCCCCTTGATGTATACATTCTTTTTTCTGTTGTAATTAGGTGAGTAGTTTCCCCCTCCCCCTCCCCCTCTTTTTTCTTTTGTTGGTTGCTCTTGGTAACCACTTGTAAATACTGTATTTTTGTGGAATAAAATTGCAAAGGTCGTGGGGTGTTTCCCTATAGTTCCCAGTCAAAAAAATGTTGACGTAGAGCAAGAACACTCCTGTTTAATTAGAAGGATTTTTTCGAACAATTTTTTCCTTGTGAATTTAATTACCTTGTGGATACACTCAATTCTGAACCGTTGTGTATATGAGAGTAATATAATGTACATAAAACTACTTTATGGTGTTTTTGCATCCCTGGTTAACAGTGCATGGACACCCTTTTTATGTGAAAACTTTCCATTTTACAGAAAGTCATGCTCAAAATTTTCTCTATAACACAACTCATATGATTTTTTACATGAAGCGTTGAGTGGTAGAGGAAAGGTTGAGATCTAGAAGAGAGCAACAAGAACAAAAAATATCTAACTCGTTGGTACTGTGGTACAGAACCGACCAAGGAAGAGCGATGAGTTGGCTTCAGGAGAATGCATCACTGATTCCATGAAACAACAAGGGTTATTTTGTAAATGTGCCACAAGATACTGGAGCATCTAGTGCACCAGATCGCTCGGTGCATAGGATACGTTCTCCGAGGGGGGGGGGAGGGGGTCTCCGGATCCACACACGTGGATAGTTTTAGAGCAAAGTAGCTTGGTTTTAGGATGGTCATCGTCTTGGCTTCGGCGACGGTGATGGTGGCGCTGAATAAAATTTCTTCATATTCTACTCCAATGAGATGTTGGTCCTATGGTTGGGGGTGGATTTGGAATCCAGTCTGTTCAAGTAAGGATGGTGTGGTGGCGGCATCATCATGGTGGATCTATGTCCTCGGGTTTCGCCATTGCAATGACGTTTGCTCCAACTCCAGCATGGAGCTTGGAAGGTAGTCTAGGAGCAGATGCAGATTGTGGTCTGCATCGACGACATCTAGAAGACGGTGGATCGTGTGCTGGGTTCGTGGTACGTGGATGACATATATGGTTTCCTCCGACATCTTAGTCATGTGGGGGTGCTAGATCTGGAGTTCGATGGCGTGTCCGAGGTGTTGCCCCGGTCTGATTCATTTAATGATAATGGTTTCGCCTTTGGCGAGCCACCTTAGTGGTACGCAAAGCTGCATATCAGCGATGGAGCCATGTTGTAACGCCCTCGATGCGGCTATATCTCCTACGTGTCGAAGCACGACTTAGAGGCATAACCGCATAGAAAGCAATGTCGCAAGTGAGGTAATCTTCACAACAACCCATGTAAATAAATAAAGGGGAAAGGTACATAGTTGGCTTACACTCGCCACGTCACACAAATACATAAAATAAGTCATTACATTCATCCAATACACTCAGGTTCCGACTACGGAACCAAAATAAAGATCAACCCCCAAATGCGACAAAGTCCCCGACCGCTCCAACTGGGCACCACTACTGATCATCTGGAAAAGATACGTAGTAACTACGAGAGTCTTCATCGAACTCCCACTTGAGCTCGGTCATATCACCTGGAGTGGTATCATCGGTCCCTGCATCTGGTTTTGGAAGTAATCTGTGAGTCACGGGGACTCAGCAATCTCACACCCTCGCGATCAAGACTATTTAAGCTTATAGGTAAGGTAAAGGTATGATGTGGAGCTGCAGCAAGCGACTAGCATATATGGTGGCTAACATACGCAAATGAGAGCGAGAAGAGAAGGCAAAAGCACGGTCGAACAACTATGATCAAGAAGTGATCCTAGAACAACCTACGTCAAGCATTACTCCAACACCGTGTTCACTTCCCGGACTCCGCCGAGAAGAGACCATCACGGTTACACACGCGGTTGGTGCATTTTAATTAAGTTAAGTTTCAGGTTACCTACAACCGTACATTAACAAATTCCCATGTGCCCATAACCGCGAGCACGGCTTTCGAAAGTTCAAATCCCTGCAGGGGAGTCCCAACTTAGCCCATCACAAGCTCTCACGGTCAACAAAGGATATTCCTTCTCCCAAGACATTCCGATCAGACTCGGCATCCTGCTTACGAGACATCCTCGACAATGGTAAAACAAGTCCAGCAACACCGCCCGAATGTGCCGACAAATCCCGATAGGAGCCGCACATATCTCGTTCTCAAGGCACACTCAGATAAGCAATATGTACAACTAAAACCAGCCCTCGAGTTTCCCCGAGGTGGCGCTGCAAGGGGCTCTAGTATGGACCAACACTCAGAGGAGCACTGGCGGGGGGGGGGGTTAATAAAGATGACCCTTGGGCTCCGGAAACCCAAGGGAAAAAGAGGCTAGGTGGAAAATGGTAAAACCAAGGTTGGGCATTGCTGGAGGAGTTTTATTCAAGGCGAACTGTCAAGGGGTTCCCATTATAACCCAGCCGTGTAAGGAACGCAAAATCCGGGAACATAACACCGATATGACAGAAACTAGGGCGGCAAGAGTGGAACAAAACACCAGGCATAAGGCCGAGCCTTCCACCCTTTACCAAGTATATATGTGCATTAAGATAAACAAGATAATATGGTGATATCCCAACAATAAACAAGTTCCAACAAGGAACGATCTCCAATCTTCACCTGCAACTAGCAACGCTATAAGAGGGGCTGAGCAAAGCGGTAACATAGCCAAACAACGGTTTGCTAGGACATGGTGGGTTAGAGGTTTGACATGGCAATATAGGAGGCATGATAAGCAAGTGGTAGGTATCGTAGCATAGGCATAACAAAAGAGCGAGCATCTAGCAAGCAAAGATAGAAGTGATTTCGAGGGTATGGTCATCTTGCCTGCAAAGTTCTCAGAGTTGCCTTGATCCTCGTAAGCGTACTCAACGGGCTCCTCGTTCACGTACTCGTCTCCCGGCTCTACCCAAGTAAGAACAACAAGCAAAAAGGAACACAATCAACCACGTGCAAAGCTCAAACAACATGGTGCAAACATGGTATGATATGCGGGATGCGATATGTGATGCATATGCAAGATTTACAAAGGAATGATTGAACCTGGCCTCAGCTTGGAAATCCAAGAGTTCCACTAGAAAGGTGAGTTAATTTCGGTCGAAATTGATATAAAGATCACCGGAATCGGATGCACGGTTTGGAAATGGCAAGCAAAACAAATATGGCACCGGTCTGTGATAATCAGCACGAGACCATCTAAATGCATCAAGAACAACATGCTACAACACTCCAACATGACAACAAAATACATGGCAGGGATCCACTCATGATGCTTGACAAAAGATGAACACTGAGCTACGGCTAATTCACTCACTAACATGTTCAAACAAGCATGACAAAAGTGCAACAGATAACAGGTTTCAGACTTTGTGTAACAAGTCAGGAATTTATCATCAGGAAGCAAACTTTATAGCACGAAAACTACATGCTACAGGAACATATCATGGCAAAGCAAGGCATGTAATGAAGCTACTCAAAGCATATAACAAAAGTCCCTTAGTGATCATGAGCCAAAATGGATCAGAAAATACAATTGCAAGCATGTGAACATAACAAAAACATAAACAGATTCAGACTTAGTGAAAAACTGGAGCATGGCAAAACAGATAACGAGTAGGCATGTTTACAAGCTCGATGCACTCACTACGAGGCATTGCATGACAAACTAAGCATACAACCAGCAAATAGACATGGCATAGAAGTTAGACATGGCAAGAACAACAACATAGCATGCATGGATCAACTACAACAAGCTCGGCCAAATCGCTAAACAAGTTAACAATCTGCCAGGAACATTTTATAGCAAAAGTAGAGCTCGATTGACTAAAGTTAGGGTGCTCCATAATTGCAAACAAATAAATGGATGGATAGAGCACAACATTATCTACAAAACATCCTTACTGATCATGCTCAAAAGAGGCACGGATCACTAGGAAACAACATGAACATGTGGCATAAAAATAATGACAGGGCAAGGACTGTGAAATTCTAAGTCCCTAAAATTAGCATCATTGAGTAAGCTACTTTTCATGCTTGTGCTAGTCACCACAAAGATCACAAAATACATGGCATACACCCCTGTAGAGATGACATGTCATTCTACAAAACACATGTAGAGCTCAGGATCATAGCATGCACACATTAATCATGGCAACAATGACAAAAGTGCATTTGCTGAAACATATATGAAATTATCCTCACATAGCTCTCTTCCAAAAACATTTCGAGCATCAAGATGAGCTCAAATGAAAATGATGCAATGAGATGAAATGATGTACTCGTCGAGTCGAACATTTTGATATGCTACACGCGTGAATCGGAGCTATGATGAGGGAGTTATGGCATGTGTAAGAATGCAAAAATGCTAGGGTTAGAGACGAAAAAGTCAACCCCGAGATCGTCTCAGATCTGGATCCAGCCGGGCCGGTACTGTAGCAGCTGCACGGAGATCGAGGATGGCCGGCCGGAGTTCGCGACGGAACAGGGACTTGGGGCGCCGGAGTAGGAGGGAGAGGCGGTGGAGGCCGGAGCCTGGGACGACGCCGGCGAGATCGGGCGGCCCACGGGCGCGGACATCGAGACGAGGCGGCGGCAAAGCGGTGCGGCCGCGGCGAGGGACGACGTCGCCGGCGCGGGGAGGCGCCGGTGCGGCGGGCGGCGGCGCGGAAGAGCGGCTCGGTGGTGGCGCGCGCGATGGAGAGATGCGGCGCGGGGCGCGGCCGGATGGGCCTCGGGAGGGCCCGGCTTGGGCTCTCCAGGCCGGCGATGTGGGCACGAGGCGGCGTCCAATCGCGTCGTGACACATGGCGGCGGCGGGTCAGGTTGGACGTGTCCGGCCTGGCGGACTTCGTCCGGCGGCGCGAGGAGGGGGAAGGAGCTAGGGTTTGCCCGAAAATTTCGGGGAGTGGCCTTTATATAGAGGTAGAGGGAGCTAGGAAGCTCCAAATGAGGTGTGGTTTTCGGCCACGCGATTGTGATCGAACGCTCTAGATGATGGAATAGGTTTAGGTGGGTTTTGGGCCACATTGGAGGGGTGTTGGGCTGCAACACACACGAGGCCTTTTCGGTCCCTCGGTTAACCGTTGGAGTATCAAACGAAGTCCAAATGACACGAAACTTGACAGGCGGTCTACCGGTAGTAAACCAAGGCCGCATGGCAAGTATCGGTCCAATCCGAAAACGTTTAACACCCACACATGAAAAGAGGTAGAAAGGACCACCGGAGGACATAGGAGCGCCGGAATGCAAAACGAACAACGGGGAAAATGCTCGAATGCATGAGACGAACACATATGCAAATGCAATGCACATGATGACATGATATGAGATGCATGACAAAGACAAAACACAGGAGACAAAAACCCAACAATGAGGAAATAGAATAACTTAGTACCGGAAACGACAAGAGTTGGAGTATAAATAAGGTAAATTACATCCGGGGTGTTACACATGTCCAGCTCAAGTGTGGAGGTGATCCGTCATTTTTTTGGTGGTTGTTGTGGTGGTGCTAGAGGCAGGTGACAGGCGTTGGTGTCAAGCTGAGAGGTTTCTTCGGTCTTGTTTGTAAATTTACTTCTTGGTTGTTGTTCATTTGTGCAAAGGCTAGTGTTCTGATATTTGTTTAGTTTTGCCAGGTTGGTATGTATGTGGCTTGTACTGTAATCCTTATGATATAAATGAGATACTTATTACCATGCAAAAAAGATATGCTGCTCATACCATGCATGTGGTGTCTTGTATTGTTTAGTTTAGACATTATATACATACATTTCAGTTCCATCTGCTTAGTTTAGACATCATATATGCAAATGACATTTCCTTCGTATATAAATCATATATGTGAATTATATCATTTCATCATGGTTACCTAGACAACATGTATGTGAATGTGTCATGCCAGGCTATTTAGTAAGACATCATATAATTATGCCATGTCGTTCTGTTTAGTTAGACATCATATATATGACCGTCATGATATTCTGTTTAGTTATACATCATATATGTGAAATTATGTCATGCTATCTGATACGTATCAAGCGTATATATAATTTTTGTTGTTTCATGCTATTATATTATTAAATATTTGTTAGCAATTTATATTATTTTGTGAACTAACCTATTAATTTAGTGCCTAGTGTCAGTTTTGTTTTATGCTTGCTTTTGATTTTGCAGGAAACCAATATCTACGGAGGCCAGAATCACTTGCAGATTTAATATGATTTTTTGGGAAACAAGTAGCACTGGGATCTTATGAGAGAACAAGACGATCAGAAGGGGGCTCACATGGCCACCCCATGCGGCCACGGGGATAGGCCGCACGCACCTGTGCAGGTGGGGCCCATCTGCACTACCTTATGTCGATTCCACCGTCATAAATTCCTTTAATACCAAAACCCTCTGCCATCTCTTTAGAATAATTTTATGGCTGCCTCAAGTTTCTATTTTGCGAAGATCCCGTTTGGAGGCCTACTCTAGAGTTCTGTCGGAGGTGGAAGCCATTACCGGATTCTTCTTCATCAAATTTGCTGCCTCCATGATGATATGTGAGTAGTCCCATCAGGACCTTAGGGTCCATAGTAGTAGCCAGATGACTCACTTTTTGGATCTTCAATACCATGTTCCCGTGAGCTTCTCACATGATCAGGATCAATTCGATGTAATCAGTGGTGTGTTTGTTGGGACACGATGAATTGTCACCTTATAACTAGATTGTTCATTGAAATCAACTGAATCTTTTGAGATTTTATTTGCTGTATAATTAAATAGCTTTTCATGCTCTCCAATCTATCTATCTTCTTTGTCCAACTTCGATGTTTTTTTCAGAAGGAGTACTGATGCTTTTTGGTGGGTTCAATCTTGCGGTGCTCTAACCCGGTGACAATAAGGGCCAAGGCATGTATTGTATTATTGTCACCAAGGGTAAAACGATGAGCTTTTGTCATGTTGATTGGCTTCTTCTTGTCTACATTATGTCATCTTTCTTATTGGCATACTTAGTTTCTTGCAAACTTAATACCTTGAGATAGTGGTTTTGGGGTGGAGTATTAGTAGTAGATGTAATTGGATTAACGGTCCACTATAATGGACATAATGCCTACATGAGATTATGAATGATCATAGTCATAAAATATTGCAATTCGGTCAATTGTCCAACTGTAATTTATTTACCATGCTACTTGTTGTTTTCGAGAGAGATGTCACTAGTGAACCTATGGTCCATGGGTCTATTCTTCATTACTGAATTCTTCTACATAATTGCTATTTACTGTTTGTCGTTCTCGCCTTGCTACTATTTTCCTCTATCACTTGTGTACCTTGTAACTAGCAAGACAAGGGGCTTGACAACCCTCTTGCTGTGTTGGGGAAAAGTTTGTTTGTGCCATGTGTGTATGTGTTGTTGACTTGTCTAGCTTGGTGATTGCTTGTATCTGCGTTGGTAATTCCCCGAAGAGGAGAGGATGATGCAGCACAACAAAGGTAAGTATTCCCCTCAGTTATGAAAGAAAGGTTATCAATCCAGAAGGAGAACCAAGCAACACTATGTAAACAACACCTGCAAACAAACAACAAATACTTGCAACCCAACGCGTAAGAGGGGTTGTCAATCCCTCCTCGGTATTGAGATAGATTAAATTGTATGAGATTTGATAAATAGATCTAACTAAAACACGAAATAAAATAAATAAATAAAGAAAAAGTGCACCAAGGTATTTTTAGATTTAATATGATAGGAAATAGACCCCTGGGCCGTAGTTTTCACTAGTGGCTTCTCTCAAGAAAATAGTATCCGGTGGGTAAACAAATTACTGTTGGGCAATTGATAGAAAAGCGAATAATCATGAAAATATCCAAGGCAATGATCATGTATATAGGCATCACATCTAAGATTAGTAGAGCGAAACGATTCTGCATCTACTACTATTAATCCACAAATCGATCGCTATCCAGCATGCATCTAGTGTATTAAGTTCATGGAAAAACGGAGTAATGCAATAAGAAAGATGACATGATGTAGACGAATTAAACTCACATATGAATAAATCCCAACTTGTTACCCTTAATAGCAACGATACATGTGTGTCATGTCTCTTTCTGTCACTGAGATTGAGCACCGCAATATCGAACCCATGACAAAGCACCTCCTCCCATGGCAAGAAAAATCAATCTAGTTGGCCAAACCAAACCAAAATTTCGAAGAAGAAATATGAGGCTATAACAATCATGCATATAAGAGTTCAATAAAGACTCAAATAATATTCATGGATAGAACTGATCATGAACCCACAACTCATCGGATCCCAACAAACACACCGCAAAAAGGAATTACATCAAATAGATCTCCAAGAACATCGAGGAGAACATTGTATTAAAGATCAAAAAGAGAGAAGAAGCCATCTGGCTACTAGGTACGGACCTGTAGGTCTGTGGTAAACTACTCACGCATCATTGGAGGGGCAACAAGGATGATGAAGAACCCCTCCGTGATCTTTGCCCCCTCGGGCAGAGTGCCAGAAAAGGCCTCTAAATTGGATCTCGTGGTTCTAGAACTTGCGGTGGCTAGAGAAGTGTTTTGTCGACCCCCCTAGGGTTTTTGAGATTTTACAGTATTTATAGAGGTGGAGGTAGGTCAGGAAGCTTCCCGTGGGCTCCACTACCCACCAGGGCGCACCTAGGTCCTTTGGAGCCCTGGTGCCCAGGCCTCCTCCTGTGTGCTCCTTTGGCTCCCTGGGTGTCTTCTGTCTAGAAAAAATTCTCCAAAAAGTTCCATTGCATTTGGACTTCATTTGGTATTGATACTCTGCAAAGTAAAAAATAAGCAAAAACAACAACTGACATTGGGCGCTATGTCAATAGGTTAGTCCCAAAAATGATATAAAGTTGCTAGTAAATGAATATAAAACATCCAAGATTGATAATATAACAGCATGGAACAATAAAAAATTACAGATACGTTGAAGACGTATCAGCATCCCCAAGCTCGATTCCTACTCGTCCTCGAGTAGGTAAATGATAAAAACAGGATTTTGATGTGGAGTGCTGCCTAACATGTTCATCATAATTCTTTTCTTTTGTAGCATGTACATTTGGACTTTAGATGATTCAAAGTAATAGCCTGTAATTGACATGAGGACATCAATACTCAAGCATATCAACAAGAAGCCATGTCTTAAAAAATATGAACGCTAAAGAAAGCTATCCCTAGCCCATTATGCTCAATCATTGATCCATTCATGAAACACACTAAAACATTAGCTATTCCCAATGCACATGTATGATAATAGTGCTCCCTAGTTGGTGCTTTAAGAGAAGATGGAGACTCAATAAAAGTAAAATCCACATAAAAGTAAATAGATAGGACCTTCGCAGAGGGAAGCAGAGATTTATAGAGGTGCCAGAGCTCTCAATTTAAGCTTTGAGCCTCGACAGAATAGCTCCACCGGAGCCCTAGATTGGTTCTGCCCAGGTTCTGCCTCGAGACGGCAGCGCTTCGTCCCGAAAGCTTCCTTCTAATTTTTTCCAGGTCAAAACACACCATATAGCCAAAGATGGGCACCGGAGGCCTGCCAGGGGGCCCACAAGGTCGGGGGGCGCGCCCTCCACCCTTGTGGCTGGCTGGTGGCCCCCTCTGGTACTTTCTTCACCCAATATTTTTTATATATTCCAAAAACATGCTCCGTGAAGTTTTAGGACTTTTGGAGTTGTGCAGAATAGGTCTATAATATTTGCTCCTTTTCCAGTCCAGAATTCCAGCTGCCGGCATTCTCCCTCTTAATGTAAACCTTATAAAATAAGAGAGGAAAGGCATAAGTATTGTGATATAACATGTAATAACAGCCCATAATGCAATAAATATCAATATAAAAGCATGATGCAAAATGGACGTATCAACTCCCCCAAGCTTAGACCTCGCTTGTCCTCAAGCGAAAGCCGAACTCGAAAAATATGTCCACATGTTTAGAGATAGAGGTGTCGATAAAATAAAATACGGACATGAGGGCATCATGATCATCTTTAGAACAACAACATATAATGCCATATACTTTCTTATGCTAAAGTAAAAATTTGTTCACAAGGTAAAGTATGAATTAGAAAGTTCATTGAAAACTAACAAACTATGATCTCAGTCATTGAAGCAATTCCAATTTATCATAACATCGGAAAGAGTCAATATAAGAGCTTTTCAGCAAGTCCACATACTCAACTATCATTTAATCTTTCACAATTGCTAACACTCACGCGATACTTATGAGTACAAAGTTTCAATCAGACATAAAGAAAGATAGGGGCTTATAGTTTTGCCTCCCAACTTCTTACCTCAAGGGTAATGTCAACAATAATACTTTATGATAACCTACATCTGAGTGCATATATATATCCGGATCTCTCCAACACATAGAGCTTGCCAAAGGAAAAAGTGTAAAAAGAAGAGGTGATGATCACCATGACTCTTGTATAAGGATAGGAGATAAAAGTAAAAGATAGGCCCTTCGCAGAGGGAAGCAGAGGTTGTCATGCGCTTTTATGGTTGGATGCACAAAATCTTAATGCAAAAGAACGTCACTTTATATTGACGCTTGTGATAAGGACCTTTATTATGCTGTCCGTCGCTTTTATTTCTTCCATATCACAAGTTCGTATAAAGCTTATTTTCTTCACACTAATAGATCATACATATTTAGAGAGCAATTTTTATTGCTTGCACCGATGACAACTTACTTGAAGGATCTTACTCAATCCATAGGTAGGTATGGTGGACTCTCATGGCAAAACTAGGTTTAGGGATGTTTGGAAGCACAAGTAGTATCTCTACTTGGTGCAAAGAATTTGGCTAGCATGAGAGGGAAAGGAAAGCTCAACATGTTGGATGATCCATGACAATATAACTTCTATTCGGATATAAGAAAACATAACCTATTATGTTGTCTTCCTTGTCCAACATCAACTTTTTAGCCTGTCATATTCTAATGAGTGCTCACAATTACAAAAGATGTCCAAGATAGTATATTTATATGCGGAGCCTCTCTTTCTTTATTACTCCTTATTAATTGCAACAATGACCAAAAATATGTTTGTCAACTCTCAGCAACTTTTATTCATCATACTCTTTATATGTGAAGTCATCACTCTCCATAAGATCAATATATGAACTTTTTTATTTCTTTTTATTCTTTCCTTTATTTAACTCCCTCAAGATCATAGCAAGAAAGCAAAGCCCTTATCTCAAAACTACTATTTATTATATATCTCAAGGACTAGATTACATAGATAGGGATCGAAGCAAAACTCAAAGCTAGATCATACTAAAACTTTATTCTACTAGATCAAGATGTAACCAAAAGGATCAAACTAAGAAAAGCGATAAAGATAAAGATGTGATGGTGATACGATACCGGGGCACCTCCCCCAAGCTTGGCAGTTGCCAAGGGGAGTGCCCATACCCATGTATTTAGATCTCTTTCTTCAGAGGTGATGATGAAGGACTTGTTGCATTCTTCTTCTCTAGCTTGCGTCTAAGGCTAAAATTTTCCTCCCTCGAATCCTCATTCTCGAGCTCGAGTTTCATTATCTTTTTGCATAATGCCGCCTTGCTGTCCTGTGAAAAACGAGGTGGGATATATTGGACCTTAGGGAGGCTTGACTTCTTGAACTCCATATGCATATCGCCAGGTTGAGGTAGTGGATCGTCCTCTTCATCGGAGCTTGTCTCCTCCTTCCCCTTTGGATCATAGTATTCTTCTTCCTCCATGGTCCAACCATAATGTTCCACATCCCCATATACATTTGGGTTTGTGATATAATCAACCATGTAGCTCCCTCCCTCCGAATCTTGGGACGACATCTTACTCCAAATCTGCTGCAGAAACAACTCAAAATGAAAACAAGGGATTTTGTCGTGGTACGGTGGTCAAAACCTTTAGGAGATTATATAATGAATTTTTACCAATCATAAGAAGTATCGTGCAGGAAAACGGAGCCCGGAGGGCACACGAGGTGGCCACAAGGACGGGGGGGGGGGGGGGGGGGGGGGCACGCCCAGGGGGTAGGGCGCGCCCTCCACCCTTGTGGTGGCCTCGTGTCCCTCTCAGACTACTTTTAATTTTCCTAATTTTTTAAATATTCCAAAATGGAGAAAATTTATCATTGGAAATGTTTTGGAGTCGGTTTACTTAACGTACCACATACCTATTCCTTTTCAGAGTCTGGAACGTTCTGGGAAGTGTCCCTTTGTTACGGTATTAATTATATTGGTCTCAACATTTATGGGAGTACCTGAGATATAATGTTTGATTCTTTGACCATTTACCACCTTCGGATTTGTGCCTTTGGAGTTGTTGATTTTTATGGCACCGGAACGATACACTTCCTCGATGATGTAAGGGCCTTCCCATTTAGAGAGAAGCTTTCTTGCAAAAAATCTTAAACGAGAGTTGTATAGCAAAACACATGATCACCCACATTAAACTCACTTTTTTGTATCCTTTTGTGATCCCATCTTTTAACTTTTTCTTTAAACAACTTGGCATTCTCATAGGCTTGGGTTCTCCATTCATCAAGTGAGCTAATGTCAAATAACATCTTCTCACCGGCAAGTTTGAAATCATAATTGAGCTCTTTAATAGCCTAATATGCCTTATGTTCTAGTTCAAGAGGCAAATGACATGCTTTTCCATAAACCATTTTATACGGAGACATACCCATGGGATTCTTATAAGCAGTTCTATAAGCCCATAATGCATCATCAAGTTTCTTAGACCAATTCTTTCTAGATCTATTAATAGTCTTTTGCAAAATTAATTTAAGCTCTCTATTACTCTATTCTACTTGACCACTAGACTGAGGATGATAAGGAGATGCAATTCTATGGTTAACATCATATTTAGCAAGCATTTTACGGAATGCACCATGAATAAAATGTGAACCACCATCAGTCATTAAATATCTAGGGACTCCAAACCTTAGAAAAATAACTTCTTTAAGCATCTCAATAGAAGTATTATGATCAGCACTACTAGTTGGAATAGCCTCTACCAACTTAGTAACATAATCAACAACAACTAAAATATGTGTATACCCATTAGAGGAAAGAAAATGTCCCATATAATCCAAGCCCCAAACATCAAATGGTTTAATAACAAGTGAATAATTCATAGGCATTTCCCGACGTCTACTAATATTACCAATTCTCTGGCATTCATCACAAGATAAGACAAACTTATGGGCATCCTTAAAGAGAGTGGGCCAATAGAAACCGGATTGCAATACCTTATGTGCAGTTCTATCTCCGGCGTGGTGTCCTCCGTAAGACTCGGAGTGACACTTGCATAGGATCTGTTCCTGTTCATGCTCAGGTACACAATGTCTAATAACACCATCTACTCCTTCTTTATAAAGGTGTGGGTCATCCCAGATGTAATGTCATAAATCATAGAAAACCTTTTTCTTTTGCTGGTATGTGAAACTAGGTGGTACAAATTTAGCAACAATATAATTAGCATAATCAGCATACCATGGAGTATTATGAGAAGCATTTATGACATTAAACATTCATCAAGAAAGCTATCATCAATAAGTAGTGGGCCATCAAGAACATTTTCTAACCTAGACAAGTTGTCTGTAACGGGGTTCTCAGCTCCCTTTCTATCAATAATATGCAAATCAAATTTTTGTAGCAAGAGAACCCATCTAATAAGTGTAGGTTTAGCATCTTTCTCTTCCATAATATATTTAATAGCAGCATGATCAGTGTGAACAGTTACTTTGGAATCAACAATATAAGGTCTGAACTTATCACATGCAAATACAACTGCTAAAAATTCTTTTTCAGCAGTAGCATAATTTCTCTGGGCACTGTCTAGAGTTTTACTAGCATACTGGATGACATTTAATTTCTTATCAACTCTTTGTCCTAGAATAGAACCAACAACATAATCACTAGCATCACACATAATTTCAAAGGGTAAATTCCAATCAGGTGGCTGAACAATAGGAGCAGAAATCAAGGCTTTCTTAAGTATTTCAAATTCTTCTACACAATCATCATAAAAAACAAAAGGAACATCTTTTTGCAAGAGATTAGTGAGAGGCCTAGAAATTTTAGAGAAGTCTTTAATAAACCTCCTATAGAAACCAGCATGACCAAGGAAACTTCCTATACCTTTGATATCTTTAGGACACAACATCTTTTCAATAGCATCTATTTTAGCTTTATCAACTTCAATACCTCTTTCAGAAACTTTATGCCCCAAGATAATACCTTCATTAACCATAAAGTGGCACTTCTCCCAATTCAAGACAAGATGAGTTTCTTCACATCTCTGCAAAACTCGGTCAAGGTTGCTTAAGCAATCATCAAAAGAAGTTCCGTAAATGGAGAAATCATCCATGAAAACCTCAACAATCTTTTAACAAAAGTAAGAGAATATAGCAGTCATACATCTTTGCAAGGTAGCAGGTGCATTGCATAGACCAAAAGGCATATGTCTATAAGCAAAGGTATCGAAAGGGCAAGTAAAAGTAGTTTTCTCTTGATCCTCTTTTGAGGCAGGTATTTGAGAGAAACCAGAATAACCATCTAAAAAGCAAAAAAGAGTAATGTTTGGATAGTCTTTCTAGCATTTGATCAATAAAAAGGTAGAGGGTAATGATCTTTTCTAGTGGCTTTATTTAATTTCATAAAATCAATTACCATTCTATAACCTATAACAATTCTTTGAGGAATCAATTCATTCTTATCATTAGGAACAACGGTAATACCTCCCTTCTTAGGGACGCAATGAACGGGACTTACCCATTGACTATCAGCAATAGGATAAATTATACGTGCCTCCAGAAGCTTTAGTATTTCATTTCTTACCACTTCTTTCATCTTAGGATTTAACCGTCATTGGTGATCAACAACTGGTTTAGCATCTTTCTCCAATTTAATTTTGTGCTGACATAGAGTGGGACTAATGCCCTTAAGATCATCAAGAGTATATCCAATAGCGACACAGTGCTTCTTCAGAGTTTTCAATAATTTCTTTTCTTCACGCTCTGAAAGGTTAGCACTAATAATAACAGGATATATCTTCTTTTCGTCAAGATAAGCATATTTCAGAGTATCAGGTAATTGTTTAAGCTCAAACACGGGATCACCCTTGGGTGGAGGATGATCCCCAAGTATTTCAACATGCAAATTCTGTTTCAAAATAGGTCCTTAATTAAAGAATACTTCATCTATTTCCCTTCTTTCATTCATAAACATATCATTTAATTGGTCTAGCAAATATTGTTCTAAAGGATCATTAGGAGGCATGGCAATAGAAGCAAGACCAATAATTTCATCCTTACTAGGCAATTCTTTATCATGGGGTTGTCTATGAAATTTAGAGAAATTAAAATCATGAGACATATCCCCTAAACCAACAGTAACAATATCTTTCTCGCAGTCTATCTTAGCATTAACAGTATTCAAGAAGAGTCTACCAAATATAATGGGACAAAAATTATCTTGTGGGGAAGCAAGAACAATAAAATCAGTAGGATATTTTATCTTCCCACACAAGACTTCAACATCTCTAACAATCCCAATTGGTGATATAGCATCTCTATTAGCAAGCTTAATAGTAACATCAATATCTTCTATCTCAGCAAGTGCAATATCATTCATAATTTCTTTATATAAGGTATAAGGAGTTACACTCACACTAGCACCCACATCACATAAGCCATGATAACAATGATCTCCTATTTTAACAGAAATGACAGGCATGCCAACAACGGGTCTATGTTTATCTTTCATATCAGGTTTAGCAATCCTAGCAGCTTCATCACAGAAATAAATAACATGCCCATCAATATTATCAACCAAGAGATCTTTAACCATATCAATACTAGGTTCAAATTTAATTTCCTCAGAGGGTTTGGGTGTTCTAATATTACTTTTGCTGACCAGAGTTGAAGCTTTAGCATGATTCTTTATTCTAACATGGAATGATGGTTTCTCAATATAAGTAGTAGGAACAATAGGATCAACATTTTAAGTAATAGTTTCTTCTTCAACTTTAATGGGTTCAACTACTTTAACTTCAATGGGAGGATGATATTTGAACCACTTCTCCTTGGGGAGATCAACATGAGTAGCAAATGATTCACAGAAAGCCGAGCATAAAAGTTTTGAATAATAATTTCTTTGCAATAAATCACATTTGAGTTCAATATCCTTCTTCATATAGGAACCAATACAAGAAGTATCCAGCATGGATCGATGATTATGAGAAACCCGAGCATAAATTTTTTGAATAATAATTTCTCCTGAGAGCTCATGATTGGGGCATGAATATAACATTGACTTAAGCCTCCCCCAAGCTTGAGCGATACTTTCTCCTTCATGAGTCAAAAAATTATATATATAATTCCGATCACGATGAACCAGATGCATAGGATAAAACTTCTGATGAAATTCCAATTTCAATCGGTTGTAGTTCCATGATCCAATATCATCCAATAGCCTATACCATGTCAATGCATTTCCCTTCAAAGATAAAGGGAAGACCTTCTTCTTGACAACATCCTCGGGCTTACATGCAAGCTTAAATAATCCACAAACTTCATCCACATACATTAGGTGCATATCGGGATGTAATGTTCCATCTCCTACATAAGGATTAGCTAGCAGTTTCTCTATCATACCCAAAGGAATTTCCTAATAAATATTTTCAGTAGGTGCAGTAGGTTGAGGAGAAACTCTTTGTTCTTCTGAACAAGGTGAAGATACCCCGAACAAGCCCCTCAAAGGATTATTTTCATAGTACGAAGTGACAGTAAATTTCAGCACACTATATAATCATTTCCTTACCAAATTCCACTTACCAAAGGCGCTTCACTCCCCGGCATTGGCACTAGAAAAGAGTCTTGATGACCCAAAAGTATAGGGGATCTATCGTAGTACTTTCTATAAGTAAGAGTGTCGAACCCAACGAGGAGCAGAAGGAAATGATAAGTGGTTTTCAGCAAGGTATTCTCTGCAAGCACTGAAACTATCGGTAACAGATAATTTTCTGATAATATAAATCGTAATGGGTAACAAGTAAATAAAGTAACTAAGGTGTAGCAAGGTGGCCCAATCCTTTTTGTAGCAAAGGAAAAGCCTGGAAAAACTCTTATATAAAGCAAAGCGCTCCCGAGGACACATGTGAATTGTTGTCAAGCTAGTTTTCATCATGCTCATATGATTCACGTTCGTTACTTTGATAATTTGATATGTGCGTGGACCGGTGCTTGGGTGCTGCCCTTCCTTGGACAAGCCTCCCACTTATGATTAACCCCTCTCGCAAGCATCCGCAACTATGAAAGAAGAATTAAGGTAAACCTAACCATAGCATGAAGCATATGGATCCAAATCAGCCCCCTAACGAAGCAACACATAAACTAGGGTTTAAGCTTCTGTCACTCTAGCAACTCATCATCTACTTATTACTTCCCAATGCCTCCCCCTAGGCCCAAATAATGGTGAAGTGTCATGTAGTCAACATTCACATAATACCACTAGAGGAGAGACAACATACATCTCATCAAAATATTGAACGAATACCAAATTCACACAATTACTTATAACAAGACTTATCCCATGTCCTCAGGAACAAACGTAACTACTCACAAACCATATTTATGATCAAGATCATAGGAGTATTAATTGTCATTAAGGACCTAAAAATATAATCTTCCACCGGATAAACCAACTATCATCAACTACAAGGGGTAATCAACACTACTAGCAGCCCACAGGTACCAATCTGAGGTTTTGGGACCAAGATTGAATACAGGAGATGAACTAGGGTTTGAGAGGAGATGGTGCTGGTGAAGATGTTGATGGAGATTGACCCCCTCTCGATGAGAGGATCGATGGTGATGACGATGGCGACGATTTCCCCCTCCCGGAGGGATGTTTCCCCGGTAGAATAGCTCCGCTAGAGCCCTAGATTGGTTCTGCCCAGGTTCCGCCTCGAGACGGTGACGCTTCGTCCCGAAAGCTTCCTTCTAATTTTTTCCAGGTCAAAACACACCATATAGCCAAAGATGGGCACCGGAGGCCTGCCAGGGGGCCCACAAGGTCGGGGGCGCGCCTAGGGGGTAGGGCGCACCCTCCACCCTTGTGGCTGGCTGGTGGCCCCCCTCTGGTACTTCCTTCGCCCAATATTTTTTATATATTCCAAAAACATGCTCAGTGAAGTTTCAGGACTTTTGGAGTTGTGCAGAATAGGTCTCTAATATTTGCTCCTTTTCCAGTCCAGAATTCTAGTTGCCAGCATTCTCCTCTTCATGTAAACCTTATAAAATAAGAGAGGAAAGGCATAGGTATTGTGATATAACGTGTAATAACAACCCATAATGCAATAAATATCAATATAACAGCATGATGCAAAATGGACGTATCAGTAGGTATGATGGACTCATTTGGCACAACTTGGTTCAAGGAGTTTGGGTGCACAAGCAGTATTCCCACTTAGTACAGGGAAAGGCTAGCAAATAGATTGAGAAGCAACCAACCAAAAAACAAAAACTATCATAAACGAGCATTACACATAACTAACACCGAATAATGCACCACAAGTAGGATATAACTTCATTGCATAACCATTGACTTTCATGCTTGCATAGGGAATCACAAATCTTTACACCAATATTTTTACTAAAGCATAATTACTCACCAACATGACTCACATATTACTATCTCCATATCTCAAGACTATTACAAGGAATCAAGTTTACAATATCAAATGATCTTCATGAAAGTTTTTATTATATCCCCTTGAATATCTATCACTTTGGGACTAATTTCATATCTTACCATTGCTACTAACAAGCTCTCAAAAAAAATTAAGTGAAGCACAATAGCATAAATATTTCTTCAAAATTTTCAACTCTCAAAATAATATAAGTGAAGCATGAGAGGATATTTCTTTAAATTTTTACCAACTCTCAAAATAATCTAAGTGAAGCATGAGAGTATTTCTTCAAAATTTAGACCACCATTGTGGTCAAAAAGATACAAGGGAAGCACTAGAGAAATTCCATAACTCAATTTTTTTTCCAGTGAAGCACATAGAGCAATTGTAACAAATCATATCATCATTATGGCTCTCTCAAATAGGTGTGTCCAACAAGGATGATTATGGCAAACTAAAAACCAAAACCAAGCAAAACTCATGATATGCGACGAATAAAAATATAGCTCCAAGTAAAATTGCCGATAGTCGTTAGAAGAAAGAGGGGATGCCTTCCGGGGCATCCCCAAGCTTAGTTGCTTGGTACTTCCTTGAATATTGCCTTGGGGTGCCATGGGCATCCCCAAGCTTAGTTGCTTGGTACTTCCTTGAATATTGCCTTGGGGTGCCATGGGCATCCCCAAGCTTAGGCTCTTGTTGCTCCTTATTCCTTCATCCATCACACAAAACTTAACAAAACCTTTGTGAGATCCGTTAGTATAATAAAGCAAATTACCACTTTAAATACTGTTGCAAACCCATTCATATTTTATTATTGCATTATACCTACTGTATTCTAACTTTACCATGGCTTATACCCCCTGATACAATCCATAGATTCATCAAAATAAGCACACAATGCAACGAAAACAGAATCTGTCAAAAACAGAATAGTCTGTAGTAATATGTACTTTAACCATACTTCTATAACTACAAAAAACATAAAAATAGTACAATGTAGGCAATTCATATATTAATCATGTGTAAAAAAATCTGAATTTTATCACGCTCCAGTGAATTTTAACAATTCTGCTACTGGACGCAAAAGTTTTTGTTTTCCAACAGGATCAAATCAACTATCACCGAACATAATCCTAAAGGCTTTACTTAGCACAAACACTAATTAAAACATAAAAACACAATCGTAACAGTAGCATAATTGTGTAAACACACAAGAGTAGAAAAAAATTGAAAAATTTATTTTATTTATTGGGTTGCCTCCCAACAAGTGCTATTGTTTTATGCCCCTAGCTATGCATAATGCATAGATTCAAGTGTTGTCATCTTTAGTTTCCAATTCCTCAATTACACAACTATAATTTCTAGGAGTTCTAGCACATATATTTTTGATAATCAAAGTCCTAGGAGCAAAATCAAGAGACATATTTTTATAAATTGGTTCTTTTATCAAATCTACGAAATTGGGGTGAACTTTAGTCATCTTAAGATCTTCGTGGTTGCTACTAGAAGTGTCACCCTTGTTCTTAGAAGCATATGTAGACTTGGTATTCTTACTAGAAGGAGTCTTTTCAATAGTTTGAATGGAACAAAAAGCAGAACTCAAGTTACTAAAAAGTTCTTCCAACTTATCAATTCGAACATGGATCTTTTCTACCCTTTCATTAACTACGAGTCTTTTCTCTTTTAGTGTTTCAAGAGTATCTCCTATCTTTGACCCAATCCGATTAGCAAGATTATGGATCCTTTTATCCAAATTTTCAATATGCTCTTCAGTGAGCATTTTCTTTTCAATAGCATCCAGCCTTTGCATAACATGCTCAAGAGTAAAAATAGTTTCATTGATAATGATTTGTGGCAATCCCACTAAATTTCTCATAGCATTAAAAGCATCCATAGAGGGACACGTCAAGAAATTCCCTCCGGTAATAGTGCCAAGCACAAATCTATGCCAAGTAGTGATTCCCACATAAAAATTACGAAGAAGAATGGTAGTAGATTGCTTACGGGTTGATCTATTATGAGTGTTGCAAATCCTATACCAAGCATCTCTTAAATTTTATCCTCCCCTTTGTTTAAAATTGAGAAATTCATTCTTAGGGGTGCACGAGGCAAAGGAGGAGCTATCCATAGCGATAAAGTGGGCAAACAAACAAAGAAGCAAGCAAGAAAATGACAAACGACAAATATTTTTGTATTTTTTGTAAAAACTTTTTAGAAGTGGGGGAGATGAAAACGAGAGGCAAATGGCAAATAAAGTAATTGCAATGTGATGAGAGTTTATGCGTAGATAGTTGATAGATGTTGATGATGTCTCCCTGGTAATGGCGCCAGAAAATTCTTCCTGCTTGCTTGTATCTGCGTTGGTAATTCCCCGAAGAGGAGAGGATGATGCAGCACAACAAAGGTAAGTATGTCCCTCAATTATGAAACCAAGGTTATCAATCCAGTAGGAGAACCAAGCAACACTATGTAAACAACACCTGCACACAAACAAGAAATACTTGCAACCCAATGCGTAAGAGGGGTTGTCAATTGCTCCTCGATATTGAGATAGATTAAATTGTATGAGATTTGATAAATAGATCTAACTAAAACACAAAATAAAATAAATAAAGAATGAGTTCATTACAGTACCTTGAAGTGGTGTTTTCTTTTCTTTCGCTAACAGAGCTCATGAGATTTTCTATTTTGAGTTTTGTGTTGTGAAGTTTTCAAGTTTTAGGTAAAGATTTGATGGATTATGGAACAAAGAGTGGCAAGAGCCTAAGCTTGGGGATGCCCATGGCACCCCAAGGTAAAATTCATGGACACCAAAAATCCTAAGCTTGGGGATGCCCCGGAAGGCATCCCCTCTTTCGTCTTCGTCTACCAGTAACTTTACTTGGAGCTATATTTTTATTCACCACATGATATGTGTTTTGCTTGGAGCGTCTTGTATGATTGCTTTTTAGTTTACCACAATCATCGTTGTTGTACACACCTTTTGAGAGAGGATCACATGATTTGAAATTTATTAGAATACTCTATGTGCTTCACTTATATCTTTTGAGCTATATAGTTTTTGCTCTAGTGCTTCACTTATATCTTTTAGAGCACGATGGTGGATTTGTTTTATAGAAACTATTATTCTCTCATGCTTCACTTATATTATTTTGAGAGTCCTTTAGAACGACATGGCAATAATAAAAAACTTTCATATAAGTGCATTGAATTCTATGAGAAGACTGATACTTGATAATTCTTTTGAGATATGGATATGGTGATATTAGAGTCATGCTAGTTGAGTAGTTGTGAATTTGAGAAATACTTGTGTTGAAGCTTGTGATTCTCGTAGAATGCACACATGGTGAACCGTTATGTGATGAAGTCGGAGCATGATTTATTTATTGATTGTCTTCCTTATGAGTGGCGGTCGGGGACGAGCGATGGTCTTTTCCTACCAATCTATCCCCTAGGAGCATGCGCGTAAAACTTTGTGTCGATAACTAATAGATTTTTGCAATAAGTATGTGAGTTCTTTATGACTAATGTTGAGTCCATGGATTATACGCACTCTCACCCTTCCACCATTGCTAGCCTCTCTAGTATCGCGCAACTTTCGTCGGTACCATAAATCCACCATATACCTTCCTCAAAACAGCCACCATAACTAACTATTATGGCATTTCCATAGCCACTCCGAGATATATTGCCATGCAACTTTCCACCGTTCCGTTATTATGACACGCTTCATCATTTTCATATTGCTTGCATGATCATGTAGTTGACATCGTATTTGTGGCAAAGCCACCGTTCGTAATTCTTTCATACATGTCACTCATGCATCATTGCACATCCCGGTACACCGCCGGAGGCATTCACATAGATTCATATTTTGTTCTAAGTATTGAGTTGTAATTCTTGAGTTGTAAGTACATAAAGTGTGATGATCATCATTATTAGAGCATTGTCCCAAGTGAGGAAAGGATGATGGAGACTATGATTCCCCCACAAGTCGGGGTGAGACTCTGGATGAAAAATAATAAAAAAATAAAAAAAGAGAAAAGAGGCCAAAAGAAAAAAAAGAAGAAAGAAGGCCCAAATAAAAAAATGAGAGAAAAAGAGAGAAGGGACAATGCTACTATCCTTTTTCCACACTTGTGCTTCAAAGTAGCACCATGTTCTTCATATAGAGAGTCTCCTATGATATCACTTTCATATACTAGTGGGAATTTTTCATTATAGAACTTGGCTTGTATATCCAATGATGGGCTTCCTCAAAATGCCCTAGGTCTTCGTGAGCAAGCAAGTTGGATGCACACCCACTTAGTTTCTTTTGTTGAGCTTTTATGTACTTATAGCTCTAGTGCATCCGTTGCATGGCAATCCCTACTCACTCACATTGACATCTATTGATGGGCATCTCCATAGCCCCTTGATACGCCTAGTTGATGTGAGACTATCTTCTCCCTTTTTGTCTTCTCCACAACCACCATTCTATTCCACCATAGTGCTATATCCAGGGCTCATGCTCATATATTGCGTGAAGATTGAAAAAGTTTGAGAAAATCAGAAGTATGAAACAATTGCTTGGCTTGTCATCGGGGTTGTGCATGATTTAAATATTTTGTGTGGTGAAGATAGAGCATAGCCAGACTATATGATTTTGTAGGGATAACTTTCTTTGGCCATGTTATTTTGAGAAGACATAATTGCTTAGTTAGTAGGTTTGAAGTATTATTATTTTTATGTCAATATTAAACTTTTATCTTGAATCTTTCGGATCCGAACATTCATGCCACAATAAAGAAAAATTACATTGAGAAATATGTTAGAAAGCATTTCACATCAAAAATTCTTATTTTATCATTTACCTACTCGAGGACGAGCAGGAATTAAGCTTGGGGATGCTTGATACGTCTCCAACGTATCTATAATTTTTGATTGCTCCATGCTATTATATTATATATTTTGGATGTTAATGGGCTTTATTTTACACTTTTATATCATTTTTGGAACTAAGCTACTAACCGGAGGCCCAACCCAAATTGTTGTTTTTTTGCCTATTTTAGGGTTTCGAAGAAAAGGAATATCAAACGGAGTCCAAACGGAATGAAACATTCGGGAACATGATTTTCTCAACAAACGTGATCCAGGAGACTTGGAGTGGCCGTCAAGAAACAAGGGAGGAAGGCACGAGGCAGGGGGGCGCCTACCCCCTAGGCACGCCCTCCACCCTCATGGGCCCTCCGTTGCTCCACCGATGTACTTCTTCCTCCTTTATATATCCACGTACCCCCCCAAACATCCAGGAGCACCACGAAAACCTAATTCCACTGCCGTAACCTTCTGTACTCGAGAGATCCCATCTCGGGGCCTTTTCCGGAGCTCCGCCGAAGGGGGCATTGATCACGGAGGGCCTCTACATCAACTCCATGGCCTCTTCGGTGATGTGTGAGTAGTTTACTTCAGACCTATGGCTCCATAGTTATTAGCTAGATGGCTTCTTCTCTCTCTTTGGATCTCAATACAAAGTTCTCCTCGATCTTCTTGGAGATCTATTCAATGTAATCTTCTTTTGCGGTGTGTTTGTTGAGATCCGATGAATGGTGGGTTTGTGATCCAGATTATCTATGAACAATATTTGATTCTCCTCTGAATTCTTTTATGTATGATTGGTTTATCTCTGCAAGTCTTTTCAAATTATTAGTTTGGTTTGGCCTACTAGATTGATCTTTCTTGCAATGGGAGAAGTGCTTAGCTTTGGGTTCAATCTTGCGGTGTTCGATACCAGTGACAGAAAGGGAACCGACACGTATTGTATTGTTGCCACCGAGGATAAAAAGATGGGGCTTATATCATATTGCATGAGTTTATCCCTCTACATCATGTCATCTTCCTTAAAGCATTACTCTGTTCCTACGAACTTAATACTCTAGATGCATGCTGGATAGCGGTCGATGTGTGGAGTAATAGTAGTAGATGCGGAATCATTTCGGTCTACTTGTCTCGGATGTGATGCCTATATACATGATCATACCTAGATATTCTCATAACTATGCTCAATTCTATCAATTGCTCGACAGTAATTCGTTTATCCACCGTAATACTTATGCTCTTGAGAGAAGCCACTAGTGAAACCTATGGCCCCCATGTCTATCTTCCATCATATTAATCTTCCAACACTTAGTTATTTCCTTTGCCATTTATTTTACTTTGCATCTTTATCCTAAAAATACCAAAAATATTATCTTATCATATCTATCAGATCTAACTCTCGTAAGTGACCGTGAAGGGCTTGACAACCCCTTTATTGCATTGGTTGCGAGGTTATTATTTGTTTGTGTAGGTGCGTGGGACTTGGGCGTGATCTCCTACTGGATTGATACCTTGGTTCTCAAAAACTGAGGGAAATACTTACGCTACTTTGCTACATCACCCTTTCCTCTTCAAGGGAAAACCAACACAGTGCTCAAGAGGTAGCACAACACTTATCAAGGAATTTATTATTGACAACGTAAATAATTTTTTTCATTTCAGGACTGGGCATCTCTATTACCTGCCACACTCTTGTGCAATGACAAGTGAATAAACACTCATACCAAGAATAACCTACCTAGCATGGAAAATATTGTCCTCCCCTTGCCGCTTCATCAGCAGTACGGGCAGACAAAAAGGAAATTCGTTTTGAAATTTAGAGTTGGCACATACAAATTTACTTGGAACAACATGGAAATACCGCATATAGGTAGGTATGATGGACTCATTTGGCACAACTTGGTTTAAGGAGTTTGGATGCACAAGCAGTATTCCCGCTTAGTACAAGGAAAGGCTAGCAAATAGATTGAGAAGCAACCAATCAAAAAATGAAAACTATCATAAACGAGCATTACACATAACTAACACCAAATAATGCACCACAAGTAGGATATAACTTCATTGCATAACTATTGACTTCCGTTCATGCATAGAGAATCACAAACCTTAACACCAACATTCTTACTAAAGCATAATTACTCACCAACATGACTCACATATTACTATATCCATATCTCAAAACTATTACAAGGAATCAAGTTTACAATATCAAATGACCTTCATGAAAGTTTTTATTATATCCCACTTGAATATCTATCACTTTGGGACTAATTTCATATCTTACCATTGCTACTAACAAGCTCTCAAACAAATTTAAGTGAAGCACAAGAGCATAAATATTTCTTCAAAATTTTCATCTCTCAAAATAATATAAGTGAAGCACGAGAGGATATTTCTTTAAATTTTCACCAACTCTCAAAATAATCTAAGTGAAGCATGAGAGTATTTCTTCAAAATTTAGACAACCACTATGGTCAAAAAGATATAAGGGAAGCACTAGAGCGATTCCATAGCACAAAAAATTTAAGTGAAGCACATAGAGCAATTCTAAAAAATCATAGCATCATTATGGCAATCTCAAATAGGTGGGTCCAGCAAGGATGATTATGGCAAACTAAAAATCAAAACAAGCAAATACTCATATAATACAAGATGCTCCAAGCAAAACTCATGATATGCGATGAATAAAAATATAGCTCCAAGTAAAATTGCCGATGGTCGTTAGAAGGAAGAGGGGATGCCTTCCGGGGCATCCCCAAGCTTAGTTGCTTGGTACTTCGTTGAATATTGCCTTGGGGTGCCACGGGCATCCCCAAGCTTAGGCTCTTGTTGCTCCTTATTCCTTCATCCATCACACAAAACTTAACAAAACCTTTGTGAGATCCGTTAGTATAATAAAGCAAATTACCACTTTAAATACTGTTGCAAACCCATTCATATTTTATTATTGCATTATACCTACTGTATTCTAACTTTACCATGGCTTATACCCCCTTATACAATCCATAGATTCATCAAAATAAGCACGCAATGCAACGAAAACAGAATCTGTCAAAAACAGAACAGTCTGTAGTAATATGTACTTTAACCATACTTCTATAACTCCAAAAAAAACTGAAAATAGTACAATGTAGGAAATTCATATATCAATCATGTGTAAAAAAATCTGAATTTTATCACGCTCCAGTGAATTTTAACAATTCTGCTACTGGATGCAAAAGTTTCTGTTTTCCAACAAGATCAAATCAACTATCACCGAACATAATCCTAAAGGCTTTACTTGGCATAAACACTAATTAAAACTCAAAAACACAATCATAACAGTAGCATAATTGTGTAAACACACAAGAATAGAAAAAAAAGTGAAAATTTTATTTTATTTATTGGGTTGCCTCCCAGCAAGCGCTATTGTTTTATGCCCCTAGTTAGGTATAATGCATAGGTTCAAGTGTTGTCATATTTAGTTTCCAATTCCTCAATTACGCAACCATAATTTCTAGGAGTTCTAGTACATATATTTTTGACAATCAAACTCCTAGGAGCAAAATCAAGAGACATATTTTTATAAATTGGTTCTTTTATAAAATCTACGAAATTGGGGTGAACTTTAATCATCTTAAGATCTTCGTGGTTGCTACTAGAAGTGGCACCCTTGTTCTTAGAAGCATATGTAGACTTGGTATTCTTACTAGAAGGAGTCTTTTAAATAGTTTTAATGGAAGAAAAAGCAGAACTCAAGTTACTAAAAATTTCTTCTAACTTATCAATTCGAACAAGGCTCTCTTCTACCCTTTCATTAACTACGGGTCTTTTCTCTTTTAGTGTTTTAAGAGTATCTCCCATCTTTGACCCAATCCGATTAGCAAGATTATGGATCCTTTTATCCAAATTTTCAATATGCTCTTAAGTGAGCCTCAGTGAGCATTTTCTTTTCAATAGCATCCAGTCTTCGCATAACAAGCTCAAGAGTAAAAATAGTTTCATTGATAATGATAGGTGGCAATCCCACTAAATTTCCCATAGCATTAAAAGAATTTATAGAGGGACACATCAAGAAATTCCCTCTGGTAATAGTGTCAAGCTCAAATCTATACCAAGTAGTTATTCCCACATAAAAATTACGAAGAAGAATGGGATTAGCACTACAAAAAAAGACACATCCGTGACATTTTGGGCCGAACGAATTTTTTTGTCATGCTTATGACACTTCTATGACGATAATTGTGATAAAACCTGGTATCATCATAGATGTGGTGGTGTCCTACTTCTATGACAAAAAATCATGATAAAGAATGGGCTTTTCATCCTGGGCCGGCCGGAGACACAGCTGCATGATATTCTTTGGGCCGTCCATGACGGAAAAAACCATGGTAGAAGCGAGGGCGAGGAAAATATCAGGGAGTTCCCGCTTACGGTGGGTGGTCAGGGGCCGAGCGATGCACGTTTCTCTCGTACACGTACATGCGTGGGTGCAAGGCGTTGGGCTCTAACTGAACCCGAGCAAGGCGTTCGCCTACTGAACCAGAGCGATTGCACTGCAGGCTACGCGTTACTGAACCCGAGCTATCGATCGATGGTTGTTAACTAAACCCGATCGAGCGATTCCTTCGCCACACTGCTGCTAACTGAAGCCGATCGATGCTGCCTCTGGATGAACAATGAGCGTTGTTGGGGGGGGGGGGGGGTTGGATGCATAGTTCCCGGTGGGTGTTGTATGAACAGGACCACATGGTAGTAGAGGCCATTGCCGCTGGATGAATAGGACCCCAATCGAGCCGGTTGGGGGTGGGTGAACAGGACGCCGTGGAGGGCTGGTTGAATAGTAGCTGGTGGAGGGTTGGATGAACAGTAGCCCGTGGAGGGGTGTTTGAACAGGACCCTGTGGAGAGGGCTGGTTGAACAATAGCCGGTGGAGGAGCGGTGGAGGCTTGATGAACAAGAGCCCGTGGATGAAAAGTTGCAGGTGGAGGCTGGAGGAGGTCGACGGTGGATGAACAATAGCCCGTGGAGGCTGGAGGAGGTCGACGGTGGAGATGAACAGTATCCCGTGGAGTCCTGTTTTGTGGTACGCCACACCCCTCCCGATGAACAGGACCCCCGTTTCTACCATAGCGCTCCAACACAAGTCCGTTTCCTCCATGTGGTACGCCACACCCCTCCCGATCAACAGGACCCCGTTTCGACTGTAGGAAGTCCAAGAGAAGTCTGCTTCCTCCGATTTGTGGTATGCCAGACCCCTCCCAATGAATAGGATCCTTTTTCGACCGTGGCCGGTCGAACACAAGGCTGTTTCCTCCGTTCTGCGGTACACCAGGCCTCGTTTCGATCAGCAGTTCCGTCCAAGCCGGTAATACGTCTCCAACGTATTTATAATTTATGAAGTATTCATGCCAATATATTATCATTCTTGGATGTTTTACAATCATTTTGTAGCAACTTTATATCAATTTTTGGGACTAACCTATTGACTCAGTGCCTAGTGCCAGTTGCTGTTTTTTGCTTGTTTTTTACATCACAAAAAATCAATATCAAACGGAATCCAAACACCGTGAAACTTTTTGTGGATTTTTTTGGGCCAGAAGACTCCCGATGGGCCAAAGCAACACCTGGGGGGTGCCCCGAGGGGGCACAACCCACCACGGCGCGCCAGGCCCCCCTTGCGCGCCCAGGTGGGTTGTGCCCACCTCGGTGACCTCTCGTACCCCTTCTTTGCACTATAAATTCCCAAATATTCCGAAACCCCTCGGGGTTAACATAGATCAGAAGTTTCGCCACTACAGGCCTCCGTAGCCACCGAAAACCAATCTAGACCCGTTCGGGCACCCTGCCGGAGGGGGAATCATCTCTGGTGGCCATCTTCATCATCCTGGCAGCCACCACGATGAGGAGGGAGTAGTCCACCCTCGGGGATGAGGGTTTGTACCAGTAGTTATGTGACCAATCTCTCTCTCTCTCTCATGATCTATATCATGGGCTTTGTTAATATAGTTGGATCATATGATGTTTCTCCCCTCTATACTCTTGTTGTGATGAATTGAGTCTTTACCCTTTGAAGTTTTGTCTTGTTGGATTGAATATTCAGATATGAGAACACATGATGTATGTCTTGCGGTATGAATACTTGAGGTGACAATGAGTTATCATATTGATTCACTTGATATGTGTTTTGGCATTCAACTCGTGGATTCCCGCGGTGATATTGGGGTAATCTATACATAGGGGTTGATGCACGTTTTTATTATCTTTTCTCTGATAGAAACTTTGGGTTCTCTTGGTAGTTCTTTGTGTGGATTGAGTATTATGAATATGAATATGCTTTGGTGTTATTCTAGTATGAACTCTAGGATAGATCGAACGGAAAAATAGCTTTGCATTATTTTAATATGAACTCTTGAATAGATTGAGTGGAAAGAATAGCTTTGAGGTGGTATCGTACCCTACAAACAATTTCTATCTTTTGTTCTGCGCTAAGAGGAATTCGGGAGTGATTCTTTGTAGCATTTTTAGGGATAATTATATGATCCAACTATGTTATCACTGTTGAGAGATTGCACTAGCGAAAGTATGGACCCTAGGCCTCATTTTTAAGCATTGCAATACCGTTTTTGTGCCCGTTTACTATTTGCTACCTTTCTGTTTTTATTTATTCAGATTATAAAATATATTTCTACCATCAATATTACACTTTTATCACCATCTCTTCACCGAACTAGTGCACCTATACAATTTGCCATTGTATTGGGTGTGTTGGGGACACAAGAGATTGCTTGTATTTGGTTGCAGGGTCGTTTGAGAGAGACCATCTTCATCCTACACCTCTCACGGATTGATAAACCTTAGGTCATCCACTTGAGGGAAGATTGCTACTGTCCTACAAAACTATACGCTTGGAGGCCCAACACGTGTCTACAAGAATAAAGTTGCGTAGTAGACATCAAGCTCTTTTCTGGCACCATTGCCGGGGAGGTGAGTGCTTGAAGGTATATCTTTGGATCTTGCAATCGAATCTTTTAGTTTCTTGTTTTATCACTAGTTTGGTTTATAAAAGAAAACTACATAAAAAATGGAATTGAGGTTGCATCATACTATTGATCATCTTTATAGTATCTTTCTTGAAAATGATGGTTTGGAAAATTGTGCTCAATTGTTAGAAGAAGAAGTCAATAAAATGTTTGGCACAAAATATTTGAATGATCAACATGATTGCAATGTTGTTAGTATAAATTCTTTAAAGGACAGACCCAGTGCATAGAAGCTCCCACACAAGGTGGGGTCTGGGGAGGGATTATAGGAACCTAGTCTTGCCCCTGCAAAGTGCAATGCAGAGAGGCTGGTTCGAACCCAGGACCTCTTGGCACAAGTGGGAGGACTTCACCACTGCGCCAGGCCTGCCCTCTTGTTAGTATAAATTCTTTGAATATCCAAAATGCTAATGATGATTGCACAAGTCATGACAAAAATGTTTCTTATAAGCATGTCACTTTTGCGGAGTGAATTGGGACTGCAATTGCACACCAAAAAGGGAAGATAGATTTTGTAAGAAGCATAAATATTTAGAAACGAAAATTTCGCAAGAGAGGCTAGATGATTGTGCTGAAAGATTTAATTTTTTCACCATCCTTGTGAACTTTGCAATGAATGTGGTCATTTAAATCTCCAATGCAAATTATTTCATGATCAAATCGTCTCCAAAAATTGTGATAACTTGATTACCCTTGAGCATCATAAAGAGCTTAGTCTTCTTTTGGGGTATGAAGAGATGAAATGTATAACTAAGGGTATTCCAAAATTTAATCTCGAGAGATTTCTTGATTTTGATCTAGAGGAAATCTATATGTTTTGTGCGGTAAATTGCATTGAGAATCCTTATATTGCCAACTATCTAAAGTCAAGAAAACAAATAGAATATGAAGAGAGTACTAATGAAAGGGAAAATATTTCCCAATACCCTCCTAGTGTTTATTATGATGAATTAGGTACGAGGAGGATCTTCCTATCCAACCAATCTCTTCAATAAGAAGCTTGAAAATATTAATTAAACCCACACATGATGTGGTGAAGAAGAAGAAAAGAAGAAAGAATAGAGGTAAAAAGGTATCTCTCCCAAATAATGTTGCTCATATCACCATTGTGCCTCATGAAAGTGAATCAAATATGTTGATGGAGGATGAGATATTGAGTATGATTTTGTGATACCTACTACTTTTTGTAATGATTATGATTGGGAACACAACGATATCCCTTATGATCTTGAAAATCTTTTTAGTACTTGCTTGGAAGAATATGATAATAATGTTTGCTATGCTATTGGTGCCATTCATGCTATTGATATGATTGTGATGATATGCAAAACCACAAGCTTGGGGATGCTATGTTTAATGAGTATGATATGTTTGAAGATTTATTTGCTGGAAATCATGCTTGTCCTAAGCTTGGGATGCTTTGCTTAATGATTATGATCCTTTGATTCCTACTACTTTTGATAAGAAAATTTATTATGATGATAGCATGCCTCCTATTTATGATGATTATATTGATGAAAGCGGGTTTGGAAGAGTGTCAACTCTAGGTAGTAGTGATCCCACTTGAGGGAGTCCTGGATTAGGGGGTGTCCGGATAGCCAGACTATAACCTTTGGCCGGACTCTCGGACTATGAAGACACAAGATTGACGACTTCGTCCCATGTCCGGATGGGACTTTCCTTGGCGTGAAAGGCAAGCTTGGCAATACAGATATGTAGATCTCCTCCCATTCTAACCGACTCTGTGCAACCCTAGCCCTCTCCGGTGTCTATATAAACCGGAGGGTTTTAGTCCGTAGGACGAACAACAATCATACCATAGGCTAGCTTCTAGGGTTTAGCCTCTTTGATCTCATGGTAGATCTACTCTTGTACTACCCATATCATCAATATTAATCAAGCAGGAGTAGGGTTTTACCTCCATCAAGAGGGCCCGAACCTGGGTAAAAACATTGTGTCCCTTGTCTCCTGTTACCATCCGCCTAGACGCACAGCTCGGGACCCCCTACCCGAGATTCGCCGGTTTTGACACCGACATTTGTGCTTTCATTGAGAGTTCCTCTGTGTCATCACCTTTAGGCCCGATGGCTCCTCCGATCATCAACAACGATGCGGTCCAGGGTGAGACCTTTCTCCCCGGACAGATCTTCGTGTTCGGCGGCTTTACACTACGGGCTAATTCGCTTGGCCATCTGGAGCATATTGAAAGCTACGCCCCTGGCCATCAGGTCAGATTTGGAAGTTTGAACTACACGGCCAACATCCGCGGAGACTTGATCTTTGACGGATTCGAGCCACAGCCGGGCGCGCCGCACTGTCACGATGGGTATGACCTAGCTCTGCCGCCGAACAGTACCCTAGAGGTCGCGCCCGCATCAGCTCCGACCCTTAGCTCGGAGCCAACTGCTCCGATCGAGGACGGGTGGCTAGACACCGCCTCAGGGGCTGCAGTCTCAACGGTGATCGAGCCGAACACCAGCCTCATCCTCTGCGAAGCCCGTGACTCCAAGGTGCCAGACTCTTTTCTGGACTCCGAACCTTCCACGCCCCTGCCAATCGAATCCGATTGGGTGCCGATCATGGAATTCACCGCCGCGGATATCTTTCAGCACTCGCCCTTCGGCGACATTCTCAATTCACTAAGGTCTCTCTCTTTGTCAGGAGAACCCTGGTCGGACTATGGCCAACAGGATTGGGTTGCGGACGACGAAGAAATTCGACGCCCACCCACCACCCACTTCATAGCCACTGTTGATGATTTAACCGACATGCTCGACTTCAACTCCAAAGACATCGACGGTATGGACAATGATGTAGGAGACGAACATGAACCAGCGCCTATAGGGCACTGGAAAGCCACCTCGTCATATAACATATATATGGTGGATACACCCAAAGAAGGCAATGGCGACGGAACAACGGGGGATGACCCCTCCAAGAAGCAACCCAAGCGCCGGCGTCAGCGGCGCCGCTCTAAGTCCCTCTGAAGCAAAAATGGTGATGCCGGCACGGGAGATAATAACACCCTGGACAGTGCCGAAGACAATTCCCTCCAGCAAGATTCAGCGCAGGAGGATGGAGAAGCCAGCCCCCCTGAGAGAGCGGCAGACAGAGAAGAAGAGGATGATAATTACATGCCTCCCTCTGAAGACGAGGCAAGCCTCGGCGACGACGAATTTGTCGTGCCTCAGGATCCCATCGAACAAGAGCACTTTAAGCGCAGGCTTATGGCCACGGCGAGTAGCCTTAAGAAAAAACAGCAACAACTTAGAGCTGATCAAGACTTTCTAGCCGACAGATGGACGGAAGTCCTTGTGGCCGAGGAATACGAACTCGAACGCCCCTCCAAGAGCTACCCAAAGCGCAGGTTGCTACCCCGTTTAGAGGAGGAAGCACTTAAGCCTACATCACCAGCGCATGATGCGGCTGACCGGCCACCTCACGGCCGCGACAGAGAGTCCTCCCGGCCCTCCACTCAAGCCGCACCCCGGCATCGCTCAAAAAATACCAAGGCACGGGGAAATGCACTAGACCTGCGAGATATGTTGGAAGATAGGGCAAGGCAAACAAGATTGATCTACGGATCGCACGGGCGCCCCACGACACGAGACGATAACCGTCACACCGGATACAGTAAATCCGGCCGGGCCGAACACAGCAGACAAAGCTCATTTGAGCTACATAATGATATAACCCAGTACAGAGGCGCCGCACACCCACTATGCTTCATAGATGAAGTAATGGATCATCAAATCCCAGAGGGTTTCAAACCCGTAAACATTGAATCATACAATGGCACAATAGATCCTGCGGTATGGATCGAGGACTATCTCCTTCATATCCACATGGCCCGTGGCGATGATCTACATGCCATCAAATACCTCCCACTCAAGCTTAAAGGACCAGCTCGGCATTGGCTTAACAGCCTGCCAGCAGAATCAATTGGTTGTTGGGAGGACCTGGAAGCCGCATTCCTCGACAATTTCCAGGGCACTTATGTGCGAACACCAGACGCCGATGACCTGAGCCACATAATTCAGCAACCAGAAGAATCTGCCAGACAATTCTGAACACGGTTCCTAACCAAGAAAAATCAAATCGTCGACTGTCCGGATGCAGAGGCCCTAGCAGCCTTCAAGCATAACATCCGTGATGAGTGGCTCGCCCGGCACATTGGACAGGAAAAGCCAAAATCTATGGCAGCCCTCACGACACTCATGACTCGCTTTTGCGCGGGAGAAGACAACTGGCTGGCTCGTAGCAATAACATGACCAAGAGCCCTAGTAATTCGGATACCAAGGACAATAATGGCAGGTCGCGTCGCAACAAGCACAAGTGCCGCATTAACAGCGACAACGCTGAAGATACGACAGTTAATGCCAGATTCATAGGCTCTAAGCCCGGTCAGCGGAAAAAGCCATTTAAGAGGAACACTCCGGGCCTGTCCAGTTTGGACCGTATACTCGATCGCTCATGCCAGATACATGGCACCCCCGAAAAACCAGCCAATCACACCAACAGGGATAGTTGGGTGTTCAAGCAGGCCGACAAGTTAAATGCCGAAAACAGAGACAAGGGGCTGCACAACGACGAGGACGAAGAGCCCCGACCGCCGAACAATAGTGGACACAAGGGCTTCCCCCCACAAGTGCGGACGGTGAACATGATATACGCAACCCACATCCCTAAAAGGGAGCGGAAGCGTGCACTCGGGGACGTATACGCGTTGGAGCCAGTCACCCCAAAGTTCAACCCATGGTCCTCCTGCCCGATCACTTTTGATCGAAGGGACCACCCCACTAGCATCCGCCATGGCGGATTCGCCGCATTGGTTCTAGACCCAATCATTGACGGATTTCACCTCACTAGAGTCGGACGGCGACAGCAGCCTGAACTTGCTTTATCAGGATACAGTGCGGAAAATGGGCATAGATCCCTCAAGGATTAAACCCACAAAAACAACCTTTAAAGGCGTCATACCAGGTGTAGAGGCCAACTGTACAGGCTCAGTTACACTTGAAGTGGTCTTCGGATCCCCGGATAATTTCCGAAGCGAGGAGTTAATCTTCGACATAGTCCCGTTCCGCAGTGGCTATCACGCACTGCTCGGACGAACCGCATTTGCAAAGTTCAATGCGGTGCCACACTATGCATATCTAAAGCTCAAGATGCTAGGCCCTCGAGGAGTCATTATGGTCAATTGAAACACCGAACGCTCTCTCCGAACGGAGGAGCACACGGCGGTCCTCGTAGCGGAAGTACAAAGCAGCCTCTCAAGGCAATTCTCCAGTCCGACTATTAAATGCCCAGACACCGTCAAGCGCGCCCGGAGTAACCTACAACAAGACTGCTTGGCACGTTCCGAGAAAGCGTAGCAATACGGCCCCAACCCCAGCCCTCACGAAATTGTGAAATCAGTACTACGCGTACATAACTACGCTCTGAAAATACCATGGGCACAGGGGGAGGGGCACGACCACGGCACGCCCAAAAATGCGGCTCAACCGCACTAGGGGCTCCCAATTTTTTCATTATTTCCTACTTTCAGGACTCCACTCTTCAGAAGGCCTGTCCAGCAGTACAACCGCCGAACACACGATGCAACAACCAAGGAGGCAGAAAGCTACGTCGAATTCCCAGGTGGTCTCTATAACGAGCAAAATACCTGTCTTACATACCGTCTCGCAGCTCGCCCCTAGAGGAGGACATGTCAAATAGTCCCATCTCTTGCTTATCGCACTATTTGTATCATTCTGCTTTCACAGCAGCCTTTTAAAATAAACAATGCTTAGCTTCAGCTTATTATTGCATTCTCTATTCATTTATTTTTCAATACATATGTTCAGTTATGACATTTAGCACCCGTACACTTTGGTATGGTCCATACGCCAGGGGCTCAAGCACCCCATAATACGGCGTGAGAAGTCCGAACACTTTCACAAAGTGCGGCCCTCCAAACTTATAGCATTATATGCATCAGCTCTGAATCATGTCTTTGGTCAATAGTTGGGTTTGCCCGGCTCCCATGTTTTGGTACTTTACATTCCGCTATATCGGCTAAGGTAGCGCTGGGAGAACTACTGCGATTGTGCCCCGGTTGAGCTGGGCTAAGCACCTCAATAGAGAAAGCTAAAACTGACTGTCATGATCGGGCGAGAGCTGGTCGCTGTTCGGGAGGTTTCGAGTCCCTAAAGACTTATGCCGCTTAGAGAGAGGAGTCGGCTTTGTCCGGCCTAGGCGTGTATAGCGCCCCGAACTCGGTCTTCCGAACACTAGGGGCTTCGCCAAAATTTAAAGTTATAGAATTCTCTGGCTAAGTGAGAGTGATAACGCATTATAGTCCGATTGGCTTGTTCGTTGTGCTGAGCACCTCCCTCGAAGGACCCAAGAATGGGAAAAGAGTGCTCAGGTTTATCCCGAACACCCCAGCAATCGTGGCACGGGGGCAGAAGCCGACGACTCGCCATCTCTCAGACTCGATAAACGGCCGCATAGAAGGTAATATTTTAAATTAAAACAAGCTTTGCATAGCGCATATGAACAAGTTTTCAGCGCACAGGATAAAACGAACAAGTTCACTCAAATATTACATCTTTGGAACATTCGTCCGCCACAAGGCGGTCGCCCTTCAGGACGCCCTCATAATACATCTCAGGGTGGCGATGCTCCTTGCCCTGCGGTGGCCCGTCCTTCACAAGCTTCTCCGCATCCATCTTGCCCCAGTGCACTTTAGCACGGGCAAGCGCCCTACGGGCACCTTCGATGCAGACGGAGCGCTTGACGACTTCAAGCCACCGACAGGCATCCACCAGCCGCCTCACTAGCCCGAAGTAGCTCCCAGGCAGGGCCTCTCCAGGCCACAGCCGAACTATAAGGCCCTTCATGGCCTGTTCGGCCACCTTATGGAGCTCGACCAGTTGCTTCAGCTGGTCGCTCAAGGGCACTGAGTGTTCGGCCTCAGCATACTGAGGCCAGAACACCTACTCCGTCGAGCTGCCCTCCTCGGCCCGGTAGAAGGCGGCGGCATCAGACACGCTACGGGGCAAATCTGCGAATGCTCCTAGAGAGCTCTGGATTCGGGTAAGTAACAAGTAATTCACTTTCACGTGCTTGCTTTGCATAAAGAATGCCTTACCCGCCACTATCTTCTTCATCGCCTCAACTTCCTGGAGGGCTTTCTGGGCTTCGGCCTTGGCAGACTTGGCGCTTTCAAGGGCCGCGGAGCTCGGACTCTCGCGTCTTTGAGTCAAACTCCAAACTCTCATGTTTTTCCATGAGAGCCTGGAGCTCTTGCTGCACCTCGCCAATCCGCGCCTCATGTTTCTCCCGCTCGGTGCGCTCCATGGCCGCCTTCTTTTTGGCCTCGGAAAGCGCTTGCTTAAGGGTTGCCACCTCAGTCGTGGCCCCTAGGACACCAATAGCGATCCTGTCATTTTTTGCAACTGCATCTTTTTAAATATACTCCACAAGGTATTACTTACCTTCTTTTTCCTCGAGCTCCTTTTTAGCAAGGCTGAGCTCTTGCTCGGACCGCTCGAGGCTCTGCTTCAGCGCATCCACCTCCACAGTCAATGCGGCAGAGGCCAGCAGTGAAGCCTGCAAACGCATATTGACTTAATTATGTTAGACTCCTGCGAATGTTGTTAGATCCTCTATTCGGCTTTTCTTTCTGAACGCCAAACAGAGCATCAGGGGCTACTATCTATGCGGTAACATTTTCACATATTTTTCACATACCTCAAAGCCTGTTAGCAGGCTGGCACAGGCTTCAGTCAGCCCGCTTTTGGCAGACTGAACCTTCTGGATCACCGCACTCATAATATTGTGGTGCTCCTCGTCGATGGAGGCGCCGTTAAGCACCTCTAGCAAATTATCCGGTGCCTCCGGTTGGACGGAGGTCACCAATGTCGTAGGCTTGCCCTTCTTACTAGGGGGCCGCCTGCCGGACTTCGGAACCATTGAAGGTTCCGGTGCGGTGTCCGGCCCAGGGCCGGACTTGGAGCCCTTGGGTTTTTCCCCTTTGCGCCTGGAGTCCGGGAGGTCGCCTTGCGGCGCCTCCAGGACCACCTCCTCCTGGCTTGGAACCTTTTGGGACAACACCTCGGCGTCGTCCGTTGGGCGGGGGGAGGTAGCAGTCGAAAGTGAAAAACTATTCACATCCGACGAATCCAGGAAGCCGCTCGACGACACGTCGAGCCGGGCTTTGGGCAGACTGCATAATTATATTCAGCGTCAGGAGAAGCTATGCAATAAAGGAATGCCATGAGTCACTCAAGTATCCGAATACTTACGATTTTGCCAGGGGATTGGCCCTGAGCGGCCACTCCTCTTCGCCGTCGTCGGCATTGGTGGAGTAGTCCGTAGGGAGGGTCCTCCCTTTCTTGGATCCTCCGGCCTCCCCAGTTGGGGAGGCCTTCCTTTTCTTTTCTCCCCCTGCTGGGGAAGAAACCTCTCTTTCCTCCTCCTCGTCTTCGTGGGAGGAGTGAGCCTCGGAGTCATTGGACGATGAGTCCGACTCCACCGGGCGCCGGGAACTCTTCCGGGTTCCCATGGCCTTCTTCTTGGCCTTCTTCTCCGGCACCACGTAAGGTGCCAGAACCAGCAGCTCCGCCAAGCGGGCATCCGCTGGGTCTATGGGCAAAGGAGCCAGACAGTTGATCTATTCGGCCGTCCTCTGCCAGTCCTGTCAAAGGCATGGGGGCTTAGATCCCGCATAGAGTCAAACTATGAAAGACAAATATCCTGTAAGAGGTAAAAATAGCTTACCGCGTTGGCTTGATGCTGCGCGCTGAATCCGCGATCCTTGGTAGCGGATGCGGGAGCCTCGACGCCCTTGAATAGCACCTTCCAGGCATCTTCGTACGTTGTGTCGAAGAGCCTGCTCAGAGTTCGGTGCTGGGCCGGGTGGAACTCCCACAAGCTGAAATCCCGTTGTTGGCACGGGAGGATCCGGCGGATGAGCATGACCTGGACTATGTTAACAAGTTTGAGCTTCTTGCTCACCAGGTTTTGGACGCATGTTTGGAGTTCGGTCAGCTCTCCTTTTTTACCCCACGGCAGGCCCTTCTCTTTCCAGGAGGTGAGCCGCGTAGGGATTCCGGATCGGAACTCGGGGGCTGCGACCCATTCAGGGTCACGCGGCTCGGTGATGTAGAACCACCCCGATTGCCACCCCTTTATGATCTCCACAAAGGAGCCCTCGAGCCATAGGACGTTGGGCATCTTGCCCACCATGGCGCCTCCGCACTCCGCCTGGCGGCCGCCCACTACCTTCGGCTTGACATTGAAGGTCTTCAGCCATAGGACGAAGTGGGGCTGGATGCAGAGGAAGGCCTCGCACACGATGATGAACGTCGAGATGTTGAGGATGAAGTTCGGGGCCAGATCGTGGAAGTCCAGGCCGTAGTAGAACATGAGTCCCCGGACAAATGGGTGGAGAGGGAAGCCTAGTCCGCGGAGGAAATGTGTGAGGAACACCACCCTCTCATGGGGCCTGGGGGTGGGGATGAGCTGCCCCTCGTCTGGGAGCCAGTGCGCAATGTCGTCAGACAAGTACCCGGCTTTACTCAGCTTCTTGATGTGTCCCTCCATAACGGAGGAGACCGTCCACTTGCCTCCCGCTCCGGACATGGCTGGAGAAGGTTGAGGTGGGGAATGCGGACTTGGGCGCTGGAGCTTGAGTGCGTGAAAATGGATGCGCAAGGGAGGAAGAAGGCGTGGATGGAAAGGCGGATCCTTATCCCCTTATATGGGCGGACGAAACTATGCGTCCCCACCAGCCTGGTAAAACTCGCTTATCTCCCAAGTGCCGTAATCAATGGTGCGGTTGGGTTACCCACGCCCGTATTGATGAGAATCTCGGGATAAGGGGACACGATCTCTGCTTCGACAAGACGTGCCAAGGAAACTGCCTCACAAAACGCGCTGAGGTGGGACATTAAAAACGGTTCAAATAAAGGCTTGGCTGTGGCGTGATGACACGCTGCGGAATACATCAACAGATTAGATTTGTGTAAATATTATTCTCTCTACGACAATATGTGGAACTTATTTTGCAGAGCCGGACACTATCCTTGTGTTCAAAATCTTCTATGAAGTATCCGGAGGAGGAACCCGCCTTGCAATGCCGAAGACAATCTGCGCGCCAGACTCGTCGTCATTGAAGCCTGGTTCCGGGGCTACTGAGGGAGTCCTGGATTAGGGGGTGTCCGTATTTGGCCGGACTCTCGGACTATGAAGACACAAGATTGAAGACTTCGTCCCGTGTCCGGATGGGACTTTCCTTGGCGTGGAAGGCAAGCTTGGCAATACGGATATGTAGATCTCCTCCCATTGTAACCGACTCTGTGTAACCCTAGCCCTCTCCGGTGTCTATATAAACCGGAGGGTTTTAGTCCATAGGACGAACAACAATCATACCATAGGCTAGCTTCTAGGGTTTAGCCTCTTTGATCTCGTGGTAGATCTACTCTTGTACTACCCATGTCATCAATATTAATCAAGCAGGAGTAGGGTTTTACCTCCATCGAGAGGGCCCGAACCTGGGTTAAAAACATTGTTTCCCTTGTCTCCTGTTACCATCCGCCTAGACGCACAGTTCGGGACCCCCTACCCGAGATCCGCCAGTTTTGACACCGACACCACTATTTTGGAGGGTGTTGAATCTTGTTACATCCATTATGCATCCACTATTTTGGAAGAGGTTTCAATTGACTATGACAATAAAGTTGCTATCTATGATGATTATTATGATGACATCTATGCCATAAAGAGTGATAAATATTCTATTCTTGTGCATCATGAAAAGAGTGTTGTATGTGATAGTTATATTGTTGAATCCATTCATGATGTTTCTGAAAATTATTATGAGGAAGGAACTTATGCTCTTACCTACCTCAATAATATCAAGTTTCTTCTCTATGTGTTGATTGTTTTGAAGTTGCACTTGTTTTGCCTTCCTATGCTAGTTGATTCTTGCTCCCATGAGTTGTTTGCTCACAAAATCCCTATGCATAGGAAGTGGGTTAGACCTAAATTTGCTAGTCATATGCTTCATGATGCTCTCTTCATGTTTCAATTCTTATCTTTTATGCGAGCATCATTGAAATCATCATACCTAGCTTAAAAGGCACAAAAAAAGCGCTTGTTGGGAGACAAACCAACACTTTTACCTACTGTTTTTGTGTGTTCACATGATTATGCTACTGTACTAATCATGTTTTATAGCTTTTGTTTCAATAAAGTGCCAAGTAAGACATTTGGGATGACCTATGGTGATAGTTGATTTGATCTTGCTGAAAAACAGAAACTTTTGCGCTCAGGAAAAAAATCTTATTTTTAACAGAAGTGTGATAAAATTCTGATTCTTTTTGTAGAAGATTAATAGACAAAATTTTCAGGTTGTCCTAATTTTTCAGAATTTTTGGAATAGCAGAAGTATGGTTGGAGTACAGATTACTAAAGATTGTTCTGTTTTTGACAAATTCTGTTTTCAATGCATAGCTTGCTTGTTTTCAAGTTTCTATGGCTTATATTAATCAATATAAATTGTGGAAATGTTATGCTACAGTAGGCATTGTGTGAGAAAAATTATGAATCTTGACTTTGGTAGTACCAAAAGTGAAATGGTTTGCTCTTTATCATACTAACCTATCACACAAAGTTCCGTTAAGTTTTGTGTGATTGAAGTTTCCAAGTTTTGGGTGAGATGTCGATATGAGGAGAATAAGGAGTGACAAGACCCTAAGATTGGGGATTCCCGAGGCACCCCAAGGAAATATTCAAGGAAGATCCAAGCAACTAAGCTTGGGGATGCGCCGGAAGTCATCCCCTCTTTCGTCTCCAACATTATCGGTAACCGCACTTGGAGCTATGTTTTCATTCGTCACATGATATGTTTTTTGCTTGGAGAATCATTTTATTTTGCTAGGATTTGCTTGCTGTTATTTATAATAATTTTTTGCATCTTTTATTTCAATAAAAGTGGCAATGATAGCCTTTGCCATGCTTATTTTGCAAGTATACATGTTGCTGTTTGAAAACAGAAAGTTTAGCGCTGTTGCAAAAATTCCCTAGAAACATCAGAATGCGATAAAATGTTGAAACTTTTTGAAAAATAAGCTCTGGTAAATTTTATACAGTGTGGTAAATTTTCATAAATTTTGGAGTTTAAGAAGTATTGATACTCTTGCATTCTTTACAGACTGTGCTGTTTTGGCAGATTGCTGTTATGTTTGCATTGTTTGCATATGTTTGCTTGTTTAATGATTCTATTTGAGGATAGGAGTATTAAATATGCAGAGGAATTTAGTATGCAATGTTTAATAATAATTTTTGTGATTTGCTACAGTAGATAATGATAAGGTTTTTGCATTGGTTTATACTAACTTATCTCACGAGTTCTTGTTGAGTTTTGTGTGGATGGAGCTTTGAGATTTAGGAAAACCGTGATATGAGAGGAATTAAGGAGACACAAAAGCTCAAGCTTGGGGATGCCCAAGTCATCCCAAGATAATATTTCAAGAAGTCTCAAGCATCTAAGCTTAGGGATGCCCCGGTAGGCATCCCACCTTTCTTCTTCAACAATTATCGGTTAGTATCGGTTGAGCCTAAGTTTTTGATTCTTCACATGAGGTGTGCTGTCCTTGGAATGTCATTTTACTTTGTTTTGCTTGCTGCTTTAATAAATTTCTTAGATCTGAAAGTTTTTAAATAAAATAGAGTCCTCAAATCGTTGCCAGGAGGCTAAGTAAGTGACATTCACATCCCATCAACGAAGCTCTTTTTTATGTCTTTTACTCATGTGCTTCACTTATATCCTATGAGTAAATTGTTGAATAAATTGAATGTCATGAAGTTGAAATCATATCATGCCTAGTGGTAGCCTCACATTGGGTTCAGAAAGTGAAATCTTTTGAGGCTTGACAATCACAATATTGGTCATACAAGCAATTCCCTAATAATTAGTATAAGGAAGATAAATTTCACATATAAATACACTATCATGGAAATATTTTGTGACTGTGAGCGCCCATAAAAATATTATATGCCAAAATTGTTGACGTTGGACAAGGAAGATAATGTAATGGTTTATGTTTTTTCATATTCACATAGAAGTTATATTGTCATAGATCCTTCAACATGTGGTGCTTGCCCCCCATCTTTGCTAGCCAAAAATTTCCGCACCAAGTAGAGATACTACTTGTGCATCTTAAACCCAAATCTTATTTTTCAAGAGTCCACCATACCTACCTAAGGATTGAGCAAAATCCTTCAAGTAAGTTGTCATCGGTGCAATAAGGCAATAAAAATTGCTTCTAAAAGTGTAAGGTCATTTAGTGTAAGAAAAAATTGAGCGTTGTACGAACTTGTGATGGTAAAGCAATAAAAGTGACAGACTACATAATAAAGGTTGCTATCACAAGGGGCAATATAACGTGACGTTCTTTTTCACTAAGGGATTGAGCATACAAACAAATAAGCGCATGGCAACCTCTGCTTTCCTCTACGAAGGGCCTATCCTTTACTTTTCAGTATTTACTTTTATGCAAAGAGTCAAAGTATTCCTCTCTATTCCTTTTTATTTTCTCTTTTGGTAAGCATCATGTGGCGAGGAAAGATCTAGGCACATATGTCAGTTGAATATGGGTAGCATGAGTTATTATTGTTGACATCACCCTTGAGGTGAATACATTGGGAGGCAAAACAATAAGCCCCTATCTTTCTATGTGTCCGGCTGAAACGTTTTGCTCATGTGTATGCGGTGAGTGTTAGAAATCATAGAAGACTATATGATGGTTGAGTATGTGGAGCTCTTACTTAAACTCTGTTGAATAAGTTGAATTGCAATTGCTTGGTGACTAAGAACATAGGTTGTTGGGTTTCAAGAGAATTCATTGTTTGAACCTTAACATGTGAATTGGTTGCCACGATAACATGAGAAGTTTTATAATAAAGAATTGCTGTTATGATGCTAGGAAAAGTGATTGAAATTATCATTGATCAAACTTATGCACTTTGCTAGCATTCACACTTCAGAAATTATTTCTTTTATCATTTACCTACTCGAGGACGAGTAGGAATTAAGCTTGGGGATGCTGATACGTCTCCAACGTATCTATAATTTATGAAGTATCCATGCCAATATATTATCATTCTTGGATGTTCTACAATCATTTTATAGCAACTTTATGTCACTTTTTGGGACTAACCTATTGATGCAGTGCCTAGTGCCAGTTGTTGTTTTTGCTTGTTTTTTACATCGCAGAAAATCAATATCAAACAGAGTCCAAACACCACGAAATTTTATGTGGATTTTTATGGGCCAGAAGACTCCCGATGGGCCAAAGCAACACCTGGGGGGGGTGCCTCGAGGGGGCACAACCCACCAGGGCACGCCAGGGCCCCCTGGCGCGCCCAGGTGGGTTGTGCCCACCTCGGTGGCCTCCCGTACCCCTTCTTTGCACTATAAATTCCCAAATATTCCGAAACCCCTCGGGGTTAACCTAGATCAAAAGTTCCGCCGCTGCAGGCCTCTGTAGCCACCAAAAACTAATCTAGACCCGTTCGGGCACCCTGCCGGAGGGAGGAATCATCTCCGGTGGCCATCTTCATCATCCCGGCGGCCACCACGATGAGGAGGGAGTAGTCCACCCTCAGGGCTGAGGGTTTGTACTAGTAGCTATGTGTCTATTGTCTCTCTCTCGTGATCTATATCATGGGCTTTGTTAATATAGTCGGATCATATGATGTTTCTCCCCTCTATACTCTTGTTGTGATGAATTGAGTCTTTACCCTTTGAAGTTTTGTCTTGTCGGATTGAATATTCAGATATGAGAACACATGATGTATGTCTTGCGGTATGAATACTTGAGGTGACAATGAGGTATCATATTGATTCACTTGATATGTGTTTTGGCATTCAATTTGTAGATTCCCGCGGTTATATTTGGGTAATCTATGCATATCGGTTGATGCACGTTTTTATTATCTTTTCTCCAATAGAAACTTTGGGGTCTCTTGGTAGTTCTTTGTGTGGATTGAGTATTATGAATATGAATATGCTTTGGTGTTATTCTAGTACGAACTCTAGGATAGATCGAACGGAAAAAATAGCTTCGTGTTATTTTAATACGAACTCTTGAATAGATCGAGTGGAAAGAATAGATTTGAGGTGGTCTCGTACCCTACAAACAATTCCTATCTTTTGTTCTCTGCTAATAGGAACTCGGGAGTGATTCTTTGTTGCACTTTGAGGGATAATTATATGATCCAACTATGTTAGCAGTGTTGAGAGATTGCACTAGCGAAAGTACGGACCCTAAGCCTCATTTTTAAGCATTGCAATACCGTTTTTGTGCCCGTTTACTATTTGCCTTGCTGTTTTATTTATTCAGATTATAAAAATATATTTCTACCATCAATATTACACTTTTATCACCATCTCTTCACCGAACTAGTGCACCTATACAATTTGCCATTTTATTGGGTGTGTTGGGGACACAAGAGATTGCTTGTATTTGGTTGCAGGGTCGTTTGAGAGAGACCATATTCATCCTACACCTCTCACGGATTGATAAACCTTAGGTCATCCACTTGAGGGAAAATTGTTATTGTCCTACAAAACTTTGCATTTGGAGGCCCAACACGTATCTACAAGAATGAAGTTGCGTAGTACACATCAGCCAGTTGGCTCCTGATGAACACGACATATTCCATTGCCTCCCGATGAACACGACGCATTCCGTTGCTTCCCCATGAACACGACGACGACACAGTTTCTCTCTTCCGACCTAGCCATGTACATGAGCCCTGGCCATACGTATGCTCGAGTAGGCGTTCGAGACCCCGCCCCTATGTACGTACATGGCCGTATTTACTTTCTTGCACCCTGGCTGGACATACGTATACATGCTACGTGCGCGCCTATACTATGACACATGCGCGCCTATACTACGACACGTGCCCTTGCTTACACAGCCACGGTTCATCGCTGCAGCCTGCAGACAGACCAATCGTATGCACGTACACGTTCGCGACCAGAATGACAATGCTACGTACGCTTCGACCAGGTGGGTCCTGACTGTCAGGCACTTCCTTGCATGTGAAGATGTAGCTGGTTGGTCCTAGCAGTCAGGGGGAACGTTTCTTCGTGAAATACTGTCGCCCATCCAGTGGGTCCCTGTTGTTGGGTGGAGGAATAATTATTTTGCGCGTAATAAGGAGGCACTTCCTTGCTCCTACCGTGGACCCAGCTGTCAGCCTCTCCACGTACAGTACTCTTCCGATGGAAGTCGTTCCTTGACCACGTTGACCACGCCATGTCGAGAGCACCAAGGCGGTGGATGGCGGCGAGGCCTAGGAAGGGGACGACGTGGAGCCGGGGAAGACACGACAGTGGATGCCCACGCGGATGGGAGTACATGGGTTGACTGGTTTGCTACGGTGTGAGGCTGCCGTCGCCGGAGAATAACAGGAGGTGTGGGTGAGTATAGAGGGATGGCATGGCCAGCGGTGGCAGCACAACCGGACATGGGAGGCAGGAGCAGGCGGCACGACCGACGCTGGTTTGGGCGGCTAGAGCAAGAAGACCAGAGGTTGAAGAAGCACTGCGGCCGTTGGATGGACATCGTATGGTCACTGGAGCTAGAATCGTTCATATTGACTAAGTTGACAAAGCCCTCCATCCCCGTCAACTTAGTAGGCCCACAAGTCAGCCTCACACTATGGTGGGTCCTAGCTAGCAGGGGGAGTATTCATTTTTTGTGCATAATAAGGAGGCACTTCCTTGCGTGCGAAGATATAGCTAGCGGGTCCGAGCTGTCAGCGGGGGAACTTTTTTTTTTTGCAAAATACAGAGGCCCTTCCGGTGGGTCCCAGCTGTCAGGTGGAGGAATCATTATTTTGCTTGTAATAAGGAGGCATTTCCTTGTGTGCGGCCATGGACCTAGCTGTCAGCCTCTCCACGTACCGTCCACTTCCGATGGATGTCATTCGTTGACCACATTGACATGCTGCGTCGAGAGCACCAGGGCGGTGGATGACATCGAGGCCTAGGAAGGGAATGACACGGAGCCGAGGAAGACGCGGCAGTGGATGCCCATGCTGAGGGGAGTACGAGCGCTGACTGGTCGGCTGCGGGGTGAGGTTGACGTCGCTGGAAAATAACAACATGTGTGGGTGGGTAGAGGGATGGCCTGGCAGCAGCACAACCGGCCACAGGAGGAGGGAGCAGGCAGTCCTGCCGACGCTGGTTTGGGCGGCTGGAGCGGGAAGATCAGAGATTGAACAAGCACGGCGGCCATTGGATGGACATCCAACAGTCACTGCTCTATGTTGACTAAGTTGACAAAGCCTTGCGTACGCGTCAAAGTTTTTTAGGACAGCATCATCATGAACCTAGTAGGCCCAGAAGTCAGCCTCCAAATCTGTGCAAAACAGCATACAACCCATTAGCCATTATTTTTTAATAATTTATAGCCCGTTTACTAATTCTTAAGGATATTTTGGAGCCCATATTCTTTTTATTAGCATTACAGACCATATATTCTGGGCACTGCTAAAAAATTCAACGAAATATTTCATATTTCGGTGGGGTCCGAACTCTTTTAATCACGAAATTTCGAGTCACGTTAAAAATAACTTTAAAAAAATTATATCAAAATAAAATTCAAAAAAAATCTCCGCCAAAAAATGAATGAAATTTAAAATATTTACTAGCAAGATGCCCGTGTGTTGCACGGAACATGAAGATGCATTTGTATGAGTAGTTTATCTTGTGGGAGAAAAGGATGAACGAGGGAAGGCCTTATCTACAAATGTGGAGAGGAGTGCGGGTAAATTGTCATAGTTTCCTTCCTATACGTTAGATATAGATCGGATGGCCTATATTGCTGGATGGCAGGCACACCATCATCACCAACTCTGCTTTTTATAAGAGTGGAGAAATCCAGAAAAAACAATATTTTAATGTAATTACCGGTTGGCTTTGGTTTAAAAATTTACAGCCCATTTCTTACTACTTACATATCCCTCCTCGTCTTGAAAGATTTGTGGCCCAGCAGGGCTGAGAAAAGCAAGTAGGCCTCGGTTGGGTATTCTCAAAAAAAGAACTGGGCTAGCCATTTTCAGAAAGAAAAAATATATCAACTGGGCTCGTCATGTGCTTAAATAAAAGCGTAAGCATGGGCTAGACGGGCCACAGCCCCCGCACAACATGCAGTTGCGCTCTGTCTCTAAAACTAAAAAACAACTGGGCGAGCTGTTGCGTCCCTGGTGTTATTCGCTCGTTGTGTAATTTTCTCATTTGTTGACTACATTGACAATGGTGTGGGACCTAGTTGTCAAACAATTAGGAGGAAGTATTTTTGGCCTTGTAGGAGTAATAACAAGGCACCTGCTTGCGTAATGCAATGACCCTGGTGGGTCCCTACTATCAGCCTCTCCACGTATAGTCATCTCCCGATTCCTCTCAGTTGTTGACCATGTTGACAACGCCAGACGGCGGCGGGCACAGCGAGCGAACCAAGGCGGAGAACAACATCGAGGCCTTGGAAGGGAACGGACCGGAGCAGTGGAAGGTGCGGCAGTGTAGTGGCAGGCGGAGGGTACTACAAGGGCAAAAACATGTAACTGAAGCTTACAAACAGTAAAAAAAAGCCCAAGGATTAATTGTTCATCAAATTTAGACAAGACCCAGATTGAACATGGCAATAACATCTAACCCAACCAGTCTTTTTTGCAGTCACAAACAAATGGATCGGTCTGATCCATAAAATCAACATCATGTGCAAATTTTTTTTTGAGGATGACTACAAGTTATTGTAAATAGAAGCCGAACACGTTCAGAAGCCCATTTTCCACCTAGAACTTCTTTTTTTCTATTTAACATGTCCGTCCATGAGAAATCTCTTTACGAAAATCTTAAGCCTCATGGACAATAGTAACCTCACATTCACCAGGAAGAATGTGACAAAGCTTCTGTTTGCCTGGTTGGATGCATATCCATCCATCGTTATTGTCCTCAAACGAAAGTCATGAGAACTGAGAAAATCCTGGTGCTTATTACGCCACCGATTGGTTATACGTTTTTCTCCATGTGGTAGCAGTGCCTAAGTAGACATGAAGATTGAAAATAGTTAAGTTCTGAAAAAAGAGTATGTCGAAAGAGCGACAACTGAATGATTAATTCTAGTACCATATATATAGGCTTTCAATGTGCATGAAATCATCACCTCTATATAAATTCTCCAGAGATCGAAAGCATGGAAGCAAGCCAATAATTATGTTCAGATCAAAACTAAACATTCTGACATATAAGACCTTGATAGAATCCAGTAGCATTGATAGGATATCCATGGAAGAACTCCTCATTAAGCATATAACATAATATTAGTACCCAAAGTGTACTCCAAGATGATATAAAACTTATGCGCACAAATGAAAAATGTAGCTTATGATTACAAATGTGTAGATGATAATATACGGCACCTGAAAAAGTGAGGAGCCAAACACCAACTTCCTGTGATCATTAAACGGATCATGAATTACACCCAAGGTCTCCAGTTTGGGCGCAGAGACGACAATTATTTGTGAAGGTTTATAACAATCATCAAGGAGCAACCTTTGAAGTGAAGGGGCATCTTCGATGATGAGCTGCTGTCCTTCAAAACAAATTCCAATGCTTTTAAGGAATTTATTTGGAGACAACTGATAGGGATTTCTATTCCCAAAACAATCAGCAAGCACTCCAGGGCAGGGCAACTGGAGTGGATGATGCTGTGCAGTGAGGTCTCCGATAGATAAACCACCACAAGCTAAAGTTTTTTTAGCAGTGGGAGTCGAAGCACTTGTACCAGATCATCTGGTAGATGGCACCGGGCAAGGTGGCGGTGTGGAGAGAGGAGGAAAACCGCGAGATGGACAACGATGGTGTGGGCACGAATTCTTGGTGTGCCCGTGGTAATGGTAGAACTCAAACTGATGGATTTTTCCAAATTCAAGGGATGTCAGCCAAGCGTCCACCATGCCGGGTATGGACAGCAGGCAGCATGTCGGGATGCAGAGGTGTTGAACAGGGCCCTGCTGGTGAGAGGAGACGGTGGCTCTGAGGAGATCAAATTCAGGAAGGACATATATCTGACGACAGTCAACATTGAGGGGCGCGGTGCACCTTAGAGAGCGCCACCGAGTTGAGAGGACTTGTGTGCGGCAGCAATCCTTGGTGGGGAGAAGCGAGATGATCTCCTCAAGGATGACGTCCGGGAGATTGCTAATGCGGCCCACCGGAGATTCTACCGGTTCCTCATATCCGGGTGGGGAGGGGGCTCACCGCTTCTCCCCGCGTTGTCGGGTGCGGGATCTACAACCGGTGTCGCCGCTAGCGGGAGCCTCATCTTCTTGGCGTTGGGGCCAACCGCCTCCATTTTCCTTGTGGGCGTCGTGTCGAGCTCACGGGTTTGAGCAGAGTAGCCAGAGATGAGCCTAGTGGCAGTGCGAGTGGGGTAGAAGGAGGGCTAGGGTTTTCTGTAGGAGTGGAAGAAGAGGAGCAGGCGTTTTCTGTATGAGTGAGGAAGAAGGTGAGCAGGGGTTTTCTAGATGAGTGAGGAAGATGGGGAGCGGGGGAATTGGGGGGAGATGGAAGCGGGAGAGCGAGCTGTAGTATAAGTGGAAGCGAGGAGGAAGGAGGGTTTTTCTGGGATCGCCCCCTCTTTAAGAAATATGGGCTTCTCCTCGCAAGAAACAAAAACAAATGGGCTTTAAGATGTATAGGCTTTTCTATCGGCCTAGTCGGCTTCCCGTGTTTCGTACTGGAGGGCCTTGAGCTAGAGGCAGTCCGAGACACTCTCCAACTTATTGCCCATTTGAAAGAAAAAAGAGACGCCTCCATCTTATGGCTACTCATCGGTAACCTTTTTCAACTTGGCATCCACCAAATTAGAGGATGCGGTACTGGATGCAGACACTCACATTGGTCGCGTAGCACAGCAAAGTGAGGTGTCAAATAATAGGCCTGCAATATACTTACTAGACTGTGAAGGTTCACAGGCTAGTCAACATTCACATTAAACTAAGCTTCAGAAGATACGGTATGCATACTAACATTCAGAAGAACAAAAGTTTAGCATGTTTCTGCATCTTAATGATTCACCATACTATAACCAATGCAAAGTTGTGAGAAGGTGTGGAAATAAAAAAAATCGGTCGATGCTTCTCTGAGCAAAGGGCGTCCCTGCGCACGCATTAATTTCCTGGGCATGCTTGTTTCTTCTCAATGTTGAGAGCACTTTGAGCATGTTGGCAACTCCACATCTAGCTAGCTGCCTCATCTTGCAATTGATGCTAACACATTTGCAGCAAACACATGAGGCAATAGAGATGACTCAACATGAGTCCATATTGTGCAGTTCCCCTGAAATCATCTTCACTGTCCTGAATATGAAAAGATAGGAAAACAATAGCTATACTTAAACGGTGTTGCAAAACAGTATCACATATCAATAGCTCGGCATGACAAAACACGATCATCTGTATGAAGGGGATACTGACCTGCCCGAGGAAGACTATATATAATTTCATAAGTCCTTAGTTGATTTCCACCTTCGGCTGCACTGCTTGTTTGCTCCTCCACACATGACAGGATCGTTCCGCACTGCAATCAGCAACTCAACGTACGAATAAGCTTATTTCATCTTGCAGTGGGCATTGAACCTAGTTACGAATGTAGGAATACTTGGAGCACCATGAGGTTAGCTGACAGTAGGTAGATGCAGCCATATAAATTTTGTGCGGTGCTACCAAAATTGAGGTTTGTATCCCTTCCTGTTATGAGAATTCTTCTTAAAGTTGGTAGAATGTGACGGCTTGTTCTTTGCATCAAACTTGCCTTTCCCCTGAGATTTGTTCTTTTCATTTTGGGGCTGGTTGGGCTGGAAGTTCTTCTTGTGTACCATGTGGGCACTAGAAGCTCCCAAAGCGACCCAAGCACGTGTGTCTTTTGCTCTCGCCTTCTCTTCAAAATCAAGAGTGCTAATGAGATACGAAACGGAAAACTCATGTCTCTAGTTTTTTTAGAGAAGTAGCAAAATTGCTCCACGAAGGTGGAAGCTTGGCAATGATGGTCCCAGCAAAAAATTTGTTCGGCAACACACACTTAAAGTACTCAAGTTCCTTAGCGAGTGACTGTATCTCATGAGTCTACTGAACAACAGAGCGCTCATCAGTCATCTTGTAGTCACAAAATTGCTCCATGACGTACAACTCATTGCCAGCGCCCAGGCCCCAAACGTGGCCTCGAGCGCAGCCCATATGTCTTTGTCGCTGTCAAACGACATATATGAATCCACAATGGAATCGTCAAGAACACTTAGCATGGCGGCTTTGAAGAGGGTATCCATGTTCTCAAAAGCTTCATGCTATGTAGGATTAAGATAGCCCTCAGGCTTACCCTTAGTGGCGTCATAGCAGTACATGATCTGAAACCAATATACTCCTTTTGTGCGCCACCTTTTATACTGCACCCCCTTAAAAGTAGGCAGCTTCAAAAGCGCGGCAAAACCACTCGAAGTAAATTGCCTATAATCAGGTTTTTGGATTGGATTGTTGAATATATGAGCAATTTACTATGAGATTTAATCTGAATCAATAGTAAATAGATCATGATGACAATTGCAAAGATCAAAGTAATGATGCAGACTAAACCAGGAGGACGGAATCACATATTGTACAGTGGGAGCAGAACCGCTGTGGTTGATGTTGTCACTCATGTCGTTGATGAAGAGGTTACCGAGGTCGGGGAAGAAGGCTGTCATTGAGGAAGTCATCGCTGGCAGCAGTCACAGGAGTGTGCTCCCCAAAAACCTGATCGCCCCTCTCCCGTATAGGATCACGAAAGGCGTGGTTCGGAGGACTGTTGTCCCTTCTCACGATGCACGCCGGAAGGAGGGATGCAGAAGAATTGCATGGCGGCACTAAGATCTGGAATGGTGTGAAACCATATGATACAACAACGGCTAGGGTAGAGCCCGTCAGGTCGGTCGTGCGAGTAAGACCAAGTATAATAGTAGTAGGCCTTTGGCCCAAACCCCACGTCCAAGTCAATAATAGCCCCACTATCCAAAAGAATTAGAAACGGCTGAGTAATTAAGGCGTCTGTTAATTATTAATTAATGAATTAATAAATTTTCCAACCAAGAAAAATATAGACCACGTGTGTCGGTGTCAAAACCGGCGGATCTCGGGTAGGGGGTCCCGAACTGTGCGTCTAGGCCGGATGGTAACAGGAGGCAGGGGACACGATGTTTTACCCAGGTTTGGGCCCTCTTTATGGAGGTAAAACCCTACGTCCTGCTTGATTAATATTGATAATACGGGTAGTACAAGAGTAGATCTACCACGAGATCAGAGAGGCTAAACCCTAGAAGCTAGCCTATGGTATGATTGTATGTTGTGATTGTTGTCCTACGGACTAAAACCCTTCGGTTTATATAGACACCGGAGAGGGTTAGGGTTACACAAGGTCGGTTACAAAGGAGGAGATATCCATATCCGTATTGCCTAGCTTGCCTTCCACGCCAAGTAGAGTCCCATCCGGACACGAGACAAAGTCTTCAATCTTGTATCTTCATAGTCTAATAGTCCGGCCAATGGAGATAGTCCGGCTGTCCGGAGACCCCCTAATCCAGGACTCCCTCAATAGCCCCTGAACCAGGCTTCAATGATGATGAGTCCGGCACGCAGTATTGTCTTCGACATTGCAAGGCGGGTTCCTCTCCAAATTCTGTGTACCTGTCGAAATAATGTCCGGTTTCTTGTGAACGTTTGTACTCCTTGGCTTCTACGCCCAATAATGGCCACTTTCCACGTGTCGAGCGGATGTGAAGAGCCAGGGTGTTTTCACATTTACCCCCCTAGCTGTGTGAATGAGCCGCCTATTTAAAAAGACGAGGATTCAGATCCAAATCGCACCATCCTCCCTTGGCGAGCCTTCATCGGAGCGCACACGACAGAGATCCATTCCATCATGGCCGGTCGACGCAGCTCCTCCTCTCGCACTCCTAGCTCCAAGCCTGGAGATTGGGAGAGATGTTCTGTCCCGCACAACAAATTAGTGATGCTTCAATCCAAGGGATTTCTTCCCCCAGCGTACCTGGTCCCGGTTCGAGCCGGGCTTGCCACCTATAATGGCGGAGAGCCTTCCCAATCCCTCCAAGGGAGAGCGGGTTTGCCTTGTCCCTTATTTGGTAAGAGGGCTCGGATTTCCAATTCATCCGTTTCTCCGGGGGCTCCTGGAGTTCTACGGCCTCCAGTTGCACAATCTTATGCCTGCCTCACTGCTGCATATCGCGGGATTCGTAGCCCTTTGCGAGTTGTTTTTGGGCTGTGAGGCTCATTTCGCTCTGTGGAAAAAGCTGTTCTGCCTTGTGCCCCGTTCTCAGAAGGGGTTAATATATCAAGTGGGCAGAGCCGAAGTGTGGTGTATTGCCGGGACCAGATACCTGTCCGGGACCCCAAAGAAGACGTCCGAAGACTGGCCCTCAGAATGGTTTTATATAGAAGATGTCCCCCTCCCAGATCCTATTTGGATCGGCCTTCCTGAGTTTGACAACACCCCTTTGAATAAGCGCCGGAGCTGGCATCCATGGAGCTCCCTGGAGGAAGATGACAGGGACATTCTTTACCTGATGAGCCAGATAAGTTTTTTAGCTTGATTCAGATTGACCATGATCGAGGTCATGGCCACATGCATCATGCAGGGAGTGCAGCCGCTTAAGTATAGAGGCCACCCCATGTGGGATTTCAACGGGGAGGATGACGCCACCCGCCACGACCGCAAAGGGCCGGGATCGGCTGCTGATCTAATAAAGATCTTATCCACTTTGTACAAGGGAGAAGAGGAGGAATTCCTTCGTGTCAACTCGTAGGGCGGATTTTCTATGTACAATCCTCCGAGCTGGGTAAGCGGAGACTTTTTATCGCCCATCCATTTCATATTCCCGTAGTTAAGTATTCATTCTAGCGATTTCATCGCAGGAGCTGCGCCAGGATGTAAAGGAGATGAACAACCCTCCTCCACAACCCGAGGACCCTGGGCGGTCCCTTGACCCGGCCTCCTAGGAGGATCCGGACATATCTGTGGAGCTGATCGATGGGGTATTTTACCAAGCGAGTAATGACAATGCTTTGGTGGCCATTACGGCTGATTACCCTAGGCTAGTTCCAGCCTCATAGGTGACTGAGACCGAAGTCCCAGTAGTTCAAAAAGGGATCTGTCCTTGCGCTGTTTTGATTGCCGTATAACAGCAGTGTTTTGCAGGGGAGGTCCTCGGGGCAGAAGGCCGAGCCTGTGGCAACTAGCCAACAAGGGGCCGCGAGGCCAGGCAGGCTGAAAAGATCCGCAGTCCGGATTGAGACACCAGTGTAGCGGTACAACGCGCCGTCTTTATTGCAAGACAATATTCTCAGAGGCATATTAACGCCCATGCCTTCTTTTCAGGAAAAAGAGCGCTCGCCGGACTATATCCGGAGAGGCTACCAATCGCGCCTCCACAAGCCAGGCTCCAAGGCCGGATTCGGAGGTGGGAACGAATACAAGGTATGCGCCGGGTGCTCCTTCGACAGAGGATGCGGATAAACTGTCCGCCACCCATTCCGAGGTGGAAAGTGCCATGAACCACAGGCGTCGCCGGACTGTTCTTCGTGACGCTTGTTTCTCCCAAGAGGCATTGGATGCCTTTAACTCGGGAGACGCGCACCTCCGTGCCGCTCAAAATGGTCTAGCCAGAGCCACGGAGCAGTATGTAAAAGACATACGGGTGAGAAAATTTAATGATTATATATATTAGTAGCCCCTGAGACTTGAAACAGTTAGGATAACTGATTTAAGGATCATTTGTTATGCAGGTTCTTACAGAAAAGAATACTCAACTGTCCCAGGAGCTGGAAGAGTGCAAAGCCCAACTTTAGGCCGCACTGGCCGCAGTAGGGGAGCCCAAGGAGACCCCCTCCAGTAACATATCCTTCGAATGATAAGTATCATATTAGAATGCGGCGTATAGGTAGATCTGACGATAAAATTGCAGATGACGCTGGAGTAAATCCGGATAAGCAACAGCTCATACGCCAGCTGAAGGCCGGTGAGAGCGTGCTTACGAGAGTGAGGCAGGAGAAGAATGATCTCCTAGATGCCAACACCAAGCTAGGCATGGAACTAAAAGATGTTCGTGCCCAACTGTCGGACTATGTTAAGGAGAATCGGCGGCTTCGACGCGGCATATTTAGTAAGTGCTTGAACGAACTTTGAAAAAGAGTTCGGCGAGGAAGCTGGCTGACAAAGTTATGTCTGTAGGTATGCTAACAGGTCATCCCGCCGAGGAGATGCCCGGTTCAACGAGTGACCTTCTTCCCGAGCTCTCACAGCTGCACGAACGAGTTCGGCAGGTGATGCAAGGCATCGCCCAGGCCTTGTGGCCATCCGTCTCCATACCCGAAGGCCTTGGAGAGCTTGCGGAAAAGCTGAAGGGAGCACGGCGGCGCTTCCGGCTATGGAAGATATCGGCCTGCTGTCAGGGCGCCAGGGAAGCCTGGGCAATGGTGAAGACACGGTACACGAAGGCTGACCCGAACCACATGGCCGAAATCAGACCTGTGGGGCCTGATGGGTAGGAGATCCCTGTGAGCTTAGTGTACGGCCAAGTAGAATTGGCCGCAAAGTATTCCCAACAGGACTGTAGACTAGACAGCCTATTGGATGGTATTGAAGAGGAATTCAACCAGTCAAATTGACTATGTAATTTTAAAGTGACATGTATAATGCCTTCTAGCCGGATTGTAGATCGTTTGTCGTGGCGGACCTTTTCGCTTCAACCTCGGGACCCGACAGTCCGGAGTGTATCCGAATACCCTCTCGGTTATGTAAGAACCGAGGCATGCGTGGAGACCAGGCATAGGGGTCATTAGTGCTTTATCAGACAAGTGCCCAACTAGTTATGTTATATTACATGGGTAGTAAGAAACATCTTCCAGGGAGAATAGTTCCGTTAAGGGTTCCTTTCCCTGGGTAAGCATGCCCTAAAGTGCATGTCCGGACTGCGATAAGAAGCGCAGAAAAATCATCTAGGGGCAGATATGAATAATAAAAGTCATCTTTTGTTCACTGACCGAATATTCCCTTAAGAACGCTAGCTTTCAGCTTCACCCAGTCTGAGGTACATGTCCGGCTGACCCGGCGGTAACAATTGCAGAGGTGCTCCCCTTATGCCCTAGCCGAATTAACGGGAATGTAGGGCATAAATACAAGATCCAGGCAACCCAGCTTGGACAAAACTTAAGTCATATCGATGCATATAATGGTGAAAAAAGGTACATGCGGAAGTATAACACATGTTTTGGGCGTGAGGCCCAGGAAAATAATTAAAGCTTCTGTGAAAGAAGCCCCCAGGTATGAAGAGTGCGGCTAGCGCATCTGTAATGTACGAGTGAGGCACACGGTGACCCTTGAAAGCCTAGAGAATTAAAAGAAAGAAAGGGAAACAAGACAGATGATGCATATGCAGAAAATGGACAAAGGGAGGGGACTAACATAGAGTCCGGTGCTAAGCATAGAATCTTCGAAGCTTGGCTGCGTTCCATGGGTTCGGCTCGAGTCGACTAGTTGATGCATCCCGCAGTCGGTACGCTCCACCGGTTAGAACTTGGTCGATAATGAAGGGACCTTCCCATTTGGGCTCGAGCTTGTTCTTTTTCTTATCCGGCAGCCGTAGAACTAGTTCGCCAACGTTATAAGTTTTGGCCCATACTCCTCTGCTTTGGTATCTGCGAGCCTGTTGCTAGTAAAATGCGGAACGAGCTTTGGCTACGTCGCGCTCTTCCTCCAAGGTGTCTAGACTGTCCTGCCGATTGAGCTTGGCTTCTCTTTCTTCGTACATGCGCACTCGAGGTGAGTCATGAATTATGTCACAGGGCAGGACTGCCTCTGCGCCGTACACCATAAAAAAACGGTGTATATCCGGTACTACGATTCGGCGTGGTTCGCAGCCCCCGGAGTATGGAGTCGAGCTCCTCTACCCAGTGCGTGTCAGACTCCGTTAAGGAGCGGACTAATCTGGGTTCAATGCCGCTCATTATGAGACCATTTGCTCATTCGACTTGACCGTTGGTTTGTGGGTGATAGACTGAAGCATAATCGAGCTTGATACCCATTTTGCTACACCAGAGTTTTACCTCGTCGGCCGTGAAGTTCGTGCCGTTATTAGTGATGATGCTGTGGGGGACGCCGTAACGGTGTACAACCCCGGATATAAAATCTATCACCGGTCCGGATTCGGCTATTTTAACCGGTTTAGCCTCAATCCATTTGGTGAATTTATCCACCATGACCAATAAGTATTTTTTTCTTGTGGGTTCCCCCTTTAAGGGGTACAACCATGTCAAGTCCCCAGACCACGAAGGGGCATGTAATGGGGATTGTTTGGAGGGCGGTGGGTGGCATGTGGCTTTGATTTGCAAAGAGCTGGCAACCGGCGCAACGTTGGACCAAGTCCTGTGCATCTGCCCGGGCCGTTGGCCAATAGAATCCTGTACGGAAGGCCTTGCTTAAAAGAGCTCGGGCTGCGGCGTGATGACCGCCGAGTCCGGCGTAAATTTCTGCCAAAAGGTTCCGCCCTTCATCTTCGGAGATGCACCTTTGAAGGACTCTGGTAGCGCTTTTTTTGTACAATTCTCCCTCATGGACCCTGTAGGCCTTGGATCGCTGCACTATGCAGCGTGCCTCATTTTGGTCCTCCGGAAGTTTCTGTCTAGTAAGGTAGGCCAGGAATGGTTCTGTCCACGGGGCAATAAGGGCCATTATTTCATGGGCTGAATGTGTTATATCGGTGGCGGAGCCTCCGTTTGTGTCTGAGAGTTCGGTATCGGGTGTTTTGGCCGGGTCCAGACTGTTGTTACCGGTGTCCCCTTCCCATGCTACTGATGGCTTGAAGAGCCGTTCCAGAAATATGTTGGGAGGGACCGCGTCACATTTTGCACCGATACGGGCGAGGATATCCGCCGCCTGATTGTTTTCCCGAGCCACATGGTGAAATTCGAGTCCCTCGAACCGAGCTGACATTTTTAGGACGACATTGCGATAAGCTGTCATTTTTGGATCCTTGGCATTGAAGTCTCCATTTATTTGGGATATCGCGAGGTCCGAATCCCCACGCACCTCTAGGCGTTGAATGCCCATGGATACTGCCATCCGGAGACCATGTAGAAGGGACTCATATTCGGCTGCGTTGTTGGAGTCCGTATACATTATCTGTAGTACATATTGAATGGTATCTCCTGTTGGGGACGTCAAAACGACGCCAGCCCCCAGACCAGCCAACATTTTGGAGCCGTCGAAGTGCATGATCCAGTTTGAATATGTGTCGTACTCTTTAGGGAGTTTGGCTTCCGTCCACTCAGCGACGAAGTCAGCCAAAACTTGCGACTTAATAGCTCGCCGTGGCTTGTAAGTTATGTCGAATGGGAGGAGCTCAATGGCCCATTTGGCAATCTGGCCCATCATGTCGCGGTTGTTTATAATATCGTTAAGTGGTACTTCCGAGGCTACCGTTATTGAACACTCTTGAAAGTAGTGCCCCAGCTTCTGGGATGCCATAAATACCACGTACACTATCTTTTGATAATGCGGGTACCGTGATTTGCATGGAGTAAGGACAGTGGACACATAGTAAACCGGCTTTTGAAGGGGGAATTTGTGTCCGTCCACTTCTTGCTCGACGACGAGCACTGCGCTTACTACTTGATGAGTTGCCGCAATGTATAATAGCATTGGTTCACCAATGTTTGGCGCGGCCAGGACTGGGTTTGTTGCCCATATGGCTTTTATTTCCTTGAGTTCGACTGGGCGGCATCCATCCACTCGAAGTGTTTGGTGCGCTGGAGGAGGCGATAAAGGGGTAATGCCTTTTCTCCCAAGCGGGAGATAAAGCGGCTTAGAGCCGCCACGCATCCAGTCAATTTTTATATTTGTTTGAGGTCTGTTGGGGTAGCCAACTATGACAACGCTTGGAGTTTAGCCGGATTAGCTTCAATACCTCTACTGGAGATAATGAATCCCAGGAGCTTTCTGGCTGGTACGCCGAGAACGCATTTTTCCGGATTGAGCTTGATGTCATATGTTCGGAGGTTGTCTAATGTGAGCCTCAAGTCGTCTACTAGAGTTTCGACATGCTTGGTTTTCACGACTACGTCATCCACGTATGCCTCCACTGTTTTGCCGACCTGGTTTGCCAGACATGTCTGAATCATGCGCTGATATGTTGCACCGGCGTTTTTGAGCCCGAAGGGCATTGTGTTGAAGCAGAATGGGCCGTATGGTGTGATGAATGCCGTTGCGGCTTGGTCTGGCTCCGCCATTTTAATTTGATGGTAGCCGTAGTATGTGTCAAGGAAACACAATGAATCGTGTCCTGCGGTAGCATCGATGATTTGATCGATGCGGGGGAGGGGGAAGGGATCCTTTGGGCAGGCCTTGTTAAGGTCCTTAAAATCGACGCACAAGCGCCAGGATTTGTCCTTCTTTGGTACCATCACCAGGTTTGCTAGCCAGTCCGGATGTTTTATATCTCTGATGAATCCTGCCTCCAATAGCTTGGCTAGTTCCTCTCCCATGGCTTGTCTTTTAGGCTCGGAGAAACATCGAAGAGCCTGCTTGACTGGCTTGAATCCTTTTAGGATATTTAGGCTGTGCTCAGCCAGCCTCCGTGGGATTCCTGGCATGTCTGAAGGGTGCCAGGCAAAAATGTCCCAGTTCTCGCGTAGGAACTCTCGCAGTGCGGCGTCGACATCAGGGTTTAATTGTACCCCGATGGAAGCTGTTTTTGTAGGGTCCGTTGGATGGACTTGGAATTTGACTATTTCGTCCGCCGGTTTAAAGGAGGTGGACTTGGATCTTTTATCGAGTATCATATCGTCCCTGTTCACCATGGAGCGCATCGCAGTTAGTTCCTCGGCCGCTAGGGCTTCGGACAGTGCCTCGAGGGCCAGTGCGGCTGTCTTATTTTCGGCGCGGAGTGCTATGTCCGGATCACTAGCAAGAGTGATGATTCCGTTGGGCCCGGGCATTTTGAGCTTCATGTACCCGTAATGGGTTATGGCTTGGAAGATTGTAAACGCCTCCCGCCCTAGTAGAGCATGGTATCTGCTGCTGAACAGGACCACTTGGAATGTAATTTCTTCGGACCTGTAATTATCCGGCGTGCCGAATACCACATCTAGTGTGATTTTCCCAGCACAGCGTGCTTCCTGACTGGGGAGGATTCCTCTAAAGGTTGTGCTACTTTGCTCAATGTGGCTCTAGTCTATTTCCATCTTTTGAAGAGTTTCCTCATAGATGAGGTTTAATCCGCTGCCGCCGTCCATGAGTACCTTGGTGAGTCGAAAGCCGTCCACGATTGGACTGAGGACCAGTGCGGCTGGTGCTCGGGCTGTTCGGAATTTGGGTTCGTCACTGGCATTGAAGGTAATAGCAGTGTCACTCCAAGGATTTATTTCTGCTACGTGGCAGATTTCGGCCATGCTGCGGAGTGTTCGCTTGCGTCTATTATTTGACGCGAAGGTCTCAAAGACCGTTAACACCATATTGTTGTCCACGGGATGGTGCTCTGTGGTTTTTGGGAGGAGTAAATCCTCACCACTTTTGGCCACCTGCCGGAGTATCCAACATGCTCTAAGGCTGTGCGTTGGTATTGCATCCGCTGTACTATGAATTTTGCAGGGTCCGTTGAGCCATCCCTCCAATACGGTTCCTTGCCCCGTAGAGGGCTTTTGCTTTTTGGTAGTTAACCCAGGTGTATTGTGATAATGCACCCTTTTATTTTGGACTGGGTTTGTATTCAGGGCTGGGTTATCCCCAAATTTTATTTCGGTTTTCCAGGCGCTTTCCATCGCACAGTACTTCCGTACTATGGACACCAAGTCGGCAAAGCGTGTAATTTCGCGGCGACCTATGGCGTTGAGGATTCCCTTGTCCGTGCAATTATTGCAGAAGAATGAAATTGCATCTTCCTCGCGGCAGTCCTTTATCCTGTTCATGACCAGGAGGAATCTGGCCCAGTAATGGTGTACTATTTCTTTGGGCTCTTGCCTAATTTGGGATAGATCGCGTATGTTTGGGTGGGTGGGTGGAATTGAATCCGAATCCTTACCCAATCTGAGACTCAGGGGCCAAGGAGTTTCCGAACTCGAAAGTTTGGATTCTTGGATATTTTCCGATAAATCTAGCCCGCTGCCTGATTCTAGGTTCAGGCCTTGAGCGACGTCCTTCCCTCCGTGGGTATCCGGCTTGGAGGGATCGGGAATCCGGACATATCTAGTCCTTAAGATAGATGAAGGGTTGCCGCATTGTTCCTCCACCACTTCAACGTGATGGGTGACCCGGGGAGAGTTGATCTCTCTCAGATCGGGTTTAGGCCCAATCTGATCGTAGTCTGTAGCGACTCCCAGGGCGGCGATGCGATCCAAGAGCTCGTTCAGGGAAGAGAGCTCCATTGGATCTAACTGCTCGGCGAGTTCCGAGTTGACGTGAAGATTGCTTTCGATGACCCGAGAAGTCATCGTCGACGCAGCGGCCGAACAAGCGGTCATAAGAAAACCACCTAGCCGGAGAGTTTGGCCGATAGCCAAAGCTCCCTCAGCAATAGTGCCGTCTTTAAAGATGGGATGAGACATCCTTCCTGGTGGCAACGGCACAACGGAACTCTCAATGAAAGCACCAATGTCGGTGTCAAAACTGGCGGATCTCTGGTAGGGGGTCCCGAACTGTGCGTCTAGGTCGGATGGTAACAGGAGGCAGGGGACACGATGTTTTACCTAGGTTCGGGCCCTCTTGATGGAGGTAAAACCCTATGTCCTGCTTGATTAATATTGATAATATGGGTAGTACAAGAGTAGATCTACCACGAGATCAGAGAGGCTAAACCCTAGAAGCTAGCCTATGGTATGATTGTATGTTGTGATTGTTGTCCTACGGACTAAAACCCTTCGGTTTATATAGACACCGGAGTGGGTTAGGGTTACACAAGGTCGGTTACAAAGGAGGAGATATCCATATCCGTATTGCCTAGCTTGCCTTCCACGCCAAGTAGAGTCCCATCCGGACACGAGACGAAGTCTTCAATCTTGTATCTTCATAGTCTAATAGTCTGGCCAATGGAGATAGTCCGGCTGTCCGGAGACCCCCTAATCCAGGACTCCCTCAACGTGCATAGCTTTTGTCCTTGGACAGGCTCATTCCCGAAGAGCGCGTGTGTAGGTTTCCTATTATCATGCTCATGCAAATGCTAGAATAGATCACATTATAAAGTGGTGCAACTCACACTCACCTACTAGCAGTATGGGACTAAACTTTAGTCCCACTCACACCACACTTAGAGCATGGTTAATAGTATAGCCAAATCCAGCTATATGAAGTTGACACATCATATAGAACCAACCTAATAGCCTGCTAGTACAATAGTTAGTCCCTTTAGTATAATACTATATCATTAATAATGGCCCCACCTTTTGTCTCACAAAGTATGTTGGAGGTCCTGCTACAACCGGCTACAAGTTTACAACCCGCTTCTCTTCTCTCTCCTTCAACTAAGCACAAATACTATATTTATATCCTTATAGCCTGCTTATGTCATCTAATTGTAATACTTGCTCTAAAGTTACTCTCCACTGTGTAGTCTGAAATGCAGGGCGTGCAGCAGGCGGTGCCCTCGGTCGGCGTGCCGCTTCAACGGCGGAAGCAGTGAGAGGTCGCGTCGCCCTGACTTGCCATCAATGTGGAGCGGCGGGCTCAGCTGGCGCCAGCCGGGAAGCGCGCGTGGGAGGGGGAGGGTTTTTTTGGTGCACCAATAAGGTGAGAAGCCAAGTTGGGATCGGTCCGTACGGGGAAATATCATGTACTCCCATACTCACTAGTTTCATGCATATGACACTAGTCTATGTTACTACTCCCTCCTTTCCGGTTTATAGGGCTTATCTCAAAATCTTAGTTTTTCCATTTTATAAGGATCAATTTGGTTGTTCCCCATCACAAGTTTAGATTTCAAGGTGCATTAAATAATTGCATGCAAGTATTAAGAGAAAATTGACCAATGCATGTACTTTATGCATGCATGCATGATACTACTTATAATTCGTACCCACACCTAGACGGAGGGAGTACTACTAGTTGGCATGCATGATACTACTTATAATACTCCCATTACAACCAGCCTAGTAGAATTAAAATACCTAATCTAAATGGTCGCCGCCCGATCTCTTTGTCCTCCTCCAGCATCCGACAGAAGAAGAATCGTGCAAGACACCGGCAGTATTCGCTGGCATCGCCTCGACGGTGGCCTTCATGGGATACAATCAGTTGCGGCCTCCCATGTTCTTCTTCTCCTTGATGTTGGCGGCGGGCGGGGACATGATGCCCGTCACCTCGTCGACATCCGCTTAGTCGCATCACCTCGTCGACATCCGCGACGGCTTCTTTCTCTGCTTGCATGTCGCATCTACGTGCGCGCCGACGACGGATGGTGCAGTCACAGACACTGGAGGCGATGTATGACACAACGGCGTCGAGGGCAGGGATGATGCCCGTGCCACCGTGCTCCCCGACAAGCCGGCGTAGAGCAAGTCAGCACTCTTCCTCGAGTTGTATTGGAGAGGCTAGCTACGGAACCACACACTGGCTTAGTGCGGCAACTGCCTCCGACGGGCTAGGCGAGGTTGGTGGAGAAGCTAGCTGCCTCGCTCGTAACTGTCGGGCTCGGCGGGCCACCCAGACGACTTTTATGTTGGAGAACCGCTCTTCCTGCTCGTTGGATGCCGCCGAAAGAGTGGACAAAATGGTGGAAGGAGGAGCTTGGTCGGCGTCCTGCTCCTGAACGGACGTGTGTGAGTTGGTTTCTCGCATTCCACACGGGTTTTAATGTAGGTTTTTGAATGCGGCGAGGAGGCAGGTACAACTGGGAGTGCAGTGGGCGGCGCCATGGGCCGGCGCACCGCTTCAAATGGCATACACAGTGCAAGGTCGCGTCTGCCCTGACCCCCTTGACCGTGGACCTTGATGGTGTACGTCACCTTGTGTCCAGATCTGAGATGCCACATGTACCAGATGAATGACTCCAAGCTCGACCACCATGATGCAAGAGGCGCGAGTTGAGGAACACTGTTGGAGACACACCTCTCATAATTTTCCTCGTCATCATCTGAGTCCTATAAGATCTCACACATCATCATTAGGCATGCAGCCCCCTTTAAAGAAAACGTGTGTAGAAGGAGTAGAGGTGACTGGGGACGCACCACGTCGTGGTAATTCCGTACGTGCTCGTGTGCGTGTAGCATGCGTGCTTTTCCATCGGTGCTAGCTCTAAGGCCAAGGCTGCGATCGTCTTCGTCTCTGACTAGTCATTGAGCAACAACGGCAAAGAGATGCTGCAAGAGATGCGTAGGCGCCATTGTGTGCGAGCTTCGCCGTAGCACGACGAACCAGACACTACCGCAGATGGCGCATGCCTCCATGCAGCCGAGTGTGTGCGCATGCATGTGTTATTCATGTGCATTCTGCGGCCGAGTGTGTGTGCATGCATGTGTTGTGTACGTGCATTGTGTGCTCCATGTTGTGCGCGTATGTGCATGAGTTGGATTGGCATGAGTTAGTGCATTGGCGTATGTACATGCGTGGCTAGATGCGTCCTGTACATGCGTGGCTTCTTGCATGGTTATCAATATAAACTATAAAATATCTTCAACTTAGCATCCTGATGTATCGTCTCTAGTGGTTAGTGAAGAGTTCATGCTCTTTTATTTGTTTATAGGCGGGCGGGTGGCAAAAAACAGGGGGAAACGCTCAAGGTTCCTTGCAGACGCTCCACCGCGAGGTTCCTTGCTCCTTCTCGGTCGTCGGGAATCTATGTTCTTCCACCCTTTTTTACATGAGCTTTGTTCATCCTTTTTACAACACACGAGACATTTAGTAGCAAGGTGCACGCGTCATGCAAGAAAATGGAGGTAATCAGATAAGCAATGCATAAGTGAGTCGTGCACTTCGATGGCACCTAGTACTACACAATATTTTTTATCCTCGATGGCACGTGAATAGTGCACGTACTCAACGATGGAGCACGGGATGGTAGCCATGACATGGTCATCCCTTTTTTGGAGAGAGTACGTACTAAATAACTTTGATGTGTCCCGTCAACTCGTAGAACGACGAGAAGCTTGCTTACTATGCCTTCTCCCTCGCCAACGCATGCGCGGTGGCTCGCAGCATGAGGAGAAACTTTTGCTTACAAGCGGTGGACGTGCAACAGTTCATTAGGTGTCAGATCGCTAGAAGTACTATTTTAGTACCATCATTGTTGTTCAACTTCCAGAAGAGGCGAAGAGACAAGCACAAGGTCACCTACTAACCTTAGGCTAGCCATAGTGGGAGTAACATAAGTAGGAGTACCTCATTTTTTTATTCTAGAAACAACCACACGCGAATATTGGACAGTAGCAGTACAACAACTGAATCAAAAATCAAAACCAACCAATGAACTACTACTACTGGTGAGCGTTTGCTAGTATCATGTACTCCGTCTGTCCATGTAGATAGGGCTTAATGCGTTTTCCGAGACTAACTTTGGCCCTGTTTGGACCCATGGGTTAGAGTTAGTTTGAGCTAGTTGGGGATCAAATAGCCCTAAAGTATCCAAACATGAGGGTTAAATTGGAGCAAGTTGCCCCAAACCCACCAAAAAAAACTATGCCACCCAAGAGTCGCTAACATGTGATGAGTTAGCCGACCTCAATAGATGGCCAAAACGCCAGCCCGCCGCACTTTGAGAGAGACGAGGAGCGAGAAGCGATACGAGCTGGTAGATTACTAGATCTAGGTGTCGCACGGAGGCCAAGAATATGGTGATAGCGTAGGTTAGCCATGTAGTATGATGTAACTACACTAGGCTACTGAGATGATTGGTTGATTTTATATCGCTGAATAATATAAAATATTATGAGTGCAGACACTCCACCATGAGGTTCCTTGCTCCTTCTCGGTCGTCGGGAATCTATGTTCTTCCACTCTTTTTTTGACGTGAGCTTTGTTCATCCTTTTGCCAACACACGGGACATCTAGCATCAAGGTGCACGTGTCATGCAAGAAAATGGAGATAACCAGTGCGTAAGTGAGTCGTGCACTACGATGGCACCTAGTGCTACACAATATTTTCCCTCCTCGATGGCACGTGAATAGTGCACGTACTCAATGACTGAGTACGGGGTGGTAGCCATGGACATGGTCGGCCCATTTTGGAGAGAGTACTAAATACATATTAACTTTGATGTGTCCCATCAACTCGCAGAACGACGAGAAGCACACACTAAATGACCAAGAATGGGATGGTAGCCATGGACATGGTCAACCCTTTTTGGAGATTAATGCACTACTTTTGATGTGTCTGGGCCCCATGCTCATGTATGCCAATGTGGTACTAGTCAATTATTTTGCCAGAGTCAGCTATCACACCCTTACGATGCCACGTCAATGTACCCACTAGAAACAAGTTAGACTTGTTCGGTTCAACCGCCTCCCTAGGTGTTTGGAGAGGAATTGGCTAGCGCAAGGCAGTTCTATAGGTGGGTAGGTGGCTTAAAACAAGGAAAACATGCGAACTAGCTAAGAGCATGATTAGAGCAAGTACAATAGAGCTGAGTCAGCTGGCTATAAGAAATAAACTAGTATATTCTTGCTTAGTTGGAGAAAAGAAAAGAAGAGAGAGAAGGTAAGCAGGCTCTTGGTGAAGAGCCAGCTCTAGCATGTGCTCCTAGGCACTTTGTGAGAGTGAAAGGTGGGCCATATAATAAAAAAGCAGTACACTTTTCTAATTAACTAGTGTACATATTGGCTATAGGCTGGTCATAGTGGGGAGTAACTTATACTAGTGTCATGTATATGACAATTCTAAATTACTACCTTCATAGTGCAAAATATCATAATACTAGTGTCATGAGGACTTCATTTATTAGATTGTAGACTCATCTTGTCTTGAGAAGCGCTATGTTACAGTAACATATTATGTTACCACTTCTCATTAACTACATGACATGTAAGCAAAATTTTCTTGAAGTGCTCTATGTTACTAAGATGGGCTATAGATGACATGGCAATGGCTTATAGCCAGCAGTTGGCTATACTATTAAGCATGCTCTTAATAGTATAGCCAGTTGATGGCTACATGACATTGCCACGTCATCTATAGTCAACCTTGCAACCTTCAAGTATAATAGTAAGATACAAAGATGTGTTATTTCATCAATACAAGGCCCACCTTCCACTCTAACATACTGCATAGGAGCACGTGTTGCAGCTGGCTCTTATTCTGTAGCCGGCTCATCTTCTCTCTCCTCTTCTCTCCCCTCCATGTCAACAGAAAAATATTTTTTTAACCCTTACAGCCTGCTTACATAAGCTTATTATACTTGCTCGAGGGAGGGAAAATTCTACATTCGCAGGGGACGTGGCATTGGCTATTGGGCGACAACATGCGGTCATCCGGGTACGCCATAAAGGATACGAAGAGGCATCCTATATCAGCAAGGACCAACTTCCCTACTGATAGCTCATCTAACAGGACTCCCAAGTTAACTGTGTTGAGGCTGGTGTAGTCATGAGATGGGTGACCGGATGGGAAGTGGACTCAATGTTAACTAGAGGGATGGGTTACCGCAAAGGTTTATTATAAACCTTTGCAGCGACCCATCCGTCTAGTTAATATCGAGGTCTTTGTTTTGTAATTTTTGACATTTTTTGTTTTTTGAACACATGTTAATTGAAGGTTTTTTGAACATAACGCATCCCAAGACATATATGCTCATGTGGCATGGAGTTAATGAGGAGAGAGGTGTTTGTAGTAACATAATATGTTATCGTAACATAACGCACACCAATGCAAACCGAGTCTACAACATACTAATAAATGAAGGCTTGCATGACACTACATTTATGTTACTACCCACTATGATGATAGTAAAATAAACTAGTAACATGCATATGTTACTAGTCTAAATTACTGCCCACTATGACTAGCCTTAGCATGGTTAATAATATAGCCAACTGATGGCTACAAGGAACTGCCATGTCATCTACAGCCATCATCTATATGCACTCATGCAATAGTGTGGGCTATAAGGTTGGCTATTAGTACATTAGTACTTTTTCCATCTTCTCTCTATCTCTTTCATCACATTTATTGCATTTACCTACGAATGCGTATATAGCTAGGCTCTTGCATGAGAGCCCACTCCCCTTACTTTTTCACATCTCTCTCTCCCACAAGTATAATAGTGGGCTTATAGCCCGCTTACATAGCATTTTTTGCCTATGTGGAGGAGAGAGTGATGAAAAAGTAAGACTAGTCACAATGGGTAGTAACTTAGAGTACTACCTCTATAGTGGGGAGTATGTGTGGTGTCATGCAACACTTCATTTATTAGGTTGTAGACTCATCTTGTCTTGGTATGTGTGATGTTACAGTAACTAGCTATGTTACCACATGCTTCTCTTTTCTCATTAATTACTCGCCACATCATCTGTTTTGCCTTGAGATGTGTGATGTTACCATCTATGTTACTCCCACTATGGTTAACTCATCACATGTTAGCGACATGCCAAGAGCATTCTAAAAAAATTATACTCTATTGTTATGCCAAGAAGAGGAAGCGCTTTGACCGAAGGACCAAACGAGACAGGCATGCTGTGCCGTGAGTGGGTCTAGTTTCTCGTTTTGAACTTGTTTGGTGTAGTAGTAACACTTGGTTTTGACTATTGGTAAGATTTTATATAGGGCCTAATGTATTCTTCGAGGATGCCTTTGACTATTTATAAGATTTTATATAATTTGAAAATTATATCATTCGAAGATCCTTTCACGTTCCGTTTAAAAAAAAGATCCTTTCGCGTATGAATTTGACTGTATGCTTTGAGCAACTTACATGTCCTATACTGCTCCGGTTTGGATACTCTAACTTAGCTAGAGGTTAAACTAACTCATGACTAACCCTGAACTAACTATAGCCAAAGAGGTGTTTGGGTGACAGGGTTAGATTGACAATAAATGCACTTGATGGAGAGAGAAAAGTGGTTTTTTAGTGGGCCCAATGAGAACTATCTCCAATTAGCACCTCTTGGATGGGATAGTTTTTTTGGTGGGTTCGGTGCAACTTGCTCCAATTTAACCCTCATGCTTGAATACTTTAGGGCTATTTGAGCCCCAACTAGCTCAAACTAACTATAACCCATGGATCCAAACAGGGCCAAATTTAGTCTCGGAAAACACATTAAGCCCTATATACATGGACAGACGGAGTACATGATACTAGCAAACGCTCACCATTAGTAGTAGTTCATTGGTTGGTTTCGATTTTTGATTCAGTTGTTGTGCTGCTACCGTCCAATATTCACGTGTGGTTGTTTCTAGAGTAAAAGCAAGGAGGTACTAGTACTTACTGTGGGAAAGGTGAAGTGATGGTTGCTTCGCCCGAGCAATTACTCTGGGAATATGGGAGTACCGGCGGATTCAAGGAACAGAGAAATGTTGGTTGCTTCGTCCGAGCAACTTACTATGGCGAAGGTGGGGCTCTATGATTTGACTACTCACTAGTCATTACCACTGCGGTGCAATGATCGGGGTGAATCTTTCCCTACAGTTGTGCACTCAATATTGCTGCATGGCAGGTGGAGCCGGATGAAGGATGTCCCACATGTCGGCGAAACGAAGTTGAATTGTTTCTGGCATTGCTATCAATCCTTCAGGATTTGTTTATATGTATGCATAATTTTAATGAAATTGTACTGTGATGCTATGAATGTTTCAACTTTGGTTCCCACAAGAAAAAAAGGTTTCAACTTAGGATTCATGTGTCCACTTGCCTCAAGATTATCTCGTTACAACATTCCATCAAATACAAATGAAAGTACCATGGCTGCTAAAGCATCTCAATGGTTCGCAGATCAACGCCAATATTCACATCACAACTGAAGACAAAGTTGTGAGAAGGTGTACAAATAAAGAAAAATATATAATTGATCTATGTTGTTCGTAGGCATGGCTCCATTTCCTGGGCACAGTGTTCATTGCTTGGCAGCTAGTTTCACCTAGCTCTGTAGCCAAAAAATAGGTGTATGGAGGACACCACAATCCGATCATTTTGTGCACATCCACTAAAATTGAGCTGACCATCCCTGTTTGCAAAGATATCTAGTTAGTGTGATTACAATAATAGTGGAACTAGATGATGAAACATAACACACACAAATAGAAGCCGATCACCCCTACGATCTCTCTTTAGGACTAACTACTTGTCGGAGAAGATTAGGCACGGAGTTGGATGAGGAGGATAGCAAAACCAATCTCCCTTTCTACAGTCCCGCAGAAATGTAAAAACGTTGCCCGTGTGACATTTTGGCGAAACTGCACAAAACACTCTTAAGAAAAAAGTGATTTGTGCAGTTCACCAAAAGGTTGCAATAGCAACAAGGTGAAATGGATAGCCCTGTTAAGGAGGTAGAAAGGAAACAATTACTGCCCAACAACATGAGTTGAAGACACATACGCCGACAAAAAAGAAGCATATTCCATGTAATAAGGGAAAGATAGCAACATGGTGGTTTCTCAAAAATGGTTTGAGTACGAGATTGCAAGATGGAAAGTACGCCGGCCGAAATACGTTTTAAGCAAACAACTAAAGAAGATCCACATGCAGCAACGTGGGAAGATGGGCAGTGGAGCGAGGTTGGAGGAAGATGTACCCAAGGGTCGTCGGGATGTTACTAGGAGGGCGATGTCGGCCGGGATCTGCCCATACTACGACAACGAGCAAGTGGCGAAGGCCCTACTACGCCGGAGCTTGGTCAGAGAGAATGATAGGTACCACAGATCGGGACGTGCTGCCTCAACGCCGTCGCACGGAGAAACAATGCACATCCTCCCTTTCCGCCAGCGGACGGGATGCGGCCGGATCACTGACCAACAGTGAGAGAGAGAGAGAGGCCACCGCCACCTTGTGTGAGATGGTGTGACGAGAGACAAACCCCGACAGGCAAGCTCCGTTGTATATAGTTGAGCGGATTTTTCCATTTTCCCCATGGCAATCGTTTTATATTCTGTACGTGCCATTGAGGAATATATAACTTTATTTAATACTAACGTGTCAAGTCAAACTTTGTTCTGTCTAGGTGTGGTACCTGACCCTCCTTCGAGTAAACAGCCGCTACACGCGTCAAATTATCACATGGGCTGTCTTTTCATACAGAAATGAACTCCACCGTGTACCCGCGCGGGTGTGGCCGGGAACGAGACATGAGTACGTGCGTCCTGCGTGCACCTCTTCTTTAGGTGCAGGTACGTACGTGGGTGGGTGTGAGAGAGATGGTTTGTGCGAAACAGAGGCAATGTGTCGATGATATCTCAAACCAAAAAACGTAACATATGCGATGTGTGTGAAACAGAGTCATGGATATATCATATATAGAGGGAGCAATCGACGAGAAGAGAGTGCAGGGATCATCGGCGTGAGATGTCGATATAATCTAAAATAGGGATGAAGTGTGTGGCTGCGCGATCGATAAAGAGTGCCATCGAATTTGTGTTTTCCCACGTCAAAGATACAGGGTGGTTGGCCTACTAGAATTTGAGAGGGCAGAGGTGCAGTTTTTCTCTGTGGCATGGATACCTACCTACAATGTTCGACTATCGGTGTGTGTGTGGGGGGGGGGAGGGGGCAGAGACCTAACTATAGAGAGGTAGATCGACTAGTATATGTGTGGAGAAGTAGAGAGCCCTAGCTATGTATTGAGGGAGATCGATCGACATCCATGGATATGTGTAGCAGAGGAATAAGGTTGGGAGAAAGACAAAGGTAGAGTGTCGGAGGGTTGGTGGTGGAGTGGTGTCTCATAAATGGGGGGAGAGGCCTGCTAGACAAACGGAGGGTATGAGTGCAATAGCAATAAGAGAGGGCCGGGGATGTCTGTCTATCTATGCACGTGCGTGTGAGAGATGGGTCGGGAGGTATGCAAGGATGATGAGGGGAGACGATATGGTTGTGGTAAGCATACGTAACTACATAGGAAGATCAATCATTGTGTGTCCGAGAAAGGGAGAGACATAACTAGTGAGGTAAGTCTATCGGTGCATGGGCAAAACGAATTATAGTCGACCTGGCTATATGTAGGGAGATCGGTACATGTACATGGATGGATGTGTTAGAAGCAAATAAGGTCCGGAGAGACGGACAGGGGGAGAGGGGTGTGGCTAGGAGGTGGTGCGAGAGGCCTACCATATCGAGGGGGGGGGGAGTGTGCGAGTATGAGATCGGTGAAAAGAGGGGCGGGAGTGTGCACCTGCGTGGAACCGTATTGGACATAGGGGGCATGGACAGTGAGAAGAGAAGAGGGGAAGTATGTGTTTGTGGTAGGCACACTTGGCTAGAGAGGTATATTGACTGGTGTGTGCCGGAAAGAAGGAGCCGGGGAGCCTACACACACCGCGGGTGAACGACCTAAAGAGAAATAACGAACGTGCACGATGGAGGGGACGCCGAGGGAGGTGAGAGGGGGAGGGCGCGTGCATGCACAATAGAAAGTTAGTGCTAGCTAGCTACAAAGAGAAGAGGATCTGAAGGTGTAAAAGATGAATAGAGATCATAATTCATTATAAAAAAGTGGATAAGGATACTTGAGAAGGTATCATAATGTAGAACATTGATTATAATTTGGGCTAATGTGTGGCTTTTGCAGCTCAGGGCTAAATACTTGTCATAATGTAGGGGGCGGGGCACTATACTTTGTGTGGTAAACACGGTGTACGTATAGAACATGCTTTAGATTATGAATATATAGTTAGTACATCAAATGTACTATTATTTGGAATCAACATCAAGTGTATTCAAAAAATTGAATTCGAGTTCATATAGTACACATAGTTCATATCTATCTCTATAGTAATCATGTGGTGTGTTGTTAAGGTAATACATGAATGATGGTTGAAGTTGGCAACAATCATGATTGTAGATTCTTATTGAAATAGAGAAATGAATTCAAATTTAGTTCGAATTGCAGCAGTAGTATAGACATTTGAAATGCACTAACATGTTGGTATGAGTAGGTTACATCCATTATACAGCCAGCAAAAAAAATTAATTGGACATAACATGGATTCATACTCTGTTTTGAATAGCATTTGTATAGTAAAACGGGATAAGACTCTCTTTGTGTGGTGTGAATAGTTTTATTTTTTCGTTTTTTTCGTTGAGGGAAGTGCAAATTGATTTGGTACGTACAAGTAGTACAATATTACACGTTAGGCTTGTCCCTAAAATTCAATCCGCGCCTTGTTATATCCCAAAAATTTCTGATATCGTGCTCCCAAAACTGGCGCCTTCACAACCCGCGCCTTGCTTTCCCGAAAAAACAACGCACGCGAAAACTCCCTCCAGCTGCCAAATCCCGACACGTGAAATCACCCTTCTAACCCTGAGCCAAAAGGGCCGCTAGTTCAAATCGGTGGGGGTACTTTTGTAACACACCCTACATTTTGGACAAGCGCGTCCCTAAGTCATGGTTCCCCCTCCCATCGCCTCCTTTTCACCATTCAAAATCCCAGGCCGCCATAACCTCTCCGCTCCAGCCGCGGAACCCCACCCTCCTTCGTCTTCCACCTCACCGCTGCCCAGCCAGAGCCTCTCCCCCAATGATGTTGTCCACCGCAACAGCTCGATGTCCCTTACCCACCTCCTCGGATGAGGATCTGTCATCCATCTCGTTGTCCCGCCGGTTCAGCCGCCCCGTCCTCCACCTCAAAGGAGCTGCTCCGATGATTGCCTTGTCTATCGTGGCTACTCCATCCCCATAGCGCCGCCTTAACCTGCTCCACCGGAACCACAACATCCTCATCGACTCCTCGGACGAAGCCGAGGCCTACTCGGCGCCACCAAAGAGGTTGTACACTCATTGCATCGCAACTTCTCCTTAACTCGACCTCCCGGCGCCGACGGTGCTCCATCCCGCACCCCCATGGAGCGGCTACCTCGAAGCCGGTGCCACGGGCGACATCTCCATGAAGGCTCTCCCCCAGTGCAAGGCCCCTTCGGCGGCGGCGTCCATACCAACCGGATCTGCTGCTGCTACTCCGGCTGTCGCTCGCTCGCTCGCTCGCTCGTGCTACTGCTGTTGCCCCCCCCCCCCCGCTCGTGTTGCTGCTCTGCTCCGATTTAGCTACAATTTAGTCGATTGAATCGACTTTTGGGTCAGTCAATTTCTAGGGGGTGGGGTGGGGCACGCTGGAGTTAAGGAAGAACCACCCGCAGCGGGGAGGGGGCTCGCCGGAGAGGTACCCACTATCTATCTTAGGGTTCAGGGTGGGGGCGGTGGTTGCCGGCGGTGGGGGGAACGGTGGTGGGGCGGTGGCGTGGGGATTGCCGAAGAAAAAGCTTGGAGCGGGGGGGGGGGGGGCTAGAGGGCTGGCCGGGGCCGCGGCGGACTAGCAGAGTAAAAACACGGTCTTCAAATAAAACAGTGCTACCTCTTGGTGGAGATAACACCCCAGTTGTACATGCACGAGAACCAGCCCTACCACACATAACCCATACTCTCACAGATTGTACCCCTACTGCGATGGATAGACAGCTAGCTTCAACCAATCTAACCCCAACCCCAGCAGATAGTAACCTAGTTCCTGTTGACACAGCACCATCTCCACCATAGAGCTCCGAAACAAGAGCAGTTAGTAAGGTAACTCCAGTGCCCAAAGGGCCAGTACTACCACGGCGAACCCCAACTCCACCAGTTAGTACGCCTATTGTAACACCCCGAGACCAATGCGCCAGGTGTCTTCCAGTTATTCGCTGTCGTTGCCATGTCATTTGCTTGCGTGTTGCATCTTGCCATGTCATCATATGCATTTCATCATCATGTTTTGCAAAACTGGCATCCGTCCGGGTCTCCCAGGTCTCTCTATTCTCCGTTCCGAGCCCAACCACACTCGCACGCGCCCGCGGCACGTCCAAAGTATTATCTTATAAGTGGCCAGAAAATGTTCTCGGAATGGGACAAAAGTTGGCGTGCGGTGTTCTTATGTTGTCAGTAGGCTGCCTGCCAAGTTTCATCGCATTCGGAGTTCGCTTGATGCCCCTACGAATAACTATAGCGACAATATAGTTCCTCAAATCATCGGACGCTTTCGGTCTCCGGAAACTGTCGCCAGGCCTCTCTCTCTATCTTCTCTCTTCTCAGCCCAAGGCCCCCTCTACACAACCCACCACCATCCTCTAGGCCCAACCTACCCCTCCTTGCGTCTGGAACCGTCCGATCGTGATCAGAGGGCTCCAAAACCCCTAATCCTAGCCCCTTTCTATAAATAGACCCCCATCTTGTCTATTTTGGAACCCTAGCCTAGCCCCTACCCTTCCCTAACCTGCAGCCGCCACGCTCGCCTCAATTTCCGTGCTCGGCCACCCTTGCCCCGCCACTTGTTGCTGCCAAATCCACCTAGCCGCCGCTCAGCCGCCGTCCCGGCCAACCCCCGCACGCCACCTCACCTTCCAGCACCCCCGTGATGACCCACAAGTATAGGGGATCTATCGTAGTCCTTTCGATAAGTAAGAGTGTCGAACCCAACGAGGAGCAGAAGGAAATGATAAGCGGTTTCCAGCAAGGTATTCTCTGCAAGTACTGAAACAAGTGCTAGCAGATAGTTTTGTGATAGGATAATTTGTAACGAGCAATAAGTAACAAAAGTAAATAAAGTGCAGCAAGGTGGTCCAATCCTTTTTGTAGCAAAGGACAAGTCTGGACAAACTCTTATATAGAGAAAAGTGCTCCCGAGGACACATGGGAATATCATCAAGCTAGTTTTCATCACGCTCATATGATTCGCGTTCGGTACTTTGATAATTTGGTATGTGGGTGGACCGGTGCTTGGGTACTGTCCTTACTTGGACAAGCATCCCACTTATGATTAACCTCTATTGCAAGCATCCACAACTACAACAAAAGTATTAAGATAAACCTAACCATAGCATGAAACATATGGATCCAAATCAGCCCCTTACGAAGCAACGCATAAACTAGGGTTTAAGCTTCTGTCACTGTAGCAACCCATCATCTACTTATTACTTCCCAATGCCTTCCTCTAGGCCCAAATAATGGTGAAGTGTCATGTAGTCGACGTTCACATAACACCACTAGAGGAGAGACAACATACATCTCATCAAAATATCGAACGAATACCAAATTTACATGACTACTAATAGCAAGACTTATCCCATGTCCTCAGGAACAAACGTAACTACTCACAAAGCACAAACATGTTCATAATCAGAGGGGTATTAATATGCATATAGGATCTGAACATATGATCTTCCACCAAATAAACCAACTAGCATCAACTACAAGGAGTAATTAACACTACTAGCAACCTATTAGCACCAATCCCGGACTTGGAGACAAGAATTGGATACAAGAGATGAACTAGGGTTTTGAGAGGAGATGGTGCTGATGAAGATTGCCCTCTCCTGATGAGAGGAGCGTTGGTGATGATGATGGCGATGATTTCCCCCTTCGGGAGGGAAGTTTCCCCGGCAGAACAGCTCCGTCAGAGCCCTAGATTGGTTCTGCCAAGGTTCCGCCTTGTGGCGGCGGAGTTTCGCCCGAGAAGATGGCTTCTTATTTTTTCCCATCGAAAGACTTCATATAGCAGAAGATGGCCACCGGAGGGCCACCAGGGGGCCCACGAGGTAGGGGGCGCGCCCCCACCCTCGTGGGCAGGGTGTGGCCCCCTAGTGAATCTCTTCCGCTGAGTATTTTTTATATATTCTAAAAACGTCTTCCGTGAAGTTTCAAGACTTTTGGAGCTGTGCAGAATATGTCTCTAATATTTTCTCCTTTTCCAGCCCAGAATCCCAGCTGCCGGCATTCTCCCTCTTTATGTAAACCTTGTAAAATAAGAGAGAATATGCATAAGTATTGTGACGTAATGTGTAATAACAACCCATAATGCAATAAATATCGATATAAAAGCATGATGCAAAATGGACGTATCAACTCCCCCAAGCTTAGACCTCGCTTGTCCTCAAGCGAAAAGCCGAAATCGAAACATATGTCCACATGTTTAGAGATAGAGGTGTCGATAAAAATAAAATATGGACATGAGGGCATCATGATCATTCTTAGAATAGCAACTTACATAATTCTTGTCATATGATTTCTTATGCTAGAGTAATAATTCAATCACAATTTCAAGTATGAATCATAAACTTCATTGACAACTAACAAACTATAATCTCAGTCATTGGAGCAATTGCAATTTATCATAACATAGGAAAGAGTCAATGTATAAGAGCTTTTCAGCAAGTCCACACACTCAACTATCATATAGTCTTTCACAACTGCTGACACTCACGCAATACTTATGGGTATGGAGTTTTAATCGAACACAGAGAAAGATAGGGGCTTATAGTTTTGCCTCCCAACACTACAAAAAAGACACATCCGTGACATTTTGGGCCGAACGAATTTTTTTTCTGTCATACATATGACACTTCTATGACGATAATTGTGACAAAACCCGGTATCATCATAGATGTGGTGGGCTCCTACTTCTATGACAAAAAATCATAACATAAAATGGAATTTTCGTCCTGGGCGGGCCGGAGACGCAGCTGCATGACATTCTTTGGGCCGTCCATGACGGAAAAAACCGTGGTAGAAGCGAGGGGGAGGAAAATTTCGGGAGTTCCCGGTTACGGTGGGAGGTCGGGGGCCGAGCGATGCACGTTTCTCTCGTACACGTACGCGTGTGTGTGTGAGGTGTTGGCTCTAAATGAACCCGAGCGAGGCGTTGGGCTCTAACTGAACCTGAGCGATTGCACTGCAGGCTACGCGTTACTGAACCCGAGCGATCGATCAATGGATGTTAACTGAACCTGATCGAGCGATTCCTTCGCTACTGCTGCTAACTGAAGCCGATCGATGCTGACTCTGGGATGAACAGTGAGCGTTGTGGGGGGGGGGTTGGATGAACAGTGAGCGGTGGTGTTGCCTCTGGATGAACAGGACGCTGTGGTGTGGTGGAGGGCTGGATGAACAGTAGACGGTGGAGGGGTGCCCGTGGAGGGGTGGTTGAACAGGACCCCGTGGTGTGGAGGGCTGGATGAACAGTAGACGGTGGAGGGGTGCCCGTGGAGGGGTGGTTGAACAGGACCCTGTGGTGTGGAGGGCTGGATGAACAGTAGACGGTGGAGGGGTGGTTGAACAGTAGCCAATGGAGTAGCGCACGGTGAAGGCTGGATGAACAGGAGCCCGTGGAGGCTGGATGAATAGGAGCCCAAGACCAAGACCAACAGGACGGCAGGACGGAGGTCACCATGGAGCCCTAGACGGTGTCACCACCAGAGCCTTTGGCAGGCGAAGACTGCTTTTTCAGGATAACTTGTACTAGCTGTCCCCTTTCAAATTGGCCGTTGTTAGCTCCCTTCCCGCTCAATATTTGGGGAGAGGACCAAGGCCTCTATAAATAGGATTAGCCACCATGGTAGAGGGGGGCATCGACCTCACCTTAGATCTGAGCCATCACATCCTTAGCCACACACCAACCAGGCACAAGAACACCTCTCCTCAGGAGGTTGTTCTTCCCCTTGTACTGTTCATCATCAGCCTAAGAGGCAATCCACCACACCACACTGGAGTAGGGTGTTACACCGCAACGGTGTCCCGAACCAGTATAAATCTTGTGTCTCTTGTGTTGCGAGTTCGTCGAGCTAGCCCTTGAGATCGCGAAGTGCTTGAGGACGTGATCTGTGAGGGAGAGATCTTCGTGTGCACCCCAGTGTTTGAACCTTAAGGGTTTTGCCGGAAACCGAAATCCGACAGGCGTCGAGGCCTGTTGTACAGGGTCCATCATGCTGGAAGTAGTCTTCGGTTCAGCGGATAATTTCCGCAGCGAAGACTTGATCTTCAACATTGTCCCCTTCCGCAGTGGCTATCATGCACTACTCGGGCGAACCGCTTTCGCCCGCTTCAATGCGGTCCCGGATTATGCTTACTTGAAGCTCAAAATGCCCGGACCCCGCGGTGTTATAACAGTCAATGGAAACATGGAGCATTCCCTCCGTACTGAGGAGCACACTGTGGCTCTCGCAACTAAAGTACAGGGTGGCCTTATCAAGTTGAATACTACATCGGCAGTCAAGCCATCGGACACTGTCAAATGAGTCCGGTCTACCCTGCAGAATGACAGTCCAGCTCATCAAGAGCTAGATTAGCAATGCAGCCTCCGTCACAGCCCCAACAGGATTGCGACATATGTACCACGCATACATAACTACGCACTAAAGATACCATGGGCAAGGACGGAGACATATTAAAGTCAACAATACGGCTCGATCCTACCTGGACCCTCATATTCTTCCTTTCTTTTTCCAGGTTCTTTACAACCCACATCACTTTTCGATGGTACCAAGGGCCCTTTTCCAGGCCCCTTAAGTGTACTCGATCGTCCATCCTCTCAAAGGATCACACATCAAGGCGAAAAGCAGCGCAGACGTGTGGCACAGTCTCCAAAGGATCTTCAAAATCACCTTTTTTATTTTCTAGGACCTGTATACAACTTTCCCTTATTCTCGGCATGTAAAATAGCCTCGAGGCTTATGGCATCCTCTGTAAAAATACGTCTTAACGTATTAATCCGACTATAATGGAAACAATTTTTGCCCAACCTATTCAGTCTTGTCTTATCCCCTAATATGTATTCCCTCTTTTCATTCGATTATCATATACACCTTGGCACAACTTAAATCGCCAGGGGCTCCACCCAGCCACACATATTTTTCAAAAAAGAAGTCTGAACACGTTTATAGTACACTTCAACATCCCGAATATAGCATTATATGCATCAGCTCCGAATCATGTCTTTGGTCAATAGTTGGGTTGCCTGGCTCCTGTGGTTACTACCTTACGTTCTGCCCGTTCGGCTAGGGTAGTAAAGGGAGAACTACTGCGGTTGTGTTTCTGTCTCATCTGGTCAAACACCTCAGTAGAGAAAGCAGAAAACTGACTGTCATGATGCGGCGAGAGCTGGTCAACTATTCGGTGACTTAATATAAATCTTTCGTGATTTTTTCCGTATTACATGAAGGACCGGCTTCGGCTCGGTCGCACGCCTAAGGCATCCCAGTGCGGACAGCCTCATGCGCACCAAGGGCTAGTACTTAACCCCCCGTCAAACTCCTATGGCTAAGTGAAGGTACTAAAGCCGCATAGTCTGATTGCCTGGTTCGCTACGTAAATCACCTCCTTTACGGACCAAGATGTTGGGTGAAGAGTGATTAAACGTTATTCCAAACACCCCCGTAGTATCTACATGGGGGCTAAAGCCGACGACTGGCAATCTTTCAAAATAATAACATACAGCTGTACAGGAGGAAATTAGTTTGGATGAAAGCATAGATATATTGCAAAAGCCTTGGTTTATAATACAACGTCTCGGCAGCTCAGGTGCATTCACCCAAGCATAATATCCTTCGAGCATTGACCCTCTGTCAAACGGGCACACTCTAAAACGTCCTCAAAATAGTGCTCCGGCTTGCGGTGGTCCTTGCCTCCGGGCGAACCCTCAACTGCCACGACAGCAGCGTTCGTTTTTGCCCAGTGCATCTTGACACGAGCGAAGGCCATCCGCGGATCTTCTATACATACTGACTGCTTGACCGCGTCAATTCGGGGCAGCACATGGACAAGTCGCTGCACCAGGATGATGTAGCTGCTCGGAATGGGTTCGGCTAGCCACAGTCGGACTATGACGTCCCTCATGGCCAATTCGGACATCCTATGCAGCTCTGCCCACTGCATCAACTAGTCGTTCAACAATGTTGGGCGCTCCTGTGTCGCGAATTGTGACCAGAAGAGCTTCTCCGTCGCGTGTCCCTCCTGGGCCTCGAAGTACTGCTCGGCGTCGGTGGCGCTCTTTGGGAGATCCGCAAAGGCTTCTGGAGCACTCCACAGTTGAGTGAGCAAGGAATACTTCTGATTGATGAATTTACTCTGTAAAGGAAAGGGCTTACCAGCCGCTATCTGTTTGGCTTGCTCGATCTCCTCGCGCGCCGCACGAGACTCGGTCTGCGCCTCCTTGGCCCCCTGGAGAGCCTTGGCCTGTTCGGCCACTTGGGCCTTATTCTCCTCTTCCAAAGACTCGCACTTTCTGGTGGCGTCCTTGAGCTCTTGCTCTACTTCGGTCACCCGCTCCTCATAGCGGCGGCGGGAAACCTGCTCGGCCTGTAAATCTACGGCCGCTTTGTCAGCGGCCGCCTGACTCACCTGTGCCTGATCCTTGGCTCAGGCAAGTTCGCCTTTTAGGGTCTCGACCATAGCCGCACTACCTGCAATAATGAACATGACACCATAGGAGCTTAGAATCCGCATGGGCATACTACTTCGGATGTGCAAACATTCTTTTCACAACATACCTTGCGCCTCATCAAACCTCTTTTTGATGCGGATGAGATCCTCATCGGCCAGCCCCAGCTTCCGCTTGAGCTCGGTTACTTCGGCAGCCTGGGCGGTTGCCGCTAATAGTGAAACATGTTTCTCAAAATAGACAAGTACATTATCTCCTGCAAATATTATCGATCCTCTGTTCGGCCTTTTTTTCAAAAGCCGAACAGAATCTCAGGGGCTACTATCTATACACAGGCATATTTCTCATTTGAAAAACAGCTAAAGACATTACATTGTCTACCTCGAAACTTGTTAATAGGTTGGCGAAGGCCTCATTCAGCCTGCTTTTGGCGGACTGAACCTTCTCAACCACCGTACCCATCAGGGTACGGTGCTCCTCCACGACGGAAGCACGTTGAAGTGCTTCCCTCAAAGTGTCCAATGCCTCCGGATTGACGGAGGTCGCCGGTAAAGTAGACACTCCCCCCTCCTTTAAAGGGGGCCGCTCGCTTGAGTCCGGGGCCGTATGGGTCTTCGGAGTTGTATTTGGCTGGGGGTCGGACTGGTCCGGGCCCCCGCCATCGGTTTCCATGGGGATTGTGCCCCCCATGTTCTCGGCAGCCGAGGCATTACCCTCTGCCGCCATTTGAGTGGCCTTTCACGTCTCTCCCTGGCTCGGAGAGGCCCTTTTGGATGACCCCTCGGTGTTGTGGCGACCAGACCTCAAACAGTCTGATCTCTGTGCTCAGGTGTAATCCCTGGATCAGTAATGTTGACACCACACAGTACTCGGAGGATTTATAACAGAGTAGCAATCACACACTTATTACATCGAGTGTCTCAATAGAGAACTTATTACAATAAATATGGCTTAAGGCCATCTAATAACTATAACAACAAAAGGCTTGGAAGATAAGTGAGTCCATCAACTCCAACGGCATCACTGAGTATAGAACCACGACCTAAAACTCCTTAATCATCGTCTTAAAAGTCTGCAACATTAACGTTGCAACCCGAAACGGGTCAGCACATGGAATATGCTGGAAAGGTAACACATAGAGAGTAATGGAATGAAACAGCTATACTATATGCATATTTGGCTGGTGGAAAGCTCTATGGTTACAGTTTTGCGTAAAGCCAATTTTTCCCTACTGCAAAGGAATAAATTTTATTTAACTATCATGGTGGTTGTTAAACATTGAGAATGGTTGACAGCATTCTATATCCCAATTAAGCATCATCGTTAAACAAAACCCAACAAAATTAATTTAGGGTAACATGTTGAGATTCACATGATAATCCAAGTACTAGATACTCAAGCTGTCCATAACCGGGGACACGGCTAACCATGATTAGTTTATACACTCTGCAGAGGTTTGTGCACTTTTCCCCACAAGACTCGATCGCCTCCGTTTGGTTTCTCGCACTACATGGTGTTTGAGAAACGGATGACCGAGACATAGTCTTTCAGAAGCGCTAGCACCTTACGATGGATAGACCGTTACACCTACTTTCCCCTACATCTGCTAGTCTACCCTGTAAGAGTTCGCACGACTTAATCAACTATGCTAGAGCCCATAATAGCTTGTGGCTGCACACGGAAGTTTCTAGTATGAAAAATCTCATGATCCCTTTGGGCCTGGGTGGCGGTCCATAAAGAAAAACAGGCAATCCTGGAATACCCAGGTACCTCAATCCACCCAGATGTGTGTTTAAGTTGCCACCTTAGATAAACCATTAATTAACAAACTCACATCTGTCATGGATATCACTCACCCAATCCACGTCTACTAGCATAGCATGGCATAATAGGCAAACGTAGAAGTAACTCCCAAAGGTTTGATAATACAACAGGTAATAGGTACTACCTCAACTACTTCCCATCCCACAATTTAATTAGATCCTAATCATGCAATGTTTGAGGATTGATCTAATGCAATAAAACTGGGTAGTAGGAGGTATGATCAAAGTGTTACTTGCCTTGCTGATGATCCGCGAAACCTAGAGATTCGAAGTAACAGGCAGCGCACTCCGGGTATTCTATCGTAGACAAACAAACAAGCATACAATAAGTATTCATCTAATGCATGGATAAAACTCAAATAAGAGATCTAACCGGAAGGTTCAACTTAAGAACTCCGGTTTGCAAAAAGAATCAAATCAAATGAAGCAACGAAAGTCAAACGGCAAAAGAAACAAGCTTTGTTTACTATTCTGGATCTAGGGCAATTTTTATAGTGGCAAAAACTTGTTTAAGTGGGTTAAACGGATAGAGCGTTTCGAGATGAAACTCCAGGCGCTTGAATTGCCTGATTCCAATAAACGAGCGAAAAGTTATACTAAACGAAAATCGGATCAGGAACCGCGATCAGAAAAATCATGGATTTAATCCGAGAAAAAGAAAAACGACGAACGTTCGCTAGAACAAATGAACGGACGAACGCTCGCTAAATAAATAAACCAGAAAAACCGATCTATTTAAAAAACCGAAACTAAAAAAAACCGCGATTTTTTTCTCTTTTTTTTCTTTTAAAAAAAACGGGCGGCGAAAACGAGGTTGACCTCGGGCGGCGGGTCCGGCGGCGGCGGCGGCTCCGGCGGGCTGGCGGCTAGGGTTTCGGCCACGGTGGGCTGGCGGCTCGGGTCGGGCGGCTTATAAAGGCTGCCCCCGGGCGGAGTCCCGCTCGGGTACGGCCCAAAGTCGGTTCACGTTTTTTTTAATTATTTCACGCAGAAAAACAAATAAAAGAAATACTAAACGGACTCCAAAAATCCCGAAATAAATTTGCCCGGGCTTCTAAAATCAAGCCGCACAAGGTGAACATTTATTTGGGGCCTAAATGCAATTTTGAAAAATGCACATTTTTCCTAAATTCAAATAAGATACCGAAAAACTCCGAAATAAAATCTTATTTGATTTTATTATTAAATCCTCAATATTTCTTTATTTTGGGAAAGTCATTTTATTCCCTCTCTCATATTTTTGTAATAGAAATAATTGATGATGAAATAATTAAAATCAAATGATCCTATTCGCAAAATTTGAGAAAACTCAAATATGAAAATAACGAAATCCCCAACTCTCTCCGTGGGTCCTTGAGTTGCGTGGAATTTCTAGGATCAAAACCAAAAGCAAATAAATTATGATATGCAATGATGGTCTAATGTATAACATTCCAAATTGAAAAATTTGGGATGTTACAAACCTACCCCCCTTAAGATGAATCTCGCCCTCGAGATTCGGGTTGGCTAGAAAATAGGTGAGGGTGGTCCTTGAGCAAATCTTCCTCTCGCTCCCAGGTGGCTTCATCCTCCGTGTGGTGGCTCCACTAAACCTTACAGAACTTGATAACCTTGCTGCGGGTGACTCGACTGGCATACTCTAGAATCTTAACTGGTTTCTTCTCATAGGTCAAATTGTTATCCATCTGAATTGCTTCCAATGGCACGGTGTCTCTCAAAGGTATGTCAGCCATCTCCGTGTGGCACTTTTTCAACTGAGAAACGTGGAACACATCATGAACTCCTGACAATCCTTCAGGAAATTCCAACTTGTAGGCCACTTCTCCCATACGTTCCAATACTCGGTATGGTCCTACAAATCATGGCGCTAACTTTCCTTTAACACCAAAGCGCTTTGTTCCCCGAAGTGGGGATACTCGAAGATAAGCTCTATCTCCAACTTCGTAAACTGTCTCCTTGCGTTTACAATCTGCATAACTCTTCTGTCTGGACCGGGCTATCTTGAGCCTATCGCAAATCAATTTCACCTTCTGTTTAGACTCCTTAATCAAGTCAGGTCCAAACAACTGGCGGTCTCCAACTTCATCCCACGTCAAGGGTGTCCTGCACCTCCTTCCGTACAAGGCTTCGAAAGGGGCCATCTTTAAACTGGATTGATAACTGTTGTTGTAAGAGAACTCTGCATACGACAAATTCTCGTCCCAACTAGATCCATAATCTAGCGCACAAGCTCTTAGCATGTCCTCCAAAATCTGATTGACTCTCTCGGTCGGTCCATTTGTCTGTGGATGAAAAGCTGTGCTGAACTCTAGCCTGGTACCCAAAGTTTTGTGCAACTGATTCCAGAACTTTGAGGTAAACTGGGTTCCTCTATCGGATACTATACTCCTCGGAACTCCATGTAAGCATACAATCCTGGTCATGTATATCTTTGCCAACTTAGCACTGGTGTAAGTGGTCTTTACCAGGATGAAATGAGCTACTTTCATCAACCGATCAACTACAACCCAAATCGAGTCATAGCTTGAACGAGTCCTGGGTAATCCCGTGATAAAATCCATGCCTAACTTATCCCACTTCCATTCGGGTATCGGCAATGGCTGTAGCAATCCTGCTGGCTTCTGATGCTCTGCCTTTACTCTCTGACATACATCACAAATTGCTACATACTCCGCAATATCTTTCTTCATTCCAGTCCACCAGAAAATATCCTTCAAATCCAAATACATCTTGGTATTTCCTGGGTGAATTGAATATGGTGAATCGTGTGCCTCTTGGAGAATCAACTTCCTGATCTCCGGGTCATTGGGCACATAAACACGGTCTTCAAACCATAGGGTGTCGTGCTCATCCTCACGAAATCCTTTAGCCTTTCCTTCGCTCATTTTCTCCTTTATAGAGGCAATCTCCTTGTCAGTCTTCTGAGCTTCTCTGGTTCTATCCATCAAAGTTGACTGAATCTCCAATGCTGCTACATAGCCTCTCGGAACTATTTCCAAACATAGTTCATGAAGATTTTCGGCTAACTCCCTTGGTATTTCTCCCGTCATTAGTGTATTGACATGGCTTTTACGGCTCAATGCGTCAGCTACTACATTAGCCTTTCCGGGATGGTAATGTAATCTCATATCATAATCCTTGATGAGCTCCAACCATCTCCTTTATCTGAGGTTCAACTCCTTCTGCGTGAAAATGTACTTCAAACTCTTGTGATCCGTGTACACCTCACAAAGATTTCCAATGAGGAAATGTCTCCAAGTCTTCAGTGCATGCACTACGGCTGCTAACTCCAAATCAGCATAATTCAACTCGTGAGGTTTCAGTTGTCTTGAGGCATATGAAACAACTCTCCCTTCCTGCATAAGCACTGCTCCAAGTCCTCGACGTGAAGCGTCGCAGTACACCTCATAATCCTTGGTCTGGTCTGGCAAAATCAACACTGGTGAAGTAACCAAGCGTTTCTTCAACTCCTGGAAACTAGCCTCACACTCCTCGGTCCATATGAACTTGGTATCCTTCTTTAATAACTCAGTCATAGGCTTCGCAATCTTTGAGAAATTCTCAATAAATTTCCGGTAGTATCCTACGAGTCCAAGGAAACTTCGGATCTCTCCAACTGTTGTTGGTGCCTCCCACTTGGTCACGGTATCAACTTTAGTGGGATCTACTGATATACCTTCTCCGGATATAACGTGTCCGAGGAATCCTACTTCCTTCAACCAAAACTCACATTTGCTGAACTTGGCATACAACTGATGTTCTCTGAGCTTCTCAAGTACCAATCGCAAATGCTCCTTATGCTCCTCTTCACTTTTCGAGTAAACCAGAATATCATCAATGAACACCACGACGAACTTATCCAAGAACTCCATAAACACTTTGTTCATCATGTTCATAAAATAGGCAGGTGCGTTAGTCAGACCAAATGACATAACTGTATACTCGTACAACCCATACCTGGTGGTAAAAGCTGTCTTAGGTATATCCTGTTCTCGAATGTTCAACTAGTGGTATCCTAATCGTAGATCGATCTTGGAAAATACATTAGCTCCTTGCAATCGATCAAACAGATCATTGATCATTGGTAGTGGGTACTTGTTCTTGATGGTTACTTCATTCAATCCTCGATAATCAACAACCATCCTTAACGATCCATCCTTTTTCTCCACTAGAAGTACTGGTGATCCCCAAGGCGACGAACTTGGGCGAATGTAACCTTTATCTAGTAACTCCTTAATCTGCTTCTTAATCTCCACCAAATCCTTTGCAGGCATCCTGTATGGTCTCTTTGATATTGGCCATGTGCCTGGCAATAGCTTAATCAAAAACTCAATATCTCTATCCAGTGGCATGCCTGGCAACTCTTCTGGAAATACTTCAGGGAAATCCCTTACCACTGGTACTTCCTCCTGCACAACTCTTGTTAAACAATTTACTTGAGTCCCTTTTGGCACATGTCGGGATACATACTTGATCCTTCTCCCTTCTGGGGTGGTAAGCAAAATTGTCTTACTGGCGCAATCGATGTTTCCTCCGTACATCGACAGCCAATACATACCCAGAATTACATCCAATCCTTGTGATTCCAAAATGATTAAATCCGAGGGAAACACATGCCTACCTATACTCAATGGCACTTGAAAACATCCTTGACTGGCCATATACTCCGCTCCTGGTGAGCTTACTAGCATAGGTGTTCTAAGAACCTTAGTGGGCAGGTTATACTTATCCATAAATCCCCTTGATATGTATGAATGTGATGCACCAGTATCAAAAAGAACGAGTGCAGTAAATGACTTAACCAAAAACTTACCGATTAATGCATCCGGCTGCTCTTCAACCTCCTCCACATTAACGTGGTTCACCTGTCCCCTGTTGAAAGGGTTCGGCTTCTTCCCAGAGCTTCCATTGCCATTCTGGCCTTCAGGACATTCATTGGCATAATGTCCGGTCTTCTGACACTTAAAGCAAGTGACTTGGCTCAGGTCTTTCTTGGCTGGGGTTGATGGGTTGGTACGGTTCTGGCCGTTGCTTCCTCCATTGCCATTACCATTCTTGGTGCCGTTGTGATTGTGCGAGCTACCTCCTCCATGGGTATGCTGAAAATGTCCTCCCGATCTAGGGGTAAAACGTGGCTTCTGCTGGGCTCCAGAATTGTACTTCCCTTGTCCATACTTCCTCTTGCGGTTCTCAATTTGCTGCTGCTTGCCTTCAATCATAAGAGCACGGTCTACCAACTCCTGGTAGTTGTTGAAGGTTGCTACCATCAACTGCATGCTCAACTCATCATTCAGTCCTTCCAGAAACTTCTCCTGCTTAGCTGCATCCGTAGCAACGTCATCTGGGGCATAACGTGCTAATTTACTAAAGTCCTCCACATACTGGCCAACTGTCCGTCCTCCTTGGCGCAAGTTGCGAAACTCTCGCTTCTTCATGGCCATAGCTCCTGCTGAAACATGGGCAGTTCGAAAAGCCTGCTGAAACTGGTCCCATGTGACAGTGTCGACAGGGAAAGTGGCTGTGAAATTCTCCCACCATGATGCTGCGGGTCCTTCAAGCTGATGTGCGACAAACTTCACCTTCTCCGCATCTGTGCATCCTGCTGTGGTCAACTCTCTAGCTGTCTTGCGGAGCCAATCATCTGCTACTATCGGCTCGGTGCTACTGGAAAACACCGGCGGATTCAGCCTAAGAAAACGGGCTAAGTGATCAACAGTGGTGGTGGTGGTGGTGGGTTGTTGTTGTTGTTCCCCTGATTCTAATTCTGGACTAGCAACTGCATCAATGTGTTCTGCTGCTGGATCAACTGGGTGAGCTCCGGTGGAAAGGTAAATCCGGGGTCACGTCTCGGAGGCATCTGAGGGTTTAGAAAAGATGAGATTTTAGAATAGAGGGGGTCTAAAGAGAAAACAATACCCATATGCACATGAGGCAAAAGCAAACAATTCACTTATTCATTCAAACAAGGGCATACAATCGATCTAACTATCGCAAAAGTGCTCGGACTACTATATTTACATGGTGGACTACTACTACTGATGAGGCGGTCTACTAGAAATATTCTTCGGTTGCAGACTCCATGATATCTGCTCCGGCTTCATCAACATAGTCATCATCACTGTCATCTAGGTCCGAGTCGGTGTCGTCGATGATGATGTAGTCTTCCGGGCGAATCTCCTTGGGTTCTTCGTCTTCATCTACTGGTGTAGGGCCTCCCATAAATATCCCGATCTTCTTGATCAGATCGTCATTCTTCTCCACCAATACTTCAATTTCTTCTTCATAATCTTCACGTGTAGCCTTGAGTTCTTCCTCCAGTTCCTTGATTCTTGTCCTTGCCTTCTTCAGGTCTATCATGTCGGCGCACATCTGGTTCTCTTGTCATCGAATGTGATAGTTTAACTCCTGGATAAAAGTTGCAACTGATCTATCCTTCCTGGTGCTGATCATCTCCCAGTGTTCATCTCGGCGCCCACAAATCTGGTAGATAGTATCCTTGAGATCATTGTGGTAGACTTCTCCAATGCGTCCCATGGCGATGTGAGCTGCCATGCTCTTTCCTAGACTCCAAGTTGGTGCATCAAAAGAAAACTCTATGGGCTCAGTGACTGGCATGAACGTCCTTCCTGGAACTTGAACTTGAATCATCCAGCGCTCTTCTTCAGGTAAAGTGGCGTTGTAGGTTCCGGTGAAGCTTGGTACTCCTATGTTCAGGTATCTAGTGACTTCCTTCAAGTGACGTCCAAAGGGTGTATCGTCATCCGGTTGCGTGAACTTGTTCCTTGCATCCGCCATCCTAAAGAGTAGAAAGATGAGAGGTCAGAAGAGAAGAGAGTGAATAGTGATCTAGGTCTTTAGCTTAGTGGTCGTGTCCTACAGTCAGCGTGTGCTCTGATACCATCTCTGTAGCGACCAGACCTCAAACAGTCTGATCTCTGTGCTCAGGTGTCATCCCTGGATCAGTAATGCTGACACCACACAGTACTCGGAGGATTTATAACAGAGTAGCAATCACACACTTATTACATCGAGTGTCTCAATAGAGAACTTATTACAATAAATATGGCTTAAGGCCATCTAATAACTATAACAGCGGAAGGCTTGGAAGATAAGTGAGTCCATCAACTCCAACGGCATCACTGAGTATAGAACCACGACCTAAAACTCCTTAATCATCGTCTGAAAAGTCTGCAACATTAACGTTGCAGCCCGAAACGGGTCAGCACATGGAATATGCTGGCAAAGTAACACATAGAGAGTAATGGAATGAAACAGCTATACTATATGCATATTTGGCTGGTGGAAAGCTCTATGGTTACAGTTTTGCGTAAAGCCAATTTTTCCCTACTGCAAAGGAATAAATTTTATTTAACTATCATGGTAGTTGTTAAACATTGAGAATGGTTGACAGCATTCTCAATCCTAATTAAGCATCATCATTAAACAAAACCCAACAAAATTAATTTAGAGTAACATGTTGAGATTCACATGATAATCCAAGTACTAGATACTCAAGCTGTCCATAACCGGGGACACGGCTAACCATGATTAGTTTATACACTCTGCAGAGGTTTGCGCACTTTTCCCCACAAGACTCGATCGCCTCCGTTTGGTTTCTCGCACTACATGGTGTTTGAGAAACGGATGACCGAAACATAGTCTTTCAGAAGCGCTAGCACCTTACGATGGATAGACCGTTACACCTACTTTCCCCTACATCTGCTAGTCTACCCTGTAAGAGTTTGCACGACTTAATCAACTATGCTAGAGCCCATAATAGCTTGTGGCCGCACACGGAAGTTTTTAGTATGAAAAATCTCATGATCCCTTTGCGCCTGGGTGGCGGTCCATAAAGAAAAACAGGCAATCCTGGAATACCTAGGTACCTCAATCCACCCAGATGTGTGTTTAAGTTGCCACCTTATATAAACCATTAATTAACAAACTCACATCTGTCATGGATAACACTCACCCAATCCATGGCATAATAGGCAAACGTAGAAGTAACTCCCAAAGGTTTGATAATACAACAGGTAATAGGTACTACCTCAACTACTTCCCATCCCACAATTTAATTAGATCCTAATCATGTAATGTTTGAGGATTGATCTAATGCAATAAAACTGAGTAGTAGGAGGTATGATCAAAGTGTTACTTGCCTTGCTGATGATCCGTGAAACCTAGAGATTCGAAGTAACAAGCGGCGCACTCCGGGTATTCTATCGCACATAAACAAACAAGCATACAATAAGTATTCATATAATGCACGGGTAAAACTCAAATAAGAGATCTAACCAGAAGGTTCAACTTAAGAACTCCGGTTTGCAAAAAGAATCAAATCAAACGAAGCAACGAAAGTCAAACGGCAAAAGAAACAAGCTTCATTTACTATTCTGGATCTAGAGAAATTTTTACAGTGGCAAAAACTTGTTTAAGTGGGTTAAACGGATAGAGGGTTTCGAGATGAAACTCCAGGCGCTTGAATCGCCAGATTCCGATAAACGAGCGAAAAGTTATACTAAACGAAAATCGGATCAGGAATCGCGATCAGAAAAATCGCGGATTTAATCCGAGAAAAAGAAAAACGACGAACGTTCGCTAGAACGAACGAACGGACGAACGCTCGCTAAATAAATAAACCAGAAAAGCTAATCTATTCAAAAAAACCGAAACTAAAAAAAAATAAAAACTGTGATTTTTTTCTCTTTAAAAAAAACGGGCGGCGAAAATGAGGTTGACCTCGGACGGCGGGTACGGCGGCGGCGGCGGCTCTGGCGGGCTGGCGGCTCGGGTCGGGCGGCTTATAAAGGCTGCCCCCGGGCGGAGTCCCGCTCGGGTACGGCCCAAAGTCGGTTCGCGTTTTTTTCCAAATTATTCCACACAAAAAAACAAATAAAAGAAATACTAAACGGGCTCCAAAAATCCCGAAATAAATTTTCCCGGACTTCTAAAATCAAGCCGCACAAGGTAAACATTTATTTGGGGCCTAAATGCAATTTTGAAAAACGCACATTTTTCCTAAATTCAAATAAAATACCGAAAAACTCCGAAATAAAATCTTATTTGATTTTATTATTAAATCCTCAATATTTCTTTATTTTGGGAAAGTCATTTTATTCCCTCTCTCATATTTTTGTAATAGAAATAATTGATGATAAAATAATTAAAATCAAATGATCCTATTCGCAAAATTTGAGAAAACTCAAATATGAAAATAACGAAATCCCCAACTCTCTCCGTGGGTCCTTGAGTTGCGTGGAATTTCTAGGATCAAAACCAAAAGCAAATAAATTATGATATGCAATGATGGTCTGATGTATAACATTCCAAATTGAAAATTTTGGGATGTTATAGGTGTCATCCGCGACACGTGGCGGAGGGGCTCAAAGAGGCGTTTCCCTCTCCATCATCTCCAGCTCCAAAGAATTCCCCGAAGATGATGATTGTCGAGGAAGATCACGGGCCGGACTATAATACATAAACAATATGTTATACTACAATTTGTAAACAGCCAGATATATACATAGTATCTTTAAATACTTACGATTCGGCCAGGGGCTTCGCCCTGGGGCGCCACTATGGGATGGCTTCAGCGTCTGAACCCAAACCCTCGAAGAGGGATATCTTCCCCCTTTTGGACGCCTCCACCTCTAGGTCACCAGCGGCCGCTCTCTTTTTCTTCTCCTTGACGGGAGGATTGCTCTCTTCCTCCCCCTCTTCGTCTTCATCTCCCTCGTGGGAGGAGGGAGCTTCGGTATCTTCGGACATAGCATCCGTGGAACCTTTTCGGCGGAGGCCGCCTCTAGCCTCCTTACCCTTCTTCTTGGCCTGTTTCTCCGGCGCCTGGTACAGCACAGGGACCAGCATCCTCGTTAACAGAGGATCAACTGGGTTTTCTGGTAGCATGGCCGAACACCTGATTCGCTCTGCCTTTGCTATCCAGCCCTGAATCAGGAATTGGTGTCTCAGTATACCCCTTGACTTATGGATCGAGATTATGTTCGAAAGTAAGAAGCTTACCTCGGTAGCCGGATATGCGCTGTCAAGACCAACATCTTCGGTCTTCTCCGTCCACGACTTCTGGGTCTTAAAAAGCAGTTTCCAGATCTCTTCGTGTGTTGTACCGAAGAAGTGTTGCAGGGTTCGGGGGCCGGCCGGATTAAACTCCCACATGCGGAGAGATTAACATTGGCATGGGAGGATCCGGCGGAAGAGCATCACCTGGATCACATTGGTGAGACTGGTATTGTTCTTCATCATGCTCTTGATGCACTTCTGTAGCATCATCACTTTGTTGGTTGACCCCCAGTCCAGACTCTTGTTGGTCCAAGACGCGAGCTGCATAGGAGGACCAGATCTAAATTCAGGAGTGGCCGCCCATTTCGTACCACGAGGCTCGGTGATAAAAAACCACTCCTGCTGCCACACCCTCACGGTCTCCACAAAGTCTCCCTCAGGCCAAGTGGTGTTGGGAAGTCTTCTCACCATGGCGCTGTCGCAGTCGGCGTGCTGCCCGCCTACCACCTTTGGCTTCACATTGAAAACTTTGAGCCAAAGGCTGAAGTGAGGTGGAATGCGGAGGAATGCCTCACACACAATGATGAAGGCCAGGATGTGAAGAAATGAGTGTGGGGCTAGGTCATGGAAATCTAGCTCGTGGTAAAACATGAGTCCGCGTACAAAGGGATGAAGTGGAAACCTTAGGCTATGGAGAAAGTGAGGGATAAATACCACCCTCTCGTCGGGCTTCGGTGTGGGGATGATTTTCCCCTCCGCCAGGAGACTATGTGTGATTTCTGCGGTCAAATACCTCGCCTCCTGGAGCTCCTTGATGTCCCTCTCTGTCACGGAGAAGGCCATCCACTTGCCTTGAGAGCCAGATCCGGACATGGCTATAGTGTTTGGTGTTGATGGGAAAGATGGAAACTTGAGCGCTGGAGCTCGAGGGCGGATGGGATGAGGAAGAAGAATGCGTGGGGTAAAAAGATGCATCCTTATCCTCTTATAAAGACAGTGAATATCAAGCGCCCCCCTCACGATCCTTAAAACTCGCCTATTCCCGAGGGGTCGTGCAAACAGCACGGTTAGATTACCCAAACCCGTATTGATGAGAATCCCGTAATAAGGGGACACGATCTCTGCTTTGACAAGACGTGTCAATGAACACCGCGCTTCGAAACGCGAAGCGGGAGGCTAAAAACAGTTCGAAATAATAATAAGGCCAGAACATAGCATCTCGCCGAAAAAGCTATCAGTAGACATGACTTATTTTGCTTAAGTATTTCACCCTTGTGGTTTAGGGTTGTAACTATTGTACAGAACCGGATATAGTTCTTTGGTTCAGCTGCTTTGGAGTATTCGGAAGAGGAACCCGCCTTGCAATGCCAAAGACAATCTGTGCGCTGGACACATCGTCATTGAAGCCTGGTTCAAGGGCTACTAAGGGAGTCCTGGATTAGGGGGTCCCCGGGCTTCCGGGCTATGTGACATGGGTCGGATTGATGGGCCGTGAAGATATAAGATAGAAGGCCTTCCCCCGTGTCCGAATGGGACTCTCCTTTGCGTGGATGGCAAGCTTTGGCGTCTGGATATGAAGTTTCCTTTCTCTGTAAACCGACTCTGTACAACCCTAGGCCCCTCCGTGTCTATATAAACCGAAGGGTTTAGTCCGTAGAGGCAATCATAATCATATAGGCTAGACATCTAGGGTTTAGCCATTACGATCTCGAGGTAGATCAACTCTTGTAACCCCTATACTCATCAAAGTCAATCAAGCAAGAAGTAGGGTATTACCTCCATTAAGAGGGCCCGAACCTGGGTAAATATCGTGTCCCCTGCCTCCTGTTACCTTCGATCCTCAGACACACAGTTCGGGACCCCCTACCCGAGATCGGCCTATTTCGACACCGACAGCTACCTCTTTGACCAAGTCAAACGGGCTAGCCTTTTCACCGGAATGTGCCTCTGTTGGGCCATGCCACGTGCAACGTATCATAGGCGCCTCCTGTCGAGTGAGTGGATGACATCTGTCCCAGCGGTGAGCCAACACATGTTTACTCCGGCCAATGAGAATTTTACACGTGGAAAATCCCCATTGGTCCGGGCTGTTAACAGGTTATCGGATCCAAAACTAGACCCGATAGCTCAACGGCAACCCGTTACGGTGGATGCCACATGTCGATCACCCTTTACGAAAGCACTTCCATGACGCGCCATTTATCATCCTGGAAATGGACACTTCAATGACGATAATTTTGGTAATGTCACAGAACACTTCTACGACAACACAGGTATGACTATCTTGATTCTGTCATAAAATCATCATGGATGTACATGCATGACAGAAAACGTGACCTACTATGACAAACACGTATCATCACGGGAGTGTATTTTTTTGTAGTGTAGATTGCTTATGGGTTGATCTATTATGAGCGTTGCAAATCCTATACCAAGCATCTCTTAAATTTTCTCCTCCCCTTTGTTTAAAATTGAGAACTTCATTCTCAGGGGTGCACGAGGCAAAGGAGGAGCTATCCATAGCGATAAAGTGGGCAAACAAACAAAGAAGCAAGCAAGAAAACGGGAAATGAAAAATATTTTTGTATTTTTTTGTAAAAACCTTTTAGAAGTGGGCGAGATGAAAACGAGAGGCAAATGGCAAATAAATAAATTGCAAGGAGATGAGAGTTTATGTGTAGGTACTTGATAGATGTTGATGATGTCTCCCCGGCAACAGCGCCAGAAAATTCTTCCTGATTGCTTGTATCTGCGTTGGTAATTCCCTGAAGAGGAGAGGATGATGCAGCACAACAAAGGTAATTATTTCCTTTGGTTATGAAACTAAGGTTATCAATCCAGTAGGAGAACCAAGCAACACTATGTAAACAACACCTGCACACAAACAACAAATACTTGCAACCCAACGCGTAAGAGGGGTTGTCAATCTCTCCTCGGTATAGAGATAGATTAAGTTGTATGAGATTTGATAAATATATCTAATTAAAACACAAAATAAAATAAATAAAGAAGAAGTGCAGCAAGGTATTTTTAGACTTAATATGATAGGAAATAGATCCGGGGGGCGTAGTTTTCACTAGAGGCTTCTCTCAAGAAAATAGCATACGGTGGGTAAACAAATTACTGTTGGGCAATTGATAAAAAAGCGAATAATCATGCCGATATCCAAGGCAATGATCATGTATATAGGCATCACGTCCAAGATTAGTAGACCGAAACAATTCTACATCTACTACTATTACTCCACACATCAGCCGCTATCCAACATGCATCTAGTGTATTAAGTTCATGGAAAAATGGAGAATGCAATAAGAACGATGACATGACGTAGACAAAATAAACTCATGTATGAATAAACCCCATCTTGTTACCCTTAATACCAACGATACATGTGTGTCATGTCTCTTTCTGTCAGTGAGATTGAGTGAAACGATTCTGCATCTACTACTATTAATCCACAAATCGACCGCTCTCCAGCATGCATCTAGTGTATTAAGTTCATGGAAAACGGAGTAATGAAATAAGAATGATGACATGATGTAGACGAATTAAACTCACGTATGAATAAATCCCATCTTGTTACCCTTAATATCAATGATACATGCGTGTCATGTCTCTTTCTGTCACTAAGATTGAGCACCGCAATATCGAACCCATCACAAAGCACCTCCTCCCATGGCAAGAAAAATCAATCTAGTTGGTCAAACCAAACCAAAATTTCAGAGAAGAAATACGAGGCTATAACAATCATGCATATAAGAGTTAAAAAAACTCAAATAATATTCATGGATAGAACTGATCATAAACCCACAATTCATTGGATCCCAACAAACACACCACAAAAAGGAGTTACATCAAATAGATCTCCAAGAACATCGAGGAGAACATTGTATTGAAGATCAAAAAGATAGAAGAAGCCATCTAGCTACTAGCTATGGACCCGGAGGTTTGTGGTAAACTACTCACGCATCATCGGAGGGCAACAAGGATGATGAAGAACCCCTCCGTGATCGTTATCCCCTCCGGCAGAGTGCCAGAAAAGGCCTCTAGATTGGATCTCGTGGTTCTGGAACTTGCGGCGGTTGGAAAAGTGTTTTCTCGACTCTCCTAGGGGTTTTGGGATTTTAGAGTATTTATAGAGCTGGAGGTAGGCCAGGAAGCTTCCCGTGGGCTCCACTACCCACCAGGGCGCGCCTGGGGTCTCTGGCACGCCCTGGTGCCTAGTGGGCCCCACAGGCCTCCTCCCGTGTGCTCCTTTGGCTCCCTGGGTGTCTTCTGTCCAAAAAAAAATTCTCCAAAAAGTTTCATTGCATTAGGACTTCAATTGGTATTGATATTCTCCAAAGTAAAAAACAAGCAAAAAATAGCAACTGGCACTCAACACTATGTCAATAGGTTAGTCCCAAAAAATGATATAAAGTTGCTAGTAAATGAATATAAAACATCCAAGATTGACAATATAACAACATGGAATAATAAAAAATTATAGATACATTGGAGACTTATCACTTGGAAGCTCCTACTCGATTGATAATATTGGTTCTCTAACCGAAGGAAATATTTGTTGCTTGCTGCTTCACCCTTCTCTTGGGGGAATCTCAACAATTCCTGCGGGAGTAAGCACTATGTGAATTATGTCAGGCCCTCTTTTCCCCACTATCTATTGCATTTTTCTACCATACAAACGGAGTAAAAACATGATCTTCAGAAAAGACAGTGCTACGTGTCGATGCAGGTAGCACTCCGGTTGTTATCTTTTTGTTTTTAAACTTTTTAAAAGCACACAAAATGATTCTAAAACTTCCAGTTTGTCTCCCAGGCAACCCTTTCTTTAAAGCCATTAAGCTAGGCATACAGTGCTCAAGTAATTAATCCACACGGATCCCAAGGTATATCAAAGCCAATTTTAATTAACAATGATTTTGTAATTTAGTAGTGAGCATAAAGCAACATATATCATGTCACAACGGAGTCTAACTCTCTTCCTATGCATCAGCATGTGATAAAAGAACAATTCATGCACACATAATAAAGGTCGATGCATAGCACAAGTAGTTTCTTGCAATTTTATCGTATTGGAAATATAGAGAGGCGGGGATCTGGTGCTTCTCTCATAATAATTGCAAGTAGGAGCAACAAACACATGCATATTATATCCATTAAAATCATCATGTGCAATGGTAAAACACAACCAATCAATATAATCCTTAATAAGTGCAAAATTCTCCGATATAGTGCAATTGGGAGAATTCAAAAAGATAACAGGACTATCATGTGTGGGTGCAATAGCTAAAATTTCATTTTGAACATAAGGAACTATAGCAAGTTCATCTCTGATGTCTACTACACAACCTTCTTCTTGTAGACGTTGTTGGGCCTCCAAGTGCAAAGGTTTGTAAGATAGTAGAAAATTTCCCTCAAGTGGATGACCTAAGGTTTATCAATCCGTAGGAGTCGTAGGATGAAGATGGTCTCTCTCAAGCAACCCTGCAACCAAATAACAAAGAGTCTCTTGTGTCCCCAACACACCCAATACAATGGTAAATTGTATAGGTGCACTAGTTCGGCGAAGAGATGGTGATACAAGTGCAATATGGATGATAGATAAAGGTTTTTGTAATCTAAAAATATGAAAACAGCAAGGTAACTAATGATAAAAGTGAGCACAAATGATATTGCAATGCGTTGAAACAAGGCCTAGGGTTCATACTTTCACTAGTGCAAGTTCTCTCAACAATAATAACATAATTGGATCATATAACTATCCCTCAACATGCAACAAAGAGTCACTCCAAAGTCACTAATAGCGGAGAACAAACGAAGAGATTATGGTAGGGTACGAAACCACCTCAAAGTTATCCTTTCTGATCGATCTATTCAAGAGTCCGTAGTAAAATAACACGAAGCTATTCTTTCCGTTCAATCTATCATAGAGTTCGTACTAGAATAACACCTTAAGACACAAATCAACCAAAACCCTAATGTCACCTAGATACTCCAATGTCACCGCAAGTATCCGTGGGTATGATTATACGATATGCATCACACAATCTCAGATTCATCTATTAGAACCAACACAAAGAACTTCAAAGAGTGCCCCAAAGATTCTACTGGAGAGTCAAGACGAAAACATGTGCCAACCCCTATGCATAGGTTCATGGACAGAACCCGCAAGTTGATCACCAAAACATACATCAAGTGGATCAATAGAATACCCCATTGTCACCACGGGTATCCCACACAAGACATACATCAAGTGTTCTCAAATCCTTAAAGACTCAATCCGATAAGATAACTTCAAAGGGAAAACTCAATCCATTACAAGAGAGTAGAGGGGGAGAAACATCATAAGATCCAACTATAATAGCAAAGCTCGCGATACATCAAGATCGTACCACCTCAAGAACACGAGAGAGAGAGATCAAACACATTGCTACTACTACATACCCTCAGCCCCGAGGGAGAACTACTTCCTTCTCGTCATGGAGAGCGCCGGGATGATGAAGATGGCCACCGGAGAGGGATTCCCCCTCCGGCATGGTGCCGGAATGGGTCTAGATTGGTTTTCGATGGCTATTAAGGCTTCTGGCGGTGGAACTCCCAATCTATTGTGCTCCTCGAAGATTTTAGGGTATATGGATATATATAGGAGGAAGAAATACGTCAGGGGGGCCACGAGGGTGGAGGGCGCGCCCAGGGGGGTGGGCGCCCCCCCTACCTCGTGCCTTCCTTGTTGCTTCCCTTACGTACACCCCAAGTCTGCTGGATTGCTTTTGTTCCAAAAATAAGTTCCAGGAAATTTCAGGTCAATTGGACTCCGTTTGATTTTCCTTTTTTACGATACTCTAAAACAAGGAAAAGACAGAAACTGGCACTGGGCTCTGGGTTAATAGGTTAGTCCCAAAAATCTCTCCCTAATAATAATAAAGCACGGATTGAGTCTCCAGGTTCACCGCCGCACACATTTTGCAAAATAGTCCTTATACTTTTTAGATATTAAACTCGCAGTCCCTGTTTAAGTGGATGTGAAAAACGATTCGTTTTTACAAATAGAACCCTGCACTTTTTACTACTCAACCCGTGATTCTTTCTTCCTCAATCTCCAACGTCTCCTACTCCCGTGTCGTGATTTGGATCGAGTTGGAGATCGATTCCAAATACAAATCGAAAATCGATCGATCTATAGTCCACATCAAATAGAAGGGAATCGATCTATGGAGTTCAGGTTGGGCTTCGATCTAAACACGCCGCCGGATTTCAAGCCATGGACGGGTCGATATTGAGAGAGAGGGGGGTTGACGAGGAGAGAGCAGCCAACCGGCGACTATGGTGGCTCTGAGCACAGGTAGGCGACGACGGCGACTCGGTAGCACCGACCGGCCGATTCATCTCCTCGCTAGCTTCCTGTCCTTCACAGGTTGAATATATGGCCTCTGCTCCTCGACGGCCACACCGAGCGCCCCATCCAGAAGACCACCCCTACCGCCTTGCTGCTCCCGATCCCCCTGAGTCGTCCTGAGATGGTTCGGCTCGGCGGTCCATCATCGGCAACTCCCCATCCCAAACCCTCCATAGAGTCAAAATCCGGCGGCCCGCTCCTCCGCTACGCCCACACCGAGCGCTCAAAGTAGGAAAACAGCCTCGGCGTGCGGCCGCTCCCTATCTCCCTGCGCCCAGATTTGTTCCGGCTAGGCGCCGCCCCGGCAGCCAAGCGTGTGGTGTCCCATGGAAGCAGGCCCCTCCTCTACAAGACCGGTGAGGATAGCTTCAACCTCGCTGCCTGTTCTGGTCGATGCTGTCCCACGGAAACAGGGAAGTTTTCACCACTCAGTTGATTCCTTCTACTGTAATTCTCTTCCCTACCATTTCTTACTTGCAGCAAATTCAAGTGCGCTACACATGTGAGTATCTTCTCCTTCCCTCTATTGTACGCATCTGGTCATTTGTTATCTCTGATTAAAAATCAAGAGCCACTACATTCTTGAATATCGGAGACTGTCTTAGTTCATGCAGATTAATAAACTTGATAAATACAATTTCCTTTTTGGTTCCATCTAACAATTCAGTCATATTATTGTTTTGGGCAGTTTTCAGTAATCTTAAGTTGTCTTTAGATTTTAGCTTCGTCAATCATTTTGAATTATTTAACCTCGGTATGAGGTGCATGTGTGCGACAGATTAATCCTAAGAAATTTGTAGTTGAGCAGTTGGGTCTGTTTGATTTCTTTAGTAGACTGCAGCGGCATTCCCTAAAGGTTCAAGAGGATTTCAATGTTGCTAAAGAAAGAGATATGGACCAGTGAGACATGCATCATGAATCAAGCACATTGTGCTTTCTACCGGCCTTTTCCTTATTGATGAAACCTGACTACATGACTATTTTAAGTTTTCTCATGTCACCTGAACTGTTGTTCAGATTTCACTATTCAGTACATTTTTTGTTTTGCAGTGCACTGCGGCACACGTGGCTCCGCCTCCGTGTTGTTCTACCTTCTTCAGTGCCCTCTACTTCTTGCCCTTAGATTGCCATCATGATTAATCTAATGAGAGCACTTTAATTGGTGGCACATCGTTTGTTATTATGCTACTGCATGTGGTTTCTCATCTCTGCCTTGGCCTATTTTAGTGCCCTCCCATCGCTATGGCGCCCCGGCAGATTGCCCCAGGGTCGCGGGATGCTGCTGCTATCCAGCGCCACCAGCCCAAAGTTTGTTCACCTCTCCTGGACCTGGTTCTATGGTGCAGTACCTGCCTCCCTCGGCGGTCAGGTTTGGAGGGAGCACTTGCATGCAAGCAAGGGATAGAGGAGAGAGAACTTGCTAATTGGTAACCGCAACTCCAGCACCAAAGCCTACCAATCCACTTTTGTGATTTATCTTCTACAAAATAGGAAAATGTTGCTTTGTTATATAATCATCATGTTACATGTCGTGCAGATTAGAAATTTGGTTACTAGGGTACTTTTACAACATATCCAATTATGGTTCCATTGTTGTCGCGCACCAAACGTTCGATGAATTTCTTGAAGAAAATGAATGGATTCTTTTGTTGTGTGCTTCAACCAGGTAAAATCCTATTGGTTGTTCTAATTATACAATCTTCTGAGCCAGTTTGTGAGCTTAGTACAGTATGATTATTATTTTTGTATGGCTTCCCAGTAGATTTATTGGAGCTACCTCTTCCTCTTCTACCATGCTATCTCTACTTCTTTCCCTTCTACTACATAGTTGAAAATTTAGTACATCTCCATGCCCATGGTTCTTCGGCATATATAGTCTCTACAATGTAATTCTCTGTACAACCCAGTTAACTCTGCAAGAGCCACTAAAATATATCTGTAGGCTTGCATATGAATAATTATTTCATATTGTTGTTTGGTTATTGTTGCTCGCAGCCAATTTCTATGAACTTTAAACATACGGTAGGATTACACAAACAATATGTGTAAATAGTATTTTGTCCTATTTTATTATGTTTTATGCCAATAAGTATGTTTCCACGCGGTGCAATTTGTTTTCCTGCAATTGGTAACTAAATTTTTTTGCAGGGAGATAACTAAATTTCTTCCGTTGCTAAAAAAGGTGAGATGAATTCTATGACAGTCAGCAGAAGTAATTGCTGGTGTAAGTGTGACAACCTTATGTACTATTTTATCCTGGTCTTGCTTTTATTCTTGAACAACTTCTCTGATTTCCCAATAGATTTGTTGAGTTGGTGTGGTCATTAGGCTTAGTTTAGAAATCTTTCTATTCTGAATCTGTGCTTATACTGTTTGTCATCTGAAAACTACACTCAGTATACATTATGGGACATAATGTCCAGGAAATAATCATCAGGTGCGGACATCACTCTGTACTTCTTCCGTTATATAATTCTTGTCGTGGTTTCAGTTCAAGGTTTTCCTGAGGTACTGCTCAGTGATTTTTTTACCTCATACATAGGTTGAACAAGAGTCACAAGAGCTGATTTTGTGCACCTAGCTTCATGCGCACCAACTGGATGAATATATTCGAAATGTGGAGCTTTTAGAAGTTCAAAAACAATTCTGCATATATATTGTTGGATTGATGAATGTAAATATTATGAAATATAACACAAATGCATTGTTGCATGGTTCTGTGTTTGAATTCAAAGTCTGTGTATGGGGGTGGAAGGAAAGGATTGCGAGTCATACTGCTATCTCTGCCTCCCCAATTGATTGATGGTTGCCACTTCTGTCATGGATTTACGTTTATTTAGTCCACCAAGAAAAAATAAATAAGTGACCAATCGTGCTTATCTACTACTGCTTCAAGATTTTTTTTCTTTAAAGGTCTGATAGTACATGTGTAGATGTTTTGACTATTTTTGTTACTAACTACAAATTTAGTTACATTTCTCAATATAAAAGTAAATACTAAAATTTGTATGAACATACAGATCTTATAAATTTGAATTCATGGTAATTTAGTTACGTGCACTATTAAAATCTCGAAGAGCATGTAAGATGTAACAATCACAATGTATGTTTCTCATGCTCAAAGGCTATTCCATGTGCCACTACTCTTCCATCTGATGGCAGTGCGGAGCTGGATAAGGTCGACGAAGGACGTTAGGGTGGCTTCTTCAAATCCACAATTCATGGTCTGGAAAGCGATAATTCAACCAGTGGCAACAGAGGCATATTCACCTTATAAAGAATGAGATGTTATTCCCGACGTTTGTCAGAATTGGATATAAGAAGGCCTGTAGTGGCACCCAGAGCAGTTTTTTTTCAAAAAGAATAAAAAATAATCGTCCGGTGCAATGCACGGGCATTTGTACTAGTAATATAAAAGTGTATAATAAAGCACATAAACATCCAAAACAGATAATATAATAGCATGGAACAATCAAAAATTATAGATACGCTGGAGACGTATCATCATCCCCAAGCTTAATTCCTGCTCGTCCTCGAGTAGGTAAATGATAAAAACAGAATTTTTGATGTGGAATGCTACCTAACATATTTATCCATGTAATTCTCTTTATTGTGGCCAGAATATTCAGATCCATGAGATTCAAGACAAAAGTTTAATATTGACATAAAAATAATAATACTTCAAGCATACTAATAAAGCAATCATGTCTTCTCAAAATAACATGGCCAAAGAAAGCTATCCCTACAAAATCATATAGTCTGGCTATGCTCCATCTTCAGCACACAAAGTATTTAAATCATGCACAACCCCGATGACAAGTCAAGCAATTGTTTCATACTTTTGATGTTCTCAAACTTTTTCAATCTCCACGCAATACATGAGCGTGAGCCATGGACATAGCACTATAGGTGGAATAGAATGGTGGTTGTGGAGAAGACAAAAAAGAGAAGATACTCTCACATCAACTAGGCGTATCAACGGGTTATGGAGATGCCCATTAATAGATATCAATGTGAGTGAGTAGGGATTGCCATGCAACGGATGCACTAGAGCTATAAGTATATGAAAGCTCAATAAAAGGAACTAAGTGGGTGTGCATCCAACTCTCTTGCTCACAAAGACCTAGGACATTTTGAGGAAGCCCATCATTGGAATATACAAGCCAAGTTATATAATGAAAAATTCCCACTAGTATATGAAAGTGATATCATAGGAGACTCTCTATCATGAAGATCATGGTTCTACTTTGAAGCACAAGTGTGGAAAAAGGATAGTAGCATTGTCCCTTTTATTTTTTATTTTTTATTTGGCCTTTCTTTTTTATTTGGCCTTTCTCTTTTTTTTGGCATTTTTTAGGGACAATGCTCTATTAATGATGATCATCGCACTTTTATTTATTTACAACTCAATGATTACAACTCGATACTAGAACAAAGTATGACTCTATATGAATGCCTCCGGCGGTGTACCAGGATGTGCAATGACTCATGAGTGACATGTATGAAAGAATTATGAACGATGGCTTTGCCGCAACTAAAATGTCAACTACATGATCATGCAAAGCAATATGACAATGATGGAGCGTGTCATAGTAAACGGAACGGTGGAAAGTTGCATGGCAATATATCTCGGAATGGCTATGGAAATGCCATGATAGGTAGGTATGGTGGGTTTATGATACCGGTGAAAGATGCGCAGTATTAGAGAGGCTAGCAATGGTGGAAGGATGAGAGTGCGTATAATCCATGGACTCAACATTAGTCATAAAGAACTCACATACTTATTGCAAAAATCTATTAGTTATCGAAACAAAGTACTACGCGCATGCTCCTAGGGGGATAGATTAGTAGGAAAAGACCATCGCTTGTCCCCGACCACCACTCATAAGGAAGACAATCAATAAATAAATCATGCTCCGACTTCGTCACATAATGGTTCACCATACGTGCATGCTACGAGAATCACAAACTTCAACACAAGTATTTCTAAAATTCACAAATACTCAACTAGCATGACTCTAATATCACCATCTCCATATCTCAAAACAATTATCAAGTATCAAACTTCTCATAGTATTCAATGCACTTTATATGAAAGTTTTTATTATACCAATCTTGGATGCCTATCATATTAGGACTAATTTCATAACCAAAGCAAATTACCATGCTGTTTAGGACTCTCAAAATAATATAAGTGACACACGAGAGCTCATCTATTTCTATAAAATAAAACCACCACCGTGCTCTAAAAGGATATAAGTGAAGCACTAGAGCAAATGACAAACTACTCCAAAAGATATAAGTGAAGATCAATGAGTAGTCGAATAATGATGCAACCATGTGAAGACTCTCTAACATTTAAGATTTTCAGATCTTGGTATTTTATCCAAACAACAAGCAAAATAAAAGAAAATAAAATGACGCTCCAAGCAAAACACATATCATGTGGTAAATAAAAATATAGCTCCAAGTAAAGTTACCGATGAATGAAGACGAAAGAGGGGATGTCTTCCGGGGCATCCCCAAGCTTAGGCTCTTGGTTTTCCTTGAATATTACCTTGGGTTGCCTTGGAAATCCCCAAGCTTAGGCTCTTTCCACACCATATTCCATAGTCCATCGAATCTTTACCCAAAACTTGAAAACTTCACAACACAAAACTTAACAGAAAACTCGTAAGCTCTGTTAGCGAAAGAAAACAAAACACCACTTAAAGGTACTGTAATGAACTCATTATTTATTTATATTGGTGTTAAAACTACTGTATTCCAACTTCTGTATGGTTTATAAACTCTTTTACTAGCCATAGATTCATTAAAATAAGCAAACAACACACGAAAAACAGAATCTGTAAAAAGCAGAACAATCAGTAGTAATCTGTAACTAACTCAAACTTCTGGAACCCCAAAAATTCTAAAGTAAATTTCTGGATGTGAGGAATTTATCTATTAATGATCTTCAAAAATAATTAACTAAATATCACTCTCCAATAAAAAATGGCAGAAATTCTCGTGAGCGCTAAAGTTTCTGTTTTTTACAGCATGATCGCAAAGACTTTCCCCAAGTCTTCCCAAAGGTTCTACTTGGTACAAACACTAATTAAAAGCATAAAACCACATCTAAACAGAGGCTAGATGAATTATTTATTACTAAACAGGAACAAAAAGCAAGGAATAAAAATAAAGTTGGGTTGCCTCCCAACAAGCGCTATCGTTTAACGCCCCTAGCTAGGCATGATGATTTCAATGATGCTCACATAAAAGATAAGAATTAAAACATAAAGAGAGCATCATGAATAATATGACTAGCACATTTAAGTCTAACCCACTTCCTATGCATAGGTATTTTGTGAGCAAACAACTTGTGGGAACAATAATCAACTAGCATAGGAAGGCAAAACAAGTTCAAGATTTTCAACACATAGAGAGGAAACTTGATATTATTGCAATTCCTACAAGCATATATTCCTCCCTCATAATTATTTTCAGTAGCATCATGAATTAATTCAACAATATAACCATCACATAAAGCATTCTTTTCATGATCTACAAGCATAGAAATTTTATTACTCTCCACATAAGCAAAATTCTTCTCATTCAGAATAGTGGGAGTAAACTCAACAAAATAATTATCATGTGAGGCATAATCCAATTGAAAACTAAAATCATGATGACAAGTTTCATGGATGTCATTATTCTTTATAGCATACAAGTCATCACAATAATCATCATAGATAGCAACTTTGTTCTCATAATCAATTGGAACCTCTTCCGAAATAGTGGATTCATCACAAAATAATGTCATGACCTCTCCAAATCCACTTTCATCAATATAATCATCATAAATAGGAGGCATGCTTTCATCATAATAAATTTTGCTCATCAAAACTTGGGGGACAAAAAATATCATCTTCATCAAACATAGCTTCCCCAAGCTTGTGGCTTTGCATATCATTAGCATCATGGATATTCAAGGAATTCATACTAACAACATTGCAATCATACTCATCATTCAAATATTTAGTGCCAAACATTCTAATGCATTCTTCTTCTAGCACTTGAGCACAATTTTCCTTTCCATCATTCTCACGAAAGATATTAAAAAGATAAAGCGTATGAGGCAAACTCAATTCCATTTTTTGTAGTTTTCTTTTATAAACTAAACTAGTAATAAAACAAGAAACTAAAAGATTCGATTGCAAGATCTAAAGATATACCTTCAAGCGCTAACCTCCCCGGCAACAGCGCCAGAAAAGAGCTTGATGTCTACTACACAACCTTCTTCTTGTAGACGTTGTTGGGCCTCCAAGTGCAGAGGTTTGTAGGACAGTAGCAAATTTCCCTCAATTGGATGACCTAAGGTTTATCAATCCGTAGGAGGCGTAGGATGAAGATGGTCTCTCTCAAGCAACCCTGCAACCAAATAACTGAAGGAAATATGCCCTAGAGGCAATAATAAAGTTATTATTTATTTCCTTATATCATGATAAATGTTTATTATTCATGCTAGAATTGTATTAACCGGAAACATAATACATGTGTGAATACATAGACAAACAGTATGTCACTAGTATGCCTCTAGTTGACTAGCTCGTTGAATCAAAGATGGTTAAGTTTCCTAGCCATAGACATGAGTTGTCATTTGATTAACGGGGTCGAGAATGATGTGATTGACTTGACCCATTCCGTTAGCATAACACTTGATCGTTTAGTTTGTTGCTATTGCTTTCTTCATGACTTATACATGTTCCTATGACTATGAGATTATGCAACTCCCGTTTACCGGAGGAACACTTCGTGTGCTACCAAACGTCACAACATAACTGGGTGATTATAAAGGTGCTCTATAGGTGTCTCCAAAGGTACTTGTTGGGTTGGCGTATTTCGAGATTAGGATTTGTCACTCCGATTGTCGGAGAGGTATCTCTGGGCCCTCTCGGTAATGCACATCACTTAAGCCTTGCAAGCATTGCAACTAATGAGTTAGTTGCGGGATGATGTATTACGGAACGAGTAAAGAGACTTGCCGGTAACGAGATTGAACTAGGTATTGAGATACCGACGATCGAATCTCAGGCAAGTAACATACCAATGACAAAGGGAACAACGTATGTTGTTATGCGGTTTCACCGATAAAGATCTTCGTAGAATATGTAGGAGCCAATATGAGCATCTAGGTTCCGCTATTGGTTATTGACCGGAGACGTGTCTCGGTCATGTCTACATAGTTCTCGAACCCGTAGGGTCCGCACACTTAACGCTACGATGACAGTTATATTATGAGTTTACATGTTTTGATGTACCGAAGGAGTTCGGAGTCCCGGATGAGATCGGAGACATGACGAGGAGTCTTTAAATGGTCGAGACGTAAAGATCGATATATTGGACGACTATATTCGGACTTCGGAAAGGTTCCGAGTGATTCGGGTATTTTTCGGAGTACCGGAGAGTTACGAGAATTCGCCGGGGAGTATATGGGCCTTATTGGGCCATATGGGAATAGAGGAGATAGGCCAAAAGGAAGGAGGCCTGCGCCCCCCTCTGGTCTGAATTGGACAAGGGGTGCAGCCCCCTTTTCCTTCTCCCTCTCCTCCTCTTTCCTCTACTCCTACTCCAATAAGGAAAGGAGGAGTCCTACTCCCGGTGGGAGTAGGACTCCCCCCTTAGCGCGCCCTCCTCCTAGGCTGCCCGCCTCCCCCTTGCTCCTTTATATACAGGGGCAGGGGGCACCTCTAGACACAAAAGTTGATCAAGTTGATCGTCTCTTAGCCGTGTGTGGTGCCTCCTCCACCATAGTCCACCTCGATAATACTATAGCGGTGCTTAGGCGAAGCCCTGCGTCGGTAGGACATCAACATTGTCACCATGCCATCGTGCTGACGAAACTCTCCCTCAACACTCGGCTGGATCGGAGTTAGAGGGACGTCATCGAGCTGAACGTGCGTTGAACTCGGAGATCAAGATGATGGAGATCATGGTGTCATGCCGGTGATGATGGAAATCATGACGATGTTTTGGAGATGGAGATCAAAGGCACAAGATGATGATGGCCATATCATGTCACATATTTTGATTGCATGTGATGTTTATCTTTTATGCATCTTATCTTGCTTTAATTGATGGTAGCACTATAAGATGATCTCTCACTAAATTTCAAGATAAAAGTGTTCTCCCTGAGTATGCACTGTTGCCAAAGTTCGTCGTGCTCAGACACCACATGATGATCGGGTGTGATAAGCTCTACGTCCATCTACAACGGGTGCAAGCCAGTTTTGCACACGCAGAATACTCAGGTTAAACTTGACGAGCCTAGCATATGCAGATATGGCCTCGGAACACTGAGACCGAAAGGTCGAGCGTGAATCATATAGTAGATATGATCAACATAGTGATGTTCACACTACTCCATTTCACGTGATGACCGGTTATGGTTTAGTTGATTTGGATCACGTTATCACTTAGAAGATTAGAGGGATGTCTTTCTAAGTGGGAGTTCTTAAGTAATATGATTAATTGAACTTTAATTTATCATGAACTTAGTCCTGATAGTATTTGCATATCTATGTTGTTGATCAATAGCTCGTGTTATTGCTTCCCTATGTTTTATATGTGTTCCTAGAGAAAACTAAGTTGAAAGATGATAGTAGCAATGATGCAGACTAGGTCCATGATCTGAGGTTTATCCTCATTGCTGCACAAAAGAATTATGTCCTTGATGCACCGCTAGGTGACTGACCTATTGTAGGAGCAGATGCAGACGTTATGAACGTTTGGCTATCTCAATATGATGACTACTTGATAGCTTAGTGCACCATGCTTAACGGCTTAGAATCGGGGCTTCAAAGACGTTTTTGAACGCCATGGAGCATATAAGATGTTCCAAGAGTTGAAATTGGTATTTCATATTGATGCCTGTGTCGAGAGGTATGAGACCTCTGACAGTACTTTGCCTACAAGATGGAGGAGAATAGCTCAACTAGTGAGCATGTGCTCAGATTGTCTGAGTACTACAATTGCTTGAATCAAGTGGGAGTTAATCTTCCAGATAAGAGAGTAATTGACAAAGTTCTCTAGTCACTATCACCGAGTTACTAGAACTTCATGATGAACTATAATATGCAAGGATAACGGAAATGATTCCCAAGCTCTTCGTGATGCTCAAATCGACGAAGGTAGAAATCAAGAAAAACATCAAGTGTTGATGGTTGACAAGACCACTAGTTTCAATAAAAGGGGCAAAGGAAGAAAGGGGAACTTCAAGAATAACGGCAAACAAGTTGCTTCTCAAGTGAAAAAACCCAAGTCTGGACCTAAGCCTGAAACTGAGTGCTTCTACTGCAAAGGGACTGGTCACTAGAAGCGGAACTACCCTAAGTAATTGGCGGATAAGAAGGATGGCAAAGTGAACATGGGTATATTTGATATACATGTTATTGATGTGTACTTTACTAGTGTTTATAGCAACCCCTCGATATTTGATACTAGTTCAGTTGCTAAGAATAGTAACTCGAAACGGGAGTTGCGGAATGAACAGAGACTAGTTAAGGGTGAAGTGACAATGTGTATTGGAAATGGTTCCAAGATTGATATGATCATCATCGCACACTCCCTATACTTTCGGGATTAGTGTTAAAACCTAAAATAAATGTTATTTAGTGTTTGCGTTGAGCATGAATATGATTGGATCATGTTTATTGCAATACGGTTATTCATGTAAGTTAGAGAATAATTGTTGTTCTGTTTACATGAATAAAACCTTCTATGGTCATACACCCAATGAAAATGGTTCATTGGATCTCGATCGTAGTGATACACATTTTCATAATATTGAAGCCAAAAGATGCAAAGTTAATAATGATAGTGCAACTTATTTGTGGCACTGTCGTTTAGGTCATGTTGGTGTAAAGCGCATGAAGATAATCCATGCTGATGGGCTTTTGGAATCACTTGATTATGAATCAGTTGATGCTTGCGAACCATGCCTCATGGGCAAGATGACTAAGACTCCGTTCTCCGGAACAATGGAGCGAGCAACAGATTTGTTAGAAATCATACATACTGATGTATGTGGTCCGATGAATATTGAGGCTCGCGACAGGTATCATTATTTTCTGATCTTCACAGATGATTTGAGCAGATATGAGTATATCTACTTGATTAAACACAAGTCTGAAATATTTGAAAAGTTCAAAGAATTTCAGAGTGAAGTGGAGAATCATCATAACAAAAATAAAAGTTTCTACGATATGATCGCAGAAGTAAAATATTTGAGTTACGAGTTTGGCCTTCAGTTAAAACAATGTGAAATAGTTTCACTACTCACGCCACCTGGAACACCACAGTGTAATGGTGTGTCCGAACGTCGTAACCGTGCTTTATTAGATATGGTGCGATCTATGATGTCTCTTACCGATTACCACTATCGTTTGGGGGTTATGCATTAGATACAACTACATTCACGTTAAATAGGGCACCATCTAAATCTGTTGAGACGACACCGTATGAACTGTGGTTTGGCGAGAAACCTAAGCTGTCATTTCTTAAAGTTTGGGACTGCGATGCTTATGTGAAAAAGTTTCAACATGATAAGCTCGAACCCAAATCGAAGAAGTAAATCTTCATAGGATACCCAAAAGAAAATGTTGGGTACACCTTCTATCACAGATCCGAAGGCAAGATATTCATTGCTGAGAATGGATCCTTTCTAGAGAAGGAGTTTCTCTCGAAAGAAGTGAGTGGGAGGAAAGTAGAACTTGATGAGGTAACTGTACCTACTCCCTTATAGGAAAGTAGTTCATCAAAGAAATCTGTTCCTGTGACTACTACACCAATTAGTGAGGAAGCTAATGATGATGATCATGTAACTTCAGATCAAGTTACTACCGAACCTCGTAGGTAAACCAGAGTGAGATCTGCACCAGAGTGGTACGATAATCATGTTTTGGAGGTCATGTTACTTGACCAGGATGAACCTACGAACTATGAGGAAGCGATGATGAGCCCAGATTCCGCGAAATGGCTTGAGGCCATGAAATCTGAGATGAGATCCATGTATGAGAGCAAAGTATGGACTTTGATTGACTTGCCCAATGATGGGCGAGCCATTGATATTAAATGGATCTTCAAGAGGAAGACGGACGCTGATAGTAGTGTTACCATCTACAAAGCTAGAATTTTCGCAAAAAGTTTTTCGACAAGTTCAAGGTGTTGACTACGATGAGAGTTTCTCACTCGTATCTATGCTTAAGTCTGTCCGAATCATGTTAGCAATTGCCGCATTTTATGAAATCTGGCAAATGGATAAACAAAACTGCATTCCTTAATGGATTTATTAAAGAAGAGTTGTATATGATGCAACCAGAAGGTTTTGTCAATCCTAAAGGTGATAACAAAATATGCAAGCTCCACCGATCCATCTATGGACTGGTGCAAGCATCTCAGAGTTGGAATATACGCTTTGATAAGTTGATCAAAGCATATAGTTTTATACAGACTTGCGGTGAAGCATGTATTTACAAGAAAGTGAGTGGGAACACTACAGCATTTCTGATAAGTATATGTAAATGACATATTGTTGATCGGAAATAATGTAGAATTATTCTGCAAAGCATAAAGGAGTGTTTGAAAGGAGTTTTTCAAAGAAAGACCTCGGTGAAGCTGCTTACATATTGAGCATCAAGATCTATGGAGATAGATCAAGACGCTTGATAAGTTTTTTCAATGAATACATACCTTGAAAAGATTTTGAAGTAGTTCAAAATGGAACAGTCAAAGAAAGAGTTCTTGCCTGTGTTACAAGGTGTGAAATTGAGTAAGACTCAAATCCCGACCACGGCAGAAGATAGAAAGAGAATGAAAGTCATTCCCTATGCCTCAGCCATAGGTTCTATAAAGTATGCCATGCTGTGTACCAAACCTATTGTATACCCTGCCCTGAGTTTGGCAAGGGAGTACAATAGTGATCTAGGAGTAGATCACTAGACATTGGTTAAAATTATCCTTTAGTGAAATAAGGATATGTTTCTCGATTATGGAGGTGACAAAAGGTTCATGGTAAAGGGTTACGTCGATGCAAATTTTGACACTGATCCAGATGACTAAATCTCAATCTGGATACATATTGAAAGTGGGCGCAATTAGCTAGAGTTGCTCCGTGCAGAGCATTGTTGACATAGAAATTTGCAAAATACTTACGGATCTGAATGTGGCAGACCCGTTGACTAAACTTCTCTCATAAGCAAAACATGATCACACCTTAGTACTTTTTGGGTGTTAATCACATAGAGATGTGAACTAGATTATTGACTCTAGTAAACCCTTTGGGTGTTGGTCACATCTCGATGTGAACTATAGGTGTTAATCACATGGTGATGTGAACTATTGGTGTTAAATCACATGGAGATGTGAACTGGATTATTGGCTCTAGTGCAAGTGGGAGACTGAAGGAAATATGCCCTAGAGGCAATAATAAAGTTATTATTTATTTCCTTATATCATGGTAAATGTTTATTATTCATGCTAGAATTGTATTAACCGGAAACATAATACATGTGCGAATACATAGACAAACAGTATGTCACTAGTATGCCTCTACTTGACTAGCTCGTTGAATCAAAGATGGTTAAGTTTCCTAGCCATAGACATGAGTTGTCATTTGATTAACGGGATCACATCATTAGAGAATGATGTGATTGACTTGACCCATTCTGTTAGCATAGCACTTGATCGTTTAGTTTGTTGCTATTGCTTTCTTCATGACTTATACATGTTCCTATGACTATGAGATTACGCAACTCCCGTTTATCGGAGGAACACTTTGTGTGCTACCAAACGTCACAACGTAACTGGGTGATTATAAAGGTACTCTACAGGTGTGTCCAAAGGTACTTGTTGGGTTGGCGTATTTCGGGATTAGGATTTGTCACTCCGATTGTCGGAGAGGTATCTCTGTGCCCTCTCGATAATGCACATCACTTAAGCCTTGCAAGCATTGCAACTAATGAGTTAGTTGCGGGATGATGTATTACGGAACAAGTAAAGAGGCTTGTCGGTAACGAGATTGAAATAGGTATTGAGATACCGACGATCGAATCTCGGGCAAGTAACATACCGATGACAAAGGGAACAATGTATGTTGTTATGCGGTTTGACTGATAAAGATCTTCGTAGAATATGTAGGTGCCAATATGAGCATCCAGGTTCTACTATTGGTTATTGACCGAAAACGTGTGTCGGTCATGTCTACATAGTTCTCGAACCCATAGGGTCCGCACGCTTAACGCTACGATGACAGTTATATTATGAGTTTATATGTTTTGATGTACCGAAGGAGTTTGGAGTCCCGGATGAAATCGGGGACATGACGAGGAGTCTCGAAATGGTTGAGACGTAAAGATCGATATATTGGACGACTATATTCGGACTTCGGAAAGGTTCCAAGTGATTCGGGTATTTTTCAGAGTACCGGAGAGTTACGGGAATTCGCCGAGGAGTATATGGGCCTTATTGGGCCATACGGGAATAGAGGAGATAGGCCAAAAGGAAGGAGGCCTGCGCCCCCCCTCTGGTCCGAATTGGACAAGGGGTGCAGCCCCCTTTTCCTTCTCCCTCTCCTCCTCTTTCCTCCACTCCTACTCCAACAAGGAAAGGAGGAGTCCTACTCCCGGTGGGAGTAGGACTCCCCCCTTGGCGCGCCCTCCTCCTAGGCCGCCCGCCTCCCCCTTGCTCCTTTATATACAGGGGCAGGGGGCACCTCTAGACACAAAAGTTGATCAAGTTGATCGTCTCTTAGTCGTGTGTGGTGCCCCCTCCACCATAGTCCACCTCGATAATACTATAGCGGTGCTTAGGCGAAGCCCTGCGTTGGTAGGACATCAACATTGTCACCATGCCATCGTGCTGACGAAACTCTCCCTCAACACTCGGCTGGATCGGAGTTAGAGGGACGTCATCAGGCTGAACGTGTGCTGAACTCGGAGGTGCCATGCGTTCGGTACTTGATCGGTCGGATCATGAAGACATATGACTACATCAACCGCGTTGTGATAACGCTTTCGCTTTCGGTCTACGAGGGTACGTAGACAACACTCTCCCCTCTCGTTGCTATGCATCACCATGATCTTGCGTGTACGTAGGAAATTTTTTAAATTACTGCGTTCCCCAACAATAACAAAGAGTCTCTTGTGTCCCCAACACACCCAATACAATGGTAAATTGTATAGGTGCACTAGTTCAGCGAAGAGATGGTGATACAAATGCAATATGGATGATAGAGAAAGGTTTTTGTAATCTGAAATATAAAAACAGCAAGGTAACTATTGATAAAAGTGAGCACAAACGGTATTGCAATGCGTTGAAACAAGGCCTAGGGTCTATACTTTCACTAGTGCAAGTTCGCTCAACAATAATAACATAATTGGATCATATAACTATCCCTCAACATGCAACAAAGAGTCACTCCAAAGCCACTAATAGTGGAGAACAAACGAAGAGATTTTGGTAGGGTACGAAACCACCTCAAAGTTATCCTTTCTGATCGATCTATTCAAGAGTCCATAGTAAAATAACACGAAGCTATTCTTTCTGTTCAATCTATCATAGAGTTCGTACTAGAATAACACCTTAAGACATAAATAAACCAAAACCCTAATGTCACCTAGATACTCCAATATCACCTCAAGTATCTGTGGGTATGATTATACGATATGCATCACACAATCTCATATTCATCTATTCAAACCAACACAAAGAACTTCAAAGAGTGCCCCAAAGATTCTACCGGAGAGTCAAGATGAAAACGTGTGGCAACCCCTATGCATAGGTTCATGGGCGGAACCCGCAAGTTGATCACCAAAACATACATTAAGTGGATCAATAGAATACCCCATTGTCACCACAGGTATCCCACACAAGACATACATCAAGTGTTCTCAAATCCGTAAAGACTCAATCCGATAAGATAACTTCAAAGGGAAAACTCAATCCATTACAAGAGAGTAGAGGGGTAGAAACATCATAAGATCCAACTATAATAGCAAAGCTCGCGATAAATCAAGATCGTACCACCTCAAGAACACGAGAGAGAGAGAGAGAGAGAGAGAGAGAGAGAGAGAGATCAAACACATAGCTACTAGTACATACCCTCAGCCCCGAGGGAGAACTACTCCCTCCTCATCATGGAGAGCGCCGGGATGATTGAGATGGCCACCGGAGAGGGATTTCCCCTCCAGCAGGGTGCCAGAACGGGTCTAGATTGGTTCTCAGTGGCTACAGAGGCTTCTGGCGGCGGAACTCTCGATCTATTGTGCTCCTCGAAGTTTTTAGGGTATATGGATATATATAGGAGGAAGAAATACGTCATGGGGGGCACGAGAGGCCCACGAGGGTGGAGGGAGCGCCCAGGGGGGTGGGCGCGCCCCCTTGCCTCGTCCCTTCCTCGTTGCTTCCCTTACGTACACCCCAAGTCTTCTGGATTACTTCTGTTCCAAAAATAAGTTCCGTGAAGTTTCAGGTCAATTGGACTCCGTTTGATTTTACTTTTCTGTGATACTCTAAAACAAGGAAAAACAGAAACTGGCACTGGGCTCTGGGTTAATAGGTTAGTCCCAAAAATAATATAAAAGTGCATAATAAAGCCAATAAACATCCAAAACAGATAATATAATAGCATGGAACAATAAAAAAATTATAGATACGTTGGAGACGTATCAGTCTCCATAAGCATAATTCATATTGGCATCATCGCCACAAGCATAGCAAGCATCAAGTTCACCAATGAGGGAAATTTCAAACGAATCCAAGGGATTATAACAATTATCATAGCATTCATCCTTCGGTAAGCACGAAGGGAAATTAAACAATGCATGAGATAAGGAGTTACTCTCATCAGAAGGTGGGCATGGGTGATCAATCCGCTCTTGCTCCTTTTGTTCTTTGCTCTCCTCCTCATCTTTTCATCTAATGAGCTCACAGTTTCAACAATTTCTTCTTCCATAGGAGCCTGTAAAATATTATTCTCTTAGGGCAGCAAACATTCTCACAATAAATTCATTAATATGAGCATTCGAAGCATAGTTTCATAGCGATATTTAAGTATGGATTTTTTTTCAAATTTGTAAAGAGTGGCATCATACTTCTCAATCAAAAAGAAATTTCATAGGCACCCTTGAAAGCGAAAAATTCTTCAATTTTTTCAATATCGTAATAACTATAAACACCCTTGACATAAGAAGATAAGACCTCATTATCAATAACTCGCATTCATAAGGAATGTGTTTCTTAGGGTCCTTTCTAGAGCAACAAGTAAAAAGATATATTTCGCATAAATTCAAAGCATAACATTCTAATCGAGGTATTTGTTCCCACAAGTGTTTACCCTTTTGAGATAAGTAGTAACGCACGTAATAAGCATGCTCATCTAATGATTTTCCCTCAACTAAGCTAGTTGGGTTTTTAGCATGAGAACAAATGGATCGAAGGTGAGCCAAGTAGAAAGCTTCAAAAGTAGTGAAGATTTTGGGTGGTTCCTCGACCATTTTGTGAGCAAGTACAACTATTTTCTGTTGGTATCTTACATTTCCTACACATAACTATAGATAGAAAACAAGAACACAAAATAAAAACTACTTAGAGATAAAGCCAACAAGCGCACACGAGAATATTCACCCCGGCTATTGCTCCCTAGCAACGGCGCCAGAAAAAAGTCTTGATAACCCACAACTATAGGGGATAGTTTGTAGCCTTTTTCGATAAGTAAGAGTTTCCAACCCAACAAGGAGCTAAATTAGGGAGAGGATACAACTCTACGCTTATAGGGGATAGTTTATATCAACCGCCGATACAACTCTATGCACACCAACCTTTGCTTTACCTAGAACAAGTGTAAAACTAATTTGCAATAATAAAACTTGAAGTACTTTGCGAGATTAATAAAGTTAATTTGTTTAATAGAGAGCTTTTTGTAGAACGATGAGAAAAATTGTCCATAGGCAATTGAATATAACACGATACATACTTATCATATGCAATGAGGGAGAGGCATACGCTCACATACTTTCCGTACTTGGATCATATGCACTTATGATTGGAACTCTAGCAAGCATCCACAACTACTAAAGATCTTTAAGGTAGAACCCAACCATAGCATTAAGTAACAAGTCCTCTTTACTCCCATACGCAACAACCCCCTTACTCAGGCTTAAGCTTTGGTCACTCTGGCAACCCACTATAAGCGAATCATGAACGTATTGCAACACCGTATAGCGAGAATTCCAACACGTGTGCATGACACGGAGGGCACCATAGGACAGAACCATATCAACATAGAACTCATATCAATCACACCATACCCCAATTAACCCGTAGGACAAAAGGGATCTGCTCAAACATCATAGGATGGCAACACATCATTGGAAATTATGTGTGGCATAAAGCACCATGTTTTACTTAGAGATTACAATGGTAAACGAGAAGTTGCACCGCTGTAAGGAGAGGGAGAGAGGTGGCATTGACAGCAGTGAAGTTGTTGGTGTAGATTGTCATCACGATGATTCCCTCGATGACACTCCAGCACCACCAGGAGAGAGGGGGAGAGCCCCCTCCTCCTTCTTCCTTGGCCTCCCCCTAGATGGGAGGAGGGTTCGCCCTCTGGTCCTTGGCCTCCATGGCTCCTGGATGTTAGTGCAACAAACCCTAGGTCCGTTGCCTAGACTGTGCACATGCACAAGAGCAAGATTACAAGCACCAAGATCAGATTAGAGCACAAGGGATCGATTCTTCGAAGGACCAACATGCAGCACAAGAAGATCAAGACTAACTAGGGAGACTGGATACAACCAAAGGGGAAAACCTCCCTTGTCGGGGAGGAGAGCCTGGCGAGGGTGGGTTTGCCACGGAAGCAAGTTTCCACACCATCCCGGCAGGCCTGCCGGGGCTTATAGAGGCAAAACACTCCATCGGTCCACCTCACAGCGATGCAAGTCATCAATCAGTGCGGTGTCAAGCCGCAAAGTGACTAAGTGGCTACTATTCACCACATGGTAGCCACTTCCTATAGAAATACCTCCAAGCGACACCCGTCCTGAGATGTGTCAAGCAAGCAGGCGTGAAGCTAGCAAAACAGCTCGGCAGGGCCTGCCAAGAGAGCGATGATGTGATGTTGAGCCGCGCATTTAATGCGCTCTGTCAGCCTGCAGAGTTAGGTATGATAGCACTGTTTTCTATCTAATCAGTATGTAAAGACTAATTTGCCACTGTGGTGACCCCTTAATTTATAAAAGGAGGCCCATGGCAAACATAGAGAGGATTCTGAGCCCCTCACACTTATATACGCATAGCTCCTTTCGCCCTGAGGCAACCTTGCTGGGCAAGAGCGCTGCGCTTCTCCACCACTTTCCAGCATCAATCCACCAAAGCAGGAGCAGGGTTTTATGCCTCACGACGGCCCGAACCTGGGTAAAACTGCCTGTGTGATCTCTGTCGCGCTGCGCCACGCTTCTCCGCTCTTTGTGCAACGTGCCCATTGCTACTTCTTGAGCTTGCGTTGGTTTTTCCCTTGAAGAGGAAAGGGTGATGCAGCAAAGTAGAGTAAGTATTTCCCTTAGTTTTCAGAACCAAGGTATCAATCTAGTAGGAGACAACGCGCAAGTCACCGAATACCTGCACAAACAAACACCAACTTGCACCCAACGTGATAAGGGGTTGTCAATCCCTTCGCGGTAATTTTCAAAGTGAGATCTGATAGAGATGGATAAACGGTAAAGTAATATTTTTGGTTTATGGAACGGAAAGTAAAAGATTGCAAAGAAAGTAAATAGGAAACTAAAATTGTAGATCGGAAACTTATATGATGGAAAATATAACCGGGGGCCTTTGGTTTCACTAGAGGCTTCTCTCAAGATAGAAAATATTACGATGGGTGAACAAATTACTGCCGAGCAATTGATAGAAAAGCGCATAATTATGACGATATCAAAGGAAATGATCATGAATATAGGCATCATGTTCGTATCAAGTAGACCGACTCCTGCCTGCATCTACTACTATTACTCCACACATCGACCAACTCCTTCCTGCATCTAGAGTATTAAGTTCATAGAACAGAGTAACACATTAAGTAAGATGACATGATGTAGTGGGATAAACTCAAGCAATATGATGAAAACCCCATCTTGTTATCCTCGATGGCAACAATACAATACGTGTCGGTTCCCCTTCTGTCATTGGGATCGAGCACCGCAAGATTGAACCCAAAGCGAAGCACTTCCCCATTGCAAGAAAAACCAATCTAGTTCGCCAAAACCAAATCGATAGTTCGAAGAGACTTGCAAAGATATCAAATCATGCATAAGAATTCAGAGGAGATTCAAATAATATTCATAGATAAGTTGATCATAATTCCACAATTCATCGGATCTCGGCAAACAAACTGCAAAAGAGTATTACATAGGATAGATCTCCAAGAACATCGAGGAGAACATGGTATTGGGAATCAAATATAGAGAAGAAGCCATCTAGCTACTAGCTATGGACCCGTAGGTCTGAGGTAAACTACTCACGCTTCATCGGAGAGGCAATTGTGTTGATGTAGAAGCCCTCCGTGATCAAATCCCCTCCGGCAGGACACCAGAAAAGGCCCCTAGATGGGATCTCGCAGGTACAAAAGGTTGCGGCGGTGCAAAAGTGTTTCCATAGCTCTCCTGGTAGGTTTTGGAATATTTGAGAATATATAGGCGGAAGAAATAGGTGAGTAGAGTCACGAGGGGCCCACAAGGGTGGGGGCGCCCTACCCCCCTGGGCGCGCCCTCCGTCCTTGTGGGTGCCTCGTGGCTTCCCTGACGTGTACTCCAAGTCCTCTGGATGTCTTCTGGTCCAAGAAAGATCATCGCGAAAGTTTCATTCCGTTTGGACTCCGTTTGGTATTCCTTTTCTGCGAAACACTAAAACAAGGAAAAAAATAGAAACTAGCACTGGGCTCTAGGTTAATAGGTTACTCCCAATAATCATATAAAATAGCATAATAATGCATATAAAACATACAAAATAGATAATATAATAGCATGGAACAATAAAAAATTATAGATATGTTGGAGACGTATCAAGCATCGCCAAGCTTAATTCCTGCTCGTCCTTGAGTAGGTAAATGATAAAAACAGAATTTTTGATGTGGAATGCTACCTAACATATTTATCCATGTAATTTCTTTATTGTGGCATGAATGTTCAGATCCATATGATTCAAAACAAAAGCTTAATATTGACATAAAAACAACAATACTTCAAGCATACTAATAAGGTAATTATGTCTTCTCAAAATAACATGGCCAAAGAAAGCTTATCCCTACAAAATCATATAGTTTGGCTATGCTCCATCTTCATCACAAAAAATATTTAAATCATGCACTACCCCGATGAAAAGCCAAGCAATTGTTTCATACTTTTGATGTTCTCGATTTTTTTCAATTTTCATGCAATACATGAGCGTGAGCCATGGACATAGCACTATAGGTGGAATAGATGGTGGTTGTGGAGAAGACACAAAGAAGGAGATAGTCTCACATCAACTAGGCATATTAACAGGCTATGGAGATGCCCATTAATAGATATCAATGTGAGTGAGTAGGGATTGCCATGCAACGGATGCACTAGAGCTATAAGTTTATGAAAGCTCAAAAAGAAACTAAGTGGGTGTGCATCCAACTTGCTTGCTCATGAAGACCTAGGGAAATTTGAGGAAGCCCATCATTGGAATATACAAGCCAAGTTCTATAATGACAAATTCCCACTAGTATATGAAAGTGACAACATAGGAGACTCTCTATCATGAAGATCATGGTGCTATATTGAAGCACAAGTGTGGTAAAAGGATAGTAGCATTTCTCCTTCTCTCTTTTCTCTCATTTGTTTATTTGGGCCTTCTCTCATTGTTTGGCCTTTTTTCGTCCAGAGTCTCATCCCGACTGGTGGGGGATTCATAGTTTCCATCATCCTTTCCTCACATGGCACAATGCTCTAATAATGATGATCATCACACTTTTATCTACTTACAACTCAAGAATTACAACTCGATACTTAGAACAAAATGTGACTCTATGTGAATGCCTTCGGCGGTGTACCGGGATGTGCGATGAATCAAGAGTGACATGCAAGGTTGTCAGAATCGCGATTCTGTAATACGATTATACGACTTTACGATCCAAACTAACCCCTGTGATTCTATGATTTTAGTTCATAGAATCTACGTTTATACGATCCTGATAGTGAAGATTCTACTATTTGCAATCCTACCATCGGAGCTCCGATACGATTCAAAATTGCGATTCTGACAACCTTGGTGACATGCATGAAAGAATTATGAATGGCGGCTTTGCCACAAATACGATGTCAACTACATGATCGTGCATAGCAATATGACAATGATGGATCGTGTCATAATAAACGGAACGGTGGAAAGTTGCATGGCAGTATATCTCGGAATGGCTATGGAAATGCCATAATAGGTAGGTATGGTGGCTGTTTTGAGGAAGGTATATGGTGGGTTTATGGTACCGGCGAAAGTTGTGCGGCACAAGAGAGGCTAGCAATGGTGGAAGGGTGAGAGTGCCTATAATCCATGGACTCAACATTAGTCATAAAGAACTCATATACTTATTGCAAAAATCTACTAGTTATCAAAACAAAGTACTACACACATGCTCCTAGGGAGATAGATTTGTAGGAAAAGACCATCGCTCGTCCCCAACCGCCACTCATAAGGAAGACAATCAATAAATAAATCATGCTCCGACATCATCACATAATGGTTCACCATACGTGCATGCTTTTGACACAAGTATTTCTCAAATTAACAACTACTTACTAGCATGACTCTAATATCACCATCTTCATATCTCAAAACAATCATAAGGAATCAAAGTTCTCATAGTATTCAATGCACTTTAAATGAAAGTTTTTTTATTATATCCCTCTTGGATGCCTATCATATTAGGACTAAATTTATAACCAAAGCAAATTACCATGCGTTTAGAGACTCTCAGAATAATATAAGTGAAGCAAAAGAGTTCATCAATTTCAATAAAATAAAACCACCACCGTGCTCTAAAAGATATAAATGAAGCACTAGAGCAATATTGCCTAGCTCAAAAGATATAAGTGAAGCACAAAGGTATGTACAGCAAGGATGATTGTGGCAAACTAAAAAGCAAAGACTCAAATTATACAAGACGCTCCAAGCAAAACACATATCATGTGGTGAATAAAAATATAGCCTCAAGCAAAGTTACCGATAGACGAAGACGAAAGAGGGGATGCCTTCCGGGGCATCCCCAAGATTAGGCTCTTGGTATCCTTTAATATTACCTTGGGGTGCTTTGGGAATCCCCAATCTGAGGCTCTTGCCACTCCTTATTCCATAGTCCATCAAATCCTTATCCAAAACTTAAAAACTTCACAACACAAAACTCAATAGAAAATCTCGTAAGCTCCGTTAGTATAAGAAAATAAATCACCACTTTTGATACAGTTGTGAACTCATTCTTTATTTATATTGGTGTAATATCTACTATATTCCAACTTTTCCACCCCCGATACTAGCCATAGATTCATCAAAATAAGCAAACAACACATAGAAAACAGAATCTGTCAAAAAACAGAATAGTCTGTAGCAATCTGGAGATTTCGAATACTTATGTAACTCAAAATATTCTGAAAAATTAGGAAGGCCTAAGAAATTTGTTTATTAATCTTCTGCAAAGAGAATAAATATTTTATCGCACTTTTGTTAAAAATGCGAATTGTTTTCCTGTGCGCAAAAGTTTTTGTTTTTCAGCAAGATCAAATCAACTATCACCGTAAGCTATCCCAAAGGTCTTACTTGGCACAAACACTAATTAAAACACAAAACCACATCTAACCAGAGGCTAGATGAATTATTTAATGCGTAACAGGACCTAAAAAGCAAAAAATAAAAATAAAATTGGGTTGCCTCCCAACCAGCGCTATTGTTTAACGCCCTTAGCTAGGCATAAAACACGAATAGATCTATATATTATCGTCTTTGGCATGCAATCCATAAGTGGCTCTCATAATATATTCATAAGGCAATTTAATTTTATTTCTTGGAAAGTGATCCATGCCTTTCCTTAACGGAAATTGAAATCTAATGTTTCCTTCTTTCATATCAATAATCGCACCAATTGTTATAAGGAAAGGTCTACCAAGAATAATAGGACATGTAGGATTGAAATATATATCAAGAACAATGAAATATATGGGCACGTAATTCCTATTTGCATCAATAAGAACGTCATTAATTCTTCCCATAGGTTTCTTAATAGTGGAATCCGCAAGATGCAAATTTACAGAACAATCATCAAATTCACGGAAACCTATCACATCACAAAGAGGTTTTGGAATCGTGGAAACACTAGCACCCAAATCACACAAAGCATGCCATTCATAATATTTAATCTTAATCTTAATAGTAGGTTCCCACTCATCATAAAGTTTTCTGGGGATAGAAACTTCCAATTCAAGCTTTTCTTCCAAAGATTTCATCATAGCATCAACAATATGTTTACTAAAAGCTTTGTTTTGATTATAAGCATGAGGGGAATTCAACATGGATTGCAACAAGAAAATACAATCTATAAAGAGCAATTATCATATTAAATTTCTTGAAATCCAAAAGAGTGGTTCATTGCTACTTAAAGTTTTGACCTCTCCAATCCCACTTTTATCAGTTTTTGCATCAAGATCTAAAAACTCCGAATCATTGGGACGCCTTTTAACTAAAGTTGACTCATCTCCAGTCCCATCTTTATCAAGATTTATATTGGAAAACAAAGATTCAATAGGAGTCACATCAATCACTTTAAGATCTTCATCATTATTTTCACGGAAACTAGAAGAACACGCTTTAATAAACCAATCTTTTTTAGCATGCATCTTAGCGGTTCTTTCTTTGCACTCATCAATGGAAATTCTCATGGCTTTGAGAGACTCATTTATATCATGCTAGGGTGGAATATATCTAAGTTCTAAAGAATCAACATCAAGAGAAATTGTATCCACGTTCCTAGCCAAATCATCAATCTTGAGCATTTTTTCTTCAATCAAAGCATTGAAATTCTTTTGTGAACTCATAAATTCTTTAACATTATTATCAAATTAAGAGGGCATCTTATTATAATTTCCATAAGAATTGTTGTAGGAATTACCATAATTATTAGAGGAATTACTAGGAAAAGGCCTAAGATTAAAATTACCTCTATACGCGTTATTACCAAAATTGTTCCTACCAATAAAATTCATATCCATATATTCATTATTATTTTCAATCAAAGTAGAAAATTCATATCATTAGGATCAATAGGAGCACTCTTGCTAGCAAATAATTTCATAAGCTCATCCATCTTTCCACTCAAAACATTAATCTCTTCAATCGCATGCACTTTTTTACTAGTGGAAGATCTTTCGGTATGCCATTGAGAATAATTAACCATAATATTATCTAGGAGTTTAGTAGCTTCTCCAAAAGTAATTTCCATAAAAGTACCTACCGCGGCCGAATCTAAAAGAGTTCTAGAAGCAAAATTCAATCCGACATTAATTTTTTGTATAATCATCCACAAATTCAAACCATGAGTAGGGCAATTTCGTATCATCAATTTCATCCCCTCCCAAGATTGTGCAACATGTTCAGGATCAAGTTGCTTAAAATTCATAATATCGTTCCTGATCTTAGCGGGAGGAAAATTCTTGGAAATAAAAGCATCTTGACACTTATTCCAGGAATCAATACTATTTTTAGGCAAAGATGAAAACCAAGTTTTAGCACGATCTCGAAGTGAGAACGGAAATAGCTTCTATTTAACAATATCATTATCCACATATTTTTTCTTTTGCATATCACATAAATCAACGAAATTATTAAGATGAGATGCGGCATCTTCATTGGGAAGGCCGGAAAATTGATCTTTCATAACAATATTCAACAAAGCGGTATTAATTTCATAGGATTCCGGATTAGTAGCGGGAGAAATCGGAGTACTAATAAAATCATTACTATTGGTGTTGGAAAAGTCACACAATTTGGTATTCTCTTGAGTCATTGTGACAAAGCAAACAATCCAACACACGAGCACACAAAAAGCAAGCGGAGAAGGTGAACAAAAGAGGGGCGAAGAAAAAGGCAAATCTTTTCAGAAATTGTTTAGAAGTGGGGGAGAGGAAAATGAGAGGCGAATGATAAATAATGTAATGCGAGAGATGGGAGTTTATCATGGGTACTTGGTATGTCTTGGCTTGGCAAAGATCTCCCCGGCAACGGCGCCAAAAATTCTTCCTGCTACTTCTTGAGCTTGCGTTGGTTTTTCCCTTGAAGAGGAAAGGGTGATGCAACAAAGTAGAGTAAGTATTTCCCTCAGTTGAGAACCAAGGTATCAATCCAGCAGGAGACAACGCGCAAGTCACCAAATACCTGCACAAAAGACACCAACTTGACCCAACGCGATAAGGGCTTGTCAATCCCTTCACAGTTATTTGCAAAGTGAGATTTGATAGAGATGGATAAACGGTAAAGTAATATTTTTGGTTTATGGAACGGAAAGTAAAATATTGCAAATAAAGTAAATAGGAAACTAAAATTGTAGATCGGAAATTTATATGATGGAAAATAGACCTGGGGGCATAGGTTTCACTAGAGGCTTCTCTCAAGACAGAAAATATTACGGTGGGTGAAGAAATTACTGCCGACCAATTGGTAGAAAAGCGCATAATTATGATATCTAAGGCAATGATCATGAATATAGGCATCATGTCCGTATCAAGTAGACCTACACCTGCCTGCATCTACTACTATTACTCCACACATCGACTGACTCCTGCCTGCATGTAGAGTATTAACTTCATAGAATAGAGTAATGCATTAAGTAAGATGACATGATGTAGCGGGATAAACTGAAGCAATGTGATGAAAACCCCATATTATTATCCTCGATGGCAACAATACAATACATGTCGGTTCCCCTTCTGTCACTGGGATCGAGCACCATAAGATTGAACCAAAAGCTAAGCACTTCTCCCATTGCAAGAAAAACCAATCTAGTTGGCAAAACCAAATCGATAGTTCAAAGAGACTTGCAAAGATATCAAATCATGCATAAGAATTCAGAGGAGATTCAAATAATATTCATAGATAAGTTGATCATAAATCCACAATTCATCAGATCTCGGCAAACACGCCGCAAAATAGTATTACATCGGATAGATCTGCAAGAACGTCGAGTAGAACATGGCATTGAGAATCAAAGGGAGAGAAGAAGCCATCTAGCTACTAGCTATGGACCCGTAGGTCTGATGTAAACTACTCACTCTTCATCGGAGAGGCAATGGTGTTGATGTAGAAGCCCTCACTACTGCAGGACGCTTCTAACGCGACACTACGATTAGAGACCCTTTGACGAAACTGTGTGCGATGCCATAATCGCAAACGGTGGTGTCAAAAAACTGTCAAAAAAGGTGCAAAACATTTGCGATGGAGGATGCATCAAACACAATTCAGATTTAAGTTATGTGTGCGATGCAGGGCATACGGTTCAGTCCATTTAACTGTTTGTGATGAGGAGGAACAAAAGAAACAGGCAGCCAGATGAAGGTGTGTGCGATATACAACATACGGTTCACTTGGATGAATTGTTTGTGATTGGGCATAACAAAAGAAATGGTCAGCCAGATTCAAGGTGTGTGCGATATACGGCATGCGGTTCACACTGATGAACTGTTTGTGTTGAGACAAGAGAACAGAAACGGTTCAATATAACAAGATGTGTGTGGTACGCGTCAAACAGGTCTGTAATCAGAAATGTGTGCGAAGACCAATAGTAACACAGACGGTTGCTGCTAATAAGACGTGTGTGTTGTGCGATGGGGTTGCATACAGAACAACAACATTATATACACACTTATAAGGACATGGTTGCATAACCAAATTAAACATCCACTTGCATAGGTTGTTACTACAACCATGGCATTTGCACACACCAAAGTAAACTATTACATGCATAATTACATAGGTGGCTACTACACACATGACATTTCCACACACCAATAAAGTAAACTATATATTACATGCATAATTAACTAGCATAAATGATCATCTGATCATCATTTACTTCTTGTGACGCTTGCTCTGCTTGTGGCTCGATCCGGGCTTGTCGATTTGGGTAATGAGGCACTTCTCATGTCAACGATCCTCCTGTGCATCTTGTAGCATGTGTACACGCTCTTGGCTGCAAACCTGAGGTGAGGTTCATCCAGTAGCCGCATCCAGGCCTTGTGCCAGGATGCGGGACTTGTTCTCTGGGCTTCCTGCTTCATCTTTTTGTAGTAGGGGTCGATGATGGCCGAGGAGAGTTTGACCAGGGAGTCCTGCTTCGTGCTGCCCCAGACCCTGTAGTGGTCACGGATTTTGACAAGGTTCTTGCAGGCCAAGCCTGTAACACTGAGCGCTTTTACATCGTCTTTGGTTCCCACTGTGGCGAACTTGTAGTCGGTGCTGTTGACAAACCTGTTGAAACGGTCGCAAGGCTCTATGGCCATGCAGTAATGGTAGATGAGGACATGATGGCACACGCAGAACTGGGCGACGGCAACCTTCTGATCTACGTCGGGATGACCAGCGGTGTACTGGAGGTCGATGCCGACCACCTTGTACTTGTCTCGAGCAAACAACTGCTCAACGCTGTTGATGTAGTCGTCCACCACGGCCAAGTCGATGGTGTACACCACCGAGAGATCTGTCTCCCTCGCGTGGGTCTCCACTCTATGCTCGCCGAACTCCATTGGAGTGCCGCTAGACATCCCCTCTCTATGTGTCGTCGTGGGTGTGTTTGTTGTGTTGTGGGGCGCGATTGAAGGTTGAAGAGACTAAGTTTATAATGGCCATGGGAATTAAAGTGGAAGTCAGACGACCAGGAATATCGGCAGGCCCTGATGGTAGTTCTAATTTGCAGCACGTAACTCCATCATGCCACACGTAACTACATCGCGTGGCAACACGCGCGGCGCAACCGCATGCATATGGGGGCCCCGATGTGATCGTGCGCACGCCCAACCGCTGGCAGAGCGCCTGCGGAGGGATGCGAGCAAAGCGCTCCGCGGTCGCCTCAACGGCGAGCAACCATATATATATGCATATAGCTATTGAATGCACAAGGAAAAGCTATCCAGAAGCCGAGCGCGCCGACGGACGTGAGCAGAGTGCGCCGCGGCACCTAACGGCGAGCATATCGCGCTCCGACGCCTAACGGCGGGATAGACCTTCATTCAAGCCAATCAACATGTACTCAAAAAACAAAAATTATCAAAAAGTTACGAGATAGACACTGGCAGCACAACTTATAAATTGACGGATGGAGTACTAGTTACAGTGATGCATATAATTAGGCAAGAAGAAAGATGCATCCATCAACGTACGACCTCCTCCTCCTCCTCAACTCAGTGCGCCGGGCCATCGGCCGGCAGCTAAGGAGCGGCGGCTTTTGTGGCGAGGTCAAGGTGCTTCTCAACAATGGCATCCAAGGATTCCAGCCGGTTGAAGAAGGCCAACATCGTAGCGTCCTCACTGGCCTTGTAGATACCTATGTAAATGATTCACTCATACACATGGATGTGTAGGTCGATGGTTTCTTGCAGGGCGAGACGCCTCGTGGCGAGCGCGAACTCCAGCTGGACATTCTTCGTGGTGTCGGCAGGCAGTCGCAGGGCCACCAGTGCTTGAAAGAGGTTCCGGCCATGGACGCCGATTAGGGTGGCAGGCAATGAGGAGCCCGGACGCGCGGGCTGGAGGAGTACGGAGATGTCGCCCGCGAGCTTCTTGACGACGGTGAACCTGTTGGTGGTGCGAACGATTATCTGGTCGTACTGAGAGTCGTAGCTGGCGCCGACGGCGGTCATCCTCTAGTCGGTCGCCAACACCGTGTGGAGAAAATCCATGGTGTCATGCCGCAGGCCGGTGTCGTGGACCATCTGGCACAGTTGCTGGCCGCTCGCGCGCATGGCCGCCATGAGTCTAGTGTGAGCACTTTTGCGCTTATTAGTGTAGGTGCTGAGGCAAATGCTTAGGTGCATACGATGTGGTATATGCATTGGAATGGAGGGGCGCCTTTATATGAGTGCAAACTGTGTTGCATTCACATCGTGCTACCTCTTTTCCCGGTCGTCCCCCCATTACTACCCTCATGCATTCACACGATCCTAATTGAAGGAGGATGCATCATTGGCCGTTCAACATTTCGGGAATCGCTACCCTCCCCCTCGTCTGCATTAAAGCCGTATCGGGAACTACGCCGCCCGCTGTCAAATCGAATAGTATCGTGCCGCCCGCTGCACGCCCGACTGTACACGCCTCCTCGCCTCCATCTATGCTTAATTACTGAATTTTAGTTGCAAAAATTAGATACTGCTAGTGATTTTTAGCTTCATATTTTGACAAATCACAGTGTTACAAGGTTGGCAAATGGCAATGTTACTAGATCAACAAATGTCAATCTTTCTACCATGTGAGGAATAAATTGAATTTCGTTGTACTAAATACATGAGAAACATATACAAGTATTGCATTTCCTAGTTCTTAATCATTCTTGGTTGGATAAATGGGTTTTCCATGTGGCTTGAATTAATCTGATTAATCTGCGATGTGCTTATTTATCATCAACATATTTTACTGATAGCATGCGAACCCTTACTCAACCTGATTACTAACTACCTTATATGTGTTTCAGGGAAACAATGGGAAGCACTAAGGTTTACAAGATGGTACTAACTATTATATACCTTGACTTTTTGTATTCCTTTGCCCCACTTCAAATATAGAGAAGATATTTATGCACATCCTTGTTTTCAGGCTTCACTGATGATTACCTCTCAAACCACCTCTGTGGTCGGGAGGCGGGGAAAGTTTTCATACAACACCCATGGTTCAATATTGAAGTGTTCCTAAAGAGGTCGAAGGATGGACGGTCAATCATCCACATGCACTAGCCTAAAGTGCAAAGACCTTTAACATGAATGAAGGCTCAATATTCGTCTTCCGCTTTAGCAGTTTTCCAGATGAGATGCATCTCTCTATGTACTGTCTATGATGCTAATTTTGAAAGATTCTAGATGTTGCATGTGAAACTTGCTACTGGTGCAGTTGTGTAATGGGGTAGCTGAGTGTTGAAGCTATATCATGTTGTACTCCGATGTATTTCAATTATGAAATCATGCTTCCTTAATATGGAAATGGAATATATTATGTGCTTAATATGAATGTCAACTAGATTAGTAAATGGATTATTAATAATAGGGCAATTAGCCCGCTAATTGGCCAATTAGCTTGCTAATTGGGTTTTCCTATTGCAAACGGTTAATGAGAAAACACCGTGGGCGATGACCTCAGGCAACGCACACAATTTTTAGGAATAAACTGTGTTGGATCATTAAACAATCACACACGACATTCTTTTTAAAACTGTTTGCATTACGCCACCTTGCGCAAACGTTTTCCTTGTAGCGACTGTGTGGGGTGTATATACGAACAAAAATGTTTAGCGGGGACTGACTGTGTGGGATGTACTTGCGACCGGAAACAATTTCGTCGTATAATTGTATTTTTTTAGCACTACTATACGTATTTCCATATTTGAGCGCTCGCCTGTCGCACACGACCTCATTTTGCCGAGCGTGTGTGCCAGGAGGGCATATCCCCAACGGTTTCTGGGTTGTGTGGGAAGGACCCCCCTATCGTCCACACTCACTTGGCGACGGTTCCGAATGCCGTCGCGGAAAGGGGTTAAAAACCGTTTGTGTAGGACCGACGCGCACCAGTGCCTCCGTGATCGAATCCCCCTTTGGCAGGATGCCGGAAAAGGCCCCTAGATGGGATCTCATGGGTACAGAAGGTTGCGGCGGTGGAAAAGTGTTTTCGTGGCTCTCCTGGTAGATTTTGAAATATTTGAGAATATATAGGCAGAAGAAATAGGTCCGTGGAGTCATGATGGGCCCACAAGGGTGGGGGCGTGCCCTACCCCCTGGGCGCACCCTCCGTCCTTGTGGGTGCCTCATGGCTTCCTTGACATGTACTCCAAGTCCTCTGGATGTCTTCTGGTCCAAGAAAAATCATCGCGAAAGTTTCATTCCGTTTGGACTCTGTTTGGTATTCATTTTCTGCGAAACTCTAAAACATGGAAAAAAATAGGAACTGGCACTGGCCTCTAGGTTAATAGGTTAGTCCCAAAAATCATATGAAATAGCATAATAATGCATATAAAAGATCCAAAACAGATAATATAATAGCATGGAACAACAAAAAAGTATAGATACGTTGGAGACGTATCACCCATCCCCCCGCCGAACCAAAAGGGGCCCTTGGTCCCATAGGTAGCCATGGTTTCCCATGACATCTTGGCGCGCCAGGTAGGGGGATCTCTTGCGCGAACCCGACAGCGTGAGAAGCACATCATTTTCACCGCCATTTTCATCATCAATGGCTCCATCAACCATGGCGCCTAAGAAGAAGTCTGGTGTTGCAGCTCACCCATCCACCTCGAAGGCCCCGCCGCCCGCGGCCGCGGATGCCACATTGAATGCGGAGGTGCACGAGGATGTGGGCGCTGCGGGGGACATGGTCGGCGCAGGCGGTGTTATTACCACCTCCCCCGCCGCCGAAGCAGAGCGGGAGGCACCAGAGAAGAGCTACACCAACAACATCCCGGTGCCCACGCTTTGCGAGGTACGTGTAGAGATATTATTCCGTCTGTCCCTCTTGGCACGGCCGAGAGGCATAGCCAGAGCGGTGATGCTCATCCTGAGGCGAATCACAATCCTATGGCCGCTCCCGACGTGGGTGCAGTCGTAGGGCATGCACCGCCCCTGGAGCAAAATGGCCCAACCAATGCCCCTAACGGAGTCATTGGTCTGCATGTGCCATCACCTCGTCATCATGCCACTCCAGCGACTGGATCCCGACAACGGGAGCCCGGCGCAGCCATCGCTAGCACCATCAGGAGCCGGACGACGCTGTGGTCTACATCATCTTCACCAATGCCAAGCACCGCATCAGAGGCCATGGCGCGGGCCCAGCTCCCGTTGAGATTTCCGCTGGCAGCTGATCAGATGGATGAGTGGAGATCCACCATTCAAAATTTGATTGGCTTTGCTAAGGCTGGGGGCTCGCAGCGAGCTGGCCCGCCACGGCCTCCCTAGAAGACGACATCGGTTCGTGCTGCTTGCCATGCGGAAGGGGCCACCCTCACGATGTAGTCCCCGTTGCGGCAATCAGCACGGGAGCCGCAAAATCAAGAGCTCGATGACGCCTCGATGGCCTCTTCCGACCCTCGAGCATGTCAAGGCCGAAGGCGTGCTTCGGAGGATGGGCGGAGAGAAGGTGCGCGTGTCGTCGTCTGAAGTATTCATGCCATGTTTTCAACAATTTTATATGGTTTTGGTATGATTTGATTAGAACTAACCCAGACTGACGCTGTTTTTAGTAGAACTACCGTGGTGTTGTTTTTTGTGTAGAAATAGAAGTTCTCGGAATGGGCTTAAAATTTATGGTGATTTTTTATGGACCAAAACAGACCCACGAAGCACCGAAGCTGGACCAGGAAGTGGCTGAGGGAGCTACAAGCCTAGGGGGCCTAGGGCACGCCCCCCGAGCTTGTGGGCCCCTCGGGCACCCCCATGAAGTGAAACCAATGACGAAAATTCCTATATATTGGAAAACCTATGAAACTTAACCTAGATGAGTTATTCCACCGCTGCAAGCCTCTGTACCAAAGCAATCTTCATCAGAACCCTGTTCCGGCACCCTGCTGGAGGGGGAAATCATCACTGCAGGCCATCTTCATCATCTCAGCGGTCTCCATGACGAGGAGGGAGTAGTTCACCCTTGGGGGGTATGTACCAGTAGCTATGTGTTTGATCTCTTTTCTCGTGTTCTTGATTTTTCACAATCTTGATGTATCATGAGCTTTGTTAATATAGTTGGATCATATGGTGTTTCTCCCTCTCTATCTTGTTGTGATTAATTGAGTTTTACCTTTGAGGTTTCACTATTATCGGATTAAATACCTTTATGGATTTGAGAACACTTGATGTATGTCTTGCATATGAATACCCGTGGTGACAATGGGGTATTATATTGATTCACTTGGTATATGTATTGGCACTCAACTCGCAGATTCCCGAAGTGACACTAGGGTAATCTATGCATAGGGGTTGATGCTGTTAGAGATATATTAGGGATACATGTATCTGGTAGTCTAGAATTTGTAATCTGTCTCCTATGCTTTTACCACACTTGTGCTTCAAAGTAGCACCATGATCTTCAAGATAGAGAGTCTCCTATATTTTCACTTTCATATACTAGTGGAAATTTTTCATTATAGAACTTGGCTTGTATATTCCAATGATGGGCTTCCTCAAATTGCCCTAGGTCTTCGTGAGCAAGCAAGTTGGATGCACACCCACTTAGTTTCTTTTTGAGCTTTCATAAACTTATAGCTCTAGTGCATCCGTTGCATGGCAATCCCTACTCATGCACATTGATATCTATCAATGGGCATCTCCATACCCCGTTGATATGCCTAGTTGATGTGAGACTATCTCCTTCTTTGTGTCTTCTCCACAACCACCGTCTATTCCACCTATAGTGTTATGTCCATGGCTCATGCTCATGCATTGCGTGAAAGTTGGAAAAGTTTGAGAACATCAAAAGTATGAAACAATTGCTTGGCTTGTCATCGGGGTTGTGAATGATTTGAATATTTTGTGTGATGAATATGGAGCATAGCCAGACTATATGATTTTGTAGGAATAAGCTTTCTTTGGCCATGTTATTTTGAGAAGACATAATTACCTTGTTAGTATGCTTGAAGTATTATGTTTTTATGTCAACATTAAAATTTTGTTTTGAATCATATGGATCTGAACATTCATGCCATAATAAATAAATTACATGGATAAATATGTTACGTACCATTCCACATCAAAAATTCTGTTTTTATCATTTACCTACTCGAGGACGAGCAGGAATTAAGCTTGGGGATGCTTGATACGTCTCCAAGAATCTATAATTTTTTATTATTCCATGCTATTATATTATCTGTTTTGGATGTTTTATATGCATTATTATGCTATTTTATATGATTTTCGGAACTAACCTATTAACCTAGAGCCCAGCGCCAGTTCCTATTTTTTCCCTTGTTTTAGAGTTTCGCAGAAAAGGAATACCAAACGGAGTCCAAATGGAATGAAACTCTCACGATGAGTTTTCTTTGACCAGAAGACATCCAGAGGATTTGGAGTACACGTTAGGGAACCCACGAGGCACCCACAAAGATGAAAGGCGCACTCAGGGGGTAGGGCGCACCCCCACCCTTGTGGGCCCCTCGTGACTCCACCGACCTATTTCTTCTTCCTATATATTCTCAAATATTCCAAAACCTATATCTAGGGACCTTTTCCGGCATCCTACTGGAGGGCGATTCGATCATGGAGGGCTTCTACATAAACACCATTGTCTCTCCGTTGAAGCGTGAGTAGTTTACCTCAGACCTACGGGTCCATAGCTAGTAGCTAGATGGCTTCTTCTCTCTCTTTGATTCTCAATACCATGTTCTCCTCAATGTTCTTGGAGATCTATCCGATGTAATACTCTTTTGTGGTGTGTTTGCCGAGATTCGATGAATTTTGGATTTATGATCAGCTTATCTATGAATATTATTTGAATCTCCTCTGAATTCTTATATGCATGATTTGATATCTTTGCAAGTCTCTTCGCACTATCGATTTGGTTTGACCAACTAGATTGGTTTTTTCTTGGAATGAGAGAAGTGCCTAGCTTTGGGTTCAATCTTGCGGTGATCGATCCTAGTGACAGAAGGGGAACCGACATGTATTTTATTGTTTCCATCGAGGATAACAAGATGGGGTTTTCATCATATTGCTTGAGTTTATCTTGCTACATCATGTCATCTTACATAATGCATTACTCTGTTCTATGAACTTAATACTCTAGATGCAGGCAGGAGTCGGTCGATGTTTGGAGTAATAGTAGTAGATGCAGGCAGGAGTCGGTCTACTTGATACGAACGTGGTGCCTATATTCATGATCATTGCCTTAGATATCATCATAATTATGCGCTTTTCTATCAATTGCTCGGTAGTAATTTGTTCATCCACCGTAATATTTTCTATCTTGAGAGAAGCCTCTAGTGAAACCTATGGCCCCCAGGTCTATTTTCCATCATATAAATTTCCGATCTTTTAGTTCCCTGTTTACTTTCTTTGCAATCTTTTACTTTCCGTTCCATAAACCAAAAATACCAAAAATATTACTTTACCGATTATCCATCTCTATCTGATCTCACTTTGCAAATAACCGTGAAGGGATTGACAACCCCTTATCGCGTTGGGTGCAGGTTGGTGTTTGTTTGTGCATGTATTTAGTGACTTGCGTGTTGTCTCCTACTGGATTGATACCTTGGTTCTCAAAACTGAGGGAAATACTTACTCTACTTTGCTGCATCACCCTTTCTGCTTCAAGGGAAAAACCAACACAAGCTAAAAAAGTAGCATACCACTGTCGGGGGCCGTGCCGCCCGTACCTAGGGTTCATCCGCCAGTCATGTTGACCAGCTGCCCTAGAGAGTCTTTTTCCCGAGTCCTTGCTCTGGGTTTTTCTCCCCTCTCCGCCGATCATCTGGATCAGCGTTTTTCTTTTTGGTTTTCCAATATATGCTTGATTGGTTTGCATCGCCCGTCGTTATCATCGACACAAGCACACCTCTACTTCAACCCTGGCATGACCAGCCGGCTTCTCCCCCAACCCAGCGGCCACACGCGCCAAGGCGGCCCATCAGGACCAGCCGTCGTCCGCGCGTCGGCTCGCCCGTCGCCCTCCATCGCCCGTCTCCACCCTGCTCCGACTGGGACTCCTGCATCGCCCCGACCCAGTGTCCTCGCGCCATGTGGCGGCCCATCATAGTCGCCGCTCGCACGTCGACCATGCCACCGCCTCCTCTGCATCTGCACGACGGCCTTGCGGTGTGCCTTGCCGACCTCGTCCCCAAATGCGCCGGGCCGACTGCTACTTTGGTCGCGCGGGCCTCACTGCCTGGGCACCTACTTCGAGCACTGTCGTCGTGCTCCTAACTTAGCTGCCGACACCGCTGTCAGGCTGCCGCCGCCGCTCTTTATTGGCCGTCGCTGCTGCTACCCTAGTAGCCACCGACGCCGCTCGTGCACCCCCTTCATCTTCGTCCAGCACCAGCCCGTCACTAGCATTGCCGTCATCTACCCCGACTACTTCATCTACTCCGACAACCGTGGGCGACTCTGCCCCACACTGATTGGCGCCGCAACCGTCATCGAGTCCTTCTCTGCTGGCCTCTCCGACTTCTTTGACAAGGCGTATAGCTCATGAATGTCCCAATCTACAGATGCCCAATGCTGGCAACACCGATGCGTGCCTTCATCCGCGATGTGTCCCCGGGCCTGGCATGCCTGGTGCGGTGCTTCGTCAACTTCGTCTTCGTCTGTCTATGCATGCCCGATGTTGGCAACACCGATGCATGCCTTCGTCCATGATGTGTCCCCGGGCTTGGCAAACCTGGTGCGGCGCTTCGTCAACTTTGTCTTCGTCCGTCTATGCATGCCCGTGAAGGAAATATGCCCTAGAGGCAATAATAAAGTTGTTATTTATATTTCCTTATATCATGATAAATGTTTATTATTCATGCTAGAATTGTATTAACTAGAAACTTAGTACATGTGTGAATACATAGACAAACAGAGTGTCCCTAGTATGCCTCTACTTGACTAGCTCGTTAGTCAAAGATGGTTAAGTTTCCTAGCCATGAACATGTGTTGTCATTTGATGAACGGGATCACATCATTAGAGAATGATGTGATGGACTAGACCCATATGTTAGCTTATCACTATGATTTTTTAGTTTATTGCTATTGCTTTCTTCATGACTTATACATGTTCCTATGACTATGAGATTATGCAACTCCCGAATACCGGAGGAACACAATGTGCTATCAAACGTCACAACGTAACTGGGTGATTATAAAGATGCTCTACAGGTGTCTCTGATGGTGTTTGTTGAGTTGGCATAGATCGAGATTAGGATTTGTCACTCCGATTGTTGGAGAGGTATCTCTGGGCCCTCTCGGTAATGCACATCACTATAATCCTTGCAAGCAATGTGACTAATGAGTTATATGCGGGATGATTCATTACGGAACGAGTAAAGAGACTCGTCGGTGATGAGATTGAACTAGGTATGATGATACCGACGATTGAATATCGGGCAAGTAACATACCGATGAGAAAGGGAACAACGTATGTTGTTGTGCGGTTTGACCGATAAAGATCTTCGTAGAATATGTAGGAACCAATATGAGCATCCAAGTTCTACTATTGGTTATTGACCGGAGATGTGTCTCGGTCATGTCTACATAGTTCTTGAACCCGTAGAGTCCGCACGCTTAACGTTCGATGGAGATATGTATTATGAGTTATGTGATTTGATGTACCAAAGGTTGTTCGGAGTCCTGATATGTCTCCAACGTATCTATAATTTTTTTATTGTTCCATGCTATTATATCAACTGTTTTGGATGTTTAGCGGGCTTTAATGTGCTGTTTTATATTAATTTTGGGACTAACCTATTAACCGGAGGCCCAATGCGAGTTTCTGTGTTTTTGCCTATTTTAGTGTTTCGCAGAAAAGGAATACCAAACGGAATCCAAACGGAATGAAACCCTCGCGGTGATCTTTCTTGGACCGAAAGCAAACCAGGAGACTTGGAGTGGAAGTCTAGAACTCTGTGAGGCGGCCACGAGGCAAGAGGGCGCGCCCCCACCCTCGTGGGCCCCACAGAGCTCCACTGACGTACTTCTTTCGCCTATATATACTCTTATACCCTAGAAACATCAAGGGGAGCCATGAAACCACTTTTCCACCGCCGCAACCTTCTGTACCCATGAGATCCCATCTGGGGGCCTTTTTCGACGATCTGCCAAAGGGGTAATTGATCATGGAGGGCTTCTACATCAACACCATAGCCTCTCCGATGAAGCGTGAGTAGTTTACCACAGACCTTCGGGTCCATAGTTATTAGCTAGATGGCTTATTCTCTCTCTTTGATCTTCAATACAAAGTTCTCCTCGATGGTCTTGGAGATCTATTTGATGTAATACTCCTTAGCGGTGTGTTTGCCAAGATCCGATGAATTGTGGGTTTATGAACTTGATTATCTATGGATATTATTTGGTTCTTCTCTGAATTCTTATATGCATGATTTGATATCTTTGCAAGTCTCTTCGAATTATCGGTTTAGTTTGGCCTACTAGATTGATCTTTCTTGCAATGGGAGAAGTGCTTAGCTTTGGGTTCAATCTTGCGATGTCCTTTCCCAGTGATAGTAGGGGCAGCAAGGCACGTATTGTATTGTTGCCATCGAGGATAAAAAGATGGGGATTATGTCATATTGCTTGAGTTTATCCCTCTACATCATGTCATCTTGCTTAATGCGTTACTCTGTTCTTATGCACTTAATACTCTAGATGCATGTTGGATAGCAGTCGATGTGTGGAGTAATAGTAGTAGATGCAGAATCGTTTCGATCTACTTGACACGGATGTGATGCCTATATTCATGATCATTGCCTTAGATATCTTCATAACTATGCACTTTTCTATCAATTGCTCGGTAGCAATTTGTTCACCCATCGTAATACATGCTACCATGAGAGAAGCCACTAGTGAAACCTATGCCCCCCGGGTCTCTTTCTTATCATATTGCATCTTTTTTATTATTGCGTCTCGTTTACTATGTTGCAATCTTTACTTTCCAATCTATACAACAAAATACCAAAAATATTTATCTTATTATCCCTATCAGATCTCACTTTCGCAAGTGGTCATGAAGGGATTGACAACCCCTTTATTGCGTTGGTTGTGTGGTTCTTGATTGTTTATGCAGGTACTAGGTGACTTGTGTGTCGTCTCCTACTAGATTGATACCTTGGTTCTCAAAAACTGAGAGAAATACTTACACTACTTTGCTGCATCACCCTTTCCTCTTCAAGGGAAAACCAATGCATGCTCAAGAGGTAGCAAGAAGGATTTCTGGCGCCGTTGCCGGGGATATCTACGACAAGTCAAGACATACCAAGTACCCATCATAAACTCTTCTCCCTCACATTACATTATTTTCCATTTGCCTCTTATTTTCCTCTCCCCCACTTCTAAAACGATTTTCAAAAACCTTTGCCTTTCCTTCGCCCTTCTTCCGTTCTTCCTTGTGTTCTCTCGTGTTACCGTGTGCCTTCTATTAGCTTGCATCTTCACTTGCTAAATATATATTGATATGGATCCACTTAAAGTGTTCTACTTGGATCATCTTCGATCCTTATGCGGTCGTGCTGAAACCCCAACTAGCCTAGTTGATGGGAAATCTTTAGATGACCATGCTGATATGTCCATTTTGCATCATGCTTCTATATCGATATTTATTGCATTATGGGATGTTATTACACATTATGTCACAATACTTATGCCTATTCTCTCTTATTTTACAAGGTTTGCACGAAGAGGGAGAATGCCGGTAGCTGGGATTCTGGGCTGGAAAAGGAGCAAACACTAGAAACCTATTCTGCACAACTCCAAAAGTCCTGAAACTCCACAGCAGTCATTTTTAGAATATATAAAAAATATTGGGCGAAGGAAGCACTAGAGACGGCCCACCCACCATCCATGAGGGTGGGAGCGCGCCCTACCCCCTGGGCACGCCCCCCTATCTCGTGGCCCCCCTGGCAGGCCTCTGGTGCCCATCTTTGGATATATGAAGTATTTTGCCCTGGAAAAATCATAAGCAGGCTCTCGGGACGAAACTCCGCCGCCACGATACGGAACCTTGGCGGAACCAATCTAGGGCTCCGGCGGAGCTGTTCTGCCGGGGAAGCATCCCTCCGGGAGGGGGAAATCATCACCATCGTCATCACCATCGATCCTCTCATCGGGAGGGGGTCAATCTCCATCAACATCTTCACCAGCACCATCTCATCTCAAACCCTAGTTCATCTCTTGTATCCAATCTTTGTCTCAAAACCTCAGATTGGTACCTGTGGGTTGCTAAAAGTGTTGATTACTCCTTCTAGTTGATGCTAGTTGGTTTATTTGGTGGAAGATCATATGTTCAGATCCTTTATACATATTAATACCCCTCTAATTATGAACATGAATATGATTTGTGAGTAGCTACGTTTTTTCTTGAGGACATGGGAGAAGTCTTGTAATAAGTAGTCATGTGAATTTGGTATTCGTTCGATTATTTGATGAGATGTATGTTGTCTTTCCTCTAGTGGTGTCATGTGAACGTCGACTACATGATACTTCACCATTGTTTGGGCCTTGGGGAAGGCATTGGGAAGTAATAAGTAGATGATGGGTTGCTAGAGTGACAGAAGCTTAAACCCTAGTTTATGCGTTGCTTGATAAGGGGCTGATTTAGATCCATATGTTTCATGCTATGGTTAGGTTTACCTTAGTACTTCTTTTGTAGTTGTGGATGCTTGCAAGATAGGTTAATCATAAGTGGGATGCTTGTCCAAGTAAGGGCAGTACCCAAGCACCGGTCCACCCACATATCAAATTATCAAAGTACCAAACGTGAATCATATGAGCGTGATGAAAACTCGCTTGACGATAATTCCCATGTGTCCTCGGGAGCGCTTTCCTCTATATAAGAGTTTGTCCAGGCTTGTCTTTTGCTACAAAAAGAATTGGGCCATCTTGCTGCACCTTATTTAATTTTATTACTTGTTACCCGTTACAAATTACCTTATCACAGAACTATCTGTTACCGATAATTTCAGTGCTTGCAGAGAATACCTTACTAAAAATTACTTATCATTTCCTTCCGCTCCTCGTTGGGTTCGACACTCTTACTTATCGAAAGGACTATGATAGATCCCCTATACTTGTGGGTCATCAGGACTCTTTTCTGGCGCCGTTACCGGGGAGTGAAGCGCCTTTGGTAAGGCGAAATTTATATAGTGTGCTGAAATTTACTGTCACTTGTTACTATGTGTAACATCCCAAATTTTCAATTTGGAATGTTCTAAATAGGTCATTCATGCATATCATATTTTATTGCATTTTGTTTTGCGATCCTATAAAATCCTAAGCAACTCAAGGACCCACGGAGAGAGTTGGGGATTTCACAATTTTCATATTTGAATTTTTTTTCAAATATCGAAACAAGGATCATTTTGGTTTTAATTATTTTCCCTTCAAAAATATGTCATATTAAAATATATGAGAGGAGATAATATGACTTCTCCAAAATAAAAGAAATATTGGAGGAAAAATGTTAAAATCAAATAAATAATTTTATTTGGATTTTATTGCTATTTTATTTTGCATTAGGAAAAATATGTGTTTTTCAAAATTGCATTAGAGGCCCAAATAAATGTTCACTTTGTCCGCAATATTATTAGAGGACCGTGAAAATTTATTTCAGGATTTTTGGACTCTGTTTAGTATTTCTTTTGTTAGTTTTTCCGCGTTAGGATTATTTCAAAAAAAGTCAACCGACCTATCGGGTCGTGCCCGAGCCAGACTCGTCCGAGCTCAGGCTTTATAAGCCCAAGCCCGAGGCGCCCCGAGGCCCAGCCGCCGCCGCCCCAAACCCTAACCCTAGCACCGCCACCGGCACGCCGCCCGCCGCCGCGCTGCCTCCCGCGCCGCCGCCCGTCGCCTCGCCGCCGCCCGCCGCCTCGCTAGAGTTCGCGCCGCCGGTTTTCTTCGCCGGTTTTCGTCGGTTTTGTTTTCGGTAAAAACCCTAGACCGGTTTTATTTTTTAGATCGGTTTTTGTTTGGTTTTCTTCGGTTTAGTTAAATAGCAGACGTTCGTTCGAACATTCGTTTTAACAAACGTTTTCGTCAGTTAGCCGCAGACAGCGAACGTTCGTTCGTTAGCCTGTTCGTCTCATTTTATTTTCTAGGGTTTTTCCGCGATTATTTTCGATCGTGATTTCTGCCTTGATCTTCATTTTAGTTTATCTTTTTGCTCGTTTATCCAAATCAGGTGAAACAAGCGCCTAGATCTTCGTCCCGAAGCCCTCTTTCTGTTTAACGAACTTGAATAAGATTTTGGTATCGTAAAATTTGACTTTGTCCAGATTAGTAAACGGATCTTATTTCTTTCGTAGTTTGAGTTTCGTTGCTCCGTTTGATTTGTTTCTTTTTGCAAACCGCAGTTCTTCAGTTGAACTTTCTGGTTATATCTTCTGATTTGAGTTTTACTCGTGCATCTTTGCTTGAGTGCTTATGTATGCTATTGTTTGTTTGTGATAGAATTCCTGGAGTGCGAAGCGTGCTACTACTAGTCACTAGGTTTTGCGGATCGGCAGCAAGGCAAGTAACACATTGATCATACCCAGTTGTAACACCCCGGATGTAGCTTGCCATATTTGTAACTCCAACTCTTGCTATTTTCAGCTTTAAGTTATCAGATTCCCTTCATGGTTGGGTTTTGTCTTCGTTTTGCATTTTGTTCAGGTCATGCATTCCATATCATGTAAATATCATTTGCATACGTGTTCGTCTCATGCATCCGAGCATTTTCCCTGTTGTCCGTTTTGCAATCCGACACTCCTACATGCACCGGCGCACCCCTCTTGTCTCTTTTCATGAGCGGGTGTTAAATGTTCTTGGAATGGACCGAGATTTGCCAAGTAGCCTTGGTACACCACCAGTAGAACGCCTGTCAAATTTCGTTCCATTTGGAGTATGTTTGATAATCCAACGGTTAATCGGGTAACCGCGAAGGCCTCTTGTGTGTTGCAGCCCAACACCCCTCTAAAATGGCCCAATAACCCATCCAAACCTCTTCCATGTCCTCCGTCGTCGGATCACGATCGTGTGGGTGAAAACTACACCTCATTTGGACACTACCTCCTCCTAGCTATAAATATGTGCACCCCGTCAAAATTCGCGATCTAACCCTAGCAAACTTCCCACTCCGCCACCGGACGTGTCCGCCCACGCCGAACGCGTCCACTGGCCGCGTCACCCCGACGAATCAGGGCGCGCCATGTCGCCTCCACCGCCGCCCAAGCCAACCGTAGGGCGCCACGTCGCCCACGCGCCCGCTCCCACATGGCCGCTCCCCGCGCCGGCCCGCCGAGGCCCGGGGCGGGCCCTCCCTGGCCCGCGCGTCTGCCACCCCGCCGCCTGCTTCTCCTCCACCCGTGCCTGTGAGCCGCGCCGCCTCCATCGGCCGCCGCCGCCTCTCGCCGCCCATCTTGCCGTACCGCCCCGCCGCCACGCTGCGCCGCCTCCACCGGCCACCGCCGCCAACCGCTGGTGAGCACGCGTCTCCGGCGACCTCCTCGCTCCGGCCTCCTCCTTCCCCAACTCCGGCGAACTCCGGCCGCCTCCCCGACGAACCTTGATCCATGTGCCGGGTCAAACCCTAGATTTGGAAGGTTGATTTTTGCCTAAGTCTTTTCCCCTGCAACATTTTCATGTCCTGTTCATTGCCTCGTATCTCCATGACCGTAGCTCTGTTTCATGCATATTATATATCAAAATGATTATTGTGAGATGCTCTTCATTTCATTCCATTGTGGCATGCTTGTTTGAGTTCATCTTGATTCCCTAATCATTGATGAAATAGTGCTATAAAATGTTTACTGCTGCTACTTATCAGTTTATGATGATTTGTCATTTTTTCCACATTTGATCTGTGCTTCATATGGGCATGAGCTCTACATGTGTTTTGAACTATGTCATGCCATATTTACAGTGGTGCTTGTCTTGTATTTTTGTGATCTATGTGGTGACTCGCACAAGCATGCAAACTGGGCTTCGTGATATTGCTGTTTTCAGGGACTTGGGTTTTTGCTAAGTCTTTTGCCTAATGTTATTTTGATGCCATGTAAACTTGATGCTACAGTGATATCCATGCTTATTTTGGGATGCTTCAGTAAGGATGTTTTGAACATGTGGTTATGCTATATCCATCCATTTCCCCTGTTTGCAATTATGGAGTGCCCTAGTATGTCTTGTTCTTACTCTACTTTTGCTATAAAATGTTCCTGGCAGAATGTTAACATGTTAATAAATATTGCCATGGTTGTTGCTAGTGATCCATGCATGCTATGAACTTGCTCTTGCCATGGTTAGTTTCATGAACATGTCTTCTTGCTGTTAGTATGCTTGTTTTGTCATGCAATGCTTTGTGATGAGTGGTTTGAGCTCGCAAAGTTGCCTTCATAATTCTGTTTATGCCATGCTTTGTTTTTCTGCTAAGTCTGAAACTGTTAATAAAACTTGCTATGTTTACATGGGTGCCATCATATCTTCTGTGCTTTTTGGCTCATGATCAGTAAGAGACTTTTGGTCTATGCATTTAGTAGATTCATGCCATCTCTTGTATTGCTATGATATGTTCCTTTAGCATGTTCTTTTCTTGCTCTAAACATGGCTTCCTGATGTTATTTCTGGCATGTTAGTATTTTCACCAAGTCTGTGAAGCTGATATCTTTTGCACTTTTGCCATGCTTGTTTGAACCTGCTCTTGTGTGATTTAGCCGTAGCTCAGTGTTCATGTTTTGTCAAGAATCTTGATTACATCACTGCCATATGCTTTGTTGTTATGTTGGAGTGCAGTAGCTTAGTTTTTGTTGCATTCTAGATGGCATCATGCTATTAATCGCAGATTTGTGCCATCCTTGTTTTGCTTGCCATTTGCAAACCGTGCATCCATTTCTGGTGATCTTTATATCGATTTCAACCGAAATCATCTCATCTTTCCAGCGGCATACTTGGTTTGCCAAGTTGATGCCTTGATCTTTCTTTTCCTTCCGGAGCACGCATATGCATTGCATATCACATCTCGCATACCATGCCATGTTTTGCATCATGTTGCTTGTGCATTGCACCATGATTGATTGTTGGTCATTTTCTTGTGTTCTTGCTTTGGGTAGAGCCGGGAGACGAGTACGTGACCGAGGAACCTGTTGAGTACGCTTATGAGGATCAAGCTTTCGACAACTCTGAGAACTTTGTAGGCAAGATGACCATACCCTCGAAATCACTTCTATCTTTGCTTGCTAGTTGTTCGCTCTATTGCTATGCCGCGCTACCTACCACTTGCTATATCATGCCTCCCATATTTCCATGTCAAGCCTCTAACCCACCTTTCCTAGCAAACCGTTGTTTGGCTATGTTACCGCTTTTGCTCAGCCCCTCTTACAGCGTTGCTAGTTGCAGGTGAAGATGAAGCTTGTTCCATGTTGGAACATGGATATTGTTGGGATATCATTATTATCTCTTATTTACTTTAATGCACCTATATACTTGGTAAGGGTGGAAGGCTCAGCTTTATGCCTGGTGTTTTGTTCCACTCTTGCCGCCCTAGTTTTCGTCATACCGGTGTTATGTTCCTTGATTTTGCGTTCCTTACGCGGTTGGGTGTTATGGGAACCCCTTGAAAGTTCACTTTGAATAAAACTCCTCCAGCAAGGCCCAACCTTGGTTTTACCATTTTCCACCTAAGCCTTTTTCCCTTGGGTTCCGCAGACTCAAGGGTCATCTTTATTTTAAACCCCCGGGCCAGTGCTCCTCTGAGTGTTGGTCCAAACTGGGCGATGTCCGGCGCCCCCTGGGCAACCACTATTTATGCCAACCCGACGTCTTGCCCATCCGGTGTGCCCTGAGAACGAGATACGTGCGACTCCCATCGGGATTTGTCGGCACATCGGGAGGCTTTGCTGGTCTTGTTTTACCATTGTCGAAATGTCTTGTAATCGGAATTCCGAGGCTGATCGGGTCTTCGCGGGAGAAGCAATACCCTTCGTTGACCGTGACCTAGTTTTTATGCATTAGTTACAATCCTCAAACACTGCATGATTAGGATGTGTTTAACTTGTGGGTATTGGGAAGTAGATGATGAGGTAGAAACTATTACCTGTTTTATTATCAAACCTTGGGAGTTACTTCTACGTTATGCTTATATTGCTATGCTATGCTCGTAGACATGGGTTGGGTTTGAGTGTATCCATGACAGATGTGAGATTGTTAACTAATGGTACAACTTAAGGTGGCAACTTTAATACACATCTGGGTGGATTGTTGGTTTGGGCACCTGGGGTTATACCAGTGTTGTCCTAGGAGATCTCGGGGTTATACCGTGTGATCCTCCTATGGTCCGCCACCCAGGCTCAAAGGGATCATAAGATTATTCATGCTAGAAACTTTCGTGTGCAACCACAAGCTATTATGGGCTCTAGCATAGTTGAGTATGTTACATGACCTCTTCCAGTGGTAGGCTAGCAGATGTAGGGGATGTAGGTTGGTACTGTCTACCCGGGGTTAGAGTTAATGCTTCTGAAAGATTGTGTCTCAGTCATCCGTTTCTCAAACACCATGTAGTGCAAGAAATCCAACGGAGGAGATCGAGTCTTGCGGGGGAAAGTGCGCAAACCTCTGCAGAGTGTACAAACTAATCATGGTTAGCCGTGTCCTCGGTTATGGACAACTTGAGTATATGGTACTTGAATTATTGGTTTGATCTCATCACTCTAAATTAATTTTTTGGGTTGCTAATGTACACTTTTTAATTGGGATTGAGATGGGGGTACCATTCTCTATGTTTCAACCACAATGATAGTTAAATAAAATATATTCCTTTGTTGTAGGGAAAATTTGGCTTTTCACAAAAACATTATAACCATAGAGCCTCCACCAGCCATATATGCATATAGTGATAGCATTTATCTGTTCATTGCTCTATTGTGTTATATTGCCAGCATATTCCATGTGTTGGCCCATTTTCGGGCTGCAACATATCATGTTGCAGACTTTTCAGACGAGGAGTAAGGTGCGCTAGGTCGTTTGTCATGCACTCAGCTATGCCGTTGGAGTTGATGGACTCACTTTATCTTCCAAGCCTTCCGTTGTTATCTTATCTAGATGGCCTTAAGCCATATTTATTGTAATAAGTTCTCTTTTGAGACATTCGATGTAATAAGTGTGTGATTGCTACTCTGTTATAATTCCTTGGAGTACCGAGTGTGTCAGCATTACCGATCCAGGGATGACACTGAACACCGAGATTTGACCGTCTGAGGTCGGATCGCTACAAGATGGTATCAGAGCACACGTTGAATGTAGGACACGACCACTAAAATGAGCCATAGGTCACTCTTCTCTACTCATTTCTGACTCCTCTCCATTTTCTACCATTGAGGATGGCGGACTCAAGGAACAAGTTTGCATAACCGGATGAAGACACACCTTTTGGAGGACACTTGATGGAAGTCACTAGGTACCTGAACATCGGAATACCAAGCTTCACCGGGACCTACACTGCCACTTTACCAGAAGAGGAGCGTTGGATGATTCGAGTTCAAGTTCCAGGAAGGACATTCATGCCAGTCACTGAGCCCATAGAGTTTTCCTTTGATGCACCCACCTGGAGTCTAGGAAAGAGCATGGTAGCCCACATTGCTATGGGACGAATTGGAGAAGTCTACAAACAGGAGCTGAAGGACACTATCTACCAGATATGTGGGCGCCGAGATGAGAAATGGGAGATGATCAGCACCAGGAAGGACAGGTCCATTGCAGCTTTCATCCAGGAGTTAAACCAGCACATCTGTTGACAGGAGAACCAGATGTGCGCAAGCATGATAGATTTCAAGAAGGCGATGACCAGGAACATGGAGCTAGAAGAGGAACTCAAGTCTACACGCGACGGATATGAGGAGGAAATCACAATACTAGTGGATATGAATGACGACCTGATAAGGAAGCTCGGAGTATTCATGGGAGACCCCGCGCCAGGAGGAGAAGATGACGAACCGAAGGAAATCCGTTCTGAAGACCACATCATCATCGATGACACCGACTCCGACCCCGATGATAGTGATGATGATTATGAAGATGAAGCTGGAGCGGATATCATGGAGTGTTCCATCGATCAAAATTTCTAGATGACCACCATAAGATTAGTAGTATTCCCCCATGTATAAAGTAGTAGTCCGAGCACTTTTGTAACGATAGTTCTAGACCAATTGTGCCCTTGCTTGAATTGATTTGGCGTGATATGATTGTGTTTGACTCATGTGCATATGGGTAGTGTTCCCTCACTAGACCTTATTCTATTCTAATCTCTCCCCTCTAAACCCATCAGATGCCTCCGAGACGTGACCCCGGATTTGCCTTCCCACCGGAGCTCACCCAGTTGATCCAACAGCGAAATGCCTTGATGCAGCTATTAGTCAAGAACCAAGGAAGCAACAACAACCCGCCACCACCACCTCCAGTTGACAAATTAGCCCTTTTCTGATGTTGCAGCCACCGGTGTTTTCCAGTAGCACCGAGCCAATAGTTGCAGATGACTGGCTACGCTGGATTGGAAGGGAGTTGACCACCGCAGGCTGCACAGATGCAGAGAAGGTGCGTTTTGCCGCACATCAGTTGGATGGACCAGCAACCTCATGGTGGGAGAATTACACATCCACTTTCCCTATAGCCAATATCACCTGGGATCAGTTTTAGCAAGCATTCCGCACTGCTCATGTCTCAACTGGAGCTATGAGTATGAAGAAGCGTGAGCTTAACAACTTACGCCAGGGAAATCGTACTGTGGCTCAGTACATAAATGAGTTCAGTAAGTTATCTCGCTATGCCCCAGATGATGTGGCCACAGATGCCGCGAAGCAGGAGAAGTTTATGGAAGGGTTGAATGATGATATGAGCATGCAGTTGATGGTAGCAACATTCGCTAACTACCAGGAGTTGGTAGACATGGCTCTTATGACTGAAGGGAAGCAACAACAGATTGAGAGCCGCAAAAGGAAGTATGGACAAGGGAAGTATAATTCAGGAGCCTAGCAGAAGCCTCGATTTACCCCGAACTCGGGAGGATATACCCATAACCATGGAGGCCACACTCACAATGGAGGAAGTACGCATAACCATAGTGGCCCCAAGAACGGAAACGGGAATGGAGCAGGCAGCAATCAGAACCGCTCTAACCCAGCCACACCCGCCAAGAAGGATCAAAGTCACATTACCTGTTTCAAGTGTGGGAAGACTGGGCACTACGCCAATGATTGTCCGGAGTTGAAGAACGAAAATGGCAATGGAAGCGCTGGGAAGAAGCCCAACCCTTTCAACATGGGACAAGTGAACCACGTGAACGTGGAGGAGGTTGAAGAGCAGCTAGATGCAGTTATCAGTAAGTTTTTGGTTAAGTCATTTACCGCTCTTGTTCTATTTGATACTGGTGCATCGCATTCATACATTTCAAGGGGATTTGTGGACAAGTTTAAGTTACCCATCGTAGCCCTTAGGACACCCTTGTTAGTAAGCTCACCAGGTGCAGAATATATGGCCAGCCGATGGTGCGATCGGATACCCTTAACCATTGGTAGCCATGTTTTCCCCTCAGACCTAATAATTTTGGAGTCACAAGGATTGGATGTGATACTGGGAAAGGATTGGTTATCGAAGTATGGAGGAAATATTGACTGTGCTAGTAGGTCAATTCTACTCACAACCCCGGAGGGAAAAAGGATCAAGTATGTATCCAGGCATGCGTCGAGGAGAACCCAAGTAAATTCTCTCTCACGAGTTGTTCAGGAGGAAGTGCATGTAGTAAAGGATTACCAGATGTATTTCCAGAGGAGTTACCAGGCATGCCGCCAGATCGAGACATTGAGTTTTTGATAGAGTTGTTGCCAGGCACCAGACCAATATCAAAGAGACCATACCGGATGCTCGCAAATGATCTCGAGGAGATTAAGAAGCAGATTAAGGAGTTATTGGAGAAAGGTTACATTCGACAAAGCTCGTCACCATGGGGAGCCCCAGTGCTCTTGGTTGAGAAGAAAGATGGATCATTAAGAATGGTTGGTGATTATCGTGCGTTGAATGAAGTGACGGTCAAGAACAAGTACCCACTGCTGATGATCAATGATCTGTTTGACCAGCTGCAAGGAGGTAAAGTATTCTCCAAGATCGATCTGCGTTCAGGATACCACCAGTTGAAGATCCGAGAACAGGATATACCTAAGACCGCCTTCACCACAAGGTACGGGCTATATGAGTATACGGTTATGTCATTAGGATTGACTAACGCCCCTGCCTATTTTATGAGCATGATGAACAAAGTATTCATGGAGTTCTTGGATAAGTTTGTTGTGGTGTTCATTGATGATATTTTGGTATACTCGAAGAATGAAGAGGAACATAAGGAGCATTTGCGTTTAGTTCTGGAGAAGCTCGGGGAACATCAGTTATATGCCAAGTTCCGCAAGTGTGAGTTTTGGTTGAAGGAAGTTGGATTTCTTGGACAAGTTATATCAGGAGAAGGTATAGCGGTGGATCCCACCAAGGTTCAGTCAGTCACTGAGTGGTTGGCACCCACCTCAGTTGGAGAGATCCGCAGTTTTCTTGGACTCGTGGGATACTATCGGAGATTCATTGAGAATTTTTCCAAGATTGCAAAGCCTATGACGGCGTTGTTTAAGAAAGATACTAAGTTCAAATGGACAGAAGAATGTGAAGCAAGTTTCCAGGAGTTGAAGAAACGTTTGGTTACAGCCCCGGTGCTGATTTTGCCAGATATACGCAAGGATTTCCAAGTGTATTGCGACGCATCTCGCTTAGGACTTGGAGGAGTACTTATGCAAGACGGGAGAGTTGTTTCATATGCCTCACGACAGCTTCGACCACATGAGTTTAATTATGCCACGCATGATTTGGAGTTAGCAGCCGTAGTGCATGCGCTCAAGACCTGGAGACATTTTCTTATTGGAAACCGTTGTGATGTGTACACGGATCATAAGAGTTTGAAGTACATTTTCACACAGAAGAAGCTGAACCTCGGGCAAAGGAGATGGTTGGAACTCATAAAGGATTATGATATGAAGTTGCACTATCATCCAGGTAAGGCCAATGTCGTAGCAGACGCCTTGAGCCGGAAGAGTTACGCCAAAACCCTCGTAAGCGGAGGATTGCCAAAGGAGTTAGCCGAGGATCTCAGGGAGCTTCGTTTGGAGATAGTCCCTAGAGGTTTTGTTGCAGCAATGGAGGTTCAGTCAACATTATTGGGAAAGATTCGAGAAGCTCGGAAGGATGACAAAGAAATTGCCGAGATAAAGGAGAGAATGAGCGAAGGAAAAGCCAAAGGTTTTCGGGAGGATGAGCACGACACCTTGTGGTTTGAGGACCATGTTTATGTGCCCAATAATGCAGAGATCAGGAAGCTGATACTTCAGGAAGCTCATGACTCACCCTACTCAATACACCCCAGAAACACCAAGATGTATTTGGATTTTAAGGAGCGTTTCTGGTGGATTGGAATGAAGAAAGATATTGCCGAGTATGTGGCTGTATGTGATGTATGTCAGAAAGCGAAGGCAGAACATCAGAAGCTAGCAGGATTACTACAGCCTATGCCGATACCCGAATGGAAGTGGGACAAGCTTGGCATGGATTTCATCACCGGATTGCCCAGGACCCGATCGAGATATGATTCTATTTGGGTAGTAGTGGATCGTTTGACCAAAGTTGCTCACTTTATCCCAGTGAAGACCACCTATACAAGTGCAAAGTTTGCCAACATATATATGACCAGGATCGTATGTCTGCACGGAGTTCCGAGGACCATCGTATCAGATAGAGGAACGCAGTTTACTTCAAAATTTTGGCACTAGCTGCACCAGACTTTGGATACCGGGCTAGAGTTCAGTACAGCTTTTCACCCATAGACAGATGGACAGACCAAGAGAGTCAATCAGATTCTAGAGGACATGTTGAGAGCTTGTGCACTAGATTATGGATCTAGTTTGGACGACAATTTACCCTACACGGAGTTCTCATACAATAATAGCTACCAGGCTAGTTTGAATATGGCACCTTTCGAAGCTTTGTATGGAAGGAGGTGCAGGACACCGTTGATGTGGGATGAAGTTGGAGACCGTCAGTTGTTTGGACCGGATTTGATTAAGAGTCAGAAGAGAAGGTTAAGCTGATTCGAGATAGACTAAAGGTAGATCAGTCTAGGCAGAAGAGTTATGCAGACTCAAAACGCAAGGAGGTAGTCTATGAAATCGGAGATAGAGCATATCTTCAAGTGTCACCACTGCGAGGAGTTAAATGCTTTGGAGTAAAGGTAAAGTTAGCCCCGAGATTTGTAGGACCATACCGAGTTTTGGAACGTATGGGAGAGGTGGCCTACAAGTTGGAGTTACCCGAAGGACTGTCACGAGTTCATGATGTGTTTCACGTTTCCTAGTTAAAGAAGTGCCATGATGAAATGGCCGATATCCCTCTGAGAGATACAGTGCCCCTGGAAGCAATTCAGTTGGATAGTGATATGACCTATGAAGAGAAACCCGTCAAGATTCTCGAGTTTGCCAGCCGAGTTACACACAGCAAGGTTATCAAGTTTTGCAAAGTTCAGTGGAGCCACCATACCGAGGATGGAGCCACCTGGGAACGAGAAGATGATCTAAGGAAAGACGTTGGTTCAGGCATAGCCAACCCGAATCTCGAGGGCGAGATTCATCTTAAGGGGGGTGGGTTTGTAACATCCCAAATTTTCAATTTGGAATGTTATAAATAGGTCATTCATGCGTATCATATTTTATTGCATTTTGTTTTGCGATCCTAGAAAATCCTAAGCAACTCAAGGACCCACAGAGAGAGTTGGCGATTTCACGATTTTCATATTTGATTTTGTTTTCAAATATCAAAACAAGGATCATTTTGGTTTTAATTATTTTTCCCTTCGAAAATATTTAATATTAAAATATATGAAGGAGATAATATGACTTCTCCAAAATAAAAGAAATATTGGAGGAAAATGTTAAAATTAAATAAATAATTTTATTTGGATTTTATTGCTGTTTTATTTTGAATTAGGAAAAAATATGCGTTTTCCAAAATTGCATGAGAGGCCCAAATAAATGTTCAATTTGTTCGAAATATTATTAGAGGACCGTGAAAATTTATTTCAGGATTTTTGGACTCTGTTTAGTATTTATTTTGTTAGTTCTTCCACATCAGGATTATTTAAAAAAAAAGTCAACCGACCTATCGGGCCGTGCCTGAGCCGGACTCGTCCGAGCTCAGGCTTTATAAGCCCAAGCCCGAGGCGCCCCGAGGCCCAGCCACCGCCACCCCAAACCCTAGCCCTAGCGCCGCCACGCACGCCGCTCGCCGCCGCGCTGCCTCCCACGCCGCCACCCGTCGCCTCGCCGGAGTTCGCGCCGCCGGTTTTCTTCGCTGGTTTTCGTCGGCTTTGCTTTCGGTAAAAACCCTAGAACAGTTTTTGTTCGGGTTTCTTCAGTTTAGTTAAATAGCGGATGTTTGTCCGAACGTTCATTTTAATGAACAGTGTTCGCAGTTAGCCGCAGACAGCGAACGTTCGTTCGTTAGCCTGTTCGTCTCGTTTTATTTTCCAGGGTTTTTTCGCGATTATTTTTGATCGTGATTTCTGCCATGATCTTCGTTTTAGTTTATCTTTTTGCTCGTTTATCCAAATCAGGTGAAACAAGCGCCTAGATCTTCGTCCCGAAGCCCTCTTTCTGTTTAACCAACTTGAACAAGATTTTGGTACTGTAAAATTTGACTTTAGTCCAGATTAGTAAATGGATCTTGTTTCTTTCGTAGTTTGAGTTTCGTTGCTCTGTTTGATTTGATTCTTTTTGCAAACCAGACTTCTTCAGTTGAACTTTGTGGTTATATCTTCTTATTTGAGTTTTACCCGTGCATCTTTGCTTGAGTGCTTATGTATGCTATTGTTTGTTTGCGGTAGAATTCCTAGAGTGCGAAGCATGCTCCTACGAGTCACTAGGTTTTGCGGATTGTCAGCAAGGCAAGTAGCACATTGATCATACTCTTTTCATACGCAATTTTTATGCATTAGTTACAATCCTCAAACACTGCATGATTAGGATGTGTTTAACTTGTGGGTATTGGGAAGTAGATGATGAGGTAGAACCTATTACCTGTTTTATTATCAAACCATGGGAGTTACTCCTACGTTATGCTTATATTGCTATGCTATGCTCATAGACGTGGATTGGGTTTGAGTGTATCCATGACAGATGTGAGATTGTTAACTAATGGTACAACTTAAGGTGGCAACTTTAATACACATCTGGGTGGATTGTTGGTTTGGGCACCTGGGGTTATACCAGTGTTGTCCTAGGAGATCACGGGGTTATACCGTGTGATCCTCCTATGGTCCGCCACCCAGGCTCAAAGGGATCATAAGATTATTCATGCTAGAAACTTTTGTGTGCAGCCACAAGCTATTATGGGCTCTAGCATAGTTGAGTATGTTGCATGACCTCTTCCAGTGGTAGGCTAGCAGATGTAGGGGATGTAGGTTGGTACTGTCTACCCGGGGTTAGAGTTAATGCTTCTGAAAGATTGTGTCTCGGTCATCCATTTCTCAAACAGCATGTAGTGCATGAAATCCAACAGAGGAGATCGAGTCTTGTGGGGAAAAGTGTGCAAACCTCTGCAGAGTGTACAAACTAATCATGGTTAGCCGTGTCCCCAGTTATGGACAACTTGAGTATCTGGTACTTGAATTATTAGTTGATCTCATCACTCTAAATTAATTTGTTGGGCTGCTAATGTACACTTTTTAATTGGGATTGAGATGGGGGTACCATTCTCAATGTTTCAACCACAATGATAGTTAAATAAAATATATTCCTTTGTTGTAGGGAAAATTTGGCTTTTCGCAAAAATATTATAACCATAGAGCCTCCACCAGCCATATATGCATATAGTGATAGCATTTATCTGTTCATTGCTCTACTGTGTTATATTGCCAGCATATTCCATGTGCTGACCCATTTTTGGGCTGCAACATATCATGTTGCATACTTTTCAGACAAGGAGTAAGGTGCGCTAGGTCATTTGTCATGCACTCAGCTATGCCGTTGGAGTTGATGGACTCACTTTACCTTCCAATCCTTCTGCTATTATCTTATCTAGATGGCCTTAAGCCATATTTATTGTAATAAGTTCTCTTTTGAGACATTCGATGTAATAAGTGTGTGATTGCTACTCTGTTATAAATCCTTCGAGTATTGTGTGTGTCAGCATTACCGATCCAGGGATGACACTGAACACGGAGATTTGACCATCTGAGGTCGGATCGCTACACTATGGAAAGTAATCCTTTGAGGGGTTTGTTTGGGGTATCTTCACCCCAACCAGTAGAGCAAAGAGTTGCTCCTAAACCTACTGAACCTACTGAAAATGTTTACTTTGAAATTCCTTTGGGTATGATAGAGAAATTGCTAGCTAATCCTTTTACAGGAGATGGAACATTGCATCCCGATTTGCACTTAATCTATGTGGATGAAGTTTGTGGATTATTTAAGCTTGCAGGTATGCCCGAGGATGTTATCAATAAGAAGGTATTCCCTTTATATTTGAAGGGAAAGGCATCTACATGGTTTAGGCTATGTGATGATATTGGATCATGGAACTACAACCGATTGAAATTAGAATTTCATCAAAAGTTTTATCCTATGCATCTGGTTCATCATGATCGTAATTATATATACAATTTTTGGCCTCGCGAAGGAGAAAGCATCGCTCAAGCTTGGGGGAGGCTTAAGTCAATGTTATATTCATGTCCCAATCATGAGCTCTCAAGAGAAATTATTGTTCAAAAAATTTATGCTCTGCTTTCTCTCAATAATCGCTCCATGCTCGATACTTCTTGTACTGGATCTTTTATGATGAAGACTATTGAATTCAAATGGGATTTATTGGAAAGAATTAAATGCAACTCTGAAGATTGGGAACTCGACGAAGGTAAGTAGTCAGGTATAACACCTAAGTTTGATTGTGTTAAATCTTTTATGGATACCGATGCTTTTCATGAATTTAGCACTAAATATGGACTTGACTCTGAGAAAGTAGCTTCTTTCTGTGAATCATTTGCTACTCATGCTGATCTCCCTAAGGAGAAGTGGCTTAAATATCATCCTCCCATTGAAGTAAAAGTAGTTGAACCTATTAAAGTTGAAGAAAATACTATCACTTATAATGTTGATCCTATTGTTCCTACCAGAATAAAGGATCATGCTAAAGCTTCAACTGTGGTTCGTAAGAGTAATACTAGAACACCTACACCCTCTGAGCAAATTAAAATTGAACCTAGTATTGCTATGGTTAAAGACCTCTTGTACGATAATATTGATGGGCATGTTATTTACTTTTGTGATGAAGCAGCTAGAATTGCTAGACCCGATACCAAAAATAAACATAGACCTATTGTAGGCATGCCTGTTATTTCTGTTAAAATAGGAGATCATTGCTATCATGGCTTATGTGATATGGGTGCTAGTGCGAGTGCAATACCTCATTCTTTATATGAAGAAATTATGCATGATATTGCACCTGCTGAGTTAGAAGGTATTGATGTTACAATTAAGCTTGCCAATAGAGATACTATTTCACCAGTTGGGATTGTTAGAGATGTTGAAGTCTTGTGTGGGAAAGTTAAATATCCTGCTGATTTTCTTGTTCTTGGTTCCCCACAAGATGACTTTTGTCCCATTATATTTGGTAGACCCTTCTTGAATACTGTTAATGCTAAGATAGACTGCAAAAAGGATATTGTTTCTGTTGGTTTAGGGGATATGTCTCATGATTTTAATTTTGCTAAATTTTGTAGACAACCCCATGATAAATAATTGCCTAGTAAAGATGAAATTATTGGTTTTGCTTCTATTGTCGTGCCTCCTAATGATCCTTCAGAACAATATTTTCTAGATCATGAAAATTATATGTTTACGAATGAAAGAAGGGAAATAGATGAAGTATTCTTTAAAGATGGACCTATTTTGAAACACAACTTGCATGTAGAAATTCTAGGGGATCCTCCTCCACCCAAGGGTGATCCCGTGTTTTGAGCTTAAACCATTGCATGATACTCTTAAATATGCTTATCTTGATGAAAATAAGATATATCCTGTTATTATTAGTGCTAACCTTTCAGAGCAGGAAGAAGAGAAATTATTGAAAAATCTGAAGAAGCACCATGCTGCTATTGGATATACTCTGGACGATCTTAAGGGCATTAGTCCAACTCTATGCCAGCACAAAATAAAATTGGAGAAAGGCGTTAAACCGGTTGTTGATCACCAACGACGGTTAAATCCTAAAATGAAAGAAGTGGTAAGAAAAGAAATACTAAAGCTTCTGGAGGCAGGTATAATTTACCCTGTTGTTGATAGTCAGTGGGTAAGTCCTGTCCATTGAGTCCCTAAGAAGGGAGGTATTACTGTTGTTCGTAATGATAAAGATGAATTGATCCCACAAAGAATTGTTACAGGTTATAGAATGGTAATTGACTTCTGGAAACTAAATAAAGCTACTAAAAAGGATCATTACCCTTTACCTTTTATTGATCAAATTCTAAAAAGATTATCCAAACATACACATTTTTGCTTTCTAGACGGTTATTCTGGTTTCTCTCAAATACTTGTGTCAAAAGAGGATCAGGAAAAGACCACTTTTACTTGTCCTTTCGGTACCTTTGCTTATGGATGTATGCCTTTTGGTTTATGTAATGCACCTACTACCTTTCAAAGATGTATGACTGCTATATTCTCTGACTTTTGTGAAATGATTGTTGAGGTATTCATGGATGATTTTTCTGTATATGGAACTTCTTTTGATGATTGCTTAAGAAACCTTGATCAAGTTTTGCAGAGATGTGAAGAACTAATGTTGTCTTGAATTGGGAGAAGTGCCACTTTATGGTTAATGAAGGTATTGTCTTGGGGCATAAAATTTCTGAACGAGGTATTGAAGTTGATAAAGCTAAAGTTGATGCTATTGAAAACATCTCGTGTCCAAAGGACATTAAAGGTATAAGAAGTTTCCTTTGTCATATCTTTTTTTATAGGAGGTTCATTAAATACTTCTCAAAAATTTCCAGGCCTCTGACTAATCTCTTTCAAAAAGATGTTCCTTTTGTATTCGCTGATGATTGTGTAGAAGCATTTGAAATACTTAAGAAAGCCTTGATTTCTGCACCCATTGTTTAGCCTCCTGATTGGAATTTACCCTTTGAAATTATGTGTGATGCTAGTGATTATGCTGTAGGTGTTGTTTTAGGACAAAGAGTTGATAAGAAATTAAATGTTATCCAATATGCTAGTAAAAATCTAGACAGTGCCCAGAGAAATTATGCTACTACTGAAAAAGAATTTTTAGCAGTTGTATTTGCTTGCGATAAGTTCAGACCTTATATTGTTGATTCTAAAGTAACTATTGACACTGATCATGCTGCTATTAAATATCTTATGGAAAAGAAAGATGCTAAACCTAGACTTATTAGATGGGTTCTCCTACTACAAGAATTTGATTTGCATATTATTGATAGAAAGGGAGCTGAGAACCCCGTTGCAGACAACTTGTCTAGGTTAGAGAATGTTCTTGATGACCGACTACCTATTCATGATAGCTTACCTGATGAACAATTAGCTATCATAAATGCTTCTCGTACTGCTCCATGATATGCTGATTATACCAATTACATTGTTGCTAAATTTATACCACCTAGTTTCACATACCAGCAAAATAAAAAGTTTTTCTTTGATTTAAGACATTACTTCTGGGATGACCCACACCTTTATAAAGAAGGAGTAGATGATGTTGTTAGACGTTGTGTACCTGAGCATGAATAGGAATAGATCCTACGCAAGTGTCACTCCGAGGCTTATGGAGGACACCATGCTGGAGATAGAACTGCACATAAGGTATTGCAATCCGGTTTTTATTGGCCTACTCTCTTCAAGGGTGCCCGTAAGTTTGTCTTGTGTTGTGATGAATGTCAAAGAATTGGTAATATTAGTAGACGTCAGGAAATGCCTATGAATTATTCACCTGTTATTGAACCATCTGATGTCTGGGACTTTGATTATATGGGATCGTTTCCTTCCTCTAATGGGTATACACATATTTTAGTTGCTGTTGATTATGTTACTAAGTGGGTAGAAGCTATTCCAACTAGTAGTGCTGATCATAACACCTCTATTAAGATGCTTAAAGAAGTTATTTTTCCAAGGTTTGGAGTCCCTAGATACTTAATGACCGATGGTGGTTCACATTTTATTCATGGTGCTTTTCGTAAGATGCTTGATAAGTATGATGTTAATCATAGAATTGCATCTCCATATCATCCACAGTCTAGTGGTCAAGTAGAACTGAGTAATAGAGAGCTAAAATTAATTTTGCAAAAGACTGTTAATAGATCTAGAAAGAATTGGTCCAAGAAACTTAATGATGCATTATGGTCCTATAGAACTGCATATATAAAAATCCTATGGGTATGTCTCCGTATAAGATGGTTTATGGAAAAGCATGTCACTTACCTCTCGAACTAGAACATAAGGCATATTGGGCCATTAAAGAGCTCAATTATGACTTCAAACTTGCCGGTGAGAAGAGACTATTTTACATTAGCTCACTTGATGAGTGGAGAACCCAGGCCTATGAAAATGCCAAACTGTTTAAAGAAAAGGTTAAAAGATGGCATGATAAAAGGATACAAAAACGTGAGTTTAATGTATGTGATTATGTTCTGTTATACAACTCTCGTTTAAGATTTTTTACAGGAAAACACCTCTCTAAATTGGAAGGTCCTTACGTTATCGAGGAGGTCTATCGTTCCGGTGCCATAAAAATCAACAACTTCGAAGGCACAAATCCGAGGGTGGTGAACGGTCAAAGCATCAAACAATATATCTCAGGTAATCCCATAAATGTTGAAACTAATGTTATTGAAACCTTAAACCCGAAGGAGTATATAAGGGACACCTTCCAGAATGTTTCAGCCTCCGTAAAGGAAGAGGTATGTGGTACGGTAAGTAAACCGACTCCAAAACAGTTCTAATATTATTTTTTTCTCCGTTTTGGAATATTTAAGAAAATAGGAAAATAAGAAGCAGTCCGGAAAGGACACGAGGCACCCACGAAGGTGGGGGGCGCGCCCCCTGCCTCGTGGGCACCTCGTGTGCCCTCCGGACTCCGTTTTCTTGCACGATACTTCTTTTGGTTGGGAAAAATTCATTATATAATCTCCCGAAGGTTTTGACCACCGTACCACGCAAATATCCTCAGTTTTTGTTTCGAGATGTTTTTGCTGCAGATTTAGAGCAAGATGTCATCTCAAGACTCCGACGGAGAGAGCTACGTCTCACATCTCATTGCTGACCCAAAGACCTATGTGGACCTATCTCCTCGTGGGCGAACTCCGGATGATGAGGAGGATGCTCATTTGAGGATGATCAATGATTCAAGTTCGGAGGAGGAGGATGTTCCTCTACCTCAACCTAGGTATATGCACGTGAAGTTCAAGAAGTCTAGTCTCCCTAAGAGGGCTAAATTGTCTAACAACCGATCTATTCCTTCTCGTTTTCAGCAGAAAAGCAAAGGAGATTTATGTGACAAAATCTTGAAGCTGGAATCGGAGGTCGATGATTTAAAGGAGGAGATTGCTCTTCTCAATTACAACATGAAAAAGCTAAAGGCACAATTTTCATCATCATCACCATCTCCTCCACCTCCGAAGAAAGAGACATAAATACACGGGTATGGGCACTCCCCTTGGAAACTCCCAAGCTTGGGGGAGTGCCCCCATATCGTATCACCATCACACTTTTATCTTTACCATTTTTCTTAGTTCGATACTTTTGGTAATATCTTGATCTAGTAGAATAAAGTTTTAGTATGATTTAGTTTTGAGTTTTGCTTTATGATCCTTCTATGTAACCGAGTCTGTGAGCTATATATAATAAAGATTAGTTTTGAGTCAAGGGCTTGGTTATCTTGCTATGATCTTGAGGGAATAAAAGTAAGAATAAAAAGAAATAAAGAGATCATATTGATCTTATGGAGAGTAATGACTTCACATATAAGGAGTATGATGAATAAAAGTTGTTGAGAGTTGACAAAGATAGTTTTGGTCATCGTTGCAATTAATAGGAAGTAATAAAGAAAGAGAGGTTTTCACATATAAATATACTATCTTTGACATCTTTTATGATTGTGAGCACTCATTAAAATATGACGTGCTAAAAAGTTGAAGTTGGACAAGGAAGACAACGTAATGGGTTATGTTTTCTTACATCCGAAATAAATTTTATTGTCATGGATCATCCAACATGTTGAGCTTGCCTTTCCCTCTCATGCTAGCCAAATTCCTTGCACCAAGTAGAGATACTACTTGTGCTTCCAAATATCCATAAACCCAGTTTTTCCATGAGAGTCCACCATATCTACCTATGGATTGAGTAAGATCCTTCAAGTAAGTTGTCATTGTTGCAAGCAATAAAAATTGCTCTCTAAATATGTATGATTTATTAGTGTGGAGAAAATAAGCTTTATACGATCTTGTGATGTGGAAGAAATAAAAGCAATGGACTGCATAATAAAGGTCCATATCACAAGTGGCAATGTAAAGTGACGTTCTTTTGCATTAAGATTTTGTGCATCCAACCATAAAAACACATGACAACCTCTGCCTCCCTCTGCAAAGGGCCTATCTTTTATTCTTGTCTTATACTTCATACAAGAGTCATGGTGATCTTCACCTTTCCTTTTTACATTTTATCCTTTGGCAAGCACTGTGTCTTGGAAAGATCCTGATATATATAGCTAATTGGATGTGATTTTTCATGAACTATTATTGTTGACATTACCCTTGAGGTAAAAGGTTGGGAGGCAAAACTATAAGCCCCTATCTTTCTCTATGTCCGATTAAAACTTCATACCCATAAGTATTGCATGAGTGTTAGCAATTGTGAAAGACTAAATGATAGTTGAGTATGTGGACTTGCTGAAAAGCTCTTATATTGACTCTTTCCGATGTTATGATAAATTACAATTGCTCCAATGACTGAGATTATAGTTTGTTAGTTTTCAATGAAGTTTCTGATTCATACTTGAAATTGTGAATGAATTGTTACTTTAGCATAAGAAATCATATGACAATATATATATATATATATATTGTTGTTGTTCTAAGAATGATCATGATGCCCTCATGTTCGTATTTTATTTTAGCGACACCTCTATCTCTAAACATGTGGACATATTTTTTGATTTTGGCTTCCGCTTGAGGACAAGCAAGGTCTAAGCTTGGGAGAGTTGATACATCCATTTTGCATCATGCTTTTATATCAATATTTATTGCATTATGGGCTGTTATTACACATTATGTCACAATACTTATGCCTATTCTCTCTTATTTTACAAGGTTTGCACGAAGAGGGAGAATGCTGGCAGCTGGAATTCTGGGCTGGAAAAGGAGCAAACATTATAAACCTATTCTGCACAACTCCAAAAGTCCTGAAACTCCACGGAAGTCATTTTTAGAATATATAAAAATATTGGGCGAAGGAAGCACCAGAGGGGGGCCACCCACCATCCACGAGGGTGGGGGCGTGCCCTACCCCCCCCCCCCGGGTGCGCCCCTATCTTGTGGGCCCCCTGGCAGGCCTCCGGTGCCCATCTTCGGCTATATGAAGTCTTTTGCCCTGGAAAAAATCATAAGCAAGCTCTTGGGATGAAACTCCGCCGCCATGAGGTGGAACCAATCTAGGGCTCCGGCGGAGCTGTTCTGCGAGGGAAGCATCCCTCCGGGAGGGAGAAATCATCACCATCGACCTCTCAATGGGAGGGGGTCAATCTCCATCAACATCTTCACCAGCACCATCTCATCTCAAACCCTAGTTCATCTCTTGTATCCAATCTTTGTCTCAAAACCTCAGATTGATACCTGTTGGTTGCTAGTAGTGTTGATTACTCCTTGTAGTTGATGCTAGTTGGTTTATTTGGTGGAAGATCACATGTTCAGATCCTTTATGCATATTAATACCCCTCTGATTATGAACATGAATATGATTTGTGAGTAGTTACGTTTGTTCCTGAGGACATGGGAGAAGTCTTGCTATAAGTAGTCATGTGAATTTGGTATTTGTTCGATATTTTGATGAGATGTATGTTGTCTCTCCTCTAGTGGTGTCATGTGAACGTCGACTACATGACACTTCACCATTGTTTGGGCCTAGGGGAAGGCATTGGGAAGTAATAAGTAGATGATGGGTTGCTAGAGTGACAGAAGCTTAAACCCTAGTTTATGTGTTGCTTCGTAAGGGGCTGATTTGGATCCATATGTTTCATGTTATGGTTAGGTTTACCTTAATACTTCTTTTGTAGTTGCAGATGCTTGCAAGAGGGGTTAATCATAAATGGGATTCTTGTCCAAGTAATCGCAATACCCAAGCACCGGTCCACCCACATTTCAAATTATCAAAGTACCGAACGCGAATCATATGAGCGTGATGAAAACTAGCTTGACGATAATTCCCATGTGTCCTCGGGAGCGCTTTCCTCTATATAAGAGTTTGTCCAGGCTTGTCTTTTGCTATAAAAAGGATTGGGCCATCCTGCTGCACCTTATTTACTTTTATTACTTGTTACCATTACAAATTACCTTATCACAAAACTACCGGTTACCGATAATTTCAGTGCTTGCAGATAATACCTTACTGAAAACTGCTTATCATTTCCTTCTGCTCCTCGTTGGGTTCGACACTCTTATCGAAAGTACTACGATAGATCCCCTATACTTGTGGGTCATCACGTGCTCATTTTGTGCGCCACCGTTGTCTGAAAAAGGGAGACTCTTATGGGATCAAATAAACAGATTGATGTGTTATGCTTGGAATCTTTGTGAAATTTATGATTTTACTTATTGCTCTAAGAACCCTAAAAACACCTCCCCTACCTATGTGAGTTTAATGATAATGAAATCCTATCTTCTTATGCAAAGGGTGTTTATAGTTACTACGATATCGAACAAATTGAAGAATTTGTTGCTTTTAAGGGTGCTTATGAAGTTGCTTCTTTGATTGAAAAGTATGATATTACTCTCTACAAATCTGAAAATTTTGACATGCTTAAATATTTCTATGAAAACTATGCTCATAATGTCTATGTCAAAGAATTTATTGAAAGAACGACCGTTGCTTTGGAAGAAAATAATGATATGCATGAATCTATAGATAATTATGATTCGATGATTTGATTGGAAAATCCCATGATGAACATGATGCTTACTATTCTTGCGGCCATGATGCCAATATTTATGAAGATGAATTTGCTACAGTTCCTTATGTTAAACATGAGATCGTTGCTATTGCACCCATACTTGGTAGTTCCTTCGATGAAAAGCATGATTGCAATGATGTTATTATAAATTCTCTTAATTTCAATTGTGTTAATGATATGCAAAACCTCAAGCTTGGGGATGCTAGTTTTGCTATGACTACTATTTGTTGCAATGATCATGATTGGGGTGATTCTTCTTATGATCTTGAAAATTTATTTAAGCCCCATGATGAATAGGAGATTGATAATAATGTTTGCAATAATATTAAAAGTGGGTTTGGAAGAGTGTCAACTTTAGATCCCACATATTTGGAGAATGTTCAATCTTATGAAGTTTTTGATAAAAGTGGGTTTGGAGAGGTCATGACTTTAGTTAATGTTAATCCCACTATTTTGGAAGAGTGTCAACTTTGCATACATGTGGATCGTGTTAAGAATATGTTTTGTGATAGCTATACTGTTGAATTTGCTTATGATCCTACATGTAATTATTATGAGATAGGAAAATATGGTTGTAGAAATTTTCATGTTACTAAATTACCTCTCGTTATGTTGAGATTGCTATTGTTTCTTCCCGCTTCCTTGCATATGCTAGTTTTTGCTTATCTTGATAATTTGTTTGCTTATATAATGCATATGCATAGGAAGTATGTTAGACTTAGATGAGATTTTTGTATGCTTCATGATGCTACCTTCGTGTTTCAATTGCTATCTTTCATGTGAGCATCATAAAAATTATAGATGCCTAGCTAGGGGCGTTAAACGATAGTGCTTGTTGGGAGGCAACCCAATTTTATTTTTGCTCTTTACTTTTTGTTCCTGTTTAGTAATAAATAATTTATCTAGCCTCTGTTATGATTATGTTTTTTGTATTCTAATTAGTGTTTGTGCCAAGTAAAGCTTTTAGGATCTTCTTGGGTGATTGTTGTTTGATCTTGCTGATAAAAACAGAAAGTATGCGCTCACGAAAATAATTTTAGTTTTTTACCAGAGAGCGATAAAAAAACAATTCCAACTGAAGTACATAAATATACAAATTTTCCTGGTCTTCCTAATTTTTCAGAATTTTTGGAGTTACAGAAGTATTCGAAACATCCAGATTGCTACAGACTGTTCTGTTTTTGACAGATTCTGTTTTTCGTGTGTTGTTTGCTTATTTTGATGCATCTATGGCTAGTATCGGGGGGTATGAACCATAGAGAAGTTGGAATACAGTAGGTTTAACACCAATATAAATAAATAATGAGTTAATTACAGTACCTTAAGGTGGTTATTTATTTTCTTATACTAATGGAGCTCATGAGATTTTCTGTTGAGTTTTGTGTTGTGAAGTTTTCAAGTTTTTGGGTAAAGATTTGATGGGTTTTGGAACAAGGAGTGGCAAGAGCCTAAGCTTGGGGATTCCCAAGGCACCCCAAGGTAAAATTCAAGGACAACCAAAAGCCTAAGCTTGGGGATGCCCCGGAAGGCATCCCCTCTTTCGTCTTCGTCTATCGGTAACTTTACTTGAGGCTATATTTTTATTCACCACATGATATGTGTTTTGCTTGGAGCGTCTTGTATGATTTGAGTCTTTGATTTTTAGTTTACCACAATCATCCTTGCTGTACACACCTTTTGGGAGAGACACGCATGAATTGGAATTTATTAGAATACTCTATGTGCTTCACTTATATCTTTTGAGCTATACAATTTTGCTCTAGTGCTTCACTTATATCTTTTTAGAGCACGGTGGTGGTTTTATTTTATAAAAATTACTGATCTCTCATGATTCACTTATATTATTTTGAGAGTCTTTTAGAACAGCATGGTAATTTTCTTTGGCTATAAAATTAGTCCTAATATGATAGGCATCCAAGTGGGTATAATAAAAACTTTCGTATAAAGTGCGTTGAATACTAGGAGAAGTTTGATACTTGATGATTGTTTTGAGACATGAGGATGGTGATATTAGAGTCATGCTAGTTGAGTAGTTGTGAATTTTAGAAATACTTGTGTTGAGGTTTGCAAGTCCCGTAGCATGCACGTATGGTAACTGTTGTGTAACAAATTTGAAGCATGAGGTATTTCTTTGATTGTCCTCCTTATGAGTGGCGGTCGGGGACGAGTGATGGTCTTTTCCTACCAATATATCCCCCTGGGAGCATGCGCGTGGTGCTTGGTTTTTGATGACTTGTAGATTTTTGCAATAAGTATGTGAGTTCTTTATGACTAATGTTGAGTCCATGGATTGTACGCACTCTCACCCTTCCATCATTGCTAGCCTCTCTAGTACCGCGCAACTTTTGCCGGTACCATAAACCCACCATTTACCTTCCTCAAACAGCCACCATACCTACCTATTATGGCATTTCCATAGCCATTTCGAGATATATTTCCATGCAACTTTCCACCGTTCTGTTTATTATGACACGCTCCATCATTGTCATATTGCCTTGCATGATCATGTAGTTGACATCGTATTTGTGGCAAAGCCACCATTCATATTTATTTCATACATGTCACTCTTAATTCATTGCACATCCCGGAACACCGCCGGAGGCACACATATAGAGTCATATTTTTGGTCTAAGTATCGAGTTGTAATCTTTGAGTTGTAAATAAATAGAAGTGTGATGATCATCATTTTTACAGCATTGTCCCATGTGAGGAAATAAAATTAAAAAAAGAAAAAAAAGAAAGGCCAAATAAAAAAGGAGAAGGCCCAAAAAAAGAAAAAAAAATGAGAGAAAAAGAGAGAAGGGACAATGCTACTATCCTTTTTCCACACTTGTGCTTCAAAGTAGCACCATGATCTTCATGATAGAGAGTCTCTTATTTTGTCACTTTCATATACTAGTGGGAAATTTTCATTATAGAACTTGGCTTGTATATTCCAACGATGGGCTTCCTCAAATGCCCTAGGTCCTCGTGAGCAAGCAAGTTGGATGCACATCCACTTGGTTTCTTTTGTTGAGCTTTCATACATTTATAGCTCTAGTGCATCTCTTGCATGGGAATCCCTACTCACTCACATTGATATCTATTGATTGGCATCTCCATAGCCTATTGATACGCCTAGTTGATGTGATACCATCTTCCTCCTTTTTGTCTTATCCACAACCACCACTCTATTCCACCTATAGTGCAATGTCCATGGCTCACGCTCATGTATTGCGTGAAAGTTGAAAAAGTTTGAGATTACTAAAGTATGAAACAATTTCTTGGCTTGTCATCGGGGTTGTGAATGATTTGAATATTTTGTGTGACGAAGATGGAGCATGACCAAACTATATGATTTTGTAGGGATGAACTTTCTTTGGCCATGTTATTTTGAGAGGACATAATTACTTTGTTAGTATGCTTGAGGTATTATTATTTTTATGTCAATATTAAAATTTTATCTTGAATCTTTCGGATCTGAACATTCATGCCACAATAAAGAGAATTACATTGATAAATATGTAAGGTAGCATTCCACATCAAGAATTCTGTTTTTATCATTTACCTACTCGAGGACGAGCAAGAATTAAGCTTGGGGATGCTTGATACGTCTCCAATGTATCTATAATTTTTTGATTGTTCCATGCTATTATATTATCTGTTTTGGATGTTTAACGGGCTTTAATATGCTCTTTTATATTATTTTTGGGACTAACCTATTAACCAGAGACCCAGTGCCAGTTTCTGTTTTCTTTGCCTATTTTAGTGTTTCGCAGAAAAGGAATACCAAACGGAATCCAAACGGAATGAAACCTTCGCGATGATCTTTCTTGGACCAAAAGAAAACCAGGAGACTTGGAGTGGATGTTTGGAACTCCGTGAGGCGGCCACGAGGCAGGAGGGCACGCCCAGGGGGTAGGCGCGCCCCCACCCTCGTGGGCCCCATGGAGCTCCACCGACGTACTTATTTCGCCTATATATACTCTTATACCCTAGAAACATCAAGGGGAGCCATGAAACCACCTTTCCACTGCCGCAACCATCTGTACCTGTGAGATCCCGTCTGGGGGCCTTTTCTGGCGATCTGTCGGAGGGGGAATCGATGACGGAGGGCTTCTACATCAACACCATACCTCTCCAATGAAGCATGAGTAGTTTACCACAGACCATTGGGTCCATAGTTATTAGCTAGATGGCTTCTTCTCTCTCTTTGATCTTCAATACAAAGCTCTCCTCGATGTTCATGGAGATCTATTTGATGTAATACTCTTTTGCAGTGTGTTTGCCGAGATCCGTTGAATTGTGGGTTTATGAACTTGATTATCTATGAATATTATTTGCTTCTTCTCTGAATTCTTATATGCATGATTTGATATCTTGGCAAGTCTCTTTGAATTATCGGTTTAGTTTGGCCTACTATATTGATCTTTCTTGCAATGGGAGAAGTGCTTAGCTTTGGGTTCAATCTTGCGGTGTCCTTTCCCAGTGACAGTAGGGGCAGCAAGGCATGTATTGTATTGTTGCCATCAAGGATAAAAAAGATGGGGTTTATGTCATATTGCTTGAGTTTATCCCTCTACATCATGTCATCTTGCTTAATGTGTTACTCTGTTCTTATGAACTTAATACTCTAGATGCATGCTGGATAGCGGTCGATGTGTGGAGTAATAGTAGTAGATGCAGAATCGTTTTGATCTACTTGACACGGATGTGATGCATATATTCATGATCATTGCCTTAGATATCTTCATAACTATGCACTTTTCTATCAATTGCTCAGCAGTAATTTGTTCACCCACCATAATACATGCTATCATGAGAGAAGCCACTAGTGAAACCTATGGCCCCTGGGTCTCTTTCTTATCATATGGCATATCTTTTATTATCGCATCTCGTTTACTATTTTGCAATCTTTACTTTCAAATCTATACAACAAAATACCAAAAATATTTATCTTATTATCTCTATCAGATCTCACTTTCGCAAGTGACTGTGAAGGGATTGACAACCCCTTTATCGCAATGGTTGCGAGGTTCTTGATTGTTTGTGTAGGTACTAGGTGACTTGTGTGTCGTCTCCTACTGGATTGATACCTTGGTTCTCAAAAACTAAGGGAAATACTTACGCTACTTTATTGCATCACCCTTTCCTCTTCAAAGGAAAACCAATGCATGATCAAGGGGTAGCAACTCCCGGATGAGATCACGGACATGACGAGGAGTCTCAAAATGGTCGAGACATAAAGATTCATATATTGGAAGGCTACATTCGGACACCGGAATGGTTCGGGTCATTTCGGATAAGTTTCGTAGTACCGGGGAGTTGAAGTTAATATTTCAAGCAAATGCCCGGATTAAGAGATATGAAGTCTCCAATAAGTTCTATAGCTGCAAGATGGAGGAGAATAGTTATGTCAATGAACATATACTCAGAATGTCTGGGTACCACAACCACTTGACTCAGCTGGGAGTTAATCTTCCTGATGATAGTGTCATTGACAGAGTTCTTCAATCACTGCCACCAAGCTACAAAAGCTTCATGATGAACTATAATATGCAAGGGATGGATAAGACAATTCCTGAGCTCTTTGCGATGCTAAAAGCTGCGGAGGTAGAAATCAGGAAGGAGCATCAAGTGATGATGGTTAACAAGACCACTAGTTTCAAGAAAAAGGGCAAACGGAAGAAGGGGAACTTCAAGAAGAACGGCAAGCAAGTTGCTGCTGAAGTGAAGAAGCCCAAGTCTGGATCTAAGCCTAAGACTGAGTGCTTTTACTGCAAAGGGACTGGTCACTGGAAGCAGAACTGCCCCAAGTATTTGGCGGATAAGAAGGATGGCAAAGTGAAAGGTATATTTGATATACATGTTATTGATGTGTACATTACTAATGCTCACAGTAGCGCCTGGGTACTTGATACTGGTTCTATTGCTCATATTTGCACCTCGAAACATGGGCTACGAATTAAGCAAAGATTGGCTAAGGACAAGGTGACGATGCGCGTGGGAAATGGTTCCAAAGTCGATGTGATCGCGGTCGGCACGCTACCTCTAAATCTACCTTCAGGATTTGTATTAGACCTGAATAATTGTTATTTAGTGCCAGCGTTAAGCATGAACATTATATCTGGATCTTGTTTGATGCGAGATGGTCATTCATTTAAATCAGAGAATAATGGTTGTTCTATTTATATGAGTAATATCTTTTATGGTCATGCACCCTTGACGAGTGGTCTATTTTTATTGAATCTCGATAGTAGTGATACACATATTCATAGTATTGAAGCTAAAAGATATAAGTTTAATAATGATAGTGCAACTTATTTGTGGCACTGCCGTGTAAGTCATATTGGTGTAAAGCGCATGAAGAAACTCCATGTTGATGGGATTTTGGAATCACTTGATTATGAATCACTTCATGCTTGCGAATCATGCCTCATCGGCAAGATGACTAAGACACCGTTCTCCGGAACAATGGAACGAGCAACAGACTTATTGGAAATAATACATACTAATGTATGCGGTCCGATGAGTGTTGATGCTCGTGGCGGGTATCGTTATTTTCTGACCTTCACAGATGATTTGAGCAGATATGGGTATATCTATTTAATGAAACATAAGTTTGAAACATTTGAAAAGTTCAAAGAATTTCAGAGTGAAGTGGAAAATCATCGTAACAAGAAAATTAAGTTTCTACGATCTGATCGTGGAGGTGAATATTTGAGTTATGAGTTTGGTCTTCATTTGAAACAATGCAGAATAGTTTCGCAACTCACGCCACCTGGAACACCACAACGTAATGGTGTGTCCAAACATCGTAACCGCACTTTATTAGATATGGTGGGATCTATGATGTCTCTTATTGATTTACCACTATCATTTTGAGGTTATGCTTTAGAGACGACTGCATTCACGTTAAATAGGGAACCATCGAAATCCGTTGAGACGACACCATACGAACTGTGGTTTGGCAAGAAACCCAAGTTGTCGTTTCTTAAAGTTTGGGGCTGCGATGCTTATGTGAAAAAGCTTCAACCTAATAAGCTCGAACCCAAATCAAAGAAATGTGTCTTCATAGGATACCCAAAGGAGACTGTTGGGTACACCTTCTATCACAGATCCGAAGGCAAGATATTCATTGCTAAGAATGGATCCTTTCTAGAGAAGGAGTTTCTCTCGAAAGAAGTGAGTGGGAGGAAAGTAGAACTTGATGAGGTAACTGTACCTTCTCCCTTATTGGAAAGTAGTTCATCACAAAAATCGGTTCCAGTGATTCCTACACCAATTAGTGAGGAAGCTAATGATGATGATCATGAAACTTCTGATCAAGTTACTACCGAACTTGTAGGTCAACCAGACTAAGATCCGCACCAGAGTGGTATGGTAATCCTGTTCTGGAGGTCATGTTACTTGACCATGACGAACCTACGAACTATGATGAAGTGATGATGAGCCCAGATTCCGCAAAATGGCTTGAGGCCATGAAATCTGAGATGGTATCCATGTATGAGAACAAAGTGTGGACTTTAGTTGACTTCCCGATGATCGGCAAGCCATAGAGAATAAATGGATCTTCAAGAAGAAGACTGACGCTGACGGTAATATTACTGTCTACAAAGCTCGACTTGTTGCGGAAATTTTTCGACAAGTTCAAGGAGTTGACTACGATGAGACCTCACCCGTAGCGATGCTTAAGTCTGTCTGAATCATGTTAGCAATTGTCGCATTTTATGATTATGAAATTTGGAAAATGGATGTCAAAACTGCATTCCTTAATGGAAATCTTAAAGAAGAGTTGTATATTATGCAACCGGAAGGTTTTGTCGATCCAAAAGGTGCTAACAAAGTGTGCAAGCTCCAGTGATGCATTTATGGACTGGTGCAAGCATCTCGGAGTTGGAATATACGCTTTGATAGTGTGCTCAAAGCATATGGTTTTATACAGACTTTTGGAGAAGCCTGTATTTACAAGAAAGTGAGTGGGAGCTCTGTAGCATTTCTGATATTATATGTGGATGACATATTGTTGATCGGAAATGATACTGAATTTCTGAATAGCATAAAAGGATACTTGAATAAGAATTTTTCAATGAAAGACCTTGGCGGAGCTGCTTATATATTGGGCATCAAGATCTATAGAGATAGATCAATACACTTAATTGGACTTTCACAAAGCACATACCTTGATAAGGTTTTGAAGAAGTTCAAAATGGATCAAGCAAAGAAAGGGTTCTTGCCTGTGTTACAAGGTGTGAAGTTGAGTCAGACTCAATGCCCGACCACTGCAGAAGATAGAGAGAAAATGAAAGTCATTCCCTATGCCTCATCCATAGGTTCTATCATGTATGCAATGCTGTGTACCAGACCTGATGTGTGCCTTGCTATTAGTTTAGCAGGGGGGCACCAAAGTAATCCAGGAGTGGATCACTGGACAGCAGTCAAGAACATCCTGAAATACTTGAAAAGGACTAAGGATATTTTTCTCGTTTATGTAGGTGACAAAGAGCTCGTCGTAAATGGTTACGTCGATGCAAGCTTTGACACTGATCCGGATGACTCTAAGTCACAAACCGGATACGTATTTTTATTGAATGGTGGAGCTGTCAGTTGGTGCAGTTTTAAGCAGAGCATTGTGGCAGGATCTACGTGTGAAGCGGAATACATAGCTGCTTCGCAAGCAGCAAATGAAGGAGTTCATGTCCGATCTAGGTGTAATACCTAGTGCATCGGGTCCAATGAAAATCTTTTGTGACAATACTGGTGCAATTTCCTTGGCGAAGGAATCCAGATTTCACAAGAGAACCAAGCACATCAAAAGACGCTTCAATTCCATCTGCAATCAAGTCAATGAGGGAGACATATAGATTTGCAAGATACCTATGGATCTAAATGTTGCAGACCCATTGAATAAGCCTCTCTCACGAGCAAAACATGATGAACACCAAGACTCCATGGGTGTTAGAATCATTACTGTGTAATCTAGATTATTGACTCTAGTGCAAGTGGGAGACTGAAGGAAATATGCCCTAGAGGAAATAATAAAGTTGTTATTTATATTTCCTTATATCATGGTAAATGTTTATTATTCATGCTAGAATTGTATTAACCAGAAACTTAGTACACGTGTAAATACATAGACAAACAGAGTGTCACTAGTATGCCTCTACTTGACTAGCTTGTTAACCAAAGGTGGTTAAGTTTCCTAGCCATGGACATGTGTTGTCATTTGATGAACGAGATCACATCATTAGAGAATGATGTGATTGACTTGACCCATCCGTTAGCTTAGCATTATGATCGTTTAGTTTATTGCTATTGCTTTCTCCATAACTTATACATGTTCCTATGACTATGAGATTATGCAACTCCCAAATACCGGAGGAACACTTAGTGTGCTATCAAACGTCACTATGTGATTAACACCCAAAGAGTGAGCATGGTTTGCTTGTGAGAGAAGTTTAGTCTACGGGTCTGCAACATTCAGATCTGTATGTATTTTGAAAATTTATATGTCTATAATACTCTGCACGGAGCTACTCTAGCTAATTGCTCCCACTTTCAATATGTATCCAGATCGAGATTTAGAGTCATCTAGATCGGTGTAAAAAGATCGCATCGACGTAACTCTTTACGATGAACTCTTTTATCACCTCCATAACCGAGAAATGTTTCCTTAGTCCTCTAAGGATAATTTTGGCCGCTGTCAAGTGATCTACTCCTAGATCACTATTGTACCCCCTTGCCAAAATCATGCTAAGGTATACAATAGGTCTAGTACACAGCATAGCATACTTTATAGAACCTATGACTGAGGCATAGGGAATGACTTTTCATTCTCTTTCTATTTTCTGTCGTGGCCGGGTTTTGAGTCTTTACTCAATTTCACACCTTACAACTCAGGCAAGAACTCCTTCTTTGACTGATCCATTTTGAACTCCTTAAAAATCTTATCAAGGTATGTACTCATCGAAAGTATTATCAAGCGTCTTGATCTATCTTTATAGATCTTGATGCCCAATATGTAAGTAGCTTTACAGGTAATTCTTTCTTTGAAAAACTCCTTTCAAATTCTCCTTTATGCTTTCCAAAAAATTCTACATCATTTCTGATCAACAATATGTCATTCACATATACTTATCAGAAAGGTTGTAGTTCTCCCACTCACTTTCTTGTAAATACAAGCTTCACCGCAAGTCTGTATAAAACTATATGCTTTGTTCAACTCATCAAAGCATATATTCCAACTCCGAGATGCTTGCACCCGTCCATAGATGGATTGCTGGAGCTTGCACACTTTGTTAACACCTTTAGGATTGACAAAACCTTCTAGTTGCATCATATACAACTCCCTTTTTAATAAATACATTAAGGAATGTAGTTTTGATATCCATTTACCATATTTCATAAAATGCGGCAACTACTAACATGATTTGGATAGAATTTTAAGCATCGATACGAATGAGAAAAATCTCATCGTAGTCAACACCTTGAACTTGTCGAAAACCTTTTGCGACAATTCGTGTTTTGTAGATAGTAACACTACTATCAGCGTCCATCTTCCTCTTGAAGATCCATTTATTCTGAATGGCTCACCGATCATTGGGAAAGTCAATCAAAGTCCGTACTTTGTTCTCACACATGGATCCCATCTCAGATTTCATGGCCTTAAGCCATTTCGCGGAATCTGGGCTCATCATCGCTTCCTCATAGTTCGTAGGTTCGTCATGGTCTAGTAACATGACTTCCAGAACAGGATTACCGTACCACTCTGGTGCAAAACATACTCTGGTTGACCTATGAGGTTCAGTAGTAACTTGATCTGAAGTTTCATGATCATCATCATTAACTTCCTCACTAATTGGTGTAGGCATCACTGGAACTGATTTCTGTGATGAACTACTTTCCAATTCGGGAGAAGGTGCAATTACCTCATCAATTCTACTTTCCTCCCACTCACTTCTTTCGAGAGGAACTCCTTCTCTAGAAAGGATCCACTCTTAGCAATAAAGATCTTGCCTTCGGATTTGTGATAGAAGGTGTACCCAACAGTTTCTTTTGGGTATCCTATGAAGACGCACTTGTCCGATTTGGGTTTGAGCTTATCAGGTTGAAAATTTTCACATAAGCATCACAACCCCAAACTTTAAGAAACGACAGCTTAGGTTTCTTGCTAAACCACAGTTCATACAGTGTCATTTCAACGGATTTTTAGATGGTGCCCTACTTAACGTGAATGCAGTTGTCTCTAATGCATAACCCCAAAATGATACTTAAATAGGTAAGAGACATCATAGATCGCACCATATCTAATAAAGTACGGTTATGACGTTTGGACACACCATTACGCTGTGGTGTTCCACGTGGCGTGAGTTGTGAAATTATTCGACATTGTTTCAACTGAAGGCCAAACTTGTTGTGGAATTGTCATGGCAGATGTCCTAGTGTGAGGACTTAGTCGTGGAGCCATCGCGATGTGGTTAGCTTAAAGGGGTTAATCAGGACAAAGGACACGAGGAGTTTATACTGGTTTGGCCCCTTATGATGAAGGTAAAAGCCTTGTCCAGTCTGTAGATGGTATTGCTAGGGTTTTGATGAGTAGGGAGCGAATATGCTTGACCCGGCTCTCGATCTGTTCTTTCTTGTCCTAAGCCGCCACTAGGTCGTCCCCTTATATACACGGGTTGACCCTGCGGGCTACAGAGTCCAGGCCGGCTTATACAATGTATCTAGCTCAGTGACCTTTCTTACATGCCTTACAATACAAGCTTACATACATGGCGGTTTATATCCACGGGCCTTAAGCCGCCTTCGGGCCTGGGCCCTCTACCTAGCCTATCTATGAACCGCCATATGATCTTGGGCTTCATTGTGAAGAATCGTCATAGGGATGACCCGGCCCCTCCTGGGCGGGTCATACCTAATAGTTATATCCCCAACATTAGGCCCCAGGTTGATTTGAACTTGTTCATGTCAATCTTCAACACTTAGAAAATCCTTCCACATTTGTTGCACAACCCTTATAACCTGCCATGACGTCATCTCCAAGAATTTCAGAAACCCGCCACGACGTCATCTCTAATGGATCTTTATCTTAATGTCTTTCCGAAAATCGAATCGTCCAGTTAGCTGGATAACCATCATTGAGCCTCCTCGTCTTTCGCACCTGCCTGTTTTTCTGTTTCCTTATAAATAGGACCATAGAGCCATCTTTCATTCTTCTCCTTCTCCTTTCTTCCTCCTCACGACGCACCAACCCACACGAGCCTCACCGCCGTCGACCTCCGTCTCCTACCTCAACACCGGCCGCTGCATCGCCCTGAATAGACCAGATAACTGTGGCGCCACTCCGCTGTCCTAACAGCATCAGTAAGTCCTTTTTTCTTTGACATAGATCTGTCATTAGGTTTTGTTGGTGTTCGTCGGTGTTCGTCAGCGTTCGTCTCCGCCCTTCTTTCTCTTTGTTTAGTTCCATGGGTTAGATCCAAAAACCATATGAATCTTGTGCGGTAGTAGTTTTAGCACTTGTTCTTGACACTGGAATATATCCCCACCGTGACAGATCTCCTCTAGGACACCTCTATTTTTCCACTGTCACCTCTATAAATTTCGAATTTATTTCCTTTTTCTGAATAGCGGTAGATCCAAATTTGCAACCTCAATCTGCAGAATCTGTTTGTCCTAATACTTAGCAAATTATAGCCTTTGTAGATCTTGAATGCCTTTAGTCATGGCAGCTTATTCTGCCAGTTTATTGTTACTTTATATATCACTAGCACAAATACCCATGTGTTGCGACGGGAGACAAAAAAACCAGTTTACTAATGCAATAGCTCACATCATGAGACATGATGATATCAACAAACTCCATGAAATCCTCCACATTGTCACATGAGAAACAACATAGTAATATGAGGAGCGTTTTACAAAGATCACACATCTTTCTATGGTATAACAGAGAAAAGTGCGGAGTTTGAGTCGCACACAGTAGGGACTCCAAGTCCGATTCCTTATACTTTGGTGACGGGTGCTAGTCAGTTGATCAGAAAAATAAGAGTAAAGATGTTTTCTATTCTCAGAAAACTATAGCACATGACCAACAAAAAATGAACACCTTCTTATTGTGATTTAGACATATTTTTTGCATGTGTTATACGTAATATCTTTCTCTTGAGTTAAAATTTTTCGATATGTCAAATATTAGTATTACAATGTCATATCTTAGTTCTTGACGTCAACAGTTCTGATATAAAGAAGTGGTCCAACCGTGGCATATGCACCTAAATAAAACACCTACCAATTCAGTTTCAAATGAAGCGGTTCAACAAATTTAGACACAAAAGAAGAAATTCATCAGCCTCGACCATGTAGGTAGATGATGATATTTTTGCACCAGACCGTCTGATCTGGGAGACCGGTCGCACATGTGATGATGATCCGATTGCATGGTCCTGTCATGTCCGTCGTGTGTGATGTTGTGTAAGCCGTGTGTTCACACATCACATTAATTTCTTGAATAACTCCCCTGCAATTTTTTTTGAATAACTCCCCTGCAATTTTTTTGAATAACTCAAAATCTTGATTGGCCACGATCTAAGTTTTTCTCCAATGTAAAGACAACTAATTTTGTATATGCTCATGTTTTTTTTTGTATGTGCTCAAGTCTCAACTTGCATGTTCCATAAAAAAAATTGTACGCATGTTTTTTAATATATTTCTGACTCATAATGGAGTGTGGCGTACATGCTTTTTGTTCCAAATATGGCGCACATAGAAGCTTCCTTCTCTCATCCCCAGTCATGATTTAATTCCTCATTCCTTGTTTGGTTTTTAATCACATCTGAAATCCCTCGTTCTTTCCTTATTATCTCAATCCCTCTTTCTTTCCTTATATTCTCTCAATGCCTCTTTCCTTCCTTATTATGAGACGTCTGATTTCCTCCATAATGATTCCTGAGATGGCTCCTCGATATCCAAAAGAAAATCAAGACATATATAAATTAGGAAAATTAGATCTAAGGGAGCGAGGTGGGACTATTTAATGGACGAGACTTGCCTGCTTCCCGCGCGTGCTCCCATGCGTGCTCCCGCGTACGTGGCTTGATTTGATTGGAACAAAATAAGGCCTGGCCCCACCCTCTTAAAATCAGGGGGAGATGATTAGATTAGAAAGAAAAAAGGAAAAAAGACAGCCGTAGGATAAAGTGGGAGCACGGATGGGAGCATGAGGAGGGAGCAGGCAAGCCGGATCCCTATATAATAGGTTAATCAACATTGTATCTTCTATATCTAAATAGCTAGCCCCCACTAACTATTTCTCTTAACATGCAAGCATGCCACATCATCGCACAACATGCATGAGAAAAGGTCCACCCCCACTACCATAGTCTCTCAACATGCAAGTATGCCACTTCATCATAACATGCACGAAAGAAAACCCATCTCAATATGCAAACATACATGAGAATTTTCATTCTATTATGGTATATATATTTAAAATATATTTAACAACTATATAGTAATCAAACATAATAAGTTATATCATTTTTAGTTTTAGCCTTTTATATTATTACTTTAAATATTCATGTTTCATACAATGAATCACATTGAAATATGTTGTAAAATGTTCCTGCAACAACGTGCGGGGGTATCATCTAGTTCTCATATGTTGCGATCCAGCTTAGTCCAGATTTTTTTGCATCGGTCGCCTGGGATTATTTGACAGGTGTGAAACCTTCTATTCAAACACAAAAACATCCTAGCTCAACTGGCAACGGCTTGTCATGTTAGGTGTGGAGGTTTTGAGTTTGATCCCACCGAAGAGCAGTTATTTTCTGCCTTCTTTTATACGGAAGTTGGGCCGGCTGACTTGGGCCAGATAGACGTTTGACAAAAATTAGCGACGACGGACGGCAAAATATGGATCGTTGACGGCAGACGAAACTACAGACGGTTCCCTGAATTAGTACCACCTCGCGTATATGTTTTATATTCAAACTGAAAACATAAATTCACGGGAAGAAACGTATTATGACGATGAACCCACGGAGTCAATCCGTGCTTATGGTTTCGCTCAAACAGTCATGCATCATAATTGGACTAACTTTAATGCACATGTTCTATGGCAATCAGGACAGCCAGTGTGCTGATCATGTCAGTGCTTTGGGTACCAAATTTATCAATGTGTAAATCGCCCAGACCTAGATCACTGATCTGGTCCTGAGTCAGCAGCACAGCCGAGACGTACGTTTATAATAAAATGTTTATGTTTATTGCACATCTGTTTTCCTCAAAACATCACTTTTCTATTTCATCTTGTGCTTTTTGCCATATTTGTTTGTCTCCTCCCAGTGCGTCACTAAAATCAATCACGGCTGAAGTAGGTTGGGTAAATCGACTGGCATTGCAGCGGCTTGCCGATGATTATGCGTCTCTTGGAGACGTCCGTTGCGGCAATGAAGTGACGATGCGGTGTCACGCGGGAAAAGTCGGTGAAGAATTGCATCTCTTTCCACAATAGCTGGTGTGTGGATGGTGCATGTCGGAGTCGCTTCTCGAAGACGTGCTCGACGAATAGTTCTTTTTTATTTAGCGTGATGCAATCATACAGAACGTCGTGGCATGGGGTTGGTGCAGAGATCAGTGGTTTGATCCAAATCGCTAGGTGCAGTCATTCGGTGGCTACTTGATGCAGCATTGCAGGTTCGCTGGCGCGGATGTTGTCTAGGTGTGTCGGTGTACCGGCTGGTGTTCCAATATTGTAGACGTATCATGGGTGACGCGGTCGGTCCTGTGCTTGCATGCTGATGTGATCCGTCTTGCCGGCATGAGTAGCACAGTATGCCGGCTGCATGCAAACGTAGTGATTCTGTGGGTGTTCACGTGTCTTTGGAGGCCACGCATGCATGTGGCATGGCTGAGGGTCGTGTGCCTAGTTGTTGCTCGCCGTGTATCGTCTATATCCAAGTCGGCTGAAGTCCGCTCGCCCGCATCGGAGATTGTGTACGCGTATAGCTTTTGTCCATCCAGAGATCCGCGTACTTGTACGCGAAGGAAATCAACGCGGGAGCTACTCCATGTGTGTGTCCTTTGCTGCTCCTCACCGCTCAGGTGGGTGCATGGGTAGACGACGCTGCAGGCGCGTGGCTATGGAGCTGGAGAGGCATCGGAGTTGCTGATGAGTCGCCTAGCTCTTGGTGCTGCTGCCAGATCATGATGAAGGAAGAAGAAGAGGTTGGTGCTCCGGATCGGGGATGGGAGGAGCCGGGAGGTGGCGCGCCGGCCTCATCGTATTGGTCGGGTGCGGCGACAGCCGTCAATTCTCTTGGGCGAAAAACAGGTCGGGGGATGGGGCATCAGGGCTCGGTGTTGCTTAACCACGTTGTGTGGCTTAGAGTCTTGCTCTGATTGGTTTGGTGGATACATGGGCCAGGCAGGGAGCGGCGGATGACGACCTAACTTAAATTTAGTACCACCTCGAATATGTTTTAAATTCAAACTGAAAATATAGTTTCATAGGCAGAAAGCGTATTGTGAGGGTGAACCCAAGGAGTCAATCCGTGCTTTATTATTAGGAAGAGATTAGCCCTTTCTTAACCCGTCATTTCTGAACATGCATTGTATTTGTTAACTTGCAATTTTAACAACCATCTTGAGCCGGCAAATTCTTTCTTGCCTTTTAGGTTATCCTTTCGCCATGCCGCCCAAAACAATCACGACCTGCAACTGGGTTCCCTCCACAGTCACTAAGGACACCTTGAAGGATTTCGTCACCGTTGGATATTTGCCAGATAAGAGTGTGATGCATTACCATGTTCCTAACCCGGGCGAAGAGAAGCCTCAGCCTAAGGACGGTGAAGTTATCGTATTTACTGATCATATGAACCAGGGTTTCTCGCCACCCGGCTCTAAATTCTTCAGAGATATCCTACACTTCTTCAAACTCCGTCCGCAAGACATTGAACCCAATTCCATATCAAACATCTGTAACTTCCAAGTCTTTTGTGAGGTATACCTTCAAGAAGATCCTAGTGCTGAGCTTTTCAAAGAGTATTTCTACTTGAACCGGCAAAACGAGTTCACAAATGGGCCCAACTTGGAACTTGGCGGGATTTCAATTCAATGCAGATGAGATGCCATCTTCCCCCAAGTAGCTCTGCCAAGCCATCCTAAAGACTGGAACCAAACATGGTTCTACTACAAGGATATCTCTCCATCTGATGAGAATCCGTTGCCGGGTTATCGGCCTGAGCGCCTCGATTCAAAGTACCAACTCCCTGACAAACTTACTGCCGTCGAACACAAGAAACTTGTCCCTACAATCAAAAAAGTTTAAGCTTTGCTGGGAAACAGCTTAACTGGAGTCGATTTAATCCGCTGCTGGGTCGCATGGCGGATCATCCCCTTAAGCCGTCGATCCGGCTTGATGTGTAACTATACCGGAGGAACAGATGATCCCTTACGACATAGCTTTCTGTGACTGACTGAAGATGCCATCATTGAAATGGCGACCACACTTGAAAATGGTAAATATGAAGACTGCAGCAAAGTGGGTTTGAATCCTTTCTGCAAGCTTAACCCAGCACCAGAGGTAAAATTTTTAACTTCTTTCTCCTTCAACACTTAAACATTGCATGAACTCCAATATGTTATCCTTCCACAGGCTAAATCTGACTTCTAGAAGGCCATATATGACCATGAGGCTGCTAAAAGGCTAAGGCTGCTGCGAGAGCAGCCAAAAAGACCAGCAGGCGGTCTAGAAAAAAGCCAAGCGCCTCTGAATTGCTAAAGCTGGATGACGCCTCTGAGTCGGAGGTAGCCCTTGATTCTCTTGGCTTGTTTTTTAACAACCTTATTGACACTGACTATTGCCAGGATGACACGGAGGCCAGCCAGGCAGTCGAAGAAGAGGTAACTATTATTTCCTCCGACTCGGAACCTTTACCAAGGCAGAAACTTTGGCAAGTAACCTGGAAAGTAAGGTTTTCACACCCCTTGGCTTATTTAGATCATCATTTTCTTTTGAAACGACAGCAACATGAGAGCCGCCGCTAGACCCGGACCGGTGGCGATGAAGATTTAACCTCCAGTTTACCAAACACCCCTCAGAAATGGCAAAATGAGGTTCTTTTAACCTTAACTCTTGTATTTACCAGTGAGTTATTTTCATTAATCACTCAATTTTGATTCCATCTTTGCAGGAAATTTCCCGTTCCTCTTCTGGCGACTCATCACAGACTCAACTGCCGGCTTTCAAGACTGCCCCTGGGTAAAGATAATTATCTCTCTTCTATTCCTTTATATCTTCATCATTATGTTGACTTGTCAAAATTCTTTTTAGCGGTCAAGCAAAGCCCAACAAAAAAGCAAAGGTGACGAAGCCGGCCGTAGATCCGGAAGCTGCTGAACCGGATCAGTCAACCCTTGTGCCAGAACACCCTGAACAACCAGAAGACCCTGCTCTCAATGTTCAACCGGATTTACCTGAGTCGTCTATTGATGAGACTACTGTTGATCCATCAAGTATTGAACCATCAAGCTCAGCTAACCCACCAGAGACTCATGGTGATGATGTTTTGATCACTAGCACTAGATTCGTTGAACCGGGGAATCCAACTGTACTAGCGAGACACTGTGCCAAACAGGAAGTCATGGAAAGACAGAAAGTGAGGTTTGATGTCTCCCGCTATGCTCACCTGAGTATTAGTGAAGTTTTATCTGGCTATGTCAGTCAAGTGCATTCCGGCCGTGACTTGGAGATTGAAATGGTGAAGCAAAGGCACCAGAAGTATGAGGTATGTCATCCGTCTTATATCTATATCCTACCAGCCCCCAAGTTTTCTGATTTTGAGAAACTTGAATGATCTGTAGACTTGAAATATTTACAATCTTTTGTTCTAGACTCCCTCCAAGTCCGGTTTAAAAACTTTAAACCGGATTCTGATGATAGCATAATTTTGCATTTGTAATCCCCAAGGGCCGGTTTAATCAGTATGAATGAGCCGGTCTTATTAGTCATTATGTAAAAGACCAAGACTTAACTGGATATCCCTCATGAGTCAGCTGGGACTGTCAATAGCACACCCGGCTCATCCTTGACAAGAAAACAAGCAATATGCATTAGCCCCCAAGTGCCAAGTGTTATTGCTTGCAAAGCACTTGGGACTTTTTAGAAAGAGCTAATTCCTTTGAAAAAATTCGTTGACAGACATTAGCCCCCAAGTGCCAAGTGTTGTTGCTTGCAAAGCACTTGGGACTTGTATTTTGTAATCTGCCATGAAACTTAACGAACTTATGATGTGTGCAGGTTGCGACCACTAAACTGGTAACTCAATTGTCCGAGGCCAAGACCCAACTGGCGGCTCAGGAGACTGAGACAAAAAAGTCTGAATCAAAATTCCAGTTGAGTGTGTCTGAAGCAGAAAAGTTGAAGACCAGCTTTACTGCGGAGAAAGAGGCTTGCATAAATGAGAAGACTGCCTTGACACAGCATGCTGAGAAAGCAGAGGCGGCTCTGGAAGAGGTTACCACTGAACTCACCGGTTAAAATAATCATGTGTCTCAGATGGTTTCTGCAATCTTTGGTAAGTCACCGTGTTATTTACCCAAAGTGAGTATTTGTCATCATAATATAAGCCGCCACTTAACCAATTGTGTAATCTTTTATAGGTCCCAGGAGTAGCAATATGAGCCGAGATACACTAGTAAAGCTCAAGGTGGTTTACACGCTTGTTGAACAATTATACACTGGAGCTCAGCAGACTCTCGCCACTATCTCCCCAGCGAATCAAGGACCAAATCTACTGAGTGATGTCTTGAAGAAACTGTCCATCTTGCCCACTAGGTTCCAAGAAATCAAGAGATCTTGTGCTAGAGCCGGAGCTGTGACAGCTTTGAGCTGTGCCAAAGCCTGGGTACCAGAGTTAGACCCGACAGATGTGGCTAGTGGGTATCCTAGTCTCAAGGAAGATGGAACTCCTTTTTACCAACAAGACTTTGTTGCTTGTGTCAAGGAGATTCACCCTCATGCAACAATCATTGCCGAAGAGACCAACCTCACCAAGTATCAGCTGGGTTATGATGCAGATAATCAGAAGATGGCGACTCCTTCATATAAAGTGATGGACTTAATCACGCTGATTCGTAAGCACACTTTCGCCCCTGATATTGATCCGTCTGACCTGATTGATGGCGAGGCTGAATTTGTCACCATACGTGGCTTTGACTGGTCCAAACCCAACTTCCAGGCGGTAGAGGAGGATGAACCGACAAGGGATGAGTCGCAACCTTCAAGTCAGCCAGGCCAAGACTCATAAACCGGGGCCGGTTTATCATCTGTTGTATGTGAAAACTGAAAAACAATTATCCTTTTGGGCACCAAGCGCCTTGTAATAGGCTAGATTTAAACTTCTTGTTCTATTATGCCATCGTGCATATTGTGTTGTTTATGATACTTATTTATCTGCCATGCGAAGATATGCCATATGTGCCTTATGATATTATCAATTTTGAATTTGTTCTTGCATACAACAGATGAAAACTGTCCTGGCGGTTTACTGCTGGACGGGTTATAATGCCCCAATATGAACTTATCATGATTTATAACCAAGGTTGGACGAAATAATAATCATATATGATTAAAATATGTCATACCTGTGATATTTGATCACACTTGTTGGTTTATCAAGCTAGTGTAGTAAGGGTGATAGCCCAAAGCTCCGAGCACTGGTAATTATCAGAGATTGCCGGCTTATGAACAAAGCTGGACCAGGTTAATAAACACCGGATATTATCTTTATTTCATCCTGGCGACTTATAATCAAAAACCAGGCCGGGTCAATAAACACTGGATATTATCTTATACTGGCGACTTATAGTCAAAGCCAGGCCGGGTCAATAAACACCGGTTATTATAATCATAACACTTTATAAACTTTATCAAATAAATCTCAAAAGAAAGAATCTGTCGGTGTACTAGAATAGGGATACCCTAGTACCCCGAACTTGTGCACGGGCAGTTGCAGCACCCCGCGGCAAGGCTTGCCGGGCGAACGCCAAGATCCTCTGTGGTTCCCTTGGAGCCATTCAAGAACAAAGTATTTAAGCTCAGGAGACAAGGCCTCGGCAAGAGGAGCTTGCCGGGAAGGCCAACCAAGGCACTCCAAGGAACTTGCCGCGACGCGCCACGCGCTCCGGCAAGGCAACAAGGCCCCAGCAAGAGGAGCTTGCCGGGAAGACCAACCAAGGTACCTCGAGGCCCGGTGAGCGACAAGCTTCCGGACCCGACAAGATAACAGCAGCGGCAAGGCGCTTGTCGCGGCAGGCGGCCACTCTGTGCCCACGCTCCAGCGCATCCACCAACGTGTCGCTCTGGGGGCCTCTCCAGGCGCGCGTGGCGGGAGGCTGTGCAGCCAGCGGTGCGCAGTGGCATGCGAAGCTGACAAGATCGCCATCGTGGCGAACGGTGGCGCCCCTAACGGTCCTTTTCTGCACTGTTTGGGCGACTCAGACGGGAATTTAATGCCCTTGTCCCCTGCCGTCAGGGTTAGGTAGGGTGCACTGTACAAGTAACTGTACCAACCACCTCGCTTTTTACATTTGTACCCTTCTCTGCGTTGCCACCTGTCGGTGACCCCTTTAGCATATAAAAGGAGGCCCATGCGCAACGTAGAGGGGGTTTCGACTGGTTCGGAACCCAGAAAAACACTACGCTCTCTCTCTGGAGCAAGAACACAAGATAATCAAACAAGCAGCAGTAGGAGTGTTATCTCTCCGGAGAGCTCCGAAGCTGGGTAAACTGCTCGTGTGCTTCGCCTCGATCTGCTCTTCATGTGATCTCCGCCGCCCGCCGAACCTAAAGGGGCTTGGTCCGCCGGCCCCATAGATGTTCGTGGATCAGTTTCCCCGACATATTTGGCGTGCCAGGTAGGGGGCGTCGAGATTGTGTGAACCTGATCCGGCGTTCACACGAGCTAGATCTTCATTCCCTTCATCAACATGCCACCGAAGAAGAAGACTTCGGCGGCAGCCGCTCCGTCCACGTCACTTCCGCCACCGTTGGAGCAAACGGGTGGTGGAATGGACGCCGGCGGAAGAATGGACGTCGACGAGGAAGCTTATGATGCTGCCAGGTCCAAGGACAAGGCTGCACAAACCTCGACGACTGTACATGTTCCGCGCCACTCTCAGGAGGCACAAGACCAACAGCGTCATGGCACTCGCAGTGCCATACGCATGATAGGCCAAGACCAAGCTGGTGGATCTCGGGGCGCTCAAGACCAGCATGCACGCCAGCGTGCTGGCACGAGCGGGGCACGGTCGCCTGGACGGGATACTGCTCCTTCTAACATAGTTAGAAGTCCGAGCACGTCCCGCTCCTCGCGCCGTCCGCCACTACCACCCACCACTCCAGCAGAAGCTTTGGCACGAGCTCAACTGCTCCTAGATTACCCTCCGACGTCGGACAAGATCGACGAATGGAGGGCCACCATTCAGAGTCTCATCGGCTACGCCAACGGGGACACTCCACGGCGGCCGAGCGCGTCGCCGCCGCGGCAGGGTTCCCGGGCGCGAGCCAGTGGCGACGAAACGGGTGGAGGTGCAACTACCATGCAATCACCACCCCGAAGGCCAAGATCGCCGACTCGCCGGATCCACCTCGACAGCGACTCCACCGCATCGTCGGATCCACGAGCTCGTCGCGATCAGCGCCAAGTTCTCCATGATCGACAACAAGAAGACGCTCGAACTCGCATCGAGCTCCGAAGAGAAGCGCGACGTCAATCCGACAAGCGCGCTGGGCCCTCTGTTGACATGCATGCGCCAGGGGAACCAGGCGATCTGCCGTACGCGGTAGGTTGCCCTGCGTTCACTCGTGAGCTGCGGCAAGTCCAGTGGCCTAGCACGAAGAACTTCAAGCCAGACGTACCAGAGAAGTACGACGGCAAGACGCATCCGTCGGAGTTCCTCAGCATCTACACCATTGCGGTGCAGGCTGCCGGGGGACGGGATGACAAGATCCTTGCCAACTACTTCCCGCTGGTGCTCAAGCCCAACGTCAGATCCTGGCTCATGCACTTGCCGGACAACTCCATATCCTCTTGGGCTGATCTGTGCCATCAGTTTGTCGGCGCCTTCACAGGCGGACACAAGCCTCATGGCCAGGAGAGTGATCTTCATCTGCTCGCCCAGAAGGAAGGAGAGCCCCTGCGCAAGTATATTCAGAGATTCAGCAGTGTGCAGCACAACATCCCAGACGTCCACCCTGCCGCGGTGATCAGTGCGTTCCATCAGAACGTGCGAAACCGCAGGATGCGGGAGGAAATGGCGATGTGCAAGATCAGGGACGTCAGTGAGTTATATGCACTGGCCGACAAGTGTGCACGTGCTGAGGAAGGGAGGAGACTCCCCGGAGAGAATGTAGGAGCGGGAGGATCTGACAGTGAAGATGCTGCCCCGGCAAGGAAAAACCGGCGGCGGAACAACAGGAAGAGGAAAGGCAAAGAGGTGCTAGTTGTTGAGCAGTCCGGCAATGGTGGTGGCGCCAAGAAAGCCAAAGCTGGTGACTCCGGCAAGGAGGTTGCCGCGGAGATGGCGGTCGCCGACAAGCAGGACGTCACCAACAAGCAGTATTGCAAGATCCACCGCACCAAGGGCCATGATCTCCAGAGCTGCAAGAAAGTCGAGCAGCTTGTTGAGCAACAGAAAGCTGAATACGAGCGGCGCGACAAGGAGAAGGCCCATGAAGGTGCTGGGGGATCCGGCAAGAAACGTCCCGGCCAAGGAGGACGCCGCGGCAAGGCCAAGCAGCGGCAAGGAGACAGACCTCCTCGCGGCCGCGATAAGGATGAAGGTGACGACGAGATGAAGACATGGATGATGAGGAGACTGATGAGCAGGAGTTCCAGAAAGCCACAGAGGTCCTGTGCATTGACGGTGGTGCTTCTCTGCATACCTCGCACCGTCAGCTCAAGCAGTGGGTGCGGGAAGTTAATGCAGCAGAACCACCCGTCGAGTCACGCAAGCCTCTGAAATGGTCCAGCATGCCTATCATCTTTGATATTGAGGACCACCCTGATCGCATAACTGTGGTCGGGTGCTTGCCGATGTTGGTTTCACCAACAATCCGCAACCTCAAGGTCACTAAGATGCTAGTTGACAGCGGGGCCGGCTTGAACCTGATCTCCTCCGCGGTGCTCCAGAAACTCCAGATCCCTGACAGCGAGCTCGAAGAGACCGGTACATTTCAAGGAATCAACCCGGGAAGGAGCAAGCCGAAGGGAAAGATCACGTTGCCGGTAACATTTTGCAGCGAGCTGAACTTCAGGACTGAGAGGGTCATGTTTGATGTTGCTGACTTTCCATTACCTTACAATGGAATCCTTGGCCGTCCAGCACTCGCCAAGTTCATGGCAGCCTCTCACTATGCGTACAACGTACTGAAAATGCCAGGCCCGATAAGTGTCATCTCTGTCCCTGGCGACAAGAAGGATGCTCTTATCTGTGCCGACAAGATCTACCGGGAAGCAGCAGCCGCAGCAGAACGCAAGACACTTGCCGCTGAAGCTCCCGGGGGGAAGAATAATACCAAGTCCGGCAAGAGCTCTGATGCCCACTCCGGCAAGCGCACCTCTTCGGAGTGCTGCGCTACCGTCGAGGACGCACCATAGAGCTCCACCGGCAAGTGTAAGAAGGCAATGGCAGCTCCACCTGAGACCAAGAAGGTGTCCGCCAAGGAGGACGGCACTGGTGGTACCTTCACCATCAGCGCCACTCTTGACCCCAAATAGGAAAGTGCGCTCGTTGCTTTCCTGCGGGCGAATGTCGACGTGTTTGCGTGGCAACCGTCTGATATCCCCGGTGTTCCCAGGAAAGTAATTGAGCACCACCTTGCCGTCTGTCCTCATGCGCGGCCCGTCAAGCAGAAAGTCAGGAAACAGGCAGTGGAGTGCCAAGAATTCATCGCACAAGAAATCAAGAAGTTGGAAGTAGCAGGCCTTGTCAGAGGAGTGCTCCATCCCACGTGGTTGGCCAATCCTATTGTCGTGCGCAAGGCTAACGGGAAATGGAGGCTTTGTATTGACTTCACTGATGTTAATAAAGCTTGTCCCAAAGACCCATTTCCTTTGCCGCGCATTGACCAGATTGTTGACTCCACAGCCGGATGTGATTTGCTTTCATTTCTTGATGCATACTCAGGATACCATCAGATCTTCATGGCAGAAGAGGATGAAGAGAAAACCGCATTTATCACCCCGTGTGGCACGTACTGCTTCGTACGGATGCCTTTCGGTTTGAAGAATGTTGGTTCAACATTCGCAAGGGTAGTCCACCACGCTTTTGAGCCGCAGATGCACAGAAATGTGGAAGCCTACATGGATGACATAGTGGTCAAGAGCAAGAACAGGGCGACCCTGATTCAAGATTTAGACCAGACATTTGCAAATCTGCACAAGATCAACCTCAAGCTTAACCCCGAGAAGTTCGTGTTTGGAGTCCCTTCCGGCAAGCTTCTCGGGTTCTTCGTGTCTCAGCGGGGAATTGAAGCCAATCCCGACAAGATCAAGGCCATTGAGCAGATCCAAGCACCAAAGCGCGTCAAGGATGTACGAAGGCTTGCCGGTTGCGTGGCTGATCTCAGCAGGTTTATCTCTAGATCTGCTGAGCGCGCCCTGCCATTTTTCAAAATTTTGAAAAAGGCAGGTCCAATAAAATGGACTCCGGAGGCGGAGGCTGCGCTGCAGGACTTGAAGAGATACCTGTCCTCCACTCCAACACTTGTCGCACCTAAGCCGCAAGAGAAGTTGCTGCTGTATATAGCGGCAACCAATCAAGTGGTTAGTGCTGCATTAGTGGCGGAGAGGGAGGCAGATGATGAGCCAGCAACCACGGCAGATGCATCCAGCGACAAGCAGGGGGCTTCGACGACAAGCTCTGGTCCCGACAGAGATGGATCTGCGCAGGAGCATGATAAGATGCAGAAGAGAATGGTGCAGCGTCCAGTTTACTTTGTTAGTTCCCTTCTACAGGGGGCTAGATCAAGGTACTTTGGTGTGCAGAAGTTGCTTTTCGGCCTCCTCATGGCCTCGAGAAAGCTGCGCCATTACTTCCAAGCACATGAGATCACAGTCGTCACTCGCTTTCCGCTGAAGAGGATACTGCAAAATCCAGAAGCGACAGGCAGGATTGTCGAGTGGGCGCTGGAACTGTCAAGCTTTGGCCTCAAGTTTGAGAGCACTTCAACTATCCAAAGCAGAGCATTGGCAGAGTTCATAGCAGAATGGACGCCAACACCAGATGAAGAAATTCCAGAGACGATCATCCCCGTCAAAGAGGCAAGCAAAGAGTGGCTGATGTACTTTGATGGTGCCTTCTCGCTGCAAGGCGCCGGTGCGGGCATGCTGCTTGTCGCGCCCACCGGAGAGCACCTCAAGTACATAGTCCAGATGCACTTTCCCAAGGAGCAAGCAACCAACAATACTGCAGAGTATGAAGGATTGCTTGCCGGTCTCAGAATCACAGCAGACCTTGGGATCAAGAAGCTCATTGTCAGGGGTGACTCACAGCTTGTCGTCCGCCAAGTGAACAAGAACTACCAGAGTCCATTGATGGAAGCATATGTTGATGAAGTGAGGAAGCTAGAAGAGCACTTTGACGGCCTACAGATGGAGCATATCCCAAGAGCTCAGAATGACATTGCTGATGGCCTGTCAAAGTGCGCCGCACTAAAGTTACCTGTGGAACCAGGGATCTTTGTGCACAAGTTGACTCAACCATCCGTAACACCATCAACTGGACAAAGCAAGAAGAGGAAATTGGTTTCTGGTGACTACTTTCCGACAGAGCTCCCCGAAGCCGCCGCCAAGAAAGTCCCCAAGATAAACACCAAGGATGCTGAGGGGCAGTCTGCTCCGGCAAGCCTTATGGTTTGTTCCGTTGAAGCAGACGCTCTCGACAAGTTTTGCTCCGGCAAGCTTGCCGGGGAACATCAAGCTCCGGCAGGGCCGCAAATCCTTGCCGTAGAAGCGGATGTTCCCGCAGCAGCAGATGTGCCTTTAGTCCTTGTTGTCGAGCCACAAGCTCCAGCATGGGCACAACAGATTGTCCATTCCCTTCAGACAGGAGAACTTCCCGAAGATCAAGAAGAAGCGGAAAAAGTAGCCCGACAGTCAAGTATGTACCAGTTTGTCGATAGCATACTGTACAGAAGAAGACTCAACGGTGTGAAATTGAAGTGTATTTGCCGGGAAGATGGACAAAAGCTGTTGGCAGAGATACATGGAGGCATATGTGGCCACCACATTGGCGCAAGAGCACTTGCCGGCAAAGCTTTCCGGCAAGGTTTCTTTTGGCCGACAGCCCTCCAGGATGCAACTACACAAGTAACCAAGTGTGAAGCGTGCCAGTTCCACTCCGAACAGATACACCAGCCAGCTCAAGCTCTCCGGACGATCCCTTTATCCTGGCCATTTTCGGTCTGGGGGCTCGATATCCTCGGCCCTTTCCCCCGAGCTGTCGGGGGCTTTGAGTACTTGTACGTCGCAATCGACAAGTTCACAAAGTGGCCGGAAGTGTAGCCAGTGAGGAAGGTGACAGCACAGTCAGCAGTCAAGTTCTTCAGGTCAATTGTTTGTCGTTTCGGGATCCCTACAGGATCATCACCGACAACGGCACGCAATTCATGAGCCGCACCTTCATGCAGTACGTCCAAGACCTTGGTGCCAAGGTCTTCTTTGATTCTGTTGCTCATCCGAGAAGCAACGGTCAAGCAGAGAGGGCAAATGCTGAAGTGCTGCGTGGGCTCAAGACCAAAACTTTCGACAGGCTGCGCAAGTGCGGAAGAAACTGGATCGAGGAGCTGCCGGTGGTTCTTTGGTCGATCAGAACGACGCCAAATCGAGCCAGTGGCCAGACGCCTTTCGCTCTAGTCTATGGAGTAGAGGCAGTTCTCCCCACGGAACTCATATACGGATCGCCTCGAGTGCTCGCTTATGATGAGCTTGAGCAAGAACAGCTGCGACAAGACGACGCGCTGCTCCTTGAGGAAGATCATCTTCAGGCTACTGTACGAGCTGCTCGATACCAGCAAGCTTTGCGCCGCTACCATAGCCGCAAAGTTAAGGCCAGAAGCTTCAAGGAAGGCGACCTTGTTCTTTGGCGCGTTCAGTCCGCCAAGAATTCCAACAAGTTGACGCCGAAGTGGGAAGGCCCTTATCGGGTGAAATGAGTCACAAGGCCTGGCGCTGTCCGCCTTGAGACCGAAGATGGCATTTCGGTGAGCAACTCCTGGAACATAGAACATCTTCGTAAGTTTTTCCCGTAGGGCGCGGTTGCCGGAACCCGTTCTGGCAACCACCTTTTGTACAAGTCTTGCCGCTGTTGCATGTAATCCTTTGTACAAAGCCGGGCGCAGATCCCGTGCATAAATAAAACCCCATGTGCTCCGCACAACTTGTCCATTTCATGCATTAGTTTCTTTCTTGCATGCGTTATCTGACACTTTGTGCAACACCTACATTCAGTAAGCAATAACGAGCCGAAGGGCTCCATATCATTATTTTCTCTTCTATCTTTTTTTCTCAACAAAGGAAAAGAAGGTTCCCTCGCACACAAGTTTGCCGGGGGGAAGGAGAAGATTGTGGTATGGACCAGGCGTCGTTCAAGCAAAGTTTTGCCTTGCCGGGAAGCAAACGACAGAAAAGCTAAGTTGCCAAAGTTTGAGCAATCAATTTTTAAATTTTTGAGTTATATTCCTCGAACGACCCTGCTTTGTATGGAAAACCTGTGCACGGAGGAACCAACTCGTGGCTAGTTGCGCCCTTACTTTGTTTCGAGTCCGCTCAACAACTTAAGTGTGTTGCATCTAGTCGCGACAAGGTTTCTTGTCGGAAGCAGCGCCGCCAGCAGGCTGCTGACGTTCCGCACTCAGCGCTCGCGGCTCGGGTGCCTGCGCCGACAAGTTCCCTAGAAGCATAGGGTAAAAACATACAAAGGAAGGAATCTAGTAGAGGAAATAACATAGCAATTGATAACAGAAATAAAGTTATATTACAAGATAACTTGTCGCAGCTCTAACAGACTGTTTTCATAACATGATTAGCAGCGACAAGGGAAAAGAAGAAATGGGCGGCCTAGTCTACGCGATCGCCCTCAACCCTCTTGATCTCGCTCACCTTGTCCACAATGGGTGCGACAAGGGCCTTGAGTGCGTCTCGATCGGCGTCTGGCGGTAAGGACTTGAGGACGTTGGTGAAGCTGAGGCCTGGATTGCAGAAGGCCACCTTCATCAGCACCTTCTGGAGAACCCCGACGGAGATTTTGCGCGACTCGTCGGCCAGCTGCTTTGGGATCCTCTCCTGGAGCCGCTGGAGTGCCGTCGCCACGCCCTTGAAGAATAGGCTGAGCTTGGCGCTGGGTTGGAGATTCTCGTCGGAGGGATACCCAAAGTCCTCCATCCCCAGCTGCGCCAGCTCCTCGTCGATGACTGCGGCAATATTCACCAGACCCTCGGTCCAGTGCTCCACAGTATCTCTGAATGAGTTCTGGGTAACTGCGATGCTCTCCAGCAGCGCCTTGTCAGCCTTGACCTTCTCCGACAAGGTCTTCTCCCGCTCCTTGGCGTCGTCCAGTGTCTGCGTCAGCGTGGCCAGCTTCAACTCCAGGTCTGCATTGGAATCCTTGGCGGCGCTGAGCTCCTTGCCCCTCTCAGCGAGAAGACCTTGCAGCTCGCCGTGGGCGGCAGCATCCTTCTCACGCTCACGCTTGAGCGCGGCAAGCTCCTCGCCGCTCTTCCTGATGTTGGCCTCCAGCTGCACCACCTTCTCCTCCAGCTCTTTCTTGGCGGCCTCTGCGGTTGCAGCAGCGTCCTTTGCTTCCTTGAGCGCCCCGCCGAGTGCTTGCTCGCGCTCGACGAGCTCCTCCTCGTAGCTGTCGAGGTTGGCCTTCCGCTGCACCAATTCGCCTTCTCGCGCGGACTGCTTCTCGGCGGCCAGCCTTTGTTCCTCCTCAGCTTCAGCCTTCTCGAGAAGGAAGGCCGTGCGCTCCTCGGCGAGTCGCTCCCGCTCTTGTGCCAGGGACCGGAGAGCTTCTTGATTGTGGCCCCGGAGCTCCTCCGCGCGCTTCTCCATATCAACTCCCGCCTTCGCGACAAGCGCTTCCCGGGAAGCCAACTTGGCTTGCCGTGCGCGGTAGAGTGACAGCAGCTTCCATAGCAGCTGCTCCTCCTCAGGCTCGCCACTGCTGCTGCTGGGCGCGTCGACCAACGACAGTCCAGCGGAGGCGAGCACCTCCTCATCAAAAGTATCCCCCTCGACCGGCGCCCTGGAGCTCGAGGCCCAGGGTAGCTTGATGAAGATATCGTCGCCGGCCTTCAAGTAGGCGCCGGGCTGGGGCGCCTCGGAGCCCGGCTCCGCAGCAGCGGCAGAGGGATCGGCGGTCGGCACAGCGCCTGGCGCTCCTGCGGCCTCAGGGTCGTCAGTGCGATCGCCCGACCCCTCGCTGGCTTCTGCGGTGGCAGCCTTGGGGGCCTCCTCGCCGGCGGTCTCATCAGCACCGGCCCCTTCTTCGTTGGCGGCGGCGGCGTCAGTGCTGCCATGCGCGCCTTCCTCGCCGGCGCCCTCTGTCTCCATTGGCTCAGCCGCAGATGGGTCTGAAGAACGAAGAAGGGAGAAAAATCAATCAAAAATCCAAGAGAAGAAAATCAGAAGAAGAAGAACCCAAGGGAAAGTTTTTGGACAAGTGAATTACCTGTGCCGAGATGTGCAGTTGTGGTCTCGGCCGCCGCAGGATCGACGGTGCTGTCCCTTGCTGGAGAACTGCCCCTTGCCGGAGAGTTCTCCCTTGCCGGAGAGCGCTCCCTTGCCGGGGACTCCTCCCTTGGCGGCGTAGTCGAAGCAGATGGCACTTCGGGACCAGCTTCCGGACGCTCCTGATGTGGCTGCTCTGCTCCTACACAAATCAACAAGCAAGATATCAACAAAGGAAAAAGCACTCATGCGCGCCTGACAGCAGAATGCTAACTATGAACTTACGCTGGGGGCTGCTTTGAGGAGTGGTTGCCGGGTCCATCAAGGTGGTCTCGGACCCACCCCCTGCTGACACGGTGGGGTCATCTTCGATGACAATCACCGCGGCCTTGGCCCTCTTCGCCGCTCTCTGGGCCAGCGTCCTGAAAAGAAAGGAGTTCAGATTGAAGCAAGTCAGATACAAGATAAAAACAGCAAGATTGAAGAACTACAAGAGCACCAAAGAAACTTACTCTTCTTCCTCCTCGTCGGAGCTGAGCGCAGAAAGATCGAAGTCCGACTCCCCTCCGGTGCGGCGAGGCGGAGGAGTAGGATCCCTTGCCCGCTTGGCGGGGGCGGTGGCGGTGGCCCGGGAAGATCCCGCTCCAGTTGCCGCTGCTGCGTGAGGCGCTCCCGTGGCAATATTGCTTGCCGCGGTAGAGCGTGTCGCACGGCTCGGTGGCTGTTGACCCGGCTGCCGCCCCGCTACGTCCGCGGCCCTGCGAAGACGCCTTCTTGGCGGGGCCGGGGGCTCCGTCTGCGGCAAGCTTTCTGAAGGCTCGGGCTCTTCCTCGCCGGCCTCGCTCGGCTCAGCTTCAGAGCCGGCAGGCTCTTCCTCGCCAATAAACTCCGCGCGCTCGGCGAGGTTTGCCGCCTCCGCCTCCTCCACAGTGAACCCGAACGCGCCCGCGGCAGCTGCGGCCGCAACCTCTTCCACCCTAGTGGCGATGCGCTGCAGCTCCTCGTCGGTGGTGTCACGGGTGAGGCTCTTCTGCTCGTCAGCGTGGACCGGCACTTCTTCCAAGTTGTCGAAGAACGCTTGCACGACGTCATCCGCAGGGTCTTGCCAAGTTGGAACGATTCCGTGTGAATCGCACAACGGCATCATGGCGCGGATCCGGTCAAGCAAAGAATTATTGCACAATGGAACGACGCCCCTCGCCAGCGTGAATGGGTGCTGGGGATCGCGTTTGAACAACTCCAGGAGCATTGCATCCAGCTCCAAGATGGTGAAGTTGTAGTTGAGGCCCGGCCGCAGCCTCATGATGTCCGCCGAGTTCTTGAATTCCCAGGCGGGCCTCCCCCTCTCCTGCAGGGGGCGATGCGGCGGCGGAGGGAATATGCGCCTACAGCGCCTACAGTGAGCCCGGCAAGCCTAAGGCGAAGGATCCTAGTGATGGCGATCTTCAGCCTCTCATCTTCCGGGGCCACGTTGCTCCAGTCATTGCCGTGCACTATTGGAGCTTGCCGCACGGCGGTGAAGGGCTGTGGATTCTCCTCGACGATCCAGCACCACTCCGCTCTCCACTCCTCCCACTTGCTGCGGAGCTCACCCTCCAAGTACGCCTCCTTCTTGCCGACTCTCGAGATCCAGGCGATCCGTCCGGCAAGCGGCTCTCCTCTCTCTACCCGAGGCATGAAGAAGTGGCGGAAAAGGGCAACATTGGGGTGGACTCCAACAAAGTTTTCGCACAAATGTGCGAAAACTGCCATGGTCAGAACGGCGTTGGGGGTGAAATCAAGGAGGCGGAGGCCGTAGGTGTTCATGATATCGTAGAAGAACTCCGAGAAGGGCGGGCAGAGCCCGCAATAGAAGAACAGCGCGAAGAATGGGTACCTGTTTGGAGCCAGTTCCGAAGCAGCGGCCGGGAGTACCCTCGTGCGCGGATGCGCCCGCGTCTCCGTCGCCCAAAAGAGGTAGAAGTACTCCCTCAGCTCCTTCGCGCGGAGCTGGGGGGAGAAGATCGCCCGCTCCTTCCGCAGCACCGCGAGCCGCTGCGCCTCGGCCGACTTCACACCCTTTCCCTTGTCGGCTTTCGGAGCCATGGCGGAGGTGGTGGGGGAGGTCGACGGCGTTGGTGATGCTGGTGGCAATGGGGGGCGGAGCGCTGCTCTCTCGGCTTCGAGAAGAAGGGGGAGCGGCGGAGGTTCGTGAAGATGGAGTAGTAACAACCAGCGAGGGGGAACGAACTGCCCCTGTTTCCTCTGCTTATAAAGAGGGACGGGGCGGACGTTTCGCTCTTCCGAATAAAGAACCACCCACGATCTCTCCCACGACGCCACATTCAACGTGTGCCGTTAGGGGAGAGCGCGGTGGATACAGAGCGAGATTCGGCGTGGCCCAGTCTGCGTGTGCCCGTGCCCTATCTTGGGCCTGGCCCAACAGCGCTCGGCACCGTGTCTGGCCCAGGCCCGGGGGCTCCTGTCGGTGTACTAGAATAGGGATACCCTAGTACCCCGAACTTGTGCACGGGCAGTTGCAGCACCCCGCAGCAAGGCTTGCCGGGCGAATGCCAAGATCCTCCGTGGTTCCCTTGGAGCCATTCAGGAACAAAGTATTTAAGCTCAGGAGACAAGGCCCCGGCAAGAGGAGCTTGCCGGGAAGGCCAACCAAGGCACTCCAAGGAACTTACCGCGACGCACCACGCGCTCCGGCAAGGCAACAAGGCCCCGGCAAGAGGAGCTTGCCGGGAAGACCAACCAAGGTACCTCGAGGCCCGGTGAGCGACAAGCTTCCGGACCCGACAAGATAACAGCAGCGGCAATGCGCTTGCCGCGGCAGGCGGCCACTCTGTGCCCACGCTCCAGCGCATCCACCAACGTGTCGCTCTGGGGGCCTCTCCAGGCGCGTGTGGCGGGAGGCTGTGCAGCCAGCGGTGCGCAGTGGCATGCGAAGCTGACAAGATCACCATCGTGGCGAACGGTGGCGCCCCTAACGGTCCTTTTCTGCACTGTTTGGGCGACTCAGACGGGCATTTAATGCCCTTGTCCCCTGCCGTCAGGGTTAGGTAGGGTGCACTGTACAAGTAACTGTACCAACCACCTCGCTTTTTACATTTGTACCCTTCTCTGCGTTGCCACCTGTCGGTGACCCCTTTAGCGTATAAAAGGAGGCCCATGCGCAACGTAGAGGGGGTTTCGACTGGTTCGGAACCCAGAAAAACACTACGCTCTCTCTCTGGAGCAAGAACACAAGATAATCAAACAAGCAGCAGTAGGAGTGTTATCTCTCCGGAGAGCTCCGAAGCTGGGTAAACTGCTCGTGTGCTTCGCCTCGATCTGCTCTTCGTGTGATCTCCGCCCCCCGCCGAACTGAAAGGGGCTCGGTCCGCCGGCCCCATAGATGTTCGTGGATCAGTTTCCCCGACAGAATCTGCTAAAAACAAACGAGAAGCGAGGCTTTTCATGGGCTTCCAGGCCCAAAATGAGGCTTTTCATGGGCTGCCAAGCCATTGAGTTAAACCATTTTACAAACCTTATAAGATGGACCTCCCATTAACCAATCATCGTTTTAACTTTGACAAGTTCAGGGTCTGTATAAGATTGACTTGTCAAATGTTCGACGGGTCTTTCCAGGATTACCTGGGCGGAGTGACTTATTTAAAAAGGCAGGATAACCCGGGGTTTTAGGTGAATACACCTGGCTTTTATAGCCTATCACAAGGTTACAAACTCTTTGTTCTTTAGAGCAAAAGAGCCCCCAAGCAATATTTTGAGCCGTGCTCAAGGGGTACCTATGTTTGAGTTGTGCTTTTGCAACAGACTCTCTTTGGTATCTTTAACCTGGGTAGCAAGCCCCCAAGTTTTTTAGGTGGATTATAAGCCGGATCAAAGGGTAATCATAACTTTGCTGTATAAAGCAGAAGCCCCCATGTGACCAAAAACTCATTATTGAAGAGGAAAAAGCGACAGAGGCCCTACTTTAGCAAGGATGCCGGCTTTATTATATCAATCATAATATATACATTGTCAGAATATGTACATTGAAAGAGCCAGTGGCTCAAGTGTAGTGTAACATCCCAAAATTCTAAATTTTGGAATGTTATATTAAATAAATAGTTTTGATTGTTTGTTTGATTGTTGTGTGAATGATTGGGTGAAATTGAGTGCAATTTGGAACTTTTTGAAAGTTGAATGAGAGGGAATAAATGGACTTTCCCAAAAGTGTTTCCATCTGAAATGATTTGAAACCTCATTTGAAAGTAATGCAAACTTCATGCCAGTCAAGGACTTTCAAGAGAGGACATGAAATGACTTCTCCAAAGTTTAAATGAAAGAGAGTGGGGAGTTAAACCACTTTTGAAATTCCATTTGGAATCCCTCCCATTTGAATAGTTTCAAATTCCTCAGACCCATTGCAAAATAAAGAGAGGATTAATATGACACTCCAAACCAGGGGCAAATTTGAAATATATTTGAATGACGAAAAACAGAAAAGATTTGGAAGTGGTTTGAATTTCAATTTCAAAACCATTTAGGAGTTATTTGACTTTTAATCAAATTATTTTTCTCCTAAAATAAAATAAATGGAAATAAGGGTAAAATGATTCCCTTCAATGGAAAATTAGGAGAAAATAATTTTGAAATCATTTTGGTATTTTAAAAATGATTTTTATTGGGTTTTATTGCAACAGTGGCATTGTCTGCTTTATTCGAATTTTTGTGGCTTCTATTTGTACATGAAAATATGTGCATGTTTTAGGATTTAGTTTTCTGAAAATTTTGGTATATAATATGTCTATATAAAAGTCTTATTGTTTTTCCTTTATTTAGTTTTCTTGTCTGTGCTTATTTCAAAAAAGAAAAAAATGGCCGAAGCCGACGGACCGAGGTCCACCTACCCTTCTATCTCTCCCTCCCTCGGCCCACTTACCACGCCCGCGCCCGAACCACCTCCGCATCGGTTGCCCGCCCCCTCGCTCATTTCCCACCTACCGCTGACGCGTGGGGCCGTCCGACCCGACCCGCTCCTCCTCTTCTTCCTCCCCACGCCAAGTCGCGCCGCCGCCGCCGGAATCCCGATCTTCTCGGGATCACGAATCCCCTCGCCCCCTTCTCCAAGCACCCTCCCCTATATATACCTCTCGCCCCTCGTCTGATTCCCCCTTAAAGACCCTACTCCCGTCGCCTCTCCCCATCGCAATTTCTCGCCGGAGTCCGCCTCCGCCGCCGCATGCCGTCGCTCACTCCGCGATCCACGCTCACCCCCGACCTCTCCCAACACCACCAACAGCCGTGCCACCCTCTACCGTGTCGCCCGGTTCCCTTTTTTCGCCGGGGGACCGCCGTAGGACCAACACCGACGACCACCGAGCGTCGTCTCTGCCTCGAGCTCGCCGCCGACCGTCTCCGACCACCTCTATCGATGCCACGACCATCGTTGGGGACGCGACGCGCTGCTGCACCTGCTTGTGGCCTTTTTCGACGCTGCCGACCACTGGAGACGCCTCGCCGACGACGCCCGAAGCCCACGCCGCCGTCGACCACCGCGGTGACCTCTCCACTCCCACTCCACCGTTAGATCTGCATCGGACGCGTTAGATTAGATCTCTTTTTTTGCCCCAAACCGTTTTCTGTTACGGTTAGGTCGTCCATACGCTAGCTCTTTTCGGCCACCGCTTTAGTCCAGCCGCATAGCGCCACGTGGCCTTTGACCGATCGTAGTGTTTTTTTCTGTTTTAGTTTCAGAATAGTTTCTGTTTTAGATTGGTTATAACTTTTATGTTTTAGATCCAAATTGAGAGATTCTTTTTGCATTAGATTCAAAATTTGTTGAAGTTTCTGTTTGTACCATTGGATTTCAAATTTGAGTAGTTTAAAATTGAATTTGATGAAATTTATTCAAATCACTATTTTGGCCGTATCTTGAGTTTTATGAAATATTTTTGGTTGATTCTTTTTGCTACTGTTTGTTATTGTTTTGTCTATCCAGTAGCTTATAGTTATTTATTTTTAGTTTATTTTAATTAGGTTTATTGTGAAAACAGTACTGTTTTTCTTATGTAGTTGTTTTAGTCATACAATTAGTGGTTTTAATTATTTTTAGTTAATTATTTTTGTAGATTTTTACATGTTGTCATATGTTTCTGTTAGACTACAGTAGATAAATTTTTGTAGTTTTTTATTAGTGTTTAGCTACTGTTTTAGTATTTGTTTGTTTAGTTCATAGTGATAGTTGATAAAAATAGTTTTATTAGTTTTAATGTATTTCTTTTTGCCACTTCAATATATGTTGTTATTGGTTCTGTTATTTAGAAGTAAAATAAGTTTTCATAAATTATTTAGTATTGTTTACTATTGTCTTAGTGTTTTCTAGTTGTTATAGTTATTCTAGTGTTAACTAGATAGTTATAATAGTTTTTATACTAGTTCTTTTTGCTAGTGAATGCATTAGTAAATTATTTTCTGTTGTTTCATCAGAATTATATTTTATTTGTTGTAGAAAAAATTATTAGAGTAATTTGGTGTTGCTACGAGAGTATTGTCTGTTATTGTGTGAGTTGGTTTCTCCCTTGCTTTCTTGAAGTTTTTTTTAATTCTATTTGGTTTTCTTTGACGTCATTATTGTTTTATTTATTGCTTTTTGGTTGTTATTTTGATTGCTAGTATTGTTTGCTAGGATTATTACTTATGTGAATATAATGTTTGACTATATAGATTTTCTCGGAGTGACGAATAGTTTATCAAAGATTCCAAGAGCGTTATTATCTTCATCAAGTAATACCAGGCAAGTTCACTTTGACCATGTTTTTCATAACTATGTTTTATTTGCATGTAGTAGCACCCTTTCAACAATCCCTCCAGTAGTGTTATTGAATCTTGTAGTTGAGTAGAATGCATGAGGTAGGAACCCATCTACCTGTTACCAAGCCCGGGACGTTATATAGTTTTGATGCTACACTATAGTAGACGGGGTTTGGTATGAGTGCACGAGAGTGGTGTGAAGAAGGAGGACTCTACATCAATAACAACAACTCCATGATGGAATCTGCAAGGATTGCAGCCTCAAGACTTCAAGACATGAGACGAGAATTCAATACACACTACTGGGTCAAGGACGGTTGACGGGCACCCTGGAGCAACCAGTGGATGGCCGGAATGCATGGAGAAGTGCCATGACATCTTGCGGAAAGCTTCACCCGGGCTCAAAGAGATGGAAGAATACTTCATGCCTGGAAGCTTACCTGTGCAACCGCAAGTCACTATGGGCTTTGGCTTGGTTGACCTTAGTGGTGATTCTGGCTGGGACGGTGCTAGCAGATGTAGAACTACGGTAGAATTGGATGAGCACCGGACAGTGGTCAGAGGAACTCTTCGGAAGACCATGTTTCGGTCATCTTGTTCTCAAACACCCTGAAGTGCGAGAATGTAAAGAGAGGGATCGAATCTTGCGGGTAAAGTGTACAAACCTTTGTAGAGGGTTAAAACCTAATCGATTAGCCGTGTCCCTAGTTACAGACAACTTGAGCCTCTGGACTTGGATCTATCTCGGAACTCTCAACACCGGATTGATAACTTAATTGTGGGCAACTTATGATGATTCGGGCTATTAGACATCGGTTGGCGGAACCATGTCATGATAGAAAACTCCATAGTACAGACTCCGGTTAATTCCTTTGATGTAGGGAAAATAAAACCAGCTTTTATGCAAACAAAACTCAGATACAGAGCCACAAAGCCATATTGCATATAGTATAGTTTATCATTTGTTTTCTCTTATTGTGATCTTGCCGGTACATTCAATGTACTGACCTACACGGCTGCAACGTATCATGTTGCAGATATTTCTTCGACGAGTAAGAGTTACGATATAGGGTTACGGTCTACACTTAATTTACCGATGGCGTTGATGGGACTCCACACCCGTTGATTGTTTCCGCTAAGACTTATATGGTATATATCAGTTTTACGTTAATTATACATGTGATTGCACTTTGATATATACATTGATGTACTGTGTGTGCTAGCATACTGATCCAGGGATGGCACCGATACACAGAGGCTTGACCGTCTGAGGTTGGGTCGCTACATGTAGTAAGGCCGAAGATGAGCAATATTCCACGGCCGGTGGGTCTCTTCCTCTGACATGCGTGAGTCCTGGTGGTCTTGAACATCAATAAGGTAATATGACCCATTATTCAGATCCTTGCTGACCACAAAGGGTCCTTCCCAACGTGGGGATAACTTGTGCATATCAGTCTGACCCTGGATAAGCCGGAGCACCAGATCGCCTTCTTGGGAAGTTCTGGTTTTAACCCGGCGGCTATGGTAACGGCGCAGATCTTGCTGGTAAATCGCTGAACGAGCCGCTGCAATGTCACGCTCTTCATCCAGCAGGTCAAGTGCTTCCTGACGTGCCTTTTCATTGTTGACTTCAACATAAGCCGCCACCTGAGGTGAGTCATGACGGATGTCACTAGGGAGAACCGCCTATGCTCTGTAAACCATGAAGAAAGGCGTGTATCCCGTAGATCTGTTGGGGGTAGTATTGATGCTCCATGCTCCATAACACGAAAGTTAACTCCTCCACCCAACAACCCGGTGTTCTCTGCAGGGGAACCATAAGACGGGGCTTGATGCCTTTCAAGATCTCTTGATTGGCTCTCTCCGCTTGACCATTAGATTGAGGGTGAGCCACTGACAACACATCAAGCCGGATGTGCTCACATTGACAAAATTCTTCCATAGCACCCTTAGAGAGATTAGTGCCATTGTCAGTTATGATGTTGTGTGGATAGCCAAAACGGAAGATCACCTTCTTTATGAATTGAACCGCCGTTGCTGTGTCACACTTACTGCCTGGCTCTGGCTCTACCCACTTAGTGAACTTGTCAACTGCCACCAAAAGGTGGGTCTTTTTATCCTTGGATCTTTTGAAGGGTCCCCATATCAAGGCCCAAACTGCAAACGGCCAAGTAATTGGAATCATCCTCAATTCTTGAGCCGGCACATGAGCTCGTCGTGAAATTTTTTAACATCCATCACACCTTCTGACCAGGTCCTCCGCATCAGCATGAGTTGTTAGCCAATAAAATCCATGATGAAAAGCTTTAACCATGAGAGATTTTGAACCAGCATGATGACCACAATCTCCTTCATGAATCTCATGCGGGATCTCACAGCCCTCCTCTGGAGAAACACAACGTTGAAATGCTCCTGTGACACTACGATGGTGTAACTCTCCATTAACAATTGTCATTGACTTAGACCGCCGGGTTATCTGTCTGGCTAAGGTTTCATCCTCTGGTAACTCTCCCGAGGTCATATAAGCCAAACAAGGAACTGTCCAATCCGGAATTATGTGAAGAGCCGCCACCAACTGAGCCTCCAGGTCAGGGATAGCCAAATCCTCCTCTGTAGGTAACTTGACCAATGGGTTGTGCAAAACATCAAGAAATACATTAGGCAGCACCGGCTTATGTTGGGAAACCAACCGGCTTAAAGCATCCGCCGCTTCATTTTTCCTCCTATCAACGTGCTCAACTTGATAACCCTTGAAGTGACCAGCAACAACATCCACCTCTTGCCGATAAGCCGCCATGAGTGGATCCTTAGAATCCCAAGTACCAGAGACTTGCTGGGGCCACCAAGTCTGAGTCACCAAAGCACCTAACCCGACTTAAGTTCATCTCCTTAGCCATCCAAAGACCGTGGAGCAAGGCCTCATACTTAGCTGCATTGTTAGTGCAAGGAAACATCAAACGAAGAACATAACAAAATTTATCACCTCGAGGGGAAGCAATCACAACTCCAGCCCCCGAGCCCTCCAACTGCCTGGACCCTTCAAAGTGAACAGTCCAATATGTGTTGTCTGTCTTTTCCTCAGGCATCTGCAACTCTGTCCAATCATTGATGAAATCGACCAGTGCCTGAGACTTGATGGCCGTGCAAGGCACATATTTTAACCCATGAGGTCCAAGCTCAATAGCCCACTTAGCAACCCAGCCAGTTGCCTCCCTGTTTTGGATGATATCTCCCAAAGGAGAAGAGCTAACCACAGTGATGGGATGACCCAGAAAATAGTGTTTAAGCTTCCGGCTGGCCAAGAACACCCCATATACAAGCTTATGCCAGTGTAGATATCTCTGCTTGGACTCAATAAGCACCTCACTGATATAGTAAACCGGCCTTTGAACTAGATATTCCTTGCATGCCTCCTTCCTTTCAACCACAATGGCTACACTGACAGCCCGGCTATTAGCAGCCACATATAACAACAAAGGCTCTTTATCAACAGGGGCAGTAAGCACGGGTGGCTCAGCCAGCTGTTTCTTTAAATCCTCAAACGCTTCATTGGCAGCATCACTCCAGACAAAATTATCTGTCTTTTTCATCATCTGATACAGAGGGATAGCTTTCTCTCCCAACCGGCTTATGAACTGGCTTAACGTCGCAATACGGCCCGCCAGACGTTGCACACCATTGACACACACCGGCTTAGCCAGAGAAGTAATGGCCTTGATTTTCTCCAGATTAGCTTCAATGCCCCTGTTAGACACTAGAAAACCCAAGAGCTTGACTACCGGCACACCAAAAAGACACTTGGCCGGGTTAAGCATCATCTTTTAGACCCTGAGATTATCAAAGGTTTCCTTCAAATCATCTATCAATGTCTCTTTCTCTCTGGACTTCACCACAATATCATCCACACAAGCATGGACATTATGCCCAATTTGATTATGAAGGCAATTTTGCACACATATCTGATAAGTCGCCTGGGCACTCTTGAGCCCAAAAGGCATAGACACATAGCAGAAGGCTCCAAAAGGAGTTATGAAAGCTGTCTTCTCCTGGTCCTTAACTACCATCTTGATCTAATGATAACCAGAATAAGCATCCAAAAAACTCAAACACTCACAACCCGCCGTAGCATCAATAATCTGATCAATACGTGGGAGAGCAAAAGGATCAGCCGGACAAGCCTTGTTCAAATCCGTGTAGTCCACACAGATACGTCAAGTGTCGTTCTTCTTAAGTACCAGCACTGGGTTAGCCAACCACTCAGGATGGAAAACTTCGATGATAAACCCCGCTGCCAAGAGCTGGGCTACTTCCTCTCCGATGGCCTTCCGTCTCTCCTCATTAAAACGGCGAAGAAACTGTTTGACCGGCTTAAACTTTGGATCAATATTAATAGTGTGCTCAGCGAGTTCTCTCGGTACACCCGGCTGATACGTCTCCGTCGTATCTACTTTTCCAAACACTTTTGCCCTTGTTTTGGACTCTAACTTGCATGATTTGAATGGAACTAACCCGGACTGACTGTCACATCCCTGGCTTTGCTATGCACTTGGGCTAGCTTGGTTGCTGCATCATGTCTAAATTTCTCTTAAACTTGAAATGGGGATGACAAACCCTAGCACTAAATAAAATGCAATTAGGATCAAAATAAAAATATTTTCAATGAACCCAGAATGCCCTTTAGAAAAGTTCATTATTTTTGTTAAAGGTGAAAACCCCTGCCAACAATGATGCACATATTTCTAGGCCATTCTGGATTTTTGAATTAAATCCTATTGTATTTGACTTTGGGCATTTAAATACTATAAATAATTTAAATGTTCAGATAAATGTTGGAAATTGTTAAGGGTCACTGAAATAATTCAGAAAGCACCCATAATTGTTTCCAGGATTTTATGAAATGGTTTGGTATTATTACTAAATCAAAACAAATAGCAAAAACTAGAAAACAGAAAGAAATAGAAAAACAAGAGGGAGTTAGTACCTGGCTTACCTGGCGCTCACCTGGCGGCCCAAGTGGCCGGCCCAGCCCACCAGGCCTCCTCCTGTCGTCTTCCTCTCCTCGCCCCAAAGTAGCTCGGTGGCGAGCGCCGACGCTGCCCCGGCCACCTCCTGCTTCCCCGGCCACCTCCTGCTTCCCCGGCCCCTCCTAGACGATGCCACGGAGCGCCACGCAGCCCCTGGCTCTCTCTCACTCTCCCCCGACCCTTTCCCCCTTCTCTGCTCTTTTCCTCTCTCGCGCCCGAACGCCTCCGTCGCCGCCGCACACGGCCACCGCGCTCACCGGCCGTCCCTCAAGCAACCGTCGTGCTCGTCGGCTCCGCCTCGTCGTCCGCGTCATCCCAGATGAGCCACGCATCCTCAGGTGCCCTGCAACGTCGCCGCCATCGTCGTCTTCTACCTTCGGCCGCCCGGATCTCCGGCGACCCTGTGTTGCCTCCGACGCTCCCCCGGCCTCGTCTCCGCCTTGAATGGATCCGCTGTGAGCCCCTGCTGCTTCTCCTATGCTCGCTCCCTCCATTCTCGCCCCCTAGCCCCATCTCCCACCGCGGCCGAGAGCTTCTCGCCGCCGGCCATGGCGTGGCCGTGGCCACAGCCACCGCAGCTCGTTCCCGAGCCCACCGTCGTGTTCACCGCAACCTCAGGAGCCCGCAGCACCCACCAGTTCCTCCCGTAGTGCACCATAGCGTCGAATCGGTCGGCGCCCGAACTCTGGCCGCCGCGGAAGCGGACACCGCCGTCGACTTAGGTCGTCTCCGGCGACCCCTCTAGCACCAGCCGACGCGGACGAGGCCCAGGGTTCCAACGGTGCCATCCGCGCCCCGAACCGTGGCCCGTGCTGCATTTCCGGACCGCGCCGCCGTCTCGGGCCTTGCCGGCGTCATGTCGCCGGTGGGGTTGACCCATTTGACCATGTGGGCCCCGCCCCTGGTCAAACCTAGATTATGAGTTAATCTAATATTAATTTATTTAGTTAAGCTAATTACACTGACATGCGGGACCCACTGTCAGGTTTGACTGGACAGTGACCTGTTGACCTGCTGACGTCACACTGAGGTCATGCTGACGCAATAATTCCTTTCTAGAATTTAAATAAATCTTAAATGATTTAATATTTTTAGAAAATGTCCAAAACTTCTAAAATTCATAGAAAATCAACCGTAACTCAGAATGGAATAAATTATATATGAAAAATTATCAGAAAAATTCAAGGAACCCATCTGTACCATTTTCATGCATGTTTGAACAATGTTTATCCTCTGTTTTGGACAAAACAAGTAAAGGGCATTTAAATAACCATATATGGAGTTGGAATTTGAATCATGTATTCAAACCAACTTCATTTAAATCATAGCTAGGTGCATTAGCCCAAAACACATTCATATTGCCATGTCATAGCATGCATCATACTGTGCATTGCATTGATCGTGTTTCTTTTGTGTTTGCCGGTGTTGTTCCCCCTCGATAGACGTTGTACCGATGATGTGATCGTTGACACTGATGAAGACTGCATGTTATCTTCAGAAGTGCCAGGCAAGCAAAACCCCCTTGTTCATTCCGATACAATCCCACTCTCTCGCTTCTGCTCTCTTTTACTGCATTAGGACAACAATGATTCAACTGTTACTTGCTACGGTAGCTGAACCCCTTTATCCTCTACATGACCTGTCATTGCCACAGTAAATAGATGAAACCCACTAGTATGAGTAGGAGTTGCTTGAGCCCTGTTGTGCCTACTCATTCATGTTTGTTTGTCATGCCTGCTATTGCTTAGAGTTGGGTCAGGTCTGATTCATCGGGGATGAATCAGAGGTGTGTGAACATGTCTTACTGTGTGTGAGCTAAGTGGTGAACACGATTTGGTAAAGGTATCGGTGAGAGGCCATGTAGGAGTACATGGTGGGTTGTCTCATTGCAGCCGTCCTCAGGAACTGAGTTCTGTGTTTGTGATCCATGATTCAGCTACTACCACGCATTGGGCCCGAAACCAATGGACCCTCTCGGCTTCTTGATCACCCTTGTCCTCTGTCCAGGAGTTGCAAGTAGTTTCTGGTGTTTGTAGTATGCTGGAGGCCGTGGGCAGCACTGACCGGAGGGGTGGGCTGTGATGCGGTAGGCACGTGGCCGGGTATACCGGGCGCCCGTTTGGTGTCACGGAACCCTGTTCACATCGTTTGGGGCTGTGAGCGAAACTCCGGCCGGATCTCCTCATGGATGGAACCCGAATAGGCGATAAACCTGGACTAGAGACTTGAGTGTTTAGGTAGGTCGTGGCCGACACCCTGGTTGGGCTTCCACTTGAAGGTTGCCGAGTACATGTCGTGTAAACGGCGGTAAGTGGTGAGAGCGTGTGTGAAGAAGTACACCCCTGCAGGGTTAACATCATCTATTCGAATAGTCGTGTCCGCGGAAAAGGACTTCTGGGTTGCCTGTACAGTTCATAGACAAGTGAACGTGGATACTCTAAAATATGCAAGATAAGCGTGAGTGCTATGGATGGCGTTCTCGTAGGGCGACGGGAGCGGATCCATAGTAGTGTATTGGTTGGTGAATATGTGGACTCGTGTGCGCCACCTCAAAAGAGTTGCTTGCAGTCGTAGTTTAGGATAGCCACCGAGTCAAAGCTGGCTTGCTGTAGTTAAACCCCACCATCCCCTTTGACTGATAATGATGCATATGTAGTTAGTTCTGATGTAAGTCTTGCTGGGTACATTTGTACTCACGTTTGCCTATTTTATGTTTTTGTAGAGAGACTTTGGTCTCGCTAGTAGTTCCATGTGGACTTCGACGTTTAGCTTGTTACCTCAGCTACGATCTTGTGCCCTCGGCAGGATCTGGTAGATAGTCAAGCTTTCAAGCCTTTTTCATTTGTAGATGTCTGTACTCAGACATGTTGAGCTTCCGCTTATGCTTTGATTTGTATGCTCTGAATGTTGGGTCATGAGACCCATGTCTGTAATATCTCGCTCCTCGGAGCCTATTGAATAAATACTTGAGTTGTAGAGTCATGTTGTGATGCCATGTTGTATTTGCACATATCGAGCATATTGTGTGTATGTTATTGAAATGCTTGGTATGTGTGGGATCTGACTATCTAGTTGTTTATCTTTAGTAGCCTCTCTTACCGGGAAATGTCTCCTAGTGCTTCCACTGAGCCATGGTAGCTTGCTACTGCTTCGGAACACTTAGGCTGGCCGGCATGTGTCCTTCTTCGTTCTTGTGTCTGTCCCCTCGGGGAAATGTCACGCGATGAATACCGGAGTCCTGTTAGCCCGCTACAGCCCGGTTCACCGGAGTCCTGCTAGCCCAGTGCTACAGCCTGGATTCACTCGCTGATGACCGACACGTTCGATGCTGGGTCATGGATGCCTGTCCCTGTAAGTTTGTGCCACTTTGGGTTTACGACTAGCCATGTCAGCCCGGGCTCCTTATCATATGGGTGCTAGCGACACTATCATATACGTGTGCCAAAAGGCGCAAACGGTCCCGGGCAAAGGTAAGGCGACACCCGTGGGAATACCGTGCGTGAGGCCGCAAAGTGATATGAGGTGTTACATGCTAGATCGATGTGGCATTGAGTCGGGGTCCTGACAGCGTTGGTATTAGAGCTTGACTGCCTGTAGGATTACCAAGCCAAACTGGTCGAAGTCGAGTCTAGAAATGCTTTAGTTATGTAAGGGAATTGATTGTGGGATGGAACATAAGGCTCTTTTTACTCCTTATACCTCATGCCCTTTTGATCTGAGTCATCTTATCTTTTCTACGGGGTTAAGGAACTAGGCTTTCTCTTCTTTCTATCAGGATCACGTGTTACTAATCCGTAGACCTATAGAACTGTTGGACTTAAGCCTCAGTCTAGTTCCTACTACTTCTGTATGTTAACTGATGATCTCGAAACCTTGATATTGTGCTTCTGAGTGGCTATGCCACCATTTTTGTAGCATGTCTCAAATCTTTTTGAGCATTTATAGCCGTTATGCCGTCTGAGTCATCCCAGGTTTCTAAACAATCTGATGCACTTGCAAGTCCTTTCCCTCTGGTTTTTATGTTCCTTTGGGCCAGGTTAATCACACTAATTGCTGAGTTGAGGTATTCTATTGCCTTGACATATATGTTGGAGTTCCTATTATGACCCTAGGTGTTTTAGGGAGTCACCTAGTAATCTAGCAATGTTTTGTGTTCCCAGTGTGAAGATTCTGGACATCATTCTCGAAAGCATCTCGTGGTGCTGCTTAGGAGTAGGTATTCTATTCCTGGGTTCTTGAACCCGAGATTCACTCTACTTACTTCATGTTGATAGTGTTTGCTAGTTCCTTTAGGTTAATAGTAACCTTGCGATAGTCCTCGAGGTCCGTGGTATTTCCTTCTTCCAAATACCATGAACCATTCTTGGCAGGAGTTCTTTAGAACCAAAAGATCACAACCAGAGTGCTCTTGATGAGTTCTCCATTCCACATTGTGAATCTGCATGTCCTTCCTTTTCAGCATGGGTTATCCGGAAGAAATATGCTGAATTGGTTCGACATACTAATCTATGCATCCACAACTCAGAAAATTATATATTCTTTGAGTTGTCCCTCTTAGTTGACTTCTGACCCTCGTCTATCATTTGATAGTCAAGAGTATGCGTGCATTCCTATTACTCTTGTGGTCCATCAAGCCATTCTATTCCGGAATGACTAGGAGAAACAAACTCTAGTACCTTGTCCATTTCCAGGATTGGGTCAAAGCAGTCGTACTCCGCAGATCAAAATACTAATCCAGTTTTTGTTCTGTTCCACCCTGGAGTGTTACCATCTTTATATTAAGATTATCGTGGTAATTGCACACCATCCTATGAATTCTTGGTGCAGTGATACTTCTCTCCATCATTATTCATTTCTCGGTTCCCGTGTTGTTGCAACCGGAATTTCGACAAGTGAATCATGGTGTGTGAAATCAATACTCCTAGCAACCTTGTTGCTTGGTAGTTAAAGGACAATAATTTCATTCTTAGCGTGCTGGTTCTTGAATCATCATTCTAAGACTATTCGTGCTACCTAGTCCTTATTTCTGGTGCACCCTCTGATCAATGAGTTAGGATTGTGTCAATACCTTGCTCTGTTGATCATATCGTCTTGCCCTAAAAAGCAAGATTGTTCTCGATCTTAGTAACATATCGGTGGTTCGTGATTTTCCGAATATCTTCTCGAAAGTATCACCAGGTTGTCACCTGACTGTTATGTTGAGCTCGTGATCAAGTTGGTTTATCCTGTAAACCACCCTTTCTCCAAGAATCTGTGTTGGGTACCCCTGAGCTAGTTGGCTAAGCTGAACAACAACTTGGAGAGTTGGAAGATGGAAGCTTGTCCGATTTAGTTCATCTTAAGGGATGTTTTGTATGTGTGTGTTAAAGAAAGTTGATATTTCATCGACTGACCCTCGTGATCAGTTAATGGACCTATCATCTTGTCCAACCTTTGATTGGAGTATGGGCTATCATCCAATCAGACCAGAACCAACGATATTCGTAATGTTGTCTTACTCGTGGTTGATCCCTCGAGCATACACCATTATATTCTTTGGTCTGACCAATGCTATCACCGTGTTCACTTAACTATGGAATTCCTTTTAAAAGGAAACCCGGATGAATTGTGGTTGAGCCCATTGACAACATCCTTATCTCCTCCATGATTTTGTTAAACATTAAGCTAGTGTTGGAAACTTTTGAAAGCATTTCTTCATGCTAGTTCATGAAGCATATGTTCGGATGTAAGAAGTGACTTCCTCCAGTTCATGTGCATTAGATGCAAGTTGCCGCCATGGATTCGAGAAAGTCAATGTTGTTTCCTTTGGAATCATCCCAAATCAGTCATGCATACGTGCGAAGTATTATGTGGTTCGGAGACTTGCAACCTCCATTCTATATGTGTCCCTAGCACACCAAGCCACTGATTGATTTGTTCAAGGTTAATAAGTTCTAAGTGCTAGTCCCGAAGGTACCAGACGGATTTGTACAAAACTTCGATATCCTCGATGACGGTTCCCCCTCCTGAACTTGGTAGTGTTTTATTATAAGACTACTTTGTGGTCATGCTTGTCTTGGACAACATGTTCACATGTTGTAGCAGAACCGGCTCGTGTTTTTGGAGCTTGCTATCATAGTTCATTCCCCGAGAATCTCGCAACATCATCTCGTCGATTTGTGTTGCAAACTTTCGTTTTTCTTCTTAGACTCGATGAGTCTGAATTATTCTAACACCAACCAGATCTGAATCTCAGGCAGATATGATGGTCGGGACATTTCCCAAGAACTATAATGTTGGTCTCTTGATAACCGGTAAAGTGGATGTCGTGGCCAACACACCCAGCCGGAAGACCTATTATTGTAGTATCTTGATTGAGGAAGTTGGCCACCTCCCCATGAGGATTTCGTAGGATTTACTCCCTAAGTTGTTCCTTATGGATTTTTGTGTTCCCGAAGTCCGACCTTTTACTTGATGTTCTAGATATCAAACCATAATTAACTATGGATTACGCTAGCACATCAAGGAGAACATTAGAAGCGGAGTGCTAAGTGTCTCTCGGTCGATCATCCAGATTCTGTTTCCTTGGCCTCACTAAGGTGAAATCTGAGAAGCTGTTATCTTCCTATGCATCTGCATCGTCCATCACTATCCATCATGGTAGTATGTTGTGTTGCCAGGATCCTTGACACGGATGTTGGTAAAACCTTGATGATTATGGAAATGCTCAAGTTCTTGAGAGCACGCACAAGCGCTAGGTGTTATCTTCGGCACTAACTGGGTTTGCTCTCAGCTTCCTCGGTTATGCTATAACTTTTCAAACAGTGAATTCACTCTCTACTGTTGGGCTTCTCCCTAGTTACTAAAATCATCCCTTGTGTTGTCTTCAACAAGGTAATCCACATCATCCGTTCTAATCCAGGTATGTCATTCCACCGAACTCCTCCAAATGATCGATTGTGAATCACCTTAGGCTGGTATAAAGAGTTTCAATGATCTTTGAATCAAAGGTAATTCTTTTTGCCACTTAAGGGGATATATCTACGAGTCACCATCCCTAAGGTGCCTCGTTGTGGTATCATGGCAACTCAACTCCTCGCTGCGCTGACAACCGTTTACCACCTTGTTAAGTGTGGAATTGTTGTCTACCTAGTGAACCCTCATCATCTGTTCCACTCCATCCCGCTAGAGGTGTGCTTCGTCTCTCAGCTCGAGAGATGTTGCTATGTCTCATTCCGTGAGTTAATCCTGAGTTGTTGACCTTCGAGAAGAACAATTCTTTTGGGTCTTTCCTTCCTCTCGTTGTCATGATAGTTGGAGTTCTCAGAGCAAGACTTCGAGACAATGATGGTGAACGAATTAACGTTCATTTGAAGTGCAACCTGGATCGTGAAGATTGTGCTAGTTTGCGTTCCCCCTTCATCTTACCCTACGCTTGAATCTCGGGACAAGATTTTTGTTTAGTGGGGGTGAGTTGTCACATCCCTGGCTTTGCTATGCACTTGGGCTAGCTTGGTTGATGCATCATGTCTAAATTTCTCTTAAACTTGAAATGGGGATGACAAACCCTAGCACTAAATAAAATGCAATTAGGATCAAAATAAAAATATTTTCAATGAACCCAGAATGCCCTTTAGAAAAGTTCATTATTTTTGTTAAAGGTGAAAACCCCTGCCAACAATGATGCACATATTTCTAGGCCATTCTGGATTTTTGAATTAAATCCTATTGTATTTGACTTTGGGCATTTAAATACTATAAATAATTTAAATGTTCAAATAAATGTTGGAAATTGTTAAGGGTCACTGAAATAATTCAGAAAGCACCCATAATTGTTTCCAGGATTTTATGAAATGGTTTGGTATTATTACTAAATCAAAACAAATAGCAAAAACTAGAAAACAGAAAGAAATAGAAAAACAAGAGGGAGTTAGTACCTGGCTTACCTGGCGCTCACCTGGCGGCCCAAGTGGCCGGCCCAGCCCACCAGGCCTCCTCCTGTCGTCTTCCTCTCCTCGCCCCAAAGCAGCTCGGTGGCGAGCGCCGACGCTGCCCCGGCCACCTCCTGCTTCCCGGCCACCTCCTGCTTCCCCGGCCCCTCCTAGACGACGCCACGGAGCGCCACGCAGCCCCTGGCTCTCTCTCACTCTCCCCCGACCCTTTCCCCCTTCTCTGCTCTTTTCCTCTCTCGCGCCTGAACGCCTCCGTCGCCGCCGCACACCGCCACCGTGCTCACCGGCCGTCCCTCGAGCAACTGTCGTGCTCGTCGGCTCCGCCTCGTCGTCCGCGTCATCCCAGATGAGCCACGCATCCTCAGGCGCCCTGCAACGTCGCCGCCATCGTCGTCTTCTACCTTCGGCCGCCCGGATCTCCGGCGACCCTGTGCTGCCTCCGACGCTCCCCCGGCCTCGTCTCCGCCTCAAATGGATCCGTTGTGAGCCCCTTCTGCTTCTCCTGTGCTCGCCCCCTCCGTTCTCGCCCCCTAGCCCCATCTCCCACCGCGGCCGAGAGCTTCTCGCCGCCGACCATGGCGTGGCCGTGGCCACAGCCACCGCAGCTCGTTCCCGAGCCCACCGTCGTGCTCACCGCAACCTCAGGAGCCCGCAGCACCCACCAGTTCCTCCCGTAGTGCACCATAGCGTCGAATCGGTCGGCGCCCGAACTCCGGCCGCCGTGGAAGCGGACACCGCCGTCGATTTAGGTCGTCTCCGGCGACCCCTCTAGCACCAGCCGACGCGGACGAGGCCCAGGGTTCCAATGGTGCCATCCGCGCCCCGAACCGTGGCCCGTGCTGCGTTTCCGGACCGCGCCGCCGTCTCGGGCCTCGCCGGCGTCATGTCGCCGGTGGGGTTGACCCATTTGACCATGTGGGCCCCGCCCCTGGTCAAACCTAGATTAGGAGTTAATCTAATATTAATTTATTTAGTTAAGCTAATTACACTGACATGCGGGACCCACTGTCAGGTTTGACTGGACAGTGACCTGTTGACCTGCTGACGTCACACTGAGGTCATGCTGATGCAATAATTCCTTTCTGGAATTTAAATAAATCTTAAATGATTTAATATTTTCAGAAAATGTCCTAAACTTCTAAAATTCATAGAAAATCAACCGTAACTCAGAATGGAATAAATTATATATGAAAAATTATCAGAAAAATTCAAGGAACCCATCTGTACCATTTTCATGCATGTTTGAACAATGTTTATCCTCTGTTTTGGACAAAACAAGTAAAGGGCATTTAAATAACCATATATGGAGTTGGAATTTGAATCATGTATTCAAACCAACTTCATTTAAATCATAGCTAGGTGCATTAGCCCAAAACACATTCATATTGCCATGTCATAGCATGCATCATACTATGCATTGCATTGATCGTGTTTCTTCTGTGTTTGCTGGTGTTGTTCCCCCTCGATAGACGCTGTACCGATGATGTGATCGTTGACACTGATGAAGACTGAATGTTATCTTCAGAAGTACCAGGCAAGCAAAACCCCCTTGTTCATTCCGATACAATCCCACTCTCTCGCTTCTGCTCTCTTTTACTGCATTAGGACAACAACGATTCAACTGTTACTTGCTGCGGTAGCTGAACCCCTTTATCCTCTGCATGACCTGTCATTGCCACAGTAAATAGATGAAACCCACTAGTATGAGTAGGAGTTGCTTGAGCCCTGTTGTGCCCACTCATTCATGTTTGTTTGTCATGCCTGCTACTGCTTAGAGTTGGGTTAGGTCTGATTCATCGGGGATGAATCAGAGGTGTGTGAACATGTCCTACTGTGTGTGAGCTAAGTGGTGAACACGATTTGGTAAAGGTATCGGTGAGAGGCCATGTAGGAGTACATGGTGGGTTGTCTCATTGCAGCCGTCCTCGGGAACTGAGTTCTGTGTTTGTGATCCATGATTCAGCTACTACCACGCATTGGGCCCGAAACCAATGGACCCTCTCGGCTTCTTGATCACCCTTGTCCTCTGTCCAGGAGTTGCAAGTAGTTTCTGGTGTTTGTAGTATGCTGGAGGCCGTGGGCAGCACTGACCGGAGGGGTGGGCTGTGATGCGGTAGGCACGTGGCCGGGTATACCGGGCGCCCGTTTGGTGTCACGGAACCCTGTTCACATCGTTTGGGGCTGTGAGCGAAACTCCGGCCGGATCTCCTCATGGATGGAACCCGAATAGGCGATAAACCTGGACTAGAGACTTGAGTGTTTAGGTAGGCCGTGGCCGACACCCAGGTTGGTCTTCCGCTTGAAGGTTGCCGAGTACATGTCGTGTAAACGGCGGTAAGTGGTGAGAGCGTGGGTGAAGAAGTACACCCCTGCAGGGTTAACATCATCTATTCGAATAGCCGTGTCCGCGGAAAAGGACTTCTGGGTTGCCTGTACAGTTCATAGACAAGTGAAAGTGGATACTCTAAAATATGCAAGATAAGCGTGAGTGCTATGGATGGCGTTCTCGTAGGGCGACGGGAGCGGATCCATAGTAGTGTATTGGTTGGTGAATATGTGGACTCGTGTGCGCCACCTCAAAAGAGTTGCTTGCAGTCATAGTTTAGGATAGCCACCGAGTCAAAGCTGGCTTGCTGCAGTTAAACCCCACCATCCCCTTTGACTGATAATGATGCATATGTAGTTAGTTCTGATGTAAGTCTTGCTGGGTACATTTGTACTCACGTTTGCCTATTTTATGTTTTTGTAGAGAGACTTCGGTCTCGCTAGTAGTTCCACGTGGACTTCGACGTTTAGCTTGTTACCTCAGCTACGATCTTGTGCCCACGGTAGGATCTGGTAGATAGTCAGGCTTTCAAGCCTTTTTCATTTGTAGATGTCTGTACTCAGACATGTTGAGCTTCCGCTTATGCTTTGATTTGTATGCTCTGAATGTTGGGTCATGAGACCCATGTCTGTAATATCTCGCTCCTCGGAGCCTATTGAATAAATACTTGAGTTGTAGAGTCATGTTGTGATGCCATGTTGTATTTGCACATATCGAGCATATTGTGTGTATGTTATTGAAATGCTTGGTGTGTGTGGGATCTGACTATCTAGTTGTTTATCTTTAGTAGCCTCTCTTACCGGGAAATGTCTCCTAGTGCTTCCACTGAGCCATGGTAGCTTGCTACTGCTCCGGAACACTTAGGCTGGCCGGCATGTGTCCTTCTTCGTTCCTGTGTCTGTCCCCTCGGGGAAATGTCACGCGATGAATACCGGAGTCCTATTAGCCCGCTACAGCCCGGTTCACCGGAGTCCTGCTAGCCCAGTGCTACAGCCTGGATTCACTCGCTGATGACCGACACGTTCGATGCTGGGTCATGGATGCCTGTCCCTGTAAGTTTGTGCCACTTTGGGTTTACGACTAGCCATGTCAGCCCGGGCTCCTTATCATATGGATGCTAGCGACACTATCATATACGTGTGCCAAAAGGCGCAAACGGTCCCGGGCAAAGGTAAGGCGACACCCGTGGGAATACCGTGCGTGAGGCCGCAAAGTGATATGAGGTGTTACATGCTAGATCGATGTGGCATTGAGTCGGGGTCCTGACACTGACGTTGTTTTCAGCAGAATTGCTATGGTGTTATTTATGTGCAGAAAACTTCAAGGAACATTGTCGGGGAGGCTGATCCACCAACACCTATGGGGACCGGGCCCCTTTCGGTTCGGTGAGGGCGGAGGTCGAGCAAAGAGCGGATCGAGGCGGTACACGCGAGCGGTTTTTACCCAGCTTCGGGCCGCACGGATGTGTAAAACCCTACTGCTGCTTGTTTGTGTGTATTGAATTCTTGCTCAGGAGCGATGGACGCTATCAGACTGAGCGTGGGAGTGTTTTTGGTGTTTCGAATGAGCCGAACCCCCTTTCTACGTTGCGCTTGGGCCTCCTTTTATACTTTCAAGGGGTCACCGACAGGTGGCAACGTAGACTAGAAGGGTAAAAATGGAAAAGGATGCGGTAGGTGCAGCTACCGCTACTGTGGACACAGCGCACCCTACCTAACTCTGACGGCAGGGGACAAAGTCATTGAATGCATGTCTGAGTTGCCTAAACAGTGCAAAAAGTGACCGTTAGGAGCGCCACCGTTTGCCACGATGGCCTTCTCTTCATCTCCGCTTGCCACCGCGTACCCCAAGCTGCACGGCCTCCTGCCACGTGTGCTTGTTAGAGTCCTAGAGCGACAAGTTAGCAGGTGTGCTGGAGCGCGGGCATGAAGTGGGGGTTTCCGCGGTCGTCGTCTTGTCGTGTTTGGGAGCTTGTTGCTCACCGGGCCTTGCCGGGACGCAGGGAGCGTCGCGGCAAACTTTCTTGGTATGCCTTGAGTGTCCTTCCCGGCAAGCTCCTCTTGCCGGGGTCTTGTCTCTTCCCGGCAAGCTCCTCTTGCCGGGGCCTTGGTTGGCCTTCCCGACAAGCTCCTCTTGCCGGGGCCTTGGTTGGCCTTCCCGGCAAGCTCCTCTTGCCGGGGCCTTGGTTTGAGTACTTTGTTCTTGAATGGTCTTCAAGGGAACCACAGAGGGTCTCCGCGGTCACCCGACAAGCCTTGCCGCGGGGCGCTGCAACTGCCCATGCACAAGTTCGGGATACTAGGGTACCCCTACTCTAGTACACTGACAAACATCTTTTCGGAAATAATAAAAAATCCTTGCAAAAGATGAAGACCAGGGGGCCCACTACCTGTCCACGAGGGTGGGGGCGCGCCCCCTACCTCGTGGGCCCCCTGGAGCTCCTCTGACCTCAACCCCAACTCTATATATTTGGTTTCGGGGAGAAAAAGTCACAGAGAAGAATTCATCGTGTTTTACGATATGGAGCCGCCGCCAGGCCCTAAAACCTCTCGGGAGGGCTGATCTAGAGTCCGTTCGGGGCTCCGGAGAGGGGAATCTGTCGCCATCATCATCACCAACCATCCTCCAACACCAATTTCATGATGCTCACCGCCGTGCGTGAGTAATTCCATCATAGGCTTGCTGGACGGTGATGGGTTGGATGAGATCTATCATGTAATCGAGTTAGTTTTGTTAGGGTTTGATCCCTAGTATCCACTATGTTCTGAGATTGATGTTGCTATGACTTTGCTATGCTTAATGCTTGTCACTAGGGCCCGAGTGCCATGATTTCAGATCTGAACCTATTATGTTTTCATCAATATATGAGAGTTCTTGATCCTATCTTGCAAGTCTATAGTCACCTATTATGTGTTATGATCCGTTAACCCCGAAGTGACAATAATCGGGATACTTACCAGTGATGACCGTAGTTTGAGGAGTTCATGTATTCACTATGTATTAATGCTTTGGTCTGGTACTCTATTAAAAGGAGGCCTTAATATCCCTTAGTTTCCGTTAGGACCCCGCTGCCACGAGAGGGTAGGACAAAAGATGCCATGCAAGTTCTTTTCCATAAGCACGTATGACTATATTCGGAATACATGCCTACATTACATCGATGAATTGGAGCTAGTTCTATGTCACCCTAGGTTATGACTGTTACATGATGAACCGCATCCGGCATAATTCTCCATCACTGATCCATTGCCTACGAGCTTTCCATATACTGTTCTTCATTTATTTACTTTTCCGTTGCTACTGTTACAATCACTACAAAATACCAAAAACATTACTTCTGTTATCATTACCTTTTGCTACCGTTACCACTACTATCATATTACTTTGCTACTAAATACCTTGCTGCAGATATTAAGTTATCCAGGTGTGGTTGAATTGACAACTCAGCTGCTAATACTTGACAATATTCTTTGGCTCCCCTTGTGTCGAATCAATAAATTTGGGTTGAATACTCTACCCTCGAAAACTGTTGTGATCCCCTATACTTGTGGGTTATCAAGACTATTTTCTGGCATCGTTGCCGGGGAGCATAGCTCTATTCTTTGAGTCACTTGGGATTTATATTTTCTTATCATTATGAAGAACTTGAGAGATCCAAAAACCAAGATTTATCCCTCAACTACGAGGGGAGGTAAGGAACTGCCATCTAGCTCTGCACTTGATTCACCTTCTGTTTTGAGTAAGCTTGCGACACCTAAACCTGCTTCTGCTATTCGTTTTGATATGTCGCATGTTATTGATGATGCCACTTCTGCTATGCATGATACTTATGATGAAACTACTTTTATGCTTGATACTACTATGCCACTTGGTGAATTTCTTGATGAACAACTTGCTAGGGTTAGAGAGAGTGAAAATATTGAATCTGATAATATTGATGAAAGTGATGATGAAGACTCACATGTTATTCCTGAGGGTTATATTTTTGAAAAAGAAGCTGCTCTAGCTATTTTAGCTTGCAAAGATAGATACGAACTTAAGAGGTTATTAGCTAAATGGAATAAGCAATCTCTAAATGCTAGGATGAAACCTGACCCTGCTTTTGCTACTTCACCTATCTTTGTTACTGATAAGGATTATGAATTCTCTGTTGATCCTGATATAATTACTTTGGTTGAATCTGATCCTTTTCATGGTTATGAATCTGAAACTGTTGTGGCACATCTTACTAAATTAAATGATATAGCTACCCTATTCACTAATGATGAGAGAACTCGTTACTTTTATATCCTTAAAATATTTCCGTTCTCATTAAAGGGTGATGCTAAGATATGGTTTAATTCTCTTGATCCTGCTTGTGTGCGTAGTCCCCAGGATATGATTTATTACTTCTCTGCTAAATATTTCCCTGCTCATAAGAAACAAGCTGCTTTAAGGGATATATATAATTTTGTGCAAATTGAAGAAGAGAGTCTCCCACAAGCTTGGGGGAGGCTTCTCAAGTTACTTAATGCTTTGCCTGATCATCCTCTTAAGAAAAATGAAATACTTGATATCTTTTATAATGGACTAACCGATGCTTCCAGAGATTACCTGGATAGTTGTGTTGGTTCTGTTTTCAGGGAAAGAACACCGGATGAAGATGAAATTCTATTGAATAATATGTTGACAAATGAAAATAATTGGACACTTCCTGAGCCAGCTCCTGAGCCTATTCCTAAACCAACTCCGAAGAAAAAGGGGTATTCTATTCCTCAGTCCTGAAGATATGCAAGAGGCAAAGAAATCCATGAAAGAAAAGGGTATTAAAGCTGAAGATGTTAAGAATTTACCTCCTATTGAATTATGTTAAAACTGCTTTATGTTGTCTTGGAGCCCGTGTTAGTGTTATGCCTCTATCTTTATATCATAGACTTGATTTGATTAAGTTGACACCTACAGAAATATCTTTGCAAATGGCTGATAAATCAACTGCTACACCTGTCGGTATTTGTGAGGATGTGCCTGTTGTAGTTGCAAACGTTACTATTTTAATGGACTTTATTATTCTTGATATTCCCGAGGACGATAGTATGTGTATTATTCTTGGAAGACCCTTTTTGAATACTGCAGGGGCTGTTATTGATTGCACTAAAGGCAATGCCACTTTTCATGTTAATGGTAATGAGCATACAGTACACTTTCCGAGGAAACAACCTCAAGTTCATAGTATCAACTCTATTGGAAAAATTCCATCGATTATATTTGGAGGTTTTGAATTTCCTCTTCCTACTGTCAAGAAGAAATATGATATTCTTATTATTGGGGATGTGCATATCCCCGTTGAGGTAACATAGTGTTATTCGAAATTTCTCCAGTTCCATGTTATTCGAAATGAGTTCGTTAACAAGACTTGATCAACCTTGTTAGTGGATTCCTTTTGATGAGCATGAGATGGATGAAACTAGAAGGCACAACCTTTTGTACCTTCCTCTTACTTTCTGTTATTTATATTAAATAAAATAAAATAGTATTTTTTTTGTCTATTATCTGATTTATCCATGCAATATAAAAATACCCCGAAAATAAAAGTTCTCCAAATGCCCTGAAATTTAAATATGATTTTTTCTGAAATATTTGAGAATATTTGGCACTAAGAACACAGCAGGAGGGGTTGGCACCTGGCCACGAGGGTCAGGGGCGCGCCCTACCCCCCTGTGCGCGCCCCCTGCCTTGTGGGCCCACGGTGGCCCTCCTCCATTTATTCCTGCACCCACACACTTCTTCTTCCTCCCACGAACACGAATATCCAGCTCAAGCACGAGTTCTAGCTCATTTTGCCGCCATTTTCGATCTCCTTGCTCAAAGCACCTCTCACAAAACTGCTTGGGGAGATTGTTCCTTGGTATGTGACTCCTCCATTGGTCCAATTAGTTTTTGTTCTAGTGCTTTATTCATTGCAAATTTGTGTTGCCTAGGTGACCATGTTCTTGAGCTTGCATGTCAAATTTATATGGTTCCAAGTAGTTTTGATGCATGATATAGGCTCTATGCACTTGTATGAGTAGTTACTACCAATATCATTGAGTTTGGCTTACTTTTATTTTGAAGTTACTAAAAAAATCAGAAATTTTTCAGAGGAAGAAATATGCTTAGGAAAATGTTCCAAGGTGGTTCTTCAAGGAAGCAAGGACCCAGGCTTGCAATGCGTGATGCTGATGAAGAACCACCAAGAGACGCCCCAGTGTGTCCTTGTGAATGGCCTTCTGAGAACTTTATGGATCGAGCGGGAATTAAGGAAGAATTTAACGCATATTTGCGTAACGCGGATCTTGTGAGCTTCGAGGAAGAGAAGTGCAGCCAGTATCACTATCTCACTAGTTCCTTTGTGAGGAGGTTTGAATTTTCATCTTCACGTAATTCTCCAACTGTCCTGTTTGATCTTTATGAAAATTCTTATACTATGGACTTAGAGGATTTTACCACTGCTTGCAAACTTCCACAATGGGGTAGTATCAGGGAACCTCTCAAATCTGAATTTAGAGATTTTCTTGCTAGTATAACTGTGGGGGAATCCAGAGATATAACACAAGCTACCATAGGGAGCATTCATTTTCCTGCTATACATTATTTTGCTCTCTTCATAGGTAGATGCATAAATGGTAAAGATGAAGCATGTCATATGTGTGTTCCTGACCTCGGTATTCTTAGGAGTGCTGTGTTAGGAGACAAATCCTATAATTTGGGAGCTATTGTTGCAGGTAGGTTGCATCTTAATAGATTTAATGGAGATTTCTTTGGTGGAATTTATGCAACCCGCTTAGCTGATTTTCTTGGTGTAACCATACGCGAGGATGATATTGAATTGCCTCCCACTTACCTAGATTTTAATGCTATGGTTCACCTCCAGTTTGTTGAGAGGAGTGAACCACCTCTCCATTATCGACTAATCTTTGACAGACGGAGTGCTGTCCGTATTACTCTCCCTGCTCCTGCCTTCTTTGATTATCAGGCAAAAGGAAGATATGTTATTACTAGCGAGGAGGCAGATGAGTACGAGAGGAGGGCTGAGGCCGCTCGTCGCCACGCTGCAGCTCAGGAGGCGATAGCTGCTGCATCTCAGTATGACCCCAACTATTATTATGGATATCCGTCAGGCCAGCTGTGGCCATGGACCAACTTAGGCCAAAAGCCTAAGCTTGGGGGAGTACGTATTTCTCATCGACATTACATTTATGTTCACACACTCATTGCTAGATGTCGGTGCTCATACTTTTTCATTGTATCATCCATGCTAGTTTATTTCCTTTTTATGCTTTCTTCTTGTGTGTTTAATAAACCTTAAGAAAAAACAAAAAAAATTAGTTGTAGCTTTTAATTAGTTTACTTTCCATGCTTGTAGTAGTAATTAAAAAGAAAACCCAAAAAGATTTCCTGTTCTTCTTTTGCTTGTTGGGAGCTTTCCCGTGTAAATAGTTTTATTTCTTTTCTTTTCTTTGGGGGTCAATAGGAGAAGACCATGATTAAATTGTTGAAGTGGCTCTTATATGCATAATTGTTGATCTGACAAAAGAGCCCATATTGCCTTGTCTTCTCCTGTTTATTGAATGCTTGCAGGTTCCAGCTTAGTCCAATACACGTGCACTATTATTATTATCCACATCGTTTGGTCATGCAAGTGAAAGGCAATTATGCCGATATATGATGGACTGACTGAGATGAGAAATGCTGGTATGAACTCGACCTCTCTTGTTTTTGTAAATATGATTAGTTCATCATTCTTGATTCAGCCTATTATGAATAAACATGTTTGCAATGACAACTAGAGATCATAGTTTCTTGTGCCATGCTTGATTAGCTAGGAGCTTATAATGGTTTACCTTGCGTGCCAACATGCTATTAAAATGGTTGTGATGTGGTATGATAGGGTGGTATCCTCCTTTGAATGATTTAAGTGACTTGACTTGGCGCATGTTCGCGCATGTAGTTGAAACAAAATCAACATAGCCTTCACGATATTATGATCATGGTGGATTATATCCTACTCATGCTTGCATTCGGTGTTGATTAATTTTAATGCATGTTCATGACTGTTGTCGCTCTCTAGCTGGTCGCTTCCCAGTCTTTTGCTAGACTTCACCTGTATTAAGCGGGAATACTGCTTGTGCATCCAACTCCATAAACCCCAAAGTTATTCCATATGAGTCCACCATACCTACCTATATACGGTATCTACCTGCCGTTCCAAGTAAATTTGTATGTGCCAAACTCTAAACCTTCAAATAAACATCCTGTTTTGTATGCTTGAATAGCTCATCTATCAACTAGGGTTGTCCGTATCTTCCATGTTAGGCGGGTTATTCTCAAGAGGAGTGGACTCCACTCCTCACTCACGAGAAAGTGGCTGGTCACCGGGATGCCCAGTCCCATGCTTTATGCAAACTAAATCAAAATAATTGCAAACAAAACTCCCCCTGGGGCTGTTGTTAGTTGGAGGCACTCGTTGTTTCGAGCAAGCCATGGATTGATGCTTGTTGGTGGAGGGGGAGTATAAACTTTACCATTCTGTTTGGGAACCGCCTATAATGTGTGTAGCATGGAAGATATTGCCATCTCTTGGTTGTTATGTTGACAATGAAAGTATACTGCTCAAAATATTATTCACCTCTATTTCAAAACCGAGCTCTGGCACCTCTACAAATCCCTGCTTCCCTCTGCGAAGGGCCTATCTATTTACTTTCATGTTGAGTCATCATCCTCTTATTAAAAAGCACCAGTTGGAGAGCACCATTGTCATTTGCATTGATTACTGTTAGTTTACATTGAGTATGACTTGACTGGATCTCTTTTACCATGAATTACAATGTCTAGTCAGTCCTTAATCTTTAAAGGTGCTCTGCATTTATGTTTTGCGGTCTCAGAAAGGGCTAGCGAGATACCATCTTGTTATATCATATTATGATTGTTTTGAGAAAGTGTTGTCATCCGAGATTTATTATTATTGCTCGCTAGTTGATTATGCCATTGATATGAGTAAACTTGAGACCTAAGCATTATTGTGAATGTGGTAAGTCATAATCTTTGTTGAAAACTTGAATGTTGGCTTTACATATTTACAACAACAAGAGCAAACAGAGTTTGTAAAAGTTTTTCTTTATCACTTTCAGTTTATCAACTGAATTGCTTGAGGACAAGCAAAGGTTTAAGCTTGGGAGAGTTGATATGTCTCCGTCGTATCTACTTTTCCAAACACTTTTGCCCTTGTTTTGGACTCTAACTTGCATGATTTGAATGGAACTAACCCGGACTCGCGCTGTTTTCAGCAGAATTGCTATGGTGTTACTTATGTGCAGAAACAAAAGTTCTCAGAATGACCTGAAACTTCACGGAACATCTTTTCAGAAATAATAAAAAATCCTTGCAAAAGATGAAGACCAGGGGGCTCACCACCTGTCCACGAGGGTGGGGGCGCGCATGCCCCCCTAGGGCACGCCCCTACCTCGTGGGCCCCCTGGAGCTCCTCCGACCTCAACCCCAACTCTATATATTTGGTTTCGGGGAGAGAAAAATCAGAGAGAAGAATTCATCATGTTTTACGATACGGAGCCGCTGCCAAGCCCTAAAACCTCTCGGGAGGGCTGATCTGGAGTCCGTTCGGGGCTCCGGAGAGGGGAATCCGTCGCCATCGTCATCATCAACCATCCTCCATCACCAATTTCATGATGCTCACCGCCGTGCGTGAGTAATTCCATCATAGGCTTGCTGGATGGTGATGGGTTGGATGAGATCTATCATGTAATCGAGTTAGTTTTGTTAGGGTTTGATCCCTAGTATCCACTATGTTCTGAGATTGATGTTGCTATGACTTTGCTATGCTTAATGCTTGTCACTAGGGCCCGAGTGCCATGATTTCAGATCTGAACCTATTATGTTTTCATCAATATATGAGAGTTCTTGATCCTATCTTGCAAGTCTATAGTCACCTATTATGTGTTATGATCCGTTAACCCCGAAGTGACAATAATCGGGATACTTACCGGTGATGACCGTAGTTTGAGGAGTTCATGTATTCACTATGTATTAATGCTTTGGTCTGGTACTCTATTAAAAGGAGGCCTTAATATCCCTTAGTTTCCGTTAGGACCCCACTGCCATGAGAGGGTAGGACAAAAGATGCATGCAAGTTCTTTTCCATAAGCACATATGACTATATTCGGAATACATGCCTACATTACATCGATGAATTGGAGCTAGTTCTGTGTCACCCTAGGTTATGACTGTTACATGATGAACCGCATCCAGCATAATTCTCCATCACTGATCCATTGCCTATGAGCTTTCCATATACTGTTCTTCGCTTATTTACTTTTCCGTTGCTACTGTTACAATCACTACAAAATACCAAAAACAATACTTCTGTTATCATTAACTTTTGCTACCATTACAACTACTATCATATTACTTTGCTACTAAATACCTTGCTGCAGATATTAAGTTATAAAGGTGTGGTTGAATTGACAACTCAGTTGCTAATACTTGAGAATATTCTTTGGCTCCCCTTGTGTCGAATCAATAAATTTGGGTTGAATACTCTACCCTCGAAAACTGTTGCGATCCCCTATACTTGTGGGTTATCACCAGCATGTGTGAAGGCTTCCATGCAAAGATGTCCCGGTTCTCACGGATGAACTCGATGAGCGCGCATTCCTATTTCGGATCCAGATTAGCACTGATGTTGAACTGCTTGGATGAGTCGCCAGGAACAAAATCAACCATCTTGGTATCATCCACTGATTTAAACTTTAAAACCAGATCATGCTCTGTGGTTGGCTGTTTCAAAGATGTCATATCTGCCGGGTCAACATTGTCCTTGTAAAATTTTAACTCCTTCGTTGCACAAACCGACTCAGCATAAGCCGCGTCCCCTTCCTCACATTCCAGAGCTATCTTACGGCTCCCATGCACTGTAATGGTTCCTTTGCGACCCGGCATCTTGAGCTGAAGATACACATAACACGGCCGTGGCATGAACTTGGTATATGTCGGCCGTCCAAATAGAGCATGATATGGGTTGTGGATCTTGACTACTTCAAAGGTCAATGTCTCTAACCTAGAGTCATGATCATCTCCAAAGACAACTTCGAGAGCTATCTTACCAACTGGATATGCTGACTTACCAGGCACCATGCCATGGAAAATAGTGTTTGACGGCTTAAGATTTTTATCAGTCAATCCCATGCGACGGAAAGTTTCATAATAAAGGATATTGATACTGCTCCCTCCGTCCATGAGTACTTTGGTAAACTTATACCCTCCGACCTGAGGTGCGACCACCAAAGCCAAATGACCCAGATTATCAACCCGGGGCGGGTGATCTTCCCAACTCCACACGATGGGCTGCTCAGACCAGCGCAGATAACGAGGAACCGCTGGCTCAACAGCATTGACTGACCTCCTATGAAGCTTCTGGTCACGTTTACACAAGCTAGTGGTAAAAACATGATACTGCCCACTGTTCAACTGCTTCGGGTTGCTCTGATAACCAGACTGTTGCTGCTGTTGACCCCCCTGACTACTCTGCTGGTTGTAACCATCTTGATTGCCGTGATTACCTTGATTTCCCTAGAATCCAGAGTTAGAACTGCCACCACCATAACCCGAACCGTGAAAGCCGGATCCAGAACCGCCACCTGGCCCATGACTGTCTTGAAAAAGATTGGAATTCTTGTACTCTTTCATAATGTGACAATCTTTCCAGAGGTGCCCGGATGGTCCTTCCCTTATACCATGTCTTGGGCAGGGCTGATTTAACATCTGTTCAAGATTGATACTGGATCCTCTGGCCCGTGGGGGCGGTTTACCCTTGCGATGCTGACCATTATTCTGTGCATTGGTGTTAGCCACAAAGTCAAAACTATTATCAGCCTTGCGCTTACCGCTGCCTCCCTGGTTCGCCGGGTTATGCTGCTGCCCCTTAGCGTTGCTGCTCTTTCTTCCCTTCCCCGGCTTTTCATCACCAGACTCGGGGTCCTTGGTACTATCAGAGTTAGCATACTTAACCAGAGCCGCAATGAGCGTCCCCATGTCATTGCAATGACGTTTGAGTCGCCCTAGCTTCTGCTTTAAGGGCATGAAACAACAATTGTTTTCCAACATCAACACTACTGAGTCGGCATTGATGCGATCCGACGAGTGCAAGATTGTTGAGACCCGCCGCACTCAATGGGTTGTTGACTCGCCTTCTTCTTGAACACAGGAGACCAGATCCATAATTGACATGGGCTATTTACATGTGTCTTTGAAGTTCTGGATGAATCGGGCCTTTAACTCGGCCCATGACCCGATGGAGTTTGCAGGGAGCCCCTTCAACTAAGTACGGGCCATTCCTTCCAACACCAGGGGGAAATATTTAGCACATGCAGCCTTGCTGACATCCAGCAAATCCATAGCCATCTCATAACTCCACGCCTCAGGACTTAAATCGGCGGTATAATTAGGCACCTTACGAGGACCTTTGAAATCCTTGGGTAGGCGCTCATCACGCAGATCCGACACTAAGCATGGCACTCCCAAATTTCTAAAGGTTACACTTGGATCCATAGAAGTGGTTGGACGAACCGGAGTGGGTTGACGGGCCGCATATTGTACCGCTAACTCGGCCTCTCGACGGGCTCTTCCTTGATCCACCACATTCTAAGCATCAGCACCACCGCCCGTCGGGTTATGTCCGTGTGGCGGGTTATGGTTCCGTCCACTGCTTGACACTGCCGGCTCATCAAGATGTTTGTTGTAACTTCAGCTCGGGCGAGCGGTGGAATAAATCCTATCACGACTGTAGGAATAAGCCTGCTGCTGAGTTAGTGCCGTCTGGAGAAGCTCTCTAGCCCTTCCTGTCTCAACCGCCGTTGGCGACTCACCATCAACCGGGAGAGCCGCCAATCGTGACGCCGCAGCGATCATGTTATCCAAAGGGTTTAATGACCCGGCGGCGTTGGCACGTGCTGCAGCGGGTTATTGTTCTAATGAGGAGGGTCTGTTGTACGTGCCTGAACCGGCATACCCGTCCCAGGCGCCTCGACCCGGTTTACTACTGTCGGGTTACTGGTTCCTGCTCCTGGCGTGTTAAAGAGATTCCTTGCCTCATAAACCGAAGGTAGACGAGTCTGATGCCTCCTCCTCATGACTTCATTGGAAGCGTTCTGATCTAACATGAGCCGGTAAGATTGTGACTCAATCTGTTGTGCCTGAGCATCCAAAGCGGCCCGCTCCTCGGCCATCCTAGCATTTTCTGCATTTAGCTCCTCCTTGGCATGTGCTATCTCATCACGTAGCTTTGTGATTGCCGCATTATGTTGACCTTGATCTGCCGGGTTAACCACCGCTGTTAACAACGCTGTCAGGTTATCCAGTAAGTTGGTTAAGACCTGAACTGGCGGGCGCTCAGGGCCTCCTGCCCCGGCAGCCGCTGACCCGAAAATCAACTCTGCTGCCGTTGATGAATGATGCACGGGCTGTGTACTGGCCATGAAGATTGCAACCCGGTTTGGAGGCTCACAGGGGCCCGGAATACTGTCGCCATCGGAACAGCCCCCAAGCCGGACGTCCGGCAGTTGATACAATGACTCTGTCTCACCGGTGGATGACTCGCCATCAGAGTAAACGACAGTCTCACCACCAGATGCCGGTCTGTCCTCCAATTCTGCTCCATGGATAAATCCCACGAAGGCACGATTCATGGAAGGCCAAACCCAGGTGGGTCTCGCACGCTGAGCCATCTCGATGATGCCAGTGCAGATGTCTGGCTCAGGGCCTGGTTCGTTGATCTTGTCGATGAAGACGTGAATTCTGCCGAAGGGGACCCGGTACCCGTACTCAATTGAGCCGGCCTCGGAGCCCCAGCCCGCGTCGTCGATGTAGAGCTTGTCGCAACGACTCTTGGTCATCCGGCCCACAGCGTATCCCTTGATCCCTTCAAAGTTTTCCTCTAAGAACTTGAAACCATCGTGCGATAGCCCCACGGTGGGCGCCAACTGTCGTGGAATTGTCACGGCAGATGTCCTAGTATGAGGACTTAGTCGTGGAGCCATCGCTATGTGGTTAGCTTAAAGGGGTTAATCAGGACAAAGGACACGAGGAGTTTATACTGGTTCGGCCCCTTACGATGAAGGTAAAAGCCTAGTCTAGTCTGTAGATGGTATTGCTAGGGTTTCGATGAGCAGGGAGCAAATATGCTTGACCCGGCTCTCGACCTGTTCTTTCTTGTCCTAAGCCGCCGCTAGGTCGTCCCCTTATATACACGGGTTGACGCCCTGCGGGCTACAGAGTCCCGGCCGGCTTATACAACGTATCCGGCTCGGTGACCTTTCTTACATTCCTTACAATACAAGCTTACATACATGGTGGTTTATATCCATGGGCCTTAAGCCGCCTTTGGGTCTGGGCCCTCTACCAAGCCTATCTATGAACCGCCATATGATCTTGGGCTTCATTGTGAAGAATCGTCATAGGGATGACCCGGCCCCTCCTGGGCGGGTCATACCTAATAATTATATCCCCAACAAAACTCGTAACTCAAATATTTCGTCTCCGCGATCAGATTGTAGAAACTTTATTTTCTTGTTACGATGATTCTCAACTTCACTCTGAAATTCTTTGAACTTTTCAAATGTTTTGGACTTGTGTTTCATTAAGTAGATATACCCATATCTGCTCAAATCATCTATGAAGGTCAGAAAATAACGATACCCGCCGCGAGCCTCAACACTCATCGAACCGCATACATCGGTATGTATTATTTCCAATAAGTCAGTGGCTCGCTCCATTGTTCCGGAGAACGGAGTCTTAGTCATCTTGCTCGTGAGGCATGGTTCACAAGCATCAAATGATTAATAATCAAGTGATTCCAAAAGTCCATCCGCATGGAGTTCCTTCATGCGCTTTACAACAATATGACCTAAACGGCAGTGCCACAAATATGTTGCACTATCATTATCAACTTTGCATCTTTTGGCATCAATATTATGAATATGTGTATAACCACGATCGATATTCAACAAACCATTCACATTGGGTGTATGACCATTGAAGGTTTTATTCATGTAAACAGAACAACAATTATTCTCTGACTTAAATGAATAATCGCATTGCAATAAACATGATCCAATCATATTCATGCTCAATGCAAACACCAAATAACATTTATTTAGGTTCAACACTAATCCCGAAGGTAAAGGGAGTATGTGATGGTGATCTTATCAACCTTGGAATCACTTCCAACACACATCGTTGCCTCACCCTCAAGTAGTCTCTGTTCATTTTGTAACTCCCGTTTCGAGTTACTACTCTTAGCAACTGAACCGGTATCAAATACTGAGGGGTTGCTATAAACACTAGTAAAGTACACATCAATAACATGTATATCAAATATACCTTTGTTCACTTTGCCATCCTTCTTATCCGCCAAGTATCTAGGGCAGTTCCACTTCTAGTGACCATTTCCTTTGCAGTAGAAGCACTCAGTTTCAAGCTTGGGTCTAACTTTGAGCTTCTTCATGGGAGTGGCAACTTGCTTGCCATTCTTCTTGAAGTTCCCTTTCTTTCCCTTGCCCTTTTACTTGAAACTAGTGGTCTTGTTAACCATCAACACTTGACGCTTTTTCTTGATTTCTACCTTCGCTGATTTAAACATCGCGAAGAGCTCGGGAATCATTTTCGTCATCCCTTACATATTATAGTTCAGCACGAAGTTCTAGTAACTTGGTGATAGTGACTAGAGAACTCTGTCAATCACTATCTTATCTGGAAGATTAACTCCCACTTGATTCAAGCGATTGTAGTACTCAGACATTTTGAGCACATGCTCATTGGTTGAGCTATTCTCCTCCATCTTGTAGGCAAAATACTTGTCAGAGGTCTCATACCTCTCGACTCAGGCATGAGTCTGAAATACAAATTTCATCTCTTGGAACATCTTATATGCTCTGTGGCATTCAAAACGCTTTTTGAAGTCCCAGTTCTAAGCTATAAAGCATGGTGCACTAAACTATCAAGTAGTCATCACACTGAGCTTTGCCAAAAGTTCATAACGTCTGCATCTGCTCCTGCAATAGGTCCATCACCAAGCGGTGCATCAAGGACATAATTCTTCTGTGCAGCAATGAGGATAATCCTCAGATCACGGAGCTAGTATGCATCATTGCTACTAACATCAACATAGTTTTCTCCAGGAACATATCATAAATAAAACGGGAAAGCTATACGCGGGCAATTGATCTACAACATAGATATGCAAATACTATCAGGACTAAGTTCATGATAAATTTAAGTTCAATTAATCATATTACTTAAGAACTCCCACTTAGATAGACATCCCTCTAATCATCTAAGTGATCACATGATCCATATCAACTAAACCATGTCCGATCATCACGTGAGATGGAGTAGCTTTCAATGGTGAACATCACTATGTTGATCATATCTACTATATGATTCATGCTCGACCTTTCGGTCTTAGTGTTCCGAGGCCATATCTGAATATGCTAAGCTCGTCAAGTTTAACCCGAGTATTCTGCGTGTGCAAAACTGGCTTGCACCCATTGTATGTGAACGTAGAATTTATCACACCCGATCATCACGTGGTATCTCGGCACGAGGAATTGTAGTAACAGTGCATACTCAGGGAGAACACTTATACCTTGAAATTTAGTGAGAGATCATCTTATAATGCTACCTCCGTACTAAGCAAAATAGGATGCATAAAAGATAAACATCACATGCAATCAAAATATGTGACATAATATGGCCATCATCATCTTGTGCCTTTGATCTCCATCTCCAAAGTACCGACATGATCTCCATCGTCACTGGCATGACACCATGATCTCCATCATCTTGATCTTTATCAACGTGTCATCACATGGTCGTCTTGCCAACTATTGCTTTTGCAACTATTGCTATCGCATAGCGATAAATGATACATCCATTTTGCATCATGCTTTTATATCAATATTTATTGCATTGTGGGCTGTTATTACACATTATGTCACAATACTTATGCCTATTCTCTCTTATTTTACAAGGTTTACATAAAGAGGGAGAATGCCGACAGCTGGGATTCTGGGCTGGAAAAGGAGCAAATATTAGAGACCTATTCTGCACAGCTCCAAAAGTCCTGAAACTTCACGGAAGTCAATTTCAAAATATATAAAAAATACTAAGCGCAAGAAGTTCACCAGGGGGGCCACACCCCCTGGGCGCGCCCCCCTACCTCGTGGGCCCCCTGGTGGCCCTCCGATGTCCTTCTTATGCTATATGAAGTCTTTCGATGAGGAAAAAATCATAAGCCATCTTCTCGGACGAAACTCTGCCGCCACGAGGCGGAACCTTGGCGGATCCAATCTAGGGCTCCGGCAGAGCTGTTCTATCGGGGAAACTTCCCTCAGGGAGGGGGAAATCATTGTCATCGTCATCACCAACGCTCCTCTCATCGGGAGAGGGAAATCTCCATCGACATCTTCACCGGCACCATCTCCTCTCAAAACCCTAGTTCATCTCTTGTATCCAATTCTTATCTCCAAGTCTGGGATTGGTACATGTGGGTTGCTTGTAGTGTTAATTACTCCTTGTAGTTGACGCTAGTTGGTTTAATTGGTGGAAGATCATATGTTCAGATCCTATATGCATATTAATACCCCTCTGATTATGAACATGAATATGCTTTGTGAGTAGTTATGTTTGTTCCTGAGGACATGGGAGAAGTCTTGCTATTAGTAGTCATGTGAATTTGGTATTCGTTCGATATTTTGTTGTCTCTCCTCTAGTGGTGTTATGCGAACGTCGACTACATAACACTTCGCCATTATTAGGGCCTAGAGGAAGGCATTGGGAAGTAATAAGTAGATGATGGGTTGCTAGAGTGACAGAAGCTTAAACCCTAATTTATGCGTTGCTTCGTAAGGGGCTGATTTGGATCCATATGTTTCATGCTATGGTTAGGTTTACCTTAATACTTTTGTTGTAGTTGCGGATGCTTACAATAGAGGTTAATCATAAGTGGGATGCTTGTCCAAGTAAGGACAATACCCAAGCACCGGTCCACCCACATACCAAATTATCAAAGTACCGAACACGAATCATATGATCGTGATGAAACCTAGCTTGACGATATTCCCATGTGTCCTCGGGAGCGCTTTTCTCTATATAAGAGTTTGTCCAGGCTTGTCCTTTTCTACAAAAAGGATTGGGACACCTTGCTGCACTTTATTTACTTTTGTTACTTGTTGCTTGTTACAAATTATCCTATCACAAAACTATTTGTTACCACTTATTTCAGTACTTGCAGAGAATACCTTGCTGGAAACCGCTTATCATTTCCTTTTGCTCCTCATTGGGTTCGACATTCTTACTTATCGAAAGGACTACGATAGATCCCCTATACTTGTGGGTCATCAAGACTCTTTTCTGGCTCCGTTGCCGGGGAGTTAAGCGCCTTTGGTAGGTGGAATTTGGTAAGGAAAATGTATATGGTGTGTTGAAATTTACTGTCACTTGTTACTATGGAAAGTAATCCTCTGAGGGGTTGTTCGGGGTATCTTCACCCCGACCAGTATAGCAAAGAGTTGCTCCTCAACCTACTAAACCTACTGAAAATGAAAATGTCTGCTTTGAAATTCCTTCGGGTATGATAGAAAAACTGCTAGCTAATCCTTTTGCAGGAGACGGAACAACGCATCCTGATGAGCACCTAATATATGTGGATGAAGTTTGTGGATTATTTAAGCTTGCAGGTGTACCCGGAGATGTTATTAAGAATAAGGTCTTCCCTTTATCTTTGAAGGAAGATGCATTGACATGGTATAGGCTATGTGATGACACAGGTCCATGGAACTACAAACGATTGAAATTGGAATTTCATCTGAAGTTTTATCCTATGCATCTTGTTCATCGTGATCGCAATTATATATATATATATTTTTTGGCCTCGCGAAGGAGAAAGCATAGCTCAAGATTGGGGGAGCCTTAAATCAATGTTATATTCATGCCCCAATCATGAGCTCTCAAGAGAAATAATTATTCAAAATTTATATGCTCGGCTTTCTGATAACAATCGCACCATGCTCGATACTTCTTGTGATGGCTCTTTTATGACGAAGACTATTGAATTCAAATGGGATTTATTGGAAAGAATTAAACACAACTCTGAAGATTGGGACCTCGACGAAGGTAAGGAGTCAGGTATGACACCTAAGTTTGATTGTGTTAAATCTTTTATGGATACCGATGTTTTCCTTAAATTTAGCACTAAATATGGACTTGACTCTGAGATAGTAGCTTCTTTCTGTGAATCTTTTGCTACTTATGTTGATCTCCCCAAGGAGAAGTGGTTTAAATATCATCCTCCCATAGAAGTAAAAGTATCTGCACCTATTAAAGTTGAAGAAAATACTATCACTTATAATGATCCTATTGTTCCTACCGCTTATGTTGAGAAACCACCTTTTCCTGTTAGGATAAAGGATCATGCTAAAGCTTCAACTGTGGTTCATGAAAGCAATATTAGAACATATACACCTCTTGAGAAGTTAAAGTTGAACCTAATATTGCTATTGTTAAAGATCTCTTGGCTGATAATATTGATGGGCATGTTTTTCATTTCCTTGATGAGACTGCTAGAATTGCTAAACCTTGTGCTAAAGATAAAAACAAACCTATGGTAGGCATGCCTGTTATTTCTGTTAAAATAGGAGATCATTGTTATCATGGATTATGTGATATGGGTGCTAGTGCTAGTGCAATACCTTACGACTTATACAAAGAAAATATGCATGATATTGCACCTGCTGAGATAGAATATATTGATGTCACAATTAAACTTGCCAATAGAGATACTATTTCACCAATGGGAATTGTTAGAGATGTTGAAGTCTTGTGTGGGAAAACTAAATATCTTGCTGATTTTCTTGTTCTTGGTTCCCCACAAGATAGCTTTTGTCCCATTATATTTGGCAGACCCTTCTTAAACACTGTTAATGCTAAGATAGATTGCAAAAAGGATGTTGTTACTATCGGTTTAGATGATATGTCTCATGAATCTAATTTCCCTAAATTTAGTAGACAACACCATGAAGAAGAATTACCTAGTAAGGATGAAATTATTGGTCTTGCTTCTATTACCGTACCTCCTAGTGATCCTTTAGAACAATATTTGCTAGACCATGAAAATGATATGATTATGAATGAAAGAAGGGAAATAGATGAAGTATTCTTTAAATAGGAACCTATTCTGAAACACAATTTGCATGTTAAAATCCTAGGGGATCCTCCTCCACCCAAGGGGGATCCCGTGTTTGAGCTTAAACCGTTGCCTGATACTCTTAAATATGCTTATCTTGATGAGAAAAAGATATATCCTGTTATTATTAGTGCTAACCTTTCAGAGCATGAGGAAGAGAGATTATTGAAAACTCTGAAGAAGCATCGTGCTGCTATCGGGTATACTCTTGAGGATCTTAAGGGCATTAGTCCCACTCTATGTCAACATAAAATAAATTTGGAAGAAGATGCTAAACTAGTTCGTGATCATCAACGACGGCTGAATCCTAAAATGAAAGAAATGGTAAGAAAGGAAATACTAAAGCTCCTTGAGGCAGGTATAATCTATCCCATTGCTGATAGTCAGTGGGTAAGTCCTGTCCATTGTGTCCCTAAGAAGGGAGGTATTATTGTCGTTCCTAATGATAAATATGAATTGATTCCTCAAAGAATTATTACAGGTTATAGGATGGTAATTGACTTCCGCAAATTAAATAAGGCCACTAAAAAGGATCATTACCCCTTACCTTTTATCGATCAAATGCTAGAAAGATTATCCAAACATACACATTTTTGCTTTCTAGATGGTTATTCTGGTTTCTCTCAAATACCCGTGTTAGCCAAGGATCAATCAAAGACTACTTTTACTTGCCCTTTTGGTACTTTTGCTTATAGACGTATGCCTTTTGGTTTATGTAATGCACCTGCTACCTTTCAAAGATGCATGATGGCTATATTCTCTGACTTTTCTGAAAAGATTTGTGAGGTTTTCATGGACGATTTCTCCGTCTATGGATCTTCTTTTGATTATTGCTTGAGCAACCTTGATCGAGTTTTGCATAGATGTGAAGAAACTAATCTTGTCTTGAATTGGGAAAAGTGCCACTTTATGGTTAATGAAGGTATTGTCTTGGGGCATAAAGTTTCCGAAAGAGGTATTGAAGTTGATAAAGCCAAGGTTGATGCTATTGAAAAGATGCCATGCCCCAAGGACTTCAAAGGTATAAGAAGTTTCCTTGGTCATGCGGGATTTTATAGGAGGTTCATTAAGGACTTCTCAAAAATTTCTCGGCCTCTGACTAATTTATTACAAAAAGATATGCCATTTGTCTTTGATGATGATTGTGTAGAAGCATTTGAAATACTTAAGAAAGCATTGATTTCTGCACCTATTGTTCAACCACCTGATTGGAATTTACCCTTTGAAATTATGTGTGATGCTAGTGATTATGCTATAGGTGTTGTTCTAGGGCAAAGAGTTGATAAGAAATTAAAAGTTATTCAATATGCTAGTAAAACCCTAGACAATGCTCAAAGAAATTATGCTACTACCAAAAAAGAATTCTTAGCAGGTGTATTTGCTTGTGATAAGTTCAGACCTTATATTGTTGATTCTAAAGTAACTATTCACACTGATCATGCTGTTATTAAATATCTTATGGAAAAGAAAGATGTTAAACCTAGACTTATTAGATGGGTTCTATTGCTACAAGAATTTGATTTACATATTGTTGATAGAAAGGGAGCTGAGAACCCCGTTGCAGACAACTTGTCTAGGTTAGAAAATGTGCTTGATGACCCACTACCTATTGATGATAGCTTTCCGGATGAGCAATTAAATGTCATAAATGCTTCTCATACTGCTCCATGGTATGCGGATTATGCTAATTACATTGTTGCCAAATTCATACCACCTAGTTTCACATACCAGCAAAAGAAAAAGTTCTTCTATTATTTGAGACATTACTTTTGGGATGACCCACATCTTTATAAAGAAGGAGTAGATGGTGTTATTAGACGTTGTGTACCTGAGCATGAATAGGAATAGATCCTATGCAAGTGTCACTCCGAATCTTATGGAGGACACCATGCTGGAGATAGAACTACACATAAGGTATTGCAATCTGGTTTTTATTGGCCTACTCTCTTCAAAGATGCCCGTAAGTTTGTCTTATCTTGTGATGAATGTCAAAGAATTGGTAATATTAGTAGACGTCAAGAAATGCCTATGAACTATTCACTCGTTATTGAACCATTTGATGTTTGGGGCTTTGATTATATGGGACCTTTTCCTACCTCTAATGGATATACACATATTTTAGTTGCTGTTGATTACATTACTAAGTGGGTAGAAGCTATTCCAACTAGTAGTGCTGATCATAACACCTCTATTAAGATGCTTAAAGAAGTTATTTTTCCAAGGTTTGGAGTCCCTAGATATTTAATGACTGATGGTGGTTCACATTTTATTCATGGTGCTTTCCGTAAAATGCTTGTTAAATATGATGTTAATCATAGAATTGCATCCCCTTATCACCCTCAATCAAGTGGTCAAGTAGAATTGAGTAATAGAGAGCTCAAATTAATTTTGCAAAAGACTGTCAATAGGTCTAGAAAGAATTGGTCCAAGAAACTTGATGATGCATTATGGGCCTATAGAACTGCATATAAAAATCCTATGGGTATGTCTCCGTATAAAATGGTTTATGGAAAAACATGTCACTTACCTCTCGAACTAGAACACAAGGCATATTGGGCTATTAAAGAGCTCAATTATGATTTTAAACTTGCAGGTGAGAAGAGGTTATTTGATATTAGCTCACTCGATGAATGGAGAACCCAAGCCTACGAAAATGCCAAGTTGTTTAAAGAAAAAGTTAAAAGATGGCATGATAAAAGGATACAAAAGCGTGAGTTTAATGTAGGTGATTATCTATTGCTATACAACTCTCGTTTAAGATTTTTTGCAGGAAAACTTCTCTCTAAATGGGAAGGTCCTTACGTTATCGAGGAGGTTTATCGTTCCGGTGCCATAAAAATCAACAACTTCGAAGGCACAAATCCGAAGGTGGTGAATGGTCAAAGAATCAAACATTATATCCCAGGTAATCCCATAAATGTTGAAACCAATGTTATTGAAACCGTAACCCTGGAGGAATACATAAGGGACACTTTTCGGAACGTTTCAGACTCCGAAAAGGAATAGGTATGTGGTATGGTAAGTACAGCGACTCCAAAACAGTTTTTAAGGCAATATTTCTCCGTTTTGGAATATTTAGAAAAATAGAAAAATAACAAGCAGTCCGGGAAGGACACGAGGGCACCACGAGGGTGGAGGGCACGCCCTACCCTCCTGGGCGCGCCCCCTACCTCGTGGGCATCTCGTGCGCTCTCCGAACTCCATTTTCTTACACGACACGTATTTTGGTCGGTAAAAATTCATTATATAATCTCCCGAAGGTTTTGACTCCTGTATCACGCAAATATTCTCTGTTTTTGTTTCGAGCTGTCCTGCTATAGATTAGAGCAACATGTCGTCCCAGGATTCGGAAGGAGAAAGCTATGTGGTTGATTACCTTGCAGATCCTAAGGTCTATGGGGATGTGGAGCATTGTGGTTGGACTACGGAAGAAGAAGAGGACTATGAACCCAAGGGAAGGGAGGAGACGAGCTCAGAAGAAGACGAAGTCCTATTACCTCAACCTGGGGACATGCATGTGGAGTTCAAAAATTCAAGCCTCCCGGATAGAGTAAAGAAACCTAAGATCGAGTTTATCCCTTTTTGCCTCTTGTAGGAAAACAAGCAGGAACTATGCAAAAAGATACTGAGCCTGGAGTAGGAGATCGATGACCTAAGGGAACAAAACTCTGTCCTCAAGCGTAAATTAAGGAAGAAACCTACGCCATCAACAAAACCATCACCTTCTCCACCAACAAAGAAGAATTGAGTATCTGGTATGGGCACTCCCCTTGGCAACTGCCAAGCTTGGGGGAGTGCCCCGGTATTGTATCACCATCACTTTTATCTTTACCGTTTTTCTTAGTTTGATCCTTTTGGTAATATCTTGATCTAGTAGAATAAAGTTTATGGCATGATCTAGTTTTGAGTTTTGATTTATGATCCCTCTATGTAATCGAGTCCGTGAGCTATATATAATAAAGATTAGTGTTGAGTCAAGGGCTTGATTATTTTGCCATGATCCTAAGTGAATAAAAGAAAAGAGAGAAATAAAAAGAAACAAAGAGATCATATGGATCTTATGGAGAGTAATGAGCTCACATAGAAAATTATGATGAATAAAAGTTGTTGAGAGTTGACAAACATGGTTTAGGTCATTGTTGCAATTAATAGGAAGTAATAAAGAAAGAGAGGTCTTCACATATAAATGCACTATCTTGGACATCTTTTATGATTGTGAGCACTCATTAAAATATGACATGCTAAAGAGTTGACGTTGGACAAGGAAGATAATGTAATGGGTTATGTTTTCTTACATCTGAGATAAATTATATTGTCATGGATCATCCAACATGGTTGAGCTTGCCTTTCCCCCTCTTGCTAGCCAAATTCATTGCACCAAGTAGAGATACTACTTGTGCTTCCAAATACCCTTAAACCAGTTTTGCCATGAGAGTCCACCATACCTACCTATGGATTGAGTAAGATCCTCCAAGTAAGTTGTCATCGGTGCAAGCAATAAAAATTGCTCTCTAAATATGTATGACTTATTAGTGTGGGAGAAAATAAGCTTTATACGATCATGTGATATGGAAGAAATAAAAGCGATAGACTGCATAATAAAGGTCCATATCACAAGTGGCAATATAAAGTGACATTCTTTCGCACTAAGATTTTGTGCATCCAACCATAAGAGCGCATGACAACCTCTGCTTCCCTCTGCGAAGGGCCTATCTTTTACTTTTATCTCCTACCTTGCATAAGAGTCATGGTGATCTTCACCCTTCCTTTTTACATTTTATCCTTTGGCAAGCACAGTATGTTGGAAAGACCCTGGTATATATGGCTAATTGGATGTGAGTTTTCATGAACTATTATTGTTGACATTACCCTTGAGGTAAAACGTTGGGAGGCAAAACTATAAGCCCCTATCTTTCTCTGTGTCCGATTAAAACACCATACCCATAAGTATTGTGTGAGTGTCAGCAATTGTGAAAGACTATATGATAGTTGAGTATGTGGACTTGCTGAAATGCTCTTATATTGACTCTTTCCTATGTTATGATAAATTGCAATTGCTCCAATGACTGAGATTATAGTTTGTTAGTTTTCAATGAAGTTTATGATTCATACTTGAAATTGTGATTAAATTATTACTCTAGCATAAGAAATCATATGACAAGAATTATGTAAGTTGATGTTCTAAGAATGATCATGATGCCCTCATGTCCGTATTTTACTTTTATCGACACCTCTATATCTAAACATGTGGACATATTTTTCGATTTCGGCTTACGCTTGAGGACAAGCGAGGTCTAAGCTTGGGGGAGTTGATACGTCCATTTTGCATCATGCTTTTATATCGATATTTATTGCATTATGGGCTGTTATTACACATTATGTCACAATACTTATGCCTATTCTCTCTTATTTTACAAGGTTTACATAAAAAGGGAGAATGTCGGCAGCTGGGATTCTGGGCTGGAAAAGGAGAAAATATTAGAAACCTATTCTGCACAGCTTCAAAAGTCCTGAAACTTCACAGAAGTCAATTTCAGAATATATAAAAAATACTGAGCGCAAGAAGTTTACCAGGGGGGCCACACCCTGCCCACGAGGGTGGGGGTGCGCCCTACCCCCTGGGCGCGCCCCCTACCTCGTGGGCTCCCTGGTGGACCTCCGATGTCCTTCTTATGCTATATGAAGTCTTTCGATGAGGAAAAAATCATAAGCCATCTTCTCGGACGAAACTCCGCCGCCACGAGGCGGAACCTTGGGGGATCCAATCTAGGGCTCCGGCAGAGCTGTTCTATCGGGGAAACTTCCCTCAGGGAGGGGGAAATCATTGTCATCGTCATCACCAACGCTCCTCTCATCAGGAGAGGGAAATCTCCATCGACATCTTCACCGGCACCATCTCCTCTCAAAACCCTAGTTCATCTCTTGTATCCAATTCTTATCTCCAAGTCTGGGATTGGTACATGTGGGTTGCTTGTAGTGTTAATTACTCCTTGTAGTTGACGCTAGTTGGTTTAATTGGTGGAAGATCATATGTTCAGATCCTATATGCATATTAATACCCCTCTGATTATGAACATGAATATGCTTTGTGAGTAGTTATGTTTGTTCCTGAGGACATGGGAGAAGTCTTGCTATTAGTAGTCATGTGAATTTGGTATTCGTTCGATATTTTGTTGTCTCTCCTCTAGTGGTGTTATGTGAACGTCGACTACATAACACTTCACCATTATTAGGGCCTAGAGGAAGGCATTGGGAAGTAATAAGTAGATGATGGGTTGCTAGAGTGACAGAAGCTTAAACCCTAATTTATGCGTTGCTTTGTAAGGGGCTGATTTGGATCCATATGTTTCATGCTATGGTTAGGTTTACCTTAATACTTTTGTTGTAGTTGCGGATGCTTACAATAGAGGTTAATCATAAGTGGGATGCTTGTCCAAGTAAGGACAATACCCAAGCACCGGTCCACCCACATACCAAATTATCAAAGTACCGAACACGAATCATATGATCGTGATGACGATATTCCCATGTGTCCTCGGGAGCACTTTTCTCTATATAAGAGTTTGTCCAGGCTTGTCCTTTGCTACAAAAAGGATTGGGCCACCTTGCTGCACTTCATTTACTTTTGTTACTTGTTGCTCGTTACAAATTATCCTATCACAAAACTATTTGTTACCACTTATTTCAGTACTTGCAGAGAATACCTTGCGGGAAACCGCTTATCATTTCCTTCTGCCCCTCATTGGGTTCGACACTCTTACTTATCGAAAGGACTACGATAGATCGCCTATACTTGTGGGTCATCAATAAAGTAAAGCAATTATATGGCGCTTGCATCTTATGCAATAAAGAGACAACCATAAGGCTCCTGCCAGTTGCCTATAGCTTTAGCAAAACATGATCATCTTATACAACAATTTATATCTCATCATGTCTTGACCATATCACATCACAACATGCCCTGCATAAACAAGTTAGACGTCCTCTACTTTGTTGTTGCAACTTTTACGTGGCTGCTACGGGCTTAGCAAGAACCGTTTTTACCTACGGCATAAAAACCAGAACATGGTATAATGATTGCTTTTTGATCTTCAAAAAGAACCCTGATCATTGAATCTGATTCAACTAAAGTTGGAGAAACAGGCACCCGCCAGCCACCTGTGTGCAAAGCACGTCGGTAGAACCAGTCTCATGAACGCGGTCAGGTAATTTTGGTTCGGGCCGCTTCATCCAACAATACCTCCGAATGAAGAAACAACTAGTAATGGCAAGCAATATGTATATACCCAGGCCCACAACTCCTTTGTTTTGTACTCGTGCATATAACATCTACGCATAGGCCTGGCTCAGATGCCACTGTTGGGGAACGCAGTATTTCAAAAAAAATTCCTACGATCACGCAAGATCTATCTAGGGATGCATAGCAATGAGAGGGGAGAGTATGTCTACGTACCCTCGTTGACCGAAAGCGGAAGCGTTAAGAAACGCGGTTGATGTAGATGAACGTCTTCGCGATCTAACCGATCAAGTACCGAATGCACGACACCTCCGTGATCTGCACACGTTCAGCTCAGTGACATCCCTCATAATCTTGATCTAGTTAAGGCCGAGGGAGAGTTTCATCAGCACTACAGTGTGTTGATGGTGATGACGAAGTTACCGACGCAGGGCTTCGCCTAAGCACTACGACGATATGATCGGGGTGTGTATCTGTGGAGGGGGCACCGTACACGGCTACAACAATTGTCAACTTGTGTGTCTATGGGGTGCCCCCCTCCCCCGTATATAAAGGAGGGGAGGAGGGGGGCGGCCGGCCCTATGGTGCGCCCCAAGGGGGGATTCCTACTTCTACTAGGAGTAGGTTTCCCCCCTTTCCTAGTCCTAATAGGAGGGGGAGGAAGGGGAAGAGGAGAAGAAGGAAAGGGGGCGGCCCCCCTCCAATTCGGATTGGGCTTGGGGGGGGCACCCCCACCTCTTGGCTGCCTCCTCTCTCTCTTCCACTAAGTAGGCCCATTAAGCCCCCGGGGGGTTCCGGTAACCCTTCGGTACTCCGGTATATGCCCGAACTCATCCGAAACCATTTCGGTGTCCAAACATAACCTTCCAATATGTCAATATTCATGTCTCGACCATTTCGAGACGCCTCGTTATGTCTGTGATCACATCCGGGACTCCGAACTACCTTCGGTACATCAAAACACATAAACTCATAATACCGATCATCATCGAACGTTAAGCGTGCGGACCCTACGGGTTCAAGAACTATGTAAACATGAACAAGACACATCTCCGATCAATAACCAATAGCGGAACCTGGATTCTCATATTGGTTCCTACATATTCTACGAAGATCTTTATTGATCAAACCGCATAACAACATACGTTGTTCCCTTTGTCATCGGTATGTTACTTGCCCGAGATTCTATCATCGGTATCATCATACCTAGTTCAATCTCGTTACCGGCAAGTCTCTTTACTCATTCCGTAATGTAACATCCCATAACTAACTCATTAGTCACATTGCTTGCAAGGCTTATAGTGATGTGCATTACCGAGAGGGCCCAGAGATACCTCTCCGACAATCGAAGTGACAAATCCTAATCTCAATCTATGCCAACTCAACAAACACCATCGGAGACACCTGTAGAGCATCTTTATAATCACCCAGTTACGTTGTGATGTTTGATAGCACACTAAGTGTTCCTCCGGTATTCGGGAGTTGCATAATCTCATAGTCATAGGAACATGTATAAGTTATGGAGAAAGCAATAGCAATAAACTAAACAATCATAATGGTAAGCTAACGGATGGGTCAAGTCAATCACATCATTCTCTAATGATGTGATCCCATTTATCAAATGACAACTCATGTCTATGGTTAGGAAACCTAACCATCTTTGATTAACGAGCTAGTCAAGTAGAGGCATACTATTGACACTCTGTTTGTCTATGTAGTTACACATGTACTAAGTTTCCGGTTAATACAATTCTAGCATGAATAATAAACATTTATCATGATATGAGGAAATATAAATAACAACTTTATTATTGCCTCTAGGACATATTTCCTTCACTTTGGAGTGATTCTTTCACCACTGCAGGATGCTGCTAACACGACACTACGATCAGAGACCCTTCGATGAAATTGTGTGCGATGTCATAATCGTAGACGGTGATGTAAAAAACCGTCAAAAAGGGTGTAAAACGTTTGCAATGGAGGATGCATAAAACATGGTACAGATTTTAGTTGTGTGTGTGATGCAGGGCATACGGTTTAGTTCAATTAACTGTTTGCGATGAGGAGGAACAAAAGAAATGGGCAGCCAGATGGAGGTGTGTGCGATATACAGCATACAGTTCACTCGGATGAACTTTTTGTGATTAGGCAACACAAAATAAACGGTCAGCTAGATGAAGGTGTGTGCGATATACGACATGCGATTCACTCGGATGAACTGTTTGCGTTGAGACATGAGAACAGAAATGGTTCAACTTAACAAGATGTGTGTGATATGCGGCAAACACGTCTGTAATAAAAAATGTGTGTGAAGACCGATAATAACACAGACGGTTGCTGCTAATAAGACGTGTGTGTGTGTGTGTGTTGTGCGATGGGATTGCATACAGAACAACAACATTATATACACACTTATAAGGACATGCTTGCATAACCAAATTAAAGATCCACTTACATAGGTGGCTACTACAACCATGGCATTTGCACACACCAAAGTAAACTATTACATGCATAATTGCATAGGTGGCTACTACTTTGCATACGAGTGTTCTAACTAAAATGTTTGCGATCAAGAGCTGCAGAAATCCTGCTCGGCACATTTTCTCTTGGCTTCCTGGGGAAGCCGTCGGCACGCCTTCCGTTTAGTCAAGCACTCAAGCACCTGTCCGCACGGCACCTCCTAGCCATTAAAAGAGTGAGGTGTGGCGTCACGTGAATGGTTAACAGAACGCACACAATTTAAATTATACAAAAGGTTTGAGATGTTACAGTGGCAGCTATTTGTTTCAAAGTTCCTTTGTTGGTTGTTATTCGAGTGCGCCTTCTCTCAAAATGGACACAAAAAATACCACAGCATGTCAGGTGCCATTCCATTATAGCATGCCAAGTTTCATGAATTTCAGACGAGTTTTGGATTTACTAGAATTGAAAAACAAAGTATCTCAATATTTTGCCGGCAATCAACAGTGCCCTGGTGTTTGAAATTCATTCCCATTTCTTGCATGGGACCTAAGCATGCCCCGAAGGACACAGATTTGATTTTTCAACCAATTTATATGCACTGGAGCTTGTGCATGTAGTTCAAATTTTAATTATGCACATGAAATGCCTAGAAAACCCAGTTAATGTATAAAAATGTCCAAACGAACCCCGAAAAATTCCGAAAGTAAACACAACATTCCTGTTGTTCTATGTTGACATAGAATTTTTTTTGAAAGCAATAAGAGGCAATGGATATCGTTTCGTACCCAAAGGTGGCACGTTCCCTACCGAAACCATCACGCTTGTTGTGAGAAGCTTATACCCAAACCTACCCCAAATGGGACAAAAATTTTACCACGGCATGTTGATGCCGCTCCATGATAGCATGCCAAGTTTCATGAATTTCAGACAAGTTTTGGATTTACTATAATTTAAAAACCAGGTATCTCAATGTTTTGTCAGCAATCAACAGTGCCCTGGTGTTTGAAATTCATTCCCATTTCTTGCATGGGACCTAAGCATGCCCCAAAGGACACAGATTTGATTTTTCAACCAATTTATATGCACCGAAGCTTGTGCATGTAGTTCAAATTTGAATTATGCACATGAAATGCCTAGAAAACCTAGTTAATGTATAAAATTGTCCAAACGAACCCCGACAAATTCCAAAAGTAAACACAACACTCCTGTTGTTCTATGTTGACACTAGAAATTTTTTGAAAGCAATAAGAGGCAACGGATATCATTTTGACCCCAAAGGTGACACGTTCCCTACCGAAACCATCACACTTGTTGTGAGAAGCTAAGGTTTGTGAGAAGCTTATACCCAAACCTGCCCCAAATGGGACAAAAAATTTACCACGACATGTTGATGCCGCTCCATGATAGCATGCCAAGTTTCATGAATTTCAGACGAGTTTTGGATTTACTAGAATTTAAAAACCAATTATCTCAATGTTTGCGGCCGAGTGACGGTGGCAATGTGTTTGAAATTCATTCCCATTTCTTGCATGGGACCTAAGCATGCAACCAAGGACACATATTTGATTTTTCAACCAGTTTATATGCACTGGAGAATGTGCATGTAGTTCAAATTTGAATTATGCACATAAAATGTCTGGAAAACCCAGTTAATGTATAAAAATGTCCACACGAACCCTGAAAAATTCCAAAATTGAACACAATACTCCCGTTGTTCTATGTTGACACTTGAATTTTTTTGAAAGCAATAAGAGGCAACGGATATCGTTTCGTACCCAAAGGTGGCACGTTCCCTACCGAAACCATCACGCTTGTTGTGAGAAGCTAAGGTTTGTGAGAAGCTTATACCCAAACCTGCCCCAAATGGAACAAATTTTTACCACTACATGTTGATGCCGCTCCATGATAGCATGCCAAGTTTCATGAATTTCAGACAAGTTCTGGATTTACTAGAATTTAAAAACCAGGTATCTCAATGTTTGCGGCCGAGTGACGGTGGCAGGGTGTTTAAAAACCACATATTCAGGAGCTCATCAATTCTAAGATGGGCACAGGAACATACTTGTTGGACAAGGAGCATCTACCCCTATATCCTGAATTTGAAGATAATTAAGTTGTCATGAATGAGAATGAACTGTCATCAGCTCAAGCACAAGAGAAGAGAGCCAAAGCTAAGGCAGAGAAACCTGCAAGGATGCCAAGTGCAGAAGAAGCATATTAGGTGTTCCTCAAGTCAAAACAAGATCAATTGGGCTATCTGATTCAAGCTACACTGAGGATTGAGAAGGGCTTGGCCACCCTGACTCAGAATCAGGATAGCCCAGAGAGGATTGTTGAGACAAAATTTTATGATCTTGACCTCAAGGTAACTGAGATACAGACTGCAGTTGAGCAGCTCCAGGAGGAAGCAGAAGAGAGGAAAGGGAAGGCAACTACTGATGCTTTTCAGCGAGTACCAAGGAGTCAGAGGTCTGCTGCAGTGCTTGTACCTATTTCTAGAGCTACATTATCTGCACCATGAGCCACATCTTCAGTGTTGCTACCTCTTGAGCATTGCGTTGGTTTTCCCTTGAAGAGTAAAGGGTGATGTAGCAGAGTAGCATAAGTATTTCCCTCAGTTTTTGAGAACCAAGGTATCAATCCAGTAGGAGACTACATGCAAGTCCCTCGTACCTACCCAAACAAATAAGAACCTCGCAACCAACGCGATAAAGGGGTTGTCAATCCCTTCACGGTCACTTACGAGAGTGAGATCTGATAGAGATAATAATAATAAGATAAATATTTTTGGTATTTTTATGATATAGATTGGAAAATAAAGATTGCAAAATAAATGGTAATAGAAAACAGCTTGTTGACGGTAGATTAATATAAAGGAGAATAGACCCGAGTGCCATAGGTTTCACTAGCGGCTTCTCTCAAGATAGCATAAGTATTACGGTGGGTAAACAAATTACTGTCGAGCAATTGATAGAAAAGTGCATAATTATGAGAATATCTAGGCATGATCATGTATATAGGCATCACGTCCGCGACAAGTAGACCAAAACGATTCTGCATCTACTACTATTACTCCACACATCGACTGCTATCCAGCATGCATCTAGAGTATTAAGTTCATAAGAACATAGTAATGCATTAGGCAAGATGACATGATGTAGAGGGATAAACTCAAGAAATATGATATAAACCCCATCTTTTATCCTCAATGGAAACAATACAATACGTGCCTTGCTACCCCTGCTGTCACTGGGAAAGGACACCGCAATATTGAACCCAAAGCTAAGCACTTCTCCCATTGCAAGAAAGATCAATCTAGTAGGCCAAACCAAACTAATAATTCAAAGAGACTTGCAAAGATAACCAATCATACATAAAAGATTTCAGAGAAGAATCAAATATTGTTCATAGATAAACTTGATCATAAACCCACAATTCATCAAATCTCGACAAACACATCGCAAAAAGAGTTACATCAAATAGATCTCCAAGAAGATCGAGGAGAACATTGTATTGAGATCCAAAGAGAAAGAAGAAGCCATCTAGCCAATAACTATGGACCCGAAGGTCTGAGGTAAACTACTCACACATCATCGGAGGGGCCATGGAGTTGATGTAGAGGCCCTCCGTGATCGATTTCCCCTCCGACGGAGCTCCGGAAAAGGCCCCAAGATGGGATCTCTTGGGTATAGAAGGTTGCTGCGGTGGAAATAGGGTTTCGTGGTGCTCCTGGATATTTTCGGGGTATATGAATATATATAGGAGGAAGAAGTAGGTCGGTGGAGCCACGAGGGGGCCACGAGGGGGGAGGGCGCGCCCAGGGGGTAGGGCGCCCCCTGCCTCGTGGCCTTCTCGTTGGTTTCTTGGCGTCCACTCCAAGTCCCTGGATCACGTTTGTTCCGAAAATAACTCTCTCGAAGGTTTTATTCCGTTTGGATTCTGTTTGATATTCCTTTTCTGCAAAACACTGAAATAGGCAAAAAAACAGCAATTTGCACTGGGCCTTGGGTTAGTAGGTTAGTCCCAAAAATAATATAAAAGTGTATAAATAAGCCCATTAACATCCAAAACAGATAATATAATAGCATGGAACAATCAAAAAATATAGATACGTTGGAGACGTATCAAGCATCCCCAAGCTTAATTCCTGCTCGTCCTCGAGTAGGTAAATGATAAAAACAGAATTTTTGATGTGGGATGCTACCTAGCATAATTCTCAATGTAATTTTCTTTATTGTGGCATAAATATTCAGATCCGAAAGATTCAAGACAAAAGTTTAATATTGACATAAAAATAATAATACTTCAAGCATACTAACTAAGCAATCATGTCTTCTCAAAATAACATGGCAAAAGAAAGTTCATCCCTACAAAATCATATAGCTTGGTCATGCTTCATTTTCGTCACACAAGAATGCTCTCATCTTGCACAACCCCAATGACAAGCCAAGCAATTGTTTCATATTTTAGTAATCTCAAACTTTTTTCAACTTTCACGCAATACATGAGCATGAGCCATGGATATAGCACTATGGGTGGAATAGAATAATGATAGGGGGTCATGTGGAGAAGACAAAAAAGGAGAAAGTCCCACATCGACGAGGCTAATCAATGGGCTAGGGAGATGCTCATCAATTGATGTCAATGCAAGGAGTAGGGATTGCCATGCAACGGATGCACTAGAGCTATAAATGTATGAAAGCTCAACAAAAGAAACTAAGTGGGTGTGCATCCAACTTGCTTGCTCACGAAGACCTAGGGCATTTGAGGAAGCCCACTGTTGGAATATACAAGCTAAGTTCTATAATGAAAAATTCCCACTAGTATATGAAAGTGAAAAAACAAGAGACTCTCTATCATAAAGATCATGGTGCTACTTTGAAGCACAAGTGCGGAAAAAAAGATTGTCGCATTGCCCCTTTTTATTTATTTTCTCTTTTTTCCTTTTTTTTTCTTTTTTTGGGCCTTTATTTTTTTTATTTGGACTTTCTCTTTTTTTTATTTGGGACAATGCTCTGTTAATGATGATCATCACACTTCTATCTATTTACAACTCAATGATTACAACTCGATACTAGAACAAAATATGACTCTATATGAATGCCTCCGGCGGTGTATCGGGAAGGGCAATGAATCAAGATTGACATGTATTAAAAATTATGCATGGTGGATTTGCCACAAATATGATGTCAACTACATTATCATGCAAAGCAATATGACAATGATGAAGCGTGTCATAAATGAAACGGTGGAAAGTTGCATGGCAATATATCTCGGAATGGCTATGGAAATGCCATGATAGGTAGGTATGGTGGCTGTTTTGAGGAAGATATAAGGAGGTTTATGTGTGATAGAGTGTATCATATCACGGGGTTTGGATGCACCGGCGAAGTTTGCACCAACTCTCAAGGTGAGAAAGGGCAATGCACGGTACCGAAGAGGCTAGCAATGATGGAGGGGTGAGAGTACGTATAATCCATGGACTCAACATTAGTCATAAAGAACTCACATACTTATTGCAAAAATATACAAGTCATCAAAACCAAGCACTACGCGCATGCTCCTAGGGGGATAGATTGGTAGGAAAAGACCATCACTCGTCCCCGACCGCCACTCATAAGGAAGAAAATCTAAGAACACCTCATGTTTCAAATTTGTTACACAAGGTTACCATATGTGCATGCTACAGGACTTGCAAACTTCAACACAAGTATTTCTCAAATTCACAATTACTCAACTAGCACACTCTAATATCACCGCCTTTATATCTCAAAACAATTATCAAGTATCAAACTTCTCATAGTATTCAATGCACTTTCTATGATAGTTTTTATTATACCCATCTTGGATGCCTATCATATTAGGACTAGTTTCATAACCAAAGCAAATTACCATGCTGTTATAAAGGACTCTCAAAATAATATAAGTGAAGCATGAGATATCAATAATTTCTATAAAATAAAACCACCACCGTGCTCTAAAAGATATAAGTGAAGCACTAGAGCAAAAATATCTAGCTCAAAAGATATAAGTGAAGCACATAGAGTATTCTAATAAATTTCAATTCATGTGTGTCTCTACCAAAAGGTGTGTACATCAAGGATGATTATGGTAAACTAAAAAGCAAAGAATCAAATCATACAAGACGCTCCAAGCAAAACACATATCATGTGGTGAATAAAAATATAGCCTCAAGTAAAGTTACCGATAGAAGAAGATGAAAGAGGGGATGCCTTCCGGGGCATACCCAAGCTTAGGCTTTTGGTTGTCCTTGTATTTTACCTTGGGATTCCATGGGCATCCCCAAGCTTAGGATCTTGCCACTCCTTGTTCCATAATCCATCAAATCTTTACCCAAAACTTGAAAACTTCACAACACAAAACTTAAACAGAAAATATCATGAGCTCCGTTAGTAAAAGAAAACAAACCACCACTTAAGGTACTGTAATGAACTCATTCTTTATTTATATTGGTGTTAAACCTACTGTATTCCAACTTCTCTATGGTTCATAATCTCCGATACTAGCCATAGATTCATCAAAATAAGCAAACAACACACGAAAAACAGAATCTGTCAAAAACAGAACAGTCTGTAGTAATCTATAGGTTTCGAATACTTCTGTAACCCCAAAAATTCTAAAATAAATTGCGGGACGTGAGTAATTTATCTATTAATCATCTTAAAAAATAATCAACTTAATTTCACTATCAAGTAAAAAATGGCAGCAAATCTCGTGAGCGCTAAAGTTTCTGTTTTTTACAGCAAGATCGCAAAGACTTTCCCCAAGTCTTCCCAAAGGTTCTACTTGGCACAAACACTAATTAAAAGCATAAAACCACATCTAAACATAGGCTAGATGAATTATTTATTACTAAACAGAACCAAAAATCAAGGAACAAAAATAAAATTGGGTTGCCTCCCAACAAGTGCTATCGTTTAACGCCCCTAGCTAGGCATAAAAGCAAGAATAGATCTAGGTGTTATCATGATAATGATAAGGTAAATCGCGAAAACTCATCTCATACTCCCTATGTTCAGCAGCAATCTTTCTTTGTGGAAAGCAAAAATAATCAAAAGGGCTAAATTTAATGGGACAAAAGTCCCCAAGATCAAGCTCGGGAGGTATTGGTTCCTCCTTTGGCCCCTCATATTGCACAACCAATTCATCATTATAAGCATTATTTTGGCCAAAAGTCATGAGACTTTGTTCAAGGGGAAAACCTAACCCATTATTCTGGATAGCAAAATTATCATTAAGTTCAGAGATCCTGTTAACAAGAACATCGGTAGGAACCTTTTTTCTAAGGGAGGACGGCCGGCATCCACCCTATAGTGCGCAAAAATTTCATTGGCCTCTTTTATTATAAATCTGAACTCATGAGCTAAAAAGATGGTCACTACTCACTTAACAGAAGAATGCTCAATATTAGAAAATTCTTGGAAAATCCTTTGTATGGAAGGATGCATATGTAAAAATTGTCTTTCAAGTTCAACTATGAGCAAAGATATAGCATCCAACTACTAGTTTTATGAAGAATAGACCCGCTCATGGTGGGTAAAGCACCGGCACAAGTAAAGAAATCTTGCATAACTCCCTTACCAATAATATTACCGCTACCAATCCAAAACTTTTTAGTGTGTAAAATAGTAGGATTTTCAAGAGGATCATCAATAGCATCAAAGTTTTCCATATTATTATCCTTATCAATGATAAACTCCCTAGTTTCAGACATGATGGCAACAAATTGCAAAAAAGAACGAGCACACAGAAGGCAGGGAGGAAAAAGAGGGCAAATAAGACGGCAAGGGTGAAGTGGGGGAAAGGAAAACGAGAGGCAAATGGCAAATAATGTAATGTGAGGGATAAGAGTTTGTGATGGGTACTTGGTATGTCTTGACTTGTGCATAGATCTCCCCGGCAACGGCGCCAGAAATCCTTCTTGCTACCTCTTTAGCACTGCGTTGGTTTCCCTTGAAGAGGAAAGGGTGATGCAGCAAAGTAGCGTAAGTATTTCCCTCGGTTTTTGTGAACCAAGGTATCAATCCAGTAGGAGACTACACGCAAGTCCCTCGTACCTACACAAACAAATAAGAACCTCGCAACCAACGCGATAAAGGGGTTGTCAATCCCTTCACGGTCACTTACGAGAGTGAGATCTGATAGAGATAACAATAATAAGTTAAATATTTTTGATATTTTTATGATATAGATTCCAAAATAAACGGTAATAGAAAATAGCTTGTTGATGGTAGATTAATATAAAGGAGAATAGACCCGGGGCCATAGGTTTCACTAGTGGCTTCTCTCAAGATAGCATAAGTATTATGGTGGGTGAACAAATTACTGTCGAGCAATTGATAGAACAGTGCATAATTATGAGAATATCTAGGCATGATCATGTATATAGGCGTTTGCGACAAGTAGACTGAAACGATTCTGCATCTACTACTATTACTCCACACATCGACCGCTATCCAGCATGCATCTAGAGTATTAAGTTCATAAGAACAGAGTAATGCATTAGGCAAGATGACATGATGTAGAGGGATAAACTCAAGCAATATGATATAAACCCCATCTTTTTATCCGCGATGGCAACAATACAATACGTGCCTTGCTGCCCCTGCTATCACTAGGAAAGGACACCGCAAGATTGATCCCAAAGCTAAGCACTTCTCCCATTGCAAGAAAGATCAATCTAGTAGGGCAGACCAAACTGATAATTCAAAGAGACTTGCAAAGATAACCAATCATACATAAAAGGTTTCAGAGAAGAATCAAATACTGTTCATAGGTAAACTTGATCATAAACCCACAATTCATCGGAACTCGACAAACACACCGCAAAAAGAGTTACATCAAATAGATCTCCAAGAAGATCGAGGAGAACATTGTATTGAGATCCAAAGAGAGAGAAGAAGCCATCTAGCTAATAACTATGGACCCAAAGGTCTGAGGTAAACTACTCACACATCATCGGAGGGGCCATGGAGTTGATGTAGAGGCCCTCTATGATCGATTCCCCCTTCGGCGGAGCTAAGGAAAAGGCCCCAAGATGGGATCTCTTGGGTACAGAAGGTTGCGGCGGTGGAAATAAGGTTTTGTGGTGCTCCTGGATGTTTTCGGAGTATATATATATATATATATATATATATATATATATATATATATAACACTATTCTGATCCTGGGATCAGAATAGTTATTCTGATCACAGCCAGCCCTATAGGGGCCCGACTAGGTGTTCCCGAACCGGTGCGCCCCGATGAAAAAAAAGCCCACCACCACCCCGACGCTACGCCCACGATCCACTCCGGCCTCGATTCACGCTCGATCCCCACGCGCCGGCGCCACCCTGGATCCCGTCGTGCCACTGCCCGCCGTCACCAGACCTAGATCCCGTCGTGCCGCCGCCCGCCGCCGCCGGCCCTGGATCCCATCGCGCCGCCCCCACCATGGATCTCTGCGCACCGCCGAAGACCACCACCACCAAAGCGCTGCCGCCTACGCACCGCCGCGGCCGCGGCCCGCCCACACCAACCACCCCCGGCACTGAGTAGGTTGGCCCTGCCCCGGCTCCATCGCCGCCTTGCAGCCTCCTCCCGGTGGGGCTCCACAGCCACAACACCAAGGGCGTTCATCACCGCTACCTTCGGCCGTTCAGGTACGCAGCCCCTGGAGGTACCGCAGCTGCAGCTTGGGGAAATTACTGCAGCGTTTATCGCCTCCACAACGTACATTTGATTTTCCACCCTTTTGTCATTTTCACCCATTTTATTTCAGAAAGATGGTTGTTGAATGCTTGACCTGCTAGGCTACTACAAATCTACAGGAAAAAGTTGAACGTCACCAAAATATAGAAAAAAAGGATGAGCACAGATGCAGTTGATGTCCGATGTGTTCCCCTGCTGATGAAGTAATTCAAGGAGTAGGTGGTTTCATTCGTATGAAGCACCAGCAACAAAATCTTCAGTTTTTCTTCTCTGTAGTAATTTCCCCAAGCTGGAGGGAGCATCAACCATCTTTTCTACCTTTTTATGTTCAGAGTGTGGAGAGAAAATGAGAGATGGGGACGAGCTTGATAGTCTGCACCTCGTATGAAGCACCAATCATCTTCATGTTCATTCCTCGCCGGCATGGCTGGCATCCATTCTCGCCCTAGTCGCCCTACATGTCCATACACGGCCTCCACACAAAGATCCTTGGGCCTCTCGCCTGCTGCATTTGTTGCTACTTCTTCACCTCTGTTTTAGCTAGCTCATGGTGCTTCTTTTCCTCCCACGCAGTTTCCTTTTCAGCCATTGAAGCTACAGATGGAGTGCGCCATGCAGCAGCTTCACCCCAACGGGCATGCGATGGTCGACGATGGTTGGGTGTGGCGTGCATCTCTCTAGGGTGCTGGACGTGGCTGAAGTTCAAAGTGGCCGGGGATTAAAGTTCAGAGAGTATTTTTTTAGTACATTCAGAAAGTTGCTTTCTTCCTTGTAAATTTTGGCTACAGACATACTTACTTCAGAGAGGTTGTGACCTGGGCAACTTGGCTCCTCTCACCCTGAACACTTACACCATTTTGTTAAGTACACGTAAAATGACTGTAGTAAATAGCACTAAAAAATGAATTCAGAATAAGTACACATAAATATGCTCTAGTACTTACTCATATGTTAAAATATATAATGATGGATGGAATGATCAATTTGTAGAAAAATGTTATCCTTATACTAGTCTTGCATTGGTTCAGATTTTTTGTAGTAGAGAGTAATATTATATATCTTTGAGCTGAATTGGAAGTAATACATGAAGGGAACAAAAATGAGTTCGTAAGTTTCAAGGGCACTTGAGAATTATCTTTTCATAAATTTCAGCTCGCTCGCATCATATCCAGGCAGTGGGAGTGGTCAATTAGCAACAGATCCTGGTCGGACTGGGCTAGGGATGACCTCCGCGGGCACTGTGGTCGACATGGACTGCACCCAGCCGTCGCCGCGGACTGCTCCTCTGCACTTCCTCACGGTTGCACATATAAATTCAACAACCATCCATTCCATCTCTCCCTCTCTCTGTCTGAAATTCATATGAACCTTGTTGATTTGGTGAGGTGGTTTGTTCATAGCAGACACATGTACTTTGCTTGGTGCAATCCCGAATAGAAAAAAAGAAGAAATGCACGGAATTTATTTTCTGTATTTTGTAATCTTGCTCTTCAGGTGTTCATGTGTGTGACGGAACAAAAAAACTGAATGCATTTTGTGATTGTTTTTGGCGTAGTTTTGCAGCATGGTCTCTTAAAAAACAAAAAGGAAACGACGTTTGTTTGAAACATCAAACGAGTTCAAAAATCTTTAGAAATTCAGGTAGAACACAAGTCCCGATGTCCATCTCTCCCGTCCTACTCATTGTTTGTTGTGTTCTTCAGTGTCAACAGCAAAAGGTGAATGAAGATATCATCTCCAAAAAGGGATATAGAAAAAATATTGTATTACTGTGCAAAAATAATTGACTTTTAACTTTTTGTTTATGCAAAGGTCAAAATGTTGTGTTCGGGAAGGTAAAGTATGTTAACTGAAGGACGGACGTCGTATTCTCTAGGGAGTAATACAAGAAAAAAAGACTATGTACAAAAGTAGTTCGTGTCTCACTTCCGTCAGAGTTCTGTATTACTCCCTAGAGAGTTTGTGTATTGATATCTAGTTTGTGCACACATAATTCTCTCGCATGTATGTGTCTATGTTTTTCCAAACTACAATGATACAAAAAAAAATCACATGTAACCAAACTGTAAAACTTTTGCAATTGCTACTGTTTGAACTCTCTAGATATTAAAAACTTTTGCAATTGCTACTGAAAAACTGAAAAACTACAATGATACAAAAAATCACATGTCTAAACAAGAATTGAGTTTTCACTAAAGCTCAAATAAATAAATATGAGTGGTTCTTTGTTAAAATAAATAATTGAAAAGGCCCAAAAAGTCCAAACTAAAAAAGAGCAGCTTGATGTTTATACAAAATTCATATTTTCCTTATTATTAAAGAATGAAAAATAAGAAGTTCAAAATAAAAAAAAACTAGAAGTTCAAATTTTAAAAATAGAGCAGTTCAAAATTCATAAAAAAAAATCATGATTTCTAAATAAAAAAACTATAGTTAAAATTTAATTAAAGAACTGGTTGAATATTTTTTACAAAACCTAGGATTTTTCCGTTACTAAAAGAAATAAACCAAGAAGTCCAAATTACAAAAATCGAGAAGTTCGATGTTTATAAAAAAACTCAGATTTTTCCTTGTTACTAAAGAAAAAAATGATGAAGTTCACATTAAAATAAAGGAGTAGTTCGATGTATACAGAAAACTCAAATTATTACCGTTTCTAAGAAAAATAAAACTATGAAGTGCAATTTACAAAAAAAAAAGGTTTGATGCTTATTTAAAAACATATTCCCTTTCTAAAAATACGACTAAGAAGTTGAAATTAAAATAACAGAGAAGTTTGAAGTATATAAAAAACTTAGATTTGTTGTAAGAAGTTCACATGCACCTCCATGCATGGTTCAGAATTTTATATTGCGGGACGTCCGACCTCCAATTACATGTTTTAAAATGGCAAGAAAATGTTGTCCGACTTTCAATTGCGTGTAATTCGACGTACACACAAAATTGCGATAGAAGTCCGTAGTGAAAACAACGAGAAGTTCAAGTACTGCAAGGAATGCATTTCAGGTGAGAATAAAAACATGGAAAAATAAAAGCATAAAAGGTTTGTTGAAAGATGTTCAAGTGCTCTGTACAGGGAAGTTCAAAAATTCTTGCGAGAGAGGTTCACCTCGTATTTCTATGTTCAATTTTTTCCGTATAAAAATCGAATACAATTCTTTACTCAAAAATATAAAAAGTTGAAGTTCAAATTGAAACAACAGAGAAGTTCATAGTTTATTAAAACCTAGGATTTACCCGTTCAAAAAATAAAAAACACAAAGCCATTTTTTGCACTTTTAAAAACAACCTCATAAACGAAAAAATGGTTGCTAGAAGTTCAAGTGCTCGACGAGGAAAAGTTCGAAAAATTCTTGTGAGAGAGGTTCACCGTGTATTTAGATGTCCAAAAAACATAAAAAAATATGTTGTTTTTTGTGTTTTAAAATAACTCTCTCAAAGTAGAGAGAAGTTGAACGTGATAACAACCGGAAGTTCACATACTACATGGTGGTGTTTCATATAAGAAAAATACAATAAAGTGAAACACAGTGAAGTTCAAACAGACATGCCCCAGAAGTTCAACTACTTCATGCAATGCAAAAAACAGCACGTCAAAAACAAAGTGAAGTTCAAACAGACATGCCCCAGAAGTTCTACTACTTCACGCAGTGCATTTCCGTTCGCGATGAACGCAGAAATCATGATCTCGCCATTTTCTAATTAACCTCAAAACGGCAGGAATATTATTTGTGTAAATTCAAGTCCTCGGTCGAAGAAAGTTAAAAAAATATTGTGAGAGAGGTTTGTACAAAAGAAATATCATTTGAGTAACACTGACGAAAATGGATGGGAAAATTAAAAACGAAAATATGTCACAGAAGTTCAACGTGAAAACAGCACGAAGTTCGACTACTATAGTCAATGAATTTGAGATGAAAAACTTTTAAAATCGTGGCGAGTATGAAAAAATGATCAACACAGGAAAGTAGTGTGTTTACAGCATCTTTCCATCGGTATATCACTTGCTCAATTCCGGTGAGTGGATGGAGAGCTACGAGCAGTGGATGGAGAGCTAAGAGCAAAAAAATCCCGTGAAAAACATAGTGAAGTTCAAGCACACACGCTGAGAAGTTCAGGTTCTTCACGCGGTGCATTTTCGAAGAATCTGTCTCGCGATAAAGGCAGAACGCATGATCCCGCCATTTTCGAAATTACTTGAAAACGGCTAGGAATCAGAGAAAACCATCAACATGAAAAAAGTTTCGCATTTTCTGTAGCTTTTCAGCGGTATATTACTTGCCCCATTCCGATAAAGTTTGTAGAAATTACGGCGAAAATACGTTTTTCGCCATTTTCGAAACTGACTTAAAACTGTAAAGAATTGGGAGAAACAATACATACCAAAAAGTTTCGCATTTGTTCAAGCTTTCCAACGCCATATCATTTGCTGCATTCGGACGCACGGTTAAAAAATTAGCTCGAAAATACGAACTCAGTAGAACTTGTACCATTTTCTAAATTACTCTTAAACCATTCAAAATTAGAAAAAAACTTTCAAGATGAAAAAGTAGCACATTTTCATAAGCTTTCCAACGCCGTATCATATGCCTCCATTGGATTAGCCGTTTAGAAATGACATCGAAAAAACGAACTCAGCTGTTCGGTTTACGAAATTTTACGTTTTTTGAAATTACACTTTAACAATAGGGAATTAGAGAAAACTTTCAACATGTGGAAGAAGCGGTTTTGCAGCAGATTTCCAACGCCATATTATATGCCTCATTCCGATAAACGGTTTAGAAATGCGATCGAAAATACGATTCACGTTTTTTCTGCGAAGAAAAAACAGTTTTCAAAACTGCTATTATACCGCTTATATTTTGCCAAAAATTTAAGTTGGGTCATGATATTGGTGTCCATAGCTTTCCAACGGTATATCGCAAGCCCCATTTGGGCAATGTTGGCGGAAGTTCAACCTAGTTCACACGAAAGTTCAACGTACTACTAGTGGGGCAGGTCAGGTTGTGATCAGAATAGTGTTTATGTATGTATATGTGTATATATATAGAGAGAGAGAGAGGAGGAAGAAGTAGGTCGATGGGCCACGAGGGGGGAGGGCGCGCCCAGGGGGTAGGCGTGCCCCCTGCCTCGTGGCCTCCTCGTTGGTTGCTTGACGTCCACTCCAAGTCCCTTGGATCACGTTTGTTCCAAAAATAACTCTCCCAAAGGTTTTATTCCGTATGGATTCCGTTTGATATTCCTTTTCTACGAAACACGGAAATAGGCAAAAAAAACAGCAATTTGCACTGGGCCTTGGGTTAGTAGGTTAGTCCCAAAAATAATACAAAAGTGTATAAATAAGCCCATTAACATCCAAAACAGATAATATAATAGCATTGAACAATCAAAAATTATAGATACATTGGAGACGTATCAAGTGCCACCTCCAGCAGCCACTCCACCAGCTCCAACTACATCAACAGATACCTTCGTCCTTGGAGTTCTCTCTACACCACCTCTCGAAGACCGAGCCTGAGAGACGCATAGCACTATGCATTTTCAAACTTTTTGGTAACTTGTTGCCAAAGGGGGAGAAATATGTATACATCATAGGCTTCGGGAGAGAGTGTTTTGCCTTTTATCTCTCTAGTTCTTGGTTGAAACTTTTTATGCGCTTGGTTGATACACTATGTCTTTGTCTGTGTGAGATACTTGTTTGATCATGTGATTGATCATATGCTACCTTAGTGCTTGCTTGGATGATATTATCTCTTATATTCCATATATGATCATTCACTTTGCTTGGTGATGAGTGCATGTTTTTAATGTTTATCATTTTGAGCGCTTCACCAAGATGTATGTGACATGGAAGAGTGACCCATGATCCTAATCCATTGTGCATTTGCATTCAAAAGCAAATTTTAAATAATGCACAAATTTAGGGGGAGCTCTTTCTTATCACATACTTCTCAAAGCGACGATGTATTTCAATCTTATAATCATTTGTCGAAGCTTTGATCTATATGTTGTCATCAATTACCAAAAAGGGGGAGACTGAAAGTGCAACTATCCCTAGTTGGTTTTGGTAATTCCTAACAACATATATCTCATTGAGCTAATACTATTTCAAGATAAATATTTCAGGAAAGCTCAAGGATTGGCATGGCATGGATTAGAAATGTGGACCCCTCAAAATGATAAGGACAAAAGATTGGCTCAAGCTCTAAAGATCAAGACTCTATATTTTACCTTTTAGTGATCCAAGATCATGTCCATAGAAAAAGCCAATACTATTAAAAGGGGATGAGGTGTTGCTTAATGGGTACTTTCTCAAAATGCTTAGTGATATGCTCCAAAACCCTCAACCACTTTCTCATATCAACATATGTCCCAAACCAAAAGTCAAACTCGGCCCCACCGAAACTTTTGATCCGACGCCACCGAGTTCAGTTGACATAGCCACTGCCACAAAACCCTAGTCTTTTCGGTCTCGCTGATAGGGATCTCGGTCCCACCAAGATGAGATTGTCAACTCTATGTTTCCCTTCATAACATTTCGGTCCAACCAAAATGAGCAACCGGTCCCACCGAGTTCGCAATGCAAACTCTCTGTTTCCCCTTCGTAACGTTTCGGTCTCACCAAGATGAGCGAATCGGTCCAACCAAGTTTGCCTGACCAACTCTCTGGTTAGCTTATTACCAAAGTCGGTCTCACTGAGTTTGTGTAATCGGTCTCACCGAGATTATGTTATGCCCTAACCCTAATGAAATCCGTCTCATCGAGTTGACATGTCGGTCCCACCAAAAATCCTAACGTTCACATTTTGAACTAAATCGATCAAACTGAGTTTCATTATTCGGTCCCACCGATTTTGGTGATTTGTGTGTAACGGTTAGATTTTTTATGGAGGCTATATCCCACCCACTCTTCATTCGTGGAGAGAGCCATCAGAACATGCCTACACTTCCATCATACATTTTCTGAGAGAGAACCACCTACTCATGTGTTGAGGTCAAGATATTCCATTCCAACCATATGAATCTTGATCTCTAGCCTTCTCCAAGTTGCTTTCCATTCGAATCATATTTCCACCAAATCCAAATCTGTGAGAGAGAGTTGAGTGTTGGGGAGACTATCATTGAAGCACAAGAGCAAGGAGTTCATCATCAACACACCATTTATTACCTTTTGGAGAGCGGTGTCTCCTAGATTGGTTAGGTGTCACTTGGGAGCCTTCTTCAAGATTGTGGAGTTGAACCAAGAAGTTTGTACGGGCAAGGAGATTGCCTACTTCATGAAGATCTACCCTAGTGAGGCAAGTCCTTCATGGGCGATGGCCATGGTGGGATAGACAAGGTTGCTTCTTCGTGGACCCTTCATGGGTGGAGCCCTCCGTGGACTCGCACAACTGTTACCCTTTGTGGGTTGAAGTCTCCATCAACGTGGATGTATGATAGCACCACCTATCGGAACCATGCCAAAAATCTCCGTGTCTACATTGCGTTTGCTCCCTCCAAACTCCTTCCTTTACCTTCATGTGCAATGTTTTACATTCCGCTGCTACACTCTTAGACTTGCATGTGTAGTTGTTTACTTGACTAGTGCTAAGTTGCTAAAATCTGCCAAGACTTAAAATTGGGGAAAGGCTAGATTTTTATTTAGTCAAGTAGTATAATCACCCCCCCCCCTTAGATGTACTTTCGATCCTACAAGTGGTATCAGAGCCAGGTTTCCATTTTTCTTGATTTCCATAGCTTTTGGTGATCATAGCCTTGGTTTCACAACCTAAGAGAGTATGGCGTCTAGCAAGGGAAATTACCACTGTAGAGGTCCTTACTTTGATGGTACTAATTTTGCTAGTTGGAAGCATAAGATGAAAATGCATATTATTGAACATAACCCCACCATTTAGGCTATTGTGTGTATTGGCTTGCAAGGTGAATTCTTTGATGGGAGAGAACCGAATCGTGAAGCTACCATGGAAGAGTTGAAGATGCTGCAATGCAATGCTCAAGCTTGTGATATTCTCTTCAATGGATTGTGCCCTGAAGAATTCAACAAAATCAGCCGTCTTGAGAATGCAAAGGAAATTTGGGACACTTTGATTGATATGCACGAAGGTACCGACTCCGTCAAGGAATCCAAATTGGATGTGCTTCAAAGTCAACTTGACAAGTTCAAAATGAAGGATGGTGAAGGTGTCGCTGAAATGTACTCTAGGCTTGCTCTCATCACAAATGAGATTGCCAGCCTAGGAAGTGAAGAGATGACTGATAGATTCATCATCAAGAAGATCCTAAGAGCCTTGGATGGAAAATATGATACCGTGTGCACATTGATCCAAATGGTGCCCAATTACAAAGATCTCAAGCCAACGGAAGTTATTGGAAGAATTGTTGCTCATGATATGTCACTTACGGATAAGGAAGAGCTTCACAACAAGTCAAGTGGTGCTTACAAAGCCTCATGTGATGCTCCCACAACATCAAGTGAGAAACAAGCCTTTAATGAAGAATTGAGCCTAATGGTAAAGAACTTCAAGTTCTACAAGAGTAGAGGCAAAGAAAGAAGTTCCAAGTCAAGGTCCTACAGTGACAAAAGATCTTCAAGTCGTGAACGTAATTGCTACAATTATGGAAGACCCAGACACTACTCCAATGAGTGTACGGCTCCCTACAAAAGAAGAGAAGATTCTCCTAAAAGAAGAATTAGAAGAGAAGAATCACCACCAAGAGATAGAAGGAGTAAAGATGACCGTTATGAACGAAGAACATCACAGAGAAGCAAGGATTCAGAAAGGAAGGACAAATCATCAAGGAGCTACACAAAACAAAGACATCAAGCTCATGTTGGTGAATGGGTATCCGGATCCGACTCTGACAGTCACTCTGAGAGAAGTTATCACTCCGACTCCGAATATACTTAAGATGGAGGTGTTGCCGGTATAGAACTTGTATCAACCAACTCCTACGACATATTTGAGTCACCAAATGAAGTAATTGGAAGATGCTTCATGGATAAAGGCCCAAAGGTATCACACCCCGAGTATGTTGATTTCAATAGTGATGAAGATGATTTGCTAGGTGATGATGATTTACTTGTTGACAATTCTAGTGATGAAAACTATGATGAACTTACTATTAATCATGCTAATCAAGATAAAACGAATGATGATGATAAGAAGGAGATTGGGCGTCTAACTAAAGAACTAAACACTCTTAAGTTAGCTCATGAAACTACCTTGGAAAATCATCAAGAGCTTTTAAAGACTCATGAAAAGTTACACTTTGAAAAGCTCAACCTTGAGCAAGAGCATGGGTTCTTAAAAGCGATCAATGATGATCTTCGCAAGAAAAGTTCTTCTTACATTTCCAAGCGTTTACTCTTGTCTACTTACATGCCACAAGTTAAATCTAGCAACAAGAGTAAGAAAGATTCTTCTTCTAGTAGTAACAATAATCATGCTAAATCCAATGTTGTTGCTTCCAGTAGTTATCTTGATTACACTAATGATTCTCTTAGCCAAGTTACACTTGAGCAAGAAAATAGCTTATTGAAGGGAATTATAGAGAAATGTGTTTACAAGAGCCTTGCCGAAAGTAAGCAATTTGAGGAAATTGTACGCAAGCAAGGAAGACACCGGAAGAATCAAGGAATTGGTTTTGAACGAAGGTTCAATGCCAATGGAGTTGAGTGGGAAGAAGATCAATACCCCAAGACGAAGTTTGTTCCTCAACAAGAGAAGTATGATCCTACTTCCTTCTAAGGAACACAAGCTCAAGATGATATTCCACCACAAGACCATAAGCAAAAAGGCAAGGACAAACTTCAAGAGGATATTGATGCATTTGAAGAAGCTCCCAAGGCCTTGGTCAAGTGGGTTCCCAAGACTACATCAAGTTCCACTTCATCAAGTACGACTACAACTCCAAGGATTCCCATCAAGATGGTGTGGATCCCGAGGAAAAAGAACTAGAGAGTTCTTGAGGGTGACTCCGCCAACATACTTCACTCATATCTTTTGGCAAGGACATGTGCAAACAACTTCCATATCTTGCACTAGTTCAAGGAGTCACAAACCCTCTTGTTAGTAAGACAAGGGACAAGGTAACCTAATGCTTTCATGGACATCATCTTATGTGAACATCACTCTATGTCTATGGATATCCGTGTTTGTTCCTTGTGGGACTAACCCGTGTAGGTATTGAAAGTGCAACTCACTCCAATGGATTGCTCCAAATGATCTACATCAACATTGAGCATCTACATCTTCAACACCTACATGAAGTCATCATCGACAAAACCCAAGGTTAGTTCATCCCTCTTAGGGGGGATATCACATCTAGGGGGAGCTTTACTCTAATAAATTGAGCTAAAGCAACTCTAATGGTGTGAACACAACAATGCTTTATGTAAAAGTGGCAACCCCACTTGTGCTTAAACAATGAGTATGACCTATGATCAAATGTTCTCATTTGACTCCTCAATCAATATAATCATATATATATAATATAGATGACCTAGTCATCGCCAATTGCTTGATAGATGCTAGAGTGTTTGTGCATGCTTTTCCACATATTTCATTTGCCATTTTATTGTGTGAGCATGTTAGTTGCATATTTTACTCATTCGAGGACATCCACTTGTTGTTTTGATTGTTTGGCGTTTTTCTCTTTTGCCAAGTGGATGGACAAGAATGCCTAATAACCCCCTCTAGCTATCTATGCTTTTCTCGTCTCAAACTCCATTCATGCTACATCACAAAGTTTGATCAAGTCAGATTCGAACCACTCTGTGTGATGAGCACTCGGAGTACCCGATTCGTCATAGACTTAAACTTCCAAAACCTCTTTGTGCATTTCGGTATGACCGAGTCATCCACACCGAGTTCACTAAGTTGATCTAGGTTTTCCATCTTAGTGAAACTGATTTGAACTTTTCGGTCACACCGAGTTGCAGTAACCGCTCGCGATTCTGCATCTCAGTGCCACCGAGTTGTTCCACTCGGTCACACCGACAGAGTCGGGATATACCCACGGGTGAGATTTCAGAAATTTCTTCAAACTCCTCAGCCCGCACGTGTGTGTTGCTCTGCCTCCTCGGGTCTCCAGATCGTCTCCTCGTCACCAGCAACCTCCCGCCGCTGGTTTCCATCGCCGTCAACGGAAATCTGCTATGTCGTTGCCGCCGTAGCGAACCTTCGCCGAACTAGGGTATGGTTTCGACTCTATGTGCTAATTCCTTAACTCTGATTCATAGCACATTACTTTTCCATGATCACGACCACATATGCAAATCCATCCACTGAAAACTTCCTTTAGGTCAGATTGGCTTTGAAACAATTTAGGGTTAGGTCCCCACCGAACTCATCTCGGACCGACCGAGTTGTAGAAATCGGTCTCACCGATTTGGCTTAGACCATAACACATGCATTTTCGGTCCGACCGAAAATTGCAAATCGGTGTGACCTAGTTAGATTCTCTATGAAACCCTAGCAGTCTGGGTGCCACCGAACTGTGACTCGGTCTGATCGAGTTCACTAGTTTAGGTTCCAAAAGCTGCTTTGGTATCACCAAGTTTATCAAATCGGTAGCTCCGAAATGCTTTCTATGGAGAACTAAAACTAAGTTTTTGACTCATCTGTTTTGCAAAAACTTTGCACTTTGTGATGCTCATCCACTCTACCTCATCTACATCTATTCACAGGGTTTGTTGTCAGTGATTGCCAAGATGTCTGACCTGAGTGACAGTCAGAACAGGTCTGAAGAACATGTGCAATTGAGTGAGGGTTCAGATCCCTCAAGCAGCTATGATGAGGGCAGTGGAAGCACACCTAGTAACTTGCCCAAGGCAGCCACTAGAGCAAGGAAGAAGAGAACCTCAGACTATGAGGATGAAGATTATGTGGCTGTTGAGGATGAGGCCACCTCAAAGAATAAAGTCTTGAAGAAGGAATATGGGTCAGTTGCTGCAACAAAGCCAGGGATGCACAAGAAGGCACATGCCAAGAGAGTGCCAACATCCAAGCCTAGGAAAGCAGCCTTGGAAGAGACTATGGAGTTCACTCTTGAACCCAAAGAGGCTGGAGAAGGCAAGAAAAGAAAAGAGAGGGTCAAGAAGACCACTGCCAGAGTCCTAGGGAGATCATCCATGTTTAAGGATCCCGCGGAAGAAGAGGAAGAGGAAGAGGATGCTCCAGCACCCAAAGCTCAGAAGCTCATGGGAGATGCAATTAAGTTAGGGGCTGCAACATCAAAGCCCAAGTCTTCTCCCAAAGCTCAAACTCAGAAGTCAAAGCCCAAGAGAAACACTAGAAGTATTCCTGCAGAAGAGAAGAATAAGGCCACAGTGCCTCAAGCTGAAGAAGAGGATGATGAGTCTCTTGTTTTGAGGAAATTGAAACCCAAGATCCCAGACCACAATGATGCTCATCCAGTGGTTGAAGACATGCACACCAGAAAAGATGCTGGACTGAGATTGTGGAGACAGTCTGATCCCTATGTTGTTATGTAACATCCCAAATTTTCAATTTGGAATGTTATACATAGGTCATTCATGCATAACATATTTTATTGCATTTCGTTTTATGATCCTCAAAATCCTAAGCAACTCAAGGACCCTCGGAGAGAGTTGGGGATTTTGCCTCGTTCTCATATTTGAACTTTTCTCAAATATTGAAACAAGGATCACTTTGGCTTTAATTATTTTTCCTCCCTGAAAATATTTCATATTAAAATTATATGAGAGGAGATAATATGACTTCTCCAAAATAAATGAAATGTTGGAGTAAAAATATTAAAATCAATTTGCATTTTTATTTGGGGTTTTATTGCTATTTTATTTGAATTAGGAAAATATGTGTTTTTCAAAATTGCATTAGAGGCCCAAATAAATGTTCACCTTGTCCGGCATATTTTTAGAGGACGGGGAAAACTTATTTCAGGATTTTTGGAGTCCATTTAGTATTTCTTTTCTTCGTTTTTCTGCGCGTCGGAATATTTTAAAAACAGTCAACCGCCTTACAGGGCCGTGTCCGACTAGGACACTGCGCTCGGCTGGCCTTTTTAAGGCCGAGGCCTAAGCCGCCCCAGCCCCAAACCCTAGCGCCCCACCCCTCCTCGAAATCCACGCCGCCGCCACCAGGGTTCGCCATGCCGCCACCGCCGGAATTCGCCGCTGCCGCCGCCGGAGTTCGCCGCCGCCCCGTCGCCACCTCGCCGCTGCCTCGACGCCACGCCGCTGCCCCGCCGCCGACCCCGCCGCCACCGGAGTTTGCCGTCGCCGCCGCCGTCCCGATCCGCGAGGTAGCCGTCGGTTTTATTCTAAAATCGTTCGGTTTTTATATGAAAACCTAGATGCTTTTTTAGATCGTTTTTTGGTTTAGTTATTTAGCGAACGCCCGTTCGTACGTTCGTTTTAACGAGCGGTTTTCACCCATTAACCGCAGACAGCGAACGTTTGTTCGTTAGCCTGTTCGTTAGTTTTCTTTTTCCAGGGTTTTCCGCGATTATTTTCGATCGCGATTTCTGCCCTGATTTTTGTTTTAGTTTATATTTTCGCTCGTTTAACGGAATTGGGCGATTCAAGCGCCTGGATCTTCATCTCAAAGTCCTCTTTCTATTTAACCAACTTGAACAAGATTTTGGTACTGTCAAATTTGACTTTAGTCCAGATTAGTAACCGGATCTTGTTTCTTTCGCAGTTTGAGTTTCGTTGCTCCGTTTGATTTGATTCTTTTTGCAAACCAGAGTTCTTTAGTTGAACTTTCTGGTTAGATCTTCTCATTTGAGATTTACCTGTGCATCCTTGCTTGATTTCTTATATATGCTATTGTTTGTTTGCGATAGAACATCCGGAGTGCGAAGCATGCTACTACGAGTCTTTAGGGTTTGCGGATCGTCAGCAAGGCAAGTAACACTTTGATCATACCCCTTTATCACCTAGTTTTTATGCATTAGTTTCAACCTTCACACATTGCATGAGTAGGATATCTTAACATGTGGGTCTGGGAAGTAGATAATGAGGTAGAACCTATTACCTGTTTTGTTATCAAACCCTTGGGAGTTACTTCTACGTTATGCTTATATTGCCATGCTATGCTCGTAGACGTGGATTGGGTTTGAGTGTCTCCATAACAAATGTGAGTTGTTAATTAATGGTTCAACTTAAGGTGGTAACTTTAATACACATCTAGGTGGATTGCTTGTGGGCACCTGGAGAATCCACTTTTGTCCTAGGATATCCCGGAGTACCCGTGTGATCATCCTACGGTCCGCATCCAGGCTCAAAGGGATCATAAGACTATTCATGCTAGAAACTTCTATGTGTAGCCACAAGCCATTATGGGCTCTGGCATAGTTGAGTAAGTTGCGTGAGTTCTTGAAGAGGTGGACTAGCAGATGTAGGGGATTGTAGGTGTACCAGTCCGCCCGGAGTAGAGAACAAATGCTTCTGAAAGATTGTGTCTCGGTCATCCGTTTCTCAAACACCCTGTAGTGCGAGAAATCCAAGGGAGGAGATCGAGTATGGGGAAAAGTGCGCAAACCTCTGCAGAGTGTGCAAACTAATCATGGTTAGCCGTGTCCCCGGTTATGGACATCTTGAGTATCTGGCTCTTGGATTATCATATGGATCTCATCACTCTAAATTAATTTGTTGGGTTGATTATTACTTTTAATTGGGATTGAGTTGGAGGAACCTTCTCAATATTGTTCAACTACCATGATAGTTAAATAAAATATATTCCTTTGTTGTAGGGTAAAATTGGCTTTTCGCAAAACATATTAACCATACAGCCTCCACCAGCCATATATGCATGTAGTGATAGCTTTTATTTGTTCATTACTCTCCTGTGTTACATTGCCAGCATATTCCATGTGCTGACCCATTTTTCGGGCTGCAACATATCATGTTGCAGACTTTTAAGACGAGGAGTAAGGTGCGATAGGTCATTTGTCATGCACTCAGCTATGCCGTTGGAGTTGATGGACTCACTTTATCTTCCAAGCCTTCCGCTGTTATCGTATTAGATGGCCTTAAGCCATATTTATTGTAATAAGTTCTCTTGTGAGACATTCAATGTAAAAAGTGTGTGATTGCCACTCTATTATAAATCCTTCGATTACTGTGTGTGTCAGCATTACCGATCCAGGGATGACACTGAAGCACAGAGACTTGACCGTTTGAGGTCGGGTCGCTACATGTTAGGAGGAGGACTGCAGTTGATTACAGATTTCATACCAAAGAACAGCAAGACTTCTATGAGACAATTTTGCTTGACAAGAAGCCCATTGCTTGTGACATGAGATGGGTTGATTGGGAATACATCAAGGAGAATGAAGATCACTTCCCAGGAGTATATGACAACTTCAAAGCATGTGGAGTAGATGAGTTTGTTGGACAGAAGCTCACAAAATGGAATGATGAGCTGATCATGCAGTTTTACTGCACTACTCACTTTTACCCAGATGGGAAGATAGTTTGGATGTCTGAAGGTACTAGGTACCAATCCACTGTTGAAGAATGGGCCAAGTTGATCAATGCCCCAGAGGAACTTGAGGATGACTTGGATGTGTATGCCAAGAAGGAGAAAGATCACAACTCCATGGCAAACATGTACAAAGAGATCCTTGATAAAGTTTTGGAGACTCACAAGCTTGGATCTGTACATTACTTGTTATCTGGTCTTCCTACCATCAACACCATCCTAAGGCACACATTGCTACCCAAGTCTGGAGATCACAAGATGGTTAGAGACATTCCATCAACATGCTGTGAATCTTTGATGTCCCTCAAAAGTTTAAAGTCATGAGCCTGATTGTAGAGATGGTCAAGAGGACAGCTGCTGACCAAAAGAGAAGTTGTGGATATGCTCCACTGCTACCTCTTCAGCATGCGTTGGTTTTCCCTTGAAGAGGAAAGGGTGATGCAGCAAAGCAGCATAAGTATTTCCCTCAGTTTTTGAGAACCAAGGTATCAATCCAGTAGGAGACCACGTGCGAGTCACCTCGTACCTACACAAACAAATAAGAACCTCGCAACCAATGCGATAAAGGGGTTGTCAATCCCTTCACGGACACTTGCAAGAGTGAGATCTGATAGAGATAATAATAAGGTAAATATTTTTTGGTATTTTTATGATATAAATTGAAAGTAAAGATTGCAAAATAAAATAGATTAGAAACTTATATGATGGAAAATAGACCAGGGGGCCATAGGTTTCACTAGTGGCTTCTCTCAAGATAGCATAAGTATTACGGTGGGTGAACAAATTACTGTCGAGCAATTGATAGAATTGAGCATAGTTATGAGAATATCTAGGTATGATCATGTACATAGGCATCACGTCCGTGACAAGTAGACCGACTCCTACCCGCATCTACTACTATTACTCCACACATCGCCCGCTATCCAGCATGCATCTAGAGTATTAAGTTCATAAGAACGGAGTAACGCTTTAAGCAAGATGACATGATGTAGAGGGATAAACTCATGCAATATGATATAAACCCCATCTTTTTATCCATGATGGCAATAATACAATATGTGTCGTTTCCCCTACTGTCACTGGGATCGAGCACCGCAAGATTGAACCCAAAGCTAAGCACTTCTCCCATTGCAAGAAAGATCAATCTAGTAGGCCAAACCAAACTGATAATTCAAAGAGACTTGCAAAGATAACCAATCATACATAAAAGGATTCAGAGAAGATTCAAATATTGTTCATAGATAATCTTGATCATAAACCCACAATTCATCAGATCTCGACAAACACACCGCAAAAGAAGATTACATCGAATAGATCTCCAAGAGAATCGAGGAGAACTTTGTATTGAGATCCAAAGAGAGAGAAGAAGCCATCTAGCTAATAACTATGGACCTGAAGGTCTAAGGTAAACTACTCACACATCATCGGAGAGGCTATGGTGTTGATGTAGAAGCCCTCCGTGATCAATGCCCCCTCCGGCGGAGCGCCGGAAAAGGCCCCAAGATGGGATCTCACGGGTACAGAAGGTTGCGGCAGTGGAATTAGGTTTTCGTGGTGCTCTATGATGTTTTCATGGTATGTAGGTATATATAGGAGGAACAAGTAGGTCGGTGGAGCCATGAGGGTGGAGGGCGCGCCCCACTGCCCCGTGGCCTCCTCGTTGATTGCTTGACGTCCACTCCAAGTCCTCTGGATCACGTTTGTTCCAAAAATCACGCTCCCAAAGGTTTCATTCCGTTTGGACTCCGTTTGATATTCTTTTTTCTGTGAAACACTGAAATAGGCAAAAAAACAGCAATTTGGGCTGGGCCTCTGGTTAATAGGTTAGTCCCAAAAATAATATAAAAGTGTATAAATAAGCCCATTTAACATCCAAAACAGAATATATAATAGCATGGAACAATCAAAAATTATAGATACGTTGGAGACGTATCAAGCATCCCCAAGCTTAATTCCTGCTTGTCCTCGAGTAGGTAAATGATAAAAACAGAATTTTTGATGTGGAATGCTTCCTAACATATTTTTCAATGTAATTTTATTTATTGTGACACGAATGTTCAGATCTGAAAGATTCAAGATAAAAGTTTAATATTGACATAAAAATAATAATACTTCAAGCATACTAACTAAGCAATCATGTCTTCTCAAAATAACATGGCCAAAGGAAGTTATCCCTACAAAATCATATAGTCTGGCTATGCTCTATCTTCATCACACAAAATATTAAATCATGCACAACCCCGATGACAAGCCAAGCAATTGTTTCATACTTTTTATGTTCTCAAACTTTTTCAACTTTCACGCAATACATGAGCGTGAGCCATGGACATAGCACTATAGGTGGAATAGAATGGTGGTTGTGGAGAAGACAAAAAGGAGAAGATAGTCTCACATCAACTAGGCGTATCAACGGGCTATGAAGATGCCCATCAATAGATATCAATCTGAGTGAGTAGGGATTGCCATGCAACGGATGCACTAGAGCTATAAGTGTATGAAAGCTCAACAAAAGAAACTAAGTGGGTGTGCATCCAACTTGCTTGCTCACGAATACCTAGGGCCATTTGAGGAAGTCCATCATTGGAATATACAAGCCAAGTTATATAATGTAAAATTCCCACTAGTTTATGAAAGTGAAAACATAGGAGACTCTCTATCATGAAGATCATGGTGCTACTTTGAAGCACAAGTGTGGAAAAAGGATAGTAACATTGTCCCTTCTCTTTTTTTCTCTCATTTTTTTATTTGGGCATTCTTTCTTTCTTTTTTATCTCTTTTTTCGTCTGGAGTCTCATCCCGACTTGTGGGGGAATCATAGTCACCATCATCCTTTCCTCACTGGGACAATGCTCTAATAATGATGATCATCACACTTCTTTTTACTTACAACTCAAGAATTACAACTCAATACTTAGAGCAAAATATGACTCTATGTGAATGCCTCCGGCGGTGTACCGGGATATGCAATGAATCAAGAGTGACATGTATGAAAAAATTATGAAAGGTGGCCTTGCCACAAATACGATGTCAACTACATGATCATGCATGGCAATATGGCAATGATGAAGCGTGTCATAGCAAACAGAACGGTGGAAACTTTCATGGCAATATATCTCCGAATGGCTATGGAAATGCCATAATAGGTAGGTATGGTGGCTATTTTCAGGAAGGTATATGGTGGGTGTATGATACCGGCAAAAAGTGTGCGGTAATAGAGAGGCTAGCAAATGTGGAAGGGTGAGGGTGCGTATTATCCATGGACTCAACATTAGTCATAAAGAACCCACATACTTATTGCAAAAATCTATTAGTTATCGAAACCTACATGCATGCTCCTAGGGGGATAGATTGGTAGGAAAAGACCATCGCTCGTCCCCAACCGCCACTCATAAGGAAGACAATCAATAAATAAATCATGCTCTGACTTCATCACATAATGGTTCACCATACGCGCATGCTACGGGAATCACAAACTTCAACACAAGTATTTCTCGAATTCACAACTACTCAACTAGCATGACTCTAATATCGCCATCTCCATATCGCAAAACAATTATCAAGTATCAAACTTCTCATAGTATTCAATGCACTTATATGAAAGTTTTTATTATGCCTAAAAGCAAATTACCATGTTTTTCTAAAGGACTCTCAAAATAATATAAGTGAAGCATGAGAGATCAATTATTTCTATAAAATAAAACCACCAACGTGCTCTAAAAGATATAAGTGAAGCACATAGAGTATTATAATAAATCATGATTCATGTGTGTCTCTCTCAAAAGGTGTGTACAGCAAGGATGATTGTGTGAAACTAAAAATCAAAGACTCAAATCATGCAAGACGCTCCAAGCAAAACACATATCATGTGGTGAATAAAAATATAGCTCCAAGTAAAGTTACCGATGAACAAAGACAAAAGAGGGGATGCCTTCCTGGGAATCCCCAAGCTTAGGCTTTTTGGTGTCCTTGGATTTTACCTTGGGGTTCCTTGGGCATCCCCAAGCTTAGGCTCTTGCCACTCCTTGTTCCATAATCCATCAAATCTTTACCCAAAACTTGAAAACTTCACAACACAAAACTTAACAGAAAATCTCGTGAGCTCCGTTAGCGAAAGAAAAGAAAACACCACTTCAAGGTACTGTGGTGAACTCATTCTTTATTTATATTGGTGTTAAACCTACTGTATTCCAACTTCTCTATGGTTTATAAACTCCATTACTAGCCACAGATTCATCAAAATAAGCAAACAACACATGAAAAACAGAATCTGTCAAAAACAGAATAGTCTGTAGTAATCTGTATCAAACACATACTTCTGGAACCCCAAAAATTCTAAAATAAATTTATGGACGTGAGGAATTTATCTATTAATCATCTGCAAAAGTAATTAACTAAATATCACTCTCCAATAAAAAATGGCAGCAATTCTCACGAGCGCTAAAGTTTCTGTTTTTTACAGCAAGATCAAAAAGACTTTCCCCAAGTCTTCCCAAAGGTTCTACTTGGCACAAACACTAATTAAACACAAAAACACAACCAAAACAGAGTCTAGATAAATTATTTATTAATAAACAGGAACAAAAAGAAAGGAATAAAAATAAAATTGGGTTGCCTCCCAACAAGCGCTATCGTTTAACGCCCCTAGCTAGGCATAAAAGCGAGGATAGATCTAGGTATTGCCATCTTTGGTAGGCGATCCATAAGTGTCTCTCATAGTAGGTTCATATGGTAATATAATTTTCTTTCTAGGGAAGTGTTCCATGCCTTTACTTAATGGAAATTGGAATCTAATATTCCCTTCCTTCATATCAATAATTGCACCAATCGTTCTAAGGAAAGGTCTACCAAGAATAATAGGACATGAAGGATTGCAATCTATATCAAGAACAATGAAATCTACGGGCACATAATTCCTATTTGCAACAATAAGAACATCATTAATTCTTACCATAGGTTTCTTAATAGTGGAATCCGCAAGGTGCAAGTTTAATGAACAATCATCAAATTCACGGAGACCTAGCAAATCACACAAAGTTTTTGGGATCATGGAAACACTAGCACCCAAATCACACAAAGCATAGCATTCATGATCTTTAATTTTAATTTTAATTGTAGGTTCCCACTTGCTACCTCTTGAGCACTGTGTTGGTTTTCCCTTGAAGAGGAAAGGGTGATGCAGCAAAGTAGCGTAAGTATTTCCCTCAGTTTTTGAGAACCAAGGTATCAATCCAGTAGGAGATCACGCTCAAGTCCCACGCACCTACACAAACAAATAAGTGCCTCGCAACCAACATGGTAAAGGGGTTGTCAAGCCCTTCACGGTCACTTACAAGAGTGAGATCTGATAGATATGATAAGATAATATTTTTGGTATTTTTATGATAAAGATGCAAAGTAAAATAAATGGCAAAGGAAATAACTAAGTGTTGGAAGATTAATATGATGGAAGATAGACCCGGGGCCATAGGTTTCACAAATGGCTTCTCTCAAGAGCATAAGTATTACGGTGAGTAAACGAATTACTGTCGAGCAATTGATAGAATTGAGCATAGTTATGAGAATATCTAGGTATGATCATGTATATAGGCATCACGTCCGAGACAAGTAGAACGAAACGATTCTGCATCTACTACTATTACTCCACACATCGACCGCTATCCAGCATGCATCTAGAGTATTAAGTTCATAAGAACAAAGTAATGATTTAAGGAAGATGACATGATGTAGAGGGGTAAACTCATGCAATATGATATAAACCCCATCTGTTTATCCTCGATGGCAACAATACAATACGTGTTGGTTCCCTTTCTGTCACTAGGATCGAACACCGCAAGTTTGAACCCAAAGCTAAGCACTTCTCACTACAAAATATACACTTCCGTGATGATACATGTTTGTCACAGTAGGTCGCGTTTTTTGTCATGCATGTACATCCATGACAAATTTATGACAGAATCAAGATAGTCATACATGTGCTGTCGTAGAAGTGTTCCATGACATTACCAAAATTATCATCACGGAAGTGTCCACTTCCATGACGATAAATCGCGCGTCACAGAAGTGTTTTCATCAAGGTTGACCGACATGTGGCATCCACCGTAATGGAACGTCATTAAGCTATTGGGTCGGGTTTTGGATCCGATAACCCGTTAACAGCCCCGACCAATGGGGATTTTCCACGTGTAAAATCATCATTGGCTGGAGGAAACACGTGTCGGCTCATCATCGGGACAGATGGCATCCACTCATTGGATAGCAGGCGCCTATGATACGTTGACACGTGGCACGGCCCAACAGAGGCCCATTCCTGTGAAAAGGCCAACCCATTTGACTTGGTCAAAAGGTGGCGGGTCGGCGCATGGAAAGCCTGTTAACGGCATGTTCGCATATAGCCCATTTACAGCCCGCTAACCCAAGGCCCGTTACGCCCTATCCGAATTAGGCCCAGTAGCATCATCTGGGCCATCCAATATGATTCCAGCCCGTTTTCACTTCTGGCCCATGTATGGCCCATGACGTCTTTCGGCCCATGTGGTGCCCTATGTAACTCTTGGCCGATTAACGGCCCGTGGTGAAACTGGCCTGTAATCAACAGTGTATCACTTTACACCCATTAACGGCCCGTGGTGAAACTGGCCCGTAATGAATAGTGTATCACTTTATACCCATTAACGGCACGTTATTCCGTTGGGCCGTCTCCAGCCCATGTTATCTTTTGGCCTTCTCAGAGCCCATTTATTCTTGGGCTCATTTCCAGCATTCATTTACTTACGGCCCGTTACTGTTATTTTCTGCTTGTGGGCCAAAATTCAGCCCGTGGTTACTGTCGTGGATTTGTCACGGTAGATGTCCTAGCGAAAGGACTTAGTCGTGGAGCCATCGCTACGAGTTTACTTGAAGGGGTTAAAGCGGACACAAAGACACGAGGGTTTTATACTAGTTTGTCCCCTTCGATGAAGGTAAAAGCCTACGTCTAGTTGCGATGGAATTGATGTGGTCTCGAGGGCTAGGGAGCAAACAAGCTTCGCCTAGACTCGAGTTGTCGTTCTCCCCCTGAACCGCCACCGGGTCGTCCCCTTATATACACGGGTGACGCCCGTCGGTCCATAGAGTCCCAACCGGTCCATACTCGTATCCCGGTTGGTATCTCTCTGTTCCTAACTTACAATACAAGTTGCACATCAGGCCGGTTTACGACTACAGGTTCTAAACCGGCTACAGGCCTTGGGCTTTCATCTGTTCATACCACTAATGAAGTTATCCCGGCCCAAGCAGGCCGGTTCACGCCTAGTGGTAATATCCCCAACATTAGGCCCCAGATTGATTTGAACTGGTTCATGTCAATCCCTTAGAAAATCTGGTGTCTTGGACATCTTCGGGTAATTGGTAAACCGCCGTGTCATCATCATTTCTGGTTGCTGTAAGCCGGCATGACGTCATCATGAAATTTTATCATTTATAACGCCCTCTTTTAACAATAGCTCCTGGATCCGCACGCTTGACCTAGCTCTGTTGCCTTATAAATAAGACCGAAGGGTCATTTCTTTCCCTTTCCCTTCGTCCCTTCTTCTTCGTCTTCCTCGCGTCGCCAGCCTTGGAGCTCCGCCACCGCCGTCGACCTCTGCCTCGTCTTGAGCCGCTGCATCAACCTGAACGTACCAGAGCATTGCGGCATCTTTCCGCATCTTCTCCGTTCCCGGTAAGCTTTCTCCTCTTCTTGACCTAGATCTGTTCTTAGGGTTCCATGTTCGTGTTGTGTTCGTCGCATGCTCATATTTAAGCATCCACCTGTAGTTTCTCATCTAAGTCCATATATCTCTCGCACATACCCGCTCAATGGTACACTTCTGTTTCTGCCTTACTCTTCGGAATATTTTCTGTTTTTGTGAGCTCGCGGTAGATCCGCGACTGTGATAAGATCATGTGAAACTTGTTTCTGCATACCTAGTTATCCATAGCTTCAATTTCTTCCGATGCTTAGGTCAGGCGGTTTAACTTATCATAGAAAAAAGTTACTAAACCGGTATATACCATTAGTCCCCTGGTTGAACCGCCAGAATCCACATGATGCCGCATTGTGGAAGACCGGTTTATAGGTACTGACCCCGGTTTATCATAGTTTAGATCAACACCTTCTTTTACCCAGCGTGTTCTTGAACCGGGTCACCTATTTCTTGTAGATCTCGCCATGGCCAAACAAGTGTGTGAGTGCAATTGGGTTCCTTCTCGCGTCACGGAATCACAGTTGGACGATCTAGTCTTGATCGACGCTTTAGACAGTAAAGATACGATCCACTGGAGGGTTCCTGGAAATGAATGTCCTCCCACCCCCCAGGAAGGAGAGGTTGTGGTCTTCGCAGATCACTTGGCCCGGGGCTTCAAACCGCCCGGCTCTAAATTTTATCGGGATGTGTTAGCCAATTTTCAGCTCCGTCCGCAGGATATTGGCCCCAACTCTGTTACCAATCTATGCCACTTTCAAGTGCTCTCTGAGGTATACTTTCAAGAGGAGCCTTCAGTTGAGTTGTTTAGAGACCTCTTCCATTTAAACCGTCGCACTGAATTCACCGATGGCCCCAACACTGAATTGGGCGGTATGGCCATTCAGAAGAGGAAGGAGATCACTTATCCCCACGTCAAACTCCATACTCACCCCAAGGAGTGGAATGCAACTTGGTTTTATTGCAAGGATACCTCCCCTGACAATGAAAATCCCTTGCCTGGCTTCCGTCCGGAACAGCTCAGCAACACGCACCCTTTTCCACAAAGACTAAGCGCCAAGGAAAGAATTAAATACGCTCTGCAACTGTCCAAGCTCCGAGCTTTTATGGCCAACGGCTTAACGGGAATAGATCTTGCACGCTGTTGGATATCATGGAGCATACTGCCTCTGAGCCGGCGCTCCAGTTTGATTTGCAAGTATACTGATAGTGTCGATGACCCACTCCGACACACTAAAATCCAACTCCCCGATGATGAAGTCACAGAATCTGTAAAAAAGATGCTGAATGAACCGGAGCACCTCTGTGCTCAAACCGGTCTGCCTCCTTACTGCACCACCAACAAACCGCCAGCGGTAAGATTTTAATTGCTCTATTGTTGAACCAGTTACTGCTTTATTTGTTTGACATTTAATTACTGCTGATCCAGGGCGATAATACGTTTTGGAGCAAGAAGCTTTCTCAAGACAAAACGGAGAAAGCAGGGCGGCCAATCCGTCCCAAGACCAAGGTTATCAAGAAGCCAGCTCACAAGAGAAAAACCACCGCTTCATCTGATCCAGGTATTGATGACGATGTGGGTAACCCGGACCTTGAGGTAGAACTTGACTCGCTTGGCTTATTTTTTACACACCTTATTGATGATGATGCTTGTCAGGACGACGCTGAAGCCAGCAATGCGGAATTCGTTGAGGTAACTATTCTCTCTTCCGATTCAGAAATCTTGCCTTTGCCAAAATTTCGACAGGCAAACCGGAAAGTTAAATTTTCTCATCCTCTTGCTTATTTGGATCCTAAATTTCTTATGAAGACTCAGCAACATGAAGCTCGCCGCACAACCCGGCACAGTGGCCAGGTAGTTACCTCCATCGGTTTACCAAACAGTCCGGTTCGAAAACGCCGCTCCGAGGTCTCTGACCTTTTTGTTGATTTACATCCTAAAACGGGTTTCTTCCGTCAACCTCTTAACCCATCCGACTCCGATTATCAGGTGACTTCTCATTCATCTTCTGGTGAATCGTCGGCCACTCAGCTGCCACCGTTAAAAACGGTTCTTGGGTAAGCTAAGCTGAACATATGCTTCCAGTACACTATGTAATGGCTTATGCTTTTCCTTGACTCTTTGATTTTCTTTCAGGGCCAAACCTAAACCGAGCAAGAAAGCCCGCCTGGATAAAGCGGCTGAAGAAGATGTAGCCCCAGAACAAGACAAAACGCCAGATCTTGAAGCATTTGCTCCTGAGGATATTCCCAATGATCCTCCTTTACAAGACGATGCTATTCCCGAAGAGAGGCCTATTAATACTTCAGTCTCTGCTGACCCACCTGTCAGCTCCGTCCGGATTGAGAAATCCCACAGTCCCGCTGACAAACCGATCACACTAACACAAACCGGCGAGTCCAAAGATGATGATGTTGTGATTACCGGTGTAGGCCGCTTTGAACCCGGGAATCCTGTCACCTTAACCAAGCATACCATAAAAGAGGATTTTTCCGCTCTGAATAAAGAAAAATGGGATGTTGAACTGGAGACATATGCTGCTCTGAGTGCCCAAGATCTTCATTCCGGCTATCTAAACCGGCTTTATACTAGCCGTGACTGTGAAGCTAGTCTGGTAAAAATGATGAGGGATAAATTTGAGGTAACTTACTTCTTTACTGACTGCCTTTGCATCAATCCTCCTAGCCCCCAAGGGTCGGTTTGTAGCCTTCGTCAAACCGGGACTTGAATATGATCCTCAACACTTTTGAAATCCATTAATATAGCCCCCAAGGGCCGGTTTAACTTAGCAGAATTAGACCGGGGCTCCAACAGAAAACTACCCTTAGAACATAATTTGAGCAAATAGCCATTAGCCCCCAAGTGCCAAGTTGAATACCTGTATTGAGCTTGGGACTTTGCAATCTAGTAACTTTTGAAAACTGAAGGTTCATTAGCCCCCAAGTATCAGGCGTATAACTTTGTTATGTGGTTGATACTTCAATTTCTTGGACCGCTTGTTTAAAGCTAAATGTTGTCTGTATGCAGGCTGAGGTGAGAATCAAGGAGGACCGGATTGCTGATTTGCAGGAGGCCTTGAAAACTCAACAAGCTGAAACAGACAAGGCAAAGGAAGAATTAACCAGCGCCTTGAGCACCGCTGAACAGCTGAAGGAAGGCTTCAAGAAAGAGCGGGCTGATTGGGCCACTGAGAAGGCCGCTTTAACCAAAAGAGCGGAAAATGCTGAAGCTGCCCTTAAACTGGTGGCAGATGAACTGACATCCGTAAAGCGGCAAATACACTCCATGACCGCTGCGATCTTTGGTAAGCTCCTTTTAACTTTTGTGATAATTTGAACCTGCTGCAGCGTAAATCCGGTTTGAAACCGTCCCTATATTGTTGTAGGCACACGCATCGGGCACTTGGGAAACGATGTGCGGAAGAAATTGAAGGCTGCCTACACCTTAGTGGAACAATTATATACCGGAGCCCAGCGGACCATCACCACAGCCTCTCATAACAACCCGGCACCTTCTTTAATCCAGGACACTCTTAACATGTTGTCGATGCTTCCGGACCGGATGGAGGAGCTGAAGAAATCTGCTGCTCGAACCGGAGCTATTAACGCCTTGATCCGGGCAAAGGCATGGATGCCAGATTTCGACCCTGTGGAAGCATCTCAAGGCTATCCCAGCCTGAAGGAAGATGGCTCTGAATTCAATGAAGAGGATTTAAGGGCAATAAACCGTGCAGTGCGCCCTCTGGCTTGTCAGCTAGCTGAAGAGGCAGACTTGACGCATTATCAAGCACAATACAATGACCAGAACAAGCGAGTGCCTGCCCCAACTCTTCAAGCAGAGAATCTGATCCCTCCAATCCGTAAGCACACTTACGCTCCTGATATTGAACCGTCTTCCCTGATACATGAAGAGGCTATTTTCCAAGCTTTAATGGGAATCGACTGGACCACTGTTGATTTCCAGCCAATGGGTAGGGACGAAGAAGCTGAAGCGGATGATGACGAGGAGCAGGCCTAAACCGGGAGCCGGTTTGTATAGCTGTCCTTGGAATCTTTCCAAAATAACAAATGATCTTTATTCGGGCACCGTGATGCATTGTAACAGGATAGTTAATACTTCTATCTTCAATATGCCTTCGTGCATAAGTACTGAAGCTTTTGTTCGAAAAAACCTCCATTCATATTTCCTGCCATGTCTTGGCATGAAGCTGGTTTAGCCAAGCTTTGAAGCGGAGGTTTTATAAACCATTACCGTCAACAAGGGGGGAGAAAACAGCTCCCGTATAGACCGTACTAGGTCAATATAAACCCCCTTGTTACTCCATGATGTTAACAGGATAAAAATAAAAATAAACCGGGCATACTTCTCCGAATTAAAGGGGAATCAAATCCATAGGCTGAACCGGAAAAAAAAAGGTGTTTGTTGACATAAAAGGAATCCAACAAAAAACTAAGAACAAACAAGCCATGAAAATACCATGGAAACCAAGGCAATGATAAAAACTGTTTGCAAAAATATGCTATACTAAGCTGATCAGATGGTATTACGATGGTCGGACAGGACCAAGCCCCCAATAGGAGTGACAATGATTCAAGTCAGCCAGGTCCCCAAATGATTCGTGGCATATATTCCAGATCAAGAGGCGTGGCAATGGTTCGGGTTCGACCAAGCCCCCAAGTGATTTTGTGGCCTTAGGCCGACCAAGAGGCGTGACTGGTTCAGACTTGACCATGTCCCCAAGTGATCTGGTGGCTGTCGCCTATCAAAAGGTGTCGCGTTGGTTCGGACACGACCAAGGCCCCCAGTGATGTATAAAAAGCAAATGTCAAAGGGTAAACCGGAGTCCGCTTTAAAAACAGAGCCACTCCATGTAACCACGCATGATAAGAAAGACAGAGATCCCGCTTTAGCTGAGGCTCCGGTTTTATTATATCAAAGATAATATATACACTGTCATGATATGTACATAGATAGAGCCGATGGCTCAAGTGTAGTAAGGCCGAAGATGAGCTATATTCCACGGCCTGTTAGTCTCCTCCTCTAATGTACGTGAGTCTTTATGCTCTCGAATATCAATCAGATAGTACGACCCGTTGTGCAAATTCTTGCTGACCACGAAAGGTCCCTCCCAAGGTGGGGATAACTTGTGTATATCTGTTTGGTCTTGGATGAGCCGAAGCACCAAATCTCCTTCTTGAAAAGTTCTGGTTCTAACCCGGCGACTGTGATAGCGACGAAGATCTTGTTGGTAAATCGCCGAACGGGCAGCTGCTATATCACGCTCCTCGTCCAATAGGTCCAAAGCGTCTTGCCGTGCTGTCTCATTGTCCGCTTCGACATAAGCTGCCACCCGAGGTGAATCATGTCGGATATCACTAGGGAGAACTGCCTCTGCTCCGTAGACCATGAAAAATGGTGTGTATCCTGTGGATCGGTTTGGCGTAGTATTGATACTCCATAGCACAGATGGTAGCTCTTCAACCCAACATCCTGGTGTTCTTTGCAATGGGACCATAAGCCGAGGTTTGATGCCTCGCAAGATCTCTTGATTAGCTCGTTCTGCCTGTCCATTGGAGTGGGTGTGTGCCACTGACGACACGTCAAGCCGGATATGCTCTTGTTCACAGAACTCCTTCATAGCGCCCTTAGATAAATTGGTACCATTGTCAGTAATGACACTGTGTGGAAAGCCAAACCGGAAAATCACCTTTTTGATGAACTGCACCGCTGTTGCTGCATCACACTTGCTGACAGGCTCCGCTTCAACCCACTTGGTAAATTTGTCAACTGCCACCAAAAGGTGGGTTTTCTTATCCTTGGATCTTTTAAAAGGTCCGACCATACCCAGCCCCCAAGTTGCAAACGGCCACGTTATTGGGATCATCCTCAATTCTTGAGCCGGCACATGAGCACGCCTTGAAAATTTCTGACATCCATCACACCGTTTAACCAAGTCCTCCGCGTCAGCATGCGCTGTCAACCAGTAGAACCCGTGACGAAACGCCTTTGCCACCAGAGACTTTGAACCGGCGTGGTGTCCACAATCCCCTTCATGGATTTCTCTTAAGATTTCACAGCCTTCATCAGGAGAAACACAACGTTGAAATGGCCCTGATACATTGCGACGATGCAATTCACCATTGACAATCGTCATAGACTTGGATCGCCGGACTATTTGCTTGGCTAGAATCTCATCCTCTGGTAACTCCCCCCGGTTCATGTACATAAGATAAGGAACTGTCCAATCCGGAATAGCATGCAATGCTGCCACCAATTGAGCCTCCGGATCAGGAATAGCCAAATCCGCTTCACCTGGGAGCTTGACTGACGGGTTGTGCAGCACGTCCAGAAAGATATTAGGCGGGACCGGTTTGCGCTGAGAGCCCAAACGGCTTAAAGCGTCCGCCGCTTCATTCTTCCGACGGTCCACATGATCCACTTGATAACCCTGGAAGCAACCCGCAATATTATCCACTTCCCGATGATATGCAGTCATGAGCGGGTCCCTAGAATCCCAAGTGCCAGACACCTGTTGAACCACGAGATCCGAGTCACCGAAGCACTTAACCCGGCTTAAGTTCATCTCTTTAGCCATCCGGAGACCATGGAGCAAGGCTTCATACTCAGCTGCATTATTAGTGCAAGGGAACATTAAGCGGAGAACATAACAAAACTTATCGCCTCGTGGGGAAGTTAACACGACTCCAGCCCCCGAGCCTTCCAGTTGCCTGGATCCATCAAAATGAATAGTCCAATATGTGTGATCCGGCTTCTCCTCTGGTGCTTGTAGCTCCGTCCAGTCATTGATGAAATCAACAAGTGCTTGAGACTTCACCGCCGTCTGAGGCACGTACTTCAGTCCATGTGGCCCAAGCTCTATAGCCCACTTGGCAATCCGGCCAGTCGCCTCCCGGTTCTGTATGATATCACCCAAGGGAGCTGAACTGACCACTGTGATGGGGTGCCCTTGAAAATACTGCTTCAACTTCCGACTGGCCATGAAAACACCATAGACCAGCTTCTGCCAATGCGGATACCTTTGCTTGGATTCAATAAGCACCTCGCTGATATAATAAACTGGCCGCTGAACCGGATATTCCTTGCCTGCCTCCTTTTGTTCCACCACGATAGCCACGCTAACTGCCCGAGCATTGGCTGCTACGTATAATAATAGTGGCTCCTTGTCGACCGGAGCTGCAAGAACAGGCGGATTGGCTAACTGCCGCTTCAAATCCTCAAATGCTTCATCAGCAGCCGAACTCCAAATGAAATGGTCTGTCTTCCTCAGCATTTGGTACAAAGGAATGGCCTTCTCTCCGAGGCGGCTGATAAACTGGCTTAGTGCGGCGATTCGGCCCGCCAAACACTGAACATCATTGATGCACTTCGGTTTAGCCAGGGAGGTGATAGCTGTAATCTTCTCCGGATTAGCCTCAATTCCTCTATTAGACACCAGGAAACCCAGTAACTTGCCTGCCGGAACACCAAAGACACACTTGGCCGGATTAAGCATCATCTTGTAAACCCGCAAGTTGTCAAAGGTTTCCTTCAAGTCATCCACCAGCGTCTCCTTCTGCCTTGACTTTACTACAATATCATCCACATAGGCGTGCACATTGCGGCCGATCTGTTTATGCAGGCAATTCTATACACACCGTTGATAGGTGGCTTGGGCACTCTTGAGTCCGAAGGGCATAGATACATAGCAGAAGGCTCCAAAGGGAGTAATAAACGCTGTTTTCTCCTGGTCCTTAACCGCCATTTTGATCTGATGATATCCAGAGTATGCATCCAAAAAACTCAAACGCTCACAACCCGCCGTGGCATCAATGATCTGGTCAATGCGGGGGAGGGCAAAAGGATCCGCTGGACAGGCCCTGTTAAGATCTGTGTAATCCACACACATACGCCAAGTGCCATTTTTCTTAAGAACTAGCACCGGATTAGCAAGCCACTCTGGATGGAACAGCTCAATGATAAAGCCAGCTGCCAAAAGCCTGGCCACTTCCTCTCCAATGGCCTTTCGCCTTTCTTCGTTAAACCGGCGGAGGAATTGTTTCACCGGTTTATACATAGGATCCACATTAAGAGTGTGCTCAGCGAGTTCCCTCGGTACACCTGGCATGTCGGATGGTTTCCATGCGAAGATGTCCCGATTCTCACGGATGAACTCGACGAGCGTGCTTTCCTATTTGGGATCCAAATTGGCACTGACAGTGAACTGCTTAGATGAATCGCCGGGCACGAAGTCAACAAGCTTGGTCTCAGCTGCCGATTTGAACTTCAGATCTGAATCATGCTCTGTAGTCGGCTTCTTCAAAGGAGTCATATCCGCTGGATCAACATTGTCCTTATAGTACTTCAACTCCTCCGTGGCACAGACCGACTCTGCATAAGCCGCATCACCTTCCTCACATTCCAAAGCGACCCTACGGCTCCCATGAACCGTTATTGTCCCCTTGTAACCCGGCATCTTGAGCTGCAAGTAGATATAACAAGGCCGCGCCATGAACTTGGCGTAAGCCGGCCAGCCAAACAAGGCATGATATGGGCTCCGGATCTTCACCACCTCAAATTTTAGTTTTTCCGACCGGGAGTCGTGCTCGTCCCCAAAAGCCACGTCCAGGGCTATCTTACCAACAGGATATGCAGATTTGCCAGGCACCACACCATGGAACACCGTATTAGACGGTCTGAGATCTTTGTCTGTTAAACCCATGCGGCAGAATGTCTCATAGTACAGTATGTTAATACTGCTTCCTCCATCCATGAGTACCTTAGTGAATTTATAGCCCCCCACCTGAGGGTCTACCACTAATGCTAGCTGGCCCGGATTATCAACCCAGGGCGGGTGATCCTCTCTGCTCCACATGATAGGCTACTCCGAACAGCGCAAGTAACGTGGTAAGGCCGGTTCAACAGAATTCACCGCTCGCTTGTGGAGTTTTCGGTCGCGTTTATCGAAGCTAGTTGTGAAAACATGATATTGCCCATTGTTCAACTGTTTCGGCTGGCTCTGATAACCCGACTGTTGTTGCTGCTGCTGCTGGCCGTTCTGATTATTCTGGTGATTGTGACCGCCCTGATTGCGACCTGAACCGGAAGCTCCATCGTGATCCGGCCCATAAAAACCGGATCCTGAACCGCCACCTGACCCGTGATCATACCGGAAGGCATTAGAGTTTTTAAACTCTTGCATGATATAACAATCCTTCCAAAGATGGTTAGCCGGCGCCTCCTTCGTCCCGTGCTTCGGGCAAGGCTGATTCAGCAAATAACTCAAGCGGCTTGCGTTAGGATTGGGAGCCCCATTATGATTTGCTGCTTTACCTCTGCGCCGCTGCCCCCTGTCTTGTGCATTAGTGTTGGCCACAAAGTCCATGCTGCCATCCGCCTTGCGCTTGCCTCCGTTTCCATGACCCACCGGTTTGTACTGCTGCTGTTTGGAGTTGCTATTCTTCCTTCCCTTCCCTGCTTCATCATCATCAGTCTTGGGATCCTTGGTACTGTCCGAATCAGCATACTTCACTAGAGCGGCCATGAGGGTTCCCATGTCATTACAGAACCGCTTCATGCGTCCCAATTTCAATTTTAAAGGCTCAAACCGGCAGTTGCCTTCGAGGGTTAAGATCGCAGAATCAGCATTAATCCTGTCGGACGAGTGCAAAATTTCCGAAACGCGGCGCACCCAATGGGTCGTTGATTCTCCTTCCCCCTGGACACAAGCCGCCAGGTCTACTATGGACTTGGGCTGCTTACACGTATCCTTGAAATTCTAGATAAACCGGGCCCGCAACTGGGCCCATGAGCCGACAGAATTGGGCGGTAGGCTCTTCAACCAGGTACGAGCCGTGCCTTCAAGCATCATGGTGAAGTATTTTGCACACGCGGTCTCATCCACGTCTAACATCTCCATGGCCATCTCATAACTCTCTATCCACGCTTCAGGGGATAAATCAGCGGTGTAATTCGGCACCTTGCGTGGACCCTTGAAATCTTTGGGCAGGCGCACATTGCGTAAAGCGGGGATTAAACAAGGCACTCCCAAAGCGGATGCGACTCCTGGTCCGGCGAAGGTGGTAGGGTGAACCGGTGTAAGTTGACCCGCATCATCCTGTGCTGCTAACTCGGCCTCCCTCCGTGCCCGGGCCCGGTCCACCACATCATGAGCATCGCGAACACCACCTGCCAGGTTATTGCCACGGGCCGCTTCACGGCCTCGCGCATTACTCGATATGGCCGATTCATCCAAGCGCCTACTATAGCTCCGGCTTGGACGGGGCGTAGAGTGAATCCGATCACGGCTGTATGAATATGCTTCCTGCTGAATCAGCGCGGTCCGGAGAAGCTCCTTAACCCGGCGCGTCTCTATCGCTTGCGGAGAGTCCCCTTCAACTGGGATAGCCTCTAATCGCACGGCAGCTGCAACAAGGTTGTCCATAGGATTAGAATAATGACCTGGGGGCGTCTGGACCGGTGGAAGAATCACAATGTTCTGCTGAGGAGGTTCCATCAGGTGAGGTTGGACCGTCCCCCCTGGTCCTGGTGCCTCAATCTGGTTTGTCTCCAGGTGCTGCGGCGGATTACTGGGTCCAGCTCCTGGAGTGTGAAAGAGATTCCGGGGATCAAACCCTAACGGCAGGCGTGATCTGTGCTTCCGTTTTAAGACCTCCTGTGATGCGTTCTGGTCAAGCATGAGCTTATAAGCCTGGGCATCCAAAGCGGCCCGCTCTGCGGCCATCCTGTCTTTTTCTGCGGCCAGATCCACTTTGGCTTGCACGATCTGCTCTCTCACCTTTGCAATTTCTGCATTATGGGCCTCCTGATCCGTCGGATTGTCCTCTGCCATAAGCGCGGCTAGTGAATCAAACAGATCAGATAGAACTTGAACCGGCGGGCGCACAAGGCCTCCTGCCCCTGCTGATCCGGAGAGCATCGCTGCGGTGGTCGAAGAGTGATTCGCCGCCTGTGTGCCGGCCATGAATATTCCAACCCGGTTGACCTGGCCTGGGGGGTCCGGAATACTGTCGCCATCGGAACAGCCCCTAACCTGGTCGTCTTGTAACTGGTATAGTGATTTGGTCTCTCCGGTCGAGGACTCGTCGCCGGAATAGACAACGGTCTCGCTACCGTGTTCTGACTCGTCCTCACGCCCTCCTCCGTGGATGACTCCAACGAAGGCACGCTTCACGGCCGGTTTAGCCTGGGTAGATCTCGCACGCTGAGCCGTCTCGACGAGGTCGATGCAGATGTCCGGCTCAGGCCCCAGCTCACCGATCTTGCCGATGAAAACGTGTATGCCACCAAAGGGGACCCGGTACCCGTACTCAATCGAATCGGCCTCGGGACCCCATCCTGCATCGTCGATGTAGATCTTGCCACGACGACTCTTGGTCATCTGGCCCACAGCATAGCCTTCGAGTCCTTTGAGCTTGCCCTCCAAGATCGTCAAACCATCGTGCGATAGCCCCACGGTGGGCGCCAACTGTCGTGGATTTGTCACGGCAGATGTCCTAGCGAAAGGACTTAGTCGTGGAGCCATCACTACGAGTTTACTTGAAGGGGTTAAAGCGGACACAAAGACACTAGGGTTTTATACTAGTTCGGCCCCTTCGATGAAGGTAAAAGCCTACGTCTAGTTGCGATGGAATTGATGTGGTCTCGAGGGCTAGGGAGCAAACAAGCTTCGCCTAGACTCGAGTTCTCGTTCTCCCCCTGAACCGCCGCCGGGTCGTCCCCTTATATACACGGGTGATGCCCGTCGGTCCATAGAGTCCCAACCGGTCCATACTCGTATCCCGGTTGGTATCTCTCTGTTCCTAACTTACAATACAAGTTGCACATCAGGCCGGTTTACGGCTACAGGTTCTAAACCGGCTACAGGCCTTGGGCTTTCATCTGTTCATACCACTAATGAAGTTATCCCGGCCCAAGCAGGCCGGTTCACGCCTAGTGGTAATATCCCCAACAGTTACAGTCGGCACGTTTGTGGTCCGTTAATACGTTGGGCCATTTTCATAGCGTCATCAAATACGGCCTATTAACGATGGCACGTTATGGTCGGCCCATGAACGAACGATTCCAACTCTAGCCCGTTTACGGCCAGAATGCGGTCTGTTTGGCCCATGTTTGGCCAATCGATCATACGGCCCGTATAAGGCCCATTGATGATATGGCCCGTAGAAGGCCCATTGATGATACGGCCCGTAGAAGGCCCATTGTTTGTTCGGCCCGTAGAAGGCCCACTGTTTCTATGGCCCGTAGAAGGCCCACTGTTTATACGGCCCGTAGAAGGCCCACTGTTTCTACCGCCCGTAGGAGGCCCAGTGTCACTACAGTAAATATTAGCCCATGGTTATTGTGGCCTAGTTTTAAAAAATAGGTTATTGCAGGCACTAGCAAACCGCAGAAAAAGAACTGCACTGACTACAAGCAAACAAATAAACAAGACAACAAGGAAATAAATAAGCAAGCAACTTACACTAGGCTATCATGGCTATTACACATATTACATCCACTGGGCATCAAAGTTCGCCACCAGTGCAAATATAGGGAACACAACAGCATATAAACGCCGCATCAAAACAAGTCCAGAACTGAAACCACTTCAGAAGAGCTCAAGAAACAATATCCTGGGTACCCATAATGCTGGCAAGATGCTTAGCAAGCTTATTAACTTTATCTTGTTTGGCGCTTAAGTCCTCCAACGCTTGTTGTTGCACCAGAAAGTATGCATCTGAATTCTGCAGGGACTTCCTCAGTCCTTCGGCTTCCTGTCGCATAACATCTGATCGATGTCTTTCGACTTGAAGTTGAGACTCAAGAAGCCGAACTGATTCAGGCAATGAGTTCGAAGAGCTGGTGCCAGCAGTGGTAGCCAGTAACTCGAACACTACATCAAGACAGGACTTTGGGGTTGTCTCAGTGTCTTCAATATAGTTTTTATCAGCTTTCTTGGAGACCAACAGGGATGTCTCACTATCTTGAACCTTATCTGCATTACTTCCTTTACCATTGCATAACAGGGTACTCTTCTCCAATATTTTATCCGCGTTCTAAAAGAGAAACAAACAAACACATCTCAGGTTTACAATGTAGTATATGAAACTCATTTTGGTAAACCAGTTCAGTAGTAAGGTGGACAGGATAACAGCATGAAACAAACATATATATATGTAGTATGGTCACTATATGGTCTATATCATTCTAGTTTATGTTGCCAAATCAAGATAGATACAGTTCGAATCATATCTATTTAAGACAAAGCAGCATAGACAGAATATAAGTGTGGGAAACTACACAGCAATAACAACACTTGTAATGTGCATGGCATGAGAACATAACTGTTTATTCAATTGAAACTGAAATCAACATAGAGCAAGTTACAACAGCAAACAGCCAAACACGTTGAAGAAACAGGTTTAAAACATACCTGTTGCGCCATTGGAGTTTCAGTTGCATCCTTCAAATTTGAAATTAGTTGGTATCATTAAATACAGTGATGCAAGAGCAAAGTAGTATGAACCATAGCTATGAAACCTGACCTGAGAACATTTCTTCTTCTGCTTTAAGCATTGACTTCGGGTTCGGAGTGGCGATCCTCGTGATTTGGGCACTGCAGTTGCCTTACTAACTGCTCGTGTTTGGGTGCTCTGTGGTGGAGACGGTGCTGTGTCAACGGGAACTGGGTGTCTATCTGTTGGGGTTGGGTTAGAAGGGGTGTAGCTGGTTCTCTGTCCAACTGGGTAGGGGTACAATCTGCATGAGTGTGGGTTATGTGTGGTGGGGCTGGTTCTTGGGCAAGTACAACCGTGGTTCTATCTGCATCGACAGGTAGCACGATCTTTTCTGAAGACCGTGTTTTTACTCCCACAGATACTGCCATCACTCCCTCCAATTGAAATGGCTGATAAACAAGAAAAGTAATTGAATGTACAAACATTGTAAGATAGACAGGTGCAATGGATAGTAGGGAAGAAAACAGGGCATGAAATAATTCACATTTATGTTGTCTAAGCAAACAGAATAGCAAGACATAATTTCACATATATGATGACTAATTAAACAGGATAGCATGACACAATTTCACATGTATGATGGCTAACTAAAGAGGATAGAATGACATACTTCAAAATATGATGACTATGTAAACAGGATGACATGATATAACTATACGATGTGTCTATTAAAGTGGTTGGCATGCCATAAATCACAAACATGCCGTCGATGGAAACATGATGGCATGATATAATTCACGGATAGAATAACATAATTTAAATATGATGACTATGTAAACAGGATGAGATGATATAACTATATTATGTCTTTAGAAAATGGGTTGGCATGTCATAATTCAGATACATGTTGTCTATGTAAACATCATGGCATGACATAATTCAAATATATGATTTATTTACTAAGGAAGTGAGCAGAGGGCAATCACATATATGATGTGTCAACTAAGGAGATGGCATTCAATATTGTGTATATGATGTAAAAACTAAGCATTGCAATACAACATATGCATTATATGAGTAATATAACCCTGCCAAGTTTGAGCATACACCTCAGGGGGGTAATAGGACTGGTCATCTGCCTCTGAATCCTCCTCTGAAGAGCTATCTGTAACCAGCAAGATATCTGCTTCAGCAGGTAGCATTGTCTGCTCTGAAGACCTTGTTTTCACTCCAGATTTCTCCATCGCCAATTCAAATGCCTGATGCACAGGAAGAGCAGTTGAATATACAAACATTGTCGACAAAAGCAATGAGAAATACAAAAAAAGGACGGCATGATATAATTCACATATATGACGCTTGCCTAACCAGCATGGCATTGCATAATTCACATACATAATGCCTTGCAACACGATAACATTGCATAATTCACATATATAATGTCTTGCAACAAGATGGCATTGCATAATTCACATATATGGTAATTAGACACTAAACATGTGGCATTCACACAAAGCATGTCTAAACTAAGAAAATGACATAGCAATGCAAGATACCATACGCACGATATGAGCAACATAACCCTGCCAAGTTAGGGCATGCACCTCGAGGGGAAATATGATTGGTCATCTGTCTCTGAATCCTCCTCTGAGGAGCTATCGGTAACCAGCAAGACATGCGCTTCGTGAGATAGCATTATCTGCTCTGAAGACCTTGTTTCCACTCCAGATTTTCCCATGACCATGCCAAATGGCTGATGCACAGGAAGAGTAATTGAATGTACTAAAATTGTTGAAAAATTTAACACGTAATAAAAAAATGATGGCATGATATAATTCACATATAAGATGACTGGCTAACTAGGGTGGCATTGCAAAATTCACATATATGATGCCTGGCTAGACAAGATGGCATTGCATGATTCACATATATGATAAAGAAACTAAACAGATGGCATTGACACAAAGCATGTCTAAACTAAGCAGATGACATCTTTAATGTATATAGTAAGCAATGCAAGGCACCATATGCATGATATTACCAACATCGGCATGCCAAGTTAGAGCGAAGACCTCATGGGGTAAATAGGAGTGGTCTTCTCCTTCTGAATCCCCCTCATAACAGTTATCTTCCTCTTGATTACGATCCGAAATGGGTGGAGGGGGGCTGCCTTTGCACACACCATGGAACGACGTCTGCATGAAATTTTATTGCCACGCAAGGCTCGTCTCTTTTGCTCTACATGATCAGTTCCATTGTGTACAATAACTGGCATGCATAGGAATAAAACATAGTGAGATTATGTAAGGAGTGCATGCACAAATCCAGAGTGATGGTAGCAAACTGTGGATAGACCCAAAACCAATGATAGCGGGCAGATAATAGCTTTAGTTAAAAAATACAGATAATGGCTCCTTTAATGTTTGTTTGCACCCAACATGAAACTCATAGTAGACACCGGAGATTAACCAGATAGTAGACAGATAGCACTGATTGCTGCCCCAATATGTACCCCACAACCATTTAAAAACTCAAGTTTCAGCATTAGTTTGGACCTGACTCGGAGTCTAATAGGTGAACACAATGATAATGTAGCATGTCATCATATTAAGCGACGCATAACGTAAGTAGACACGGAAGAGTGCGACCTCTCTTGCGGACCCATGTAGTCCTCAAGGTCATCTGCTCAGTTGATGATGGTAATGCAGTTGTCGTGGCTGCCGGCAGCGGGGAAGAAGATCTGAGGCGGCGAAAGACAGTCTGGAGAGCAGATCCCTGCTATGGTGAACCCTTCCGTCGTTGGAGCAGCTGAGCTGGGGTGGAACACAGCGCCGCAAGAGCAGGACAAACCACACAAGGTTTTCTTTGACACATATCTGTAACAGAAGTAATTGAGTAAGGGCTTGTTTGAATTTGAGGATTCTAACAATGCAGGGATAGGAAATAGACAGGAATAGGATAGGAATGCACATGCAAAACAGAGAATTTAAAAACACAAGATTTCTTCCAATCTGGGTGTTTGATCCACAACAATTGGAAGATCACAGGATGCAAAAAAGCATGGTGAGATTAAGTCAAACCACAAGAAAATGTACGGTTATAATGTTATTATGCTACTATCTCTTAGTCTTGTGCTTGATGAATAGGAATATGAAAAGGAGGAGAAGTGGAAATTAGAATTCCTACGGTTTTTGTTTCAAGGAGACACTAAAGGAACAAATCCTACAGTTTGCCTTTGCTCCATTCCTTTGCAGCAAATTCATGAAAAGTAGTACCATAGGAAACTTTCCAATTCCGATGTTTTTCATTCACTTTTCCTTTCAAGCACTGGCGATTCTAGTAGAGAGGCTTGAGCAAGGAAAATCCTACACTAAAAAATGTTTTTGTGCTACTTCTATTACTTTGGATCCAGGCCACTACCATACTAGCTCAACTCCCAGGCCCATCAACAAATGCACAGCTCAAACACGCAGGGATAAATAATGATGGCGTTCAAGAGAGTCCATCACGGATAGCTAAGTTGCCTGGTACCTCACTGCTTTTCATATAGTAGGATAAAATAATCGTATTTCCCATTACTACGAGTGCTCAGTGGAAAATATATATAACATGTAGAGTAAAAAAGAGATGCAACAAGTGTACAACCTCTTTGGCGAAGCCATGTCGATCTCAGCGTGATTGGGTTGGCCGGTGAGGATGCTCTAGCTGACTTGTCTATCGGAGGAGGGGAAGAAGATCTTAGGCGTTTGGAGATGGAACCCGAGGTACTGCTCCGCTGTGATGGAGGGTTTCGTCGTTGGAGCAGCTCCGGAGAGTTGTACGACGCCGAGGCTGAAGCAGGACAAGAGAGATAACGAACAACGTTAACCTGAGTGGAATTCTAATAGCATCTCCAATACATGACATAAAATACATAACCACAAAGTGCTAGATGTAAAATACATCAGCCGCTCATCTCTGAACTTAACTGTCGAAACTAAATTTAACTGTCGAAACTGAACTCAACTGTCGAAACTGAACTTAACTGTCGAAACTCAATTTTGCTGTCGAAACTGAATTTTGCTGTCGAAACTGAACGCACTAGCAAGGTGAGGCTACACGCCGGTCGACTGACTTTTTCATCTCTGGTCAGTCGATTTTGCAGCCGTTGGATACGAAATCAAGGGCCTGCGGTTCATCTTCAACCTCCACCCCCCTGAGCCGGCCAAACAGCAGCCCCCCGCCGCCCGCGGCCGGCGGTGCGCCGCCCCGCCCGCCCTGAAAACACTCCCCACCGTCGGTCTGCCGCCGCCCCGGCCATCCCTCTAGGGGGCCCCGTGCCGAGCTTTTTCTCCGGCGATCCCCACACCACCGCCCCGCCACCGCCGGCGACCACCGCCCCCATCATGAACCCTAAGATAGATAGTGGGGTACCTCTCTGGCGAGCCCCCCTCCCCGCTGTGGCTGGTTCTTCCTTCACCCCGACGGCATCGGAGTGAAGTGTAGCTAAATCAGAGAAGCATCGCAAGCAAGAGCAAGAGCGAGAGCAGCAGCGCGAGCAAGAGCAATAGCAAGAGCATACCAGGCAGGGGACCGAGAGCAAGAGCAGAGCAGCAGCGCGAGCGAGAGCTAAAGCAGCAGCAGGTCCTACTGATGTGGACGTCACCGCCGAGGGAGCGATGCCGTGGAGGAAGTGGACGGCGATGCCGCCGTGGATGGAGCTGCGTCGTGTCGGCTCAGGACCGAGCGCCGACAGCACCGTGAGATCGAATCAAGAAGAAAATGCGGCGATTAGTGTACAACCTCTTTGGTGGCGCCGATTAGGCCGCAGCTTCATCCAAGGAAACGGTGATGATGATGCTCTTCCAGTGATGCAGGTGAAGACGGCAATGTGGGAATGGAGGTGGCGCGAAAGACGAGGGGAACGTCAGGGCAGCTCCTTGGAGGTGGAGGACGGGGTGGCTGAACCGGCGGGACGATGAGATCGACGACAAATCCTCATCCGGTAGGTGGATGAGGGACGTCGAGGTGTTGCTGTGGACAACATCGTCGGGGAAGAGGCTCCGGCTGGGTGGCGGACGGAGCAGGGTGTGGGGTTTCGTCGCGGGTTTTCACGGCCTCGGTGTACGAATGGGTGGGCGGATGGGATGGCAGTGGGGAACCATGGCTTAGAGACGCGCTTATCCGAAATGTGGGGTAAGTTACGAAAGTACCCCCACCGATTTGAGGCGGTTCTTTCGGTTCAGGGGTACCACGGGCATTTCACGTGTCGGGATTTCACAGGAGGTGGGAGTTTTCGCGCGCGTTGTAATCTCGGAATAGTAAGGCGCGGGTTGAGATGGAGGGAGTTGTCGGAGCACAACGAGACAAATATATATCTTAAATATTTCGGGCTAACAAGGTGCGGGTTGAAGAGGCGGGAGTTCCGCAACATGATAGACAGAGACGCTAGCTTGAATTTTCGGCATAACAAGGCGCGGCTTGAAATTTCGGAAGAACAAGCTTAACGTGTACCCCAAAAAAGACAATTTTCACCTCAACACGCACAACACACACACAAACACCATTTAGACTAGAGTAAGGTACACGTGCAATACGCATGAGATTTGGCAACCAAATTATGAATAAATACCACATTATAGCATGCAAGCTTTGAGTCATATATGCATGATGTAGATGTTCGTTTAATTCTTATAGTTCATTTTATTCAAAATCATCTAGTTTTTATAAGAAAGCTAATCTATTTTAAGATTCATGGAATTGTGCGTCGTAAGACATAAAGTAAAAAGCAAATAATGGCAAATCATGTAGAAAAACATTTGGGCAATTCTGATATGGAAGATTCTAGAACAAATAAGAAGTGCTTGTGTTTTGATGTTTGTGCATTATGCTTAAGTTCAACCATGGAGTCTTCTAGATTATACATGTGGCGAAATCTGGTGGAATCTAGATGATATCCAATGGCCAGTAGTGCTCAAATTTGCCATCTTTGGACCATCGGATTCGCCTCATCCAACGACCATCTTTCAAAGTTAAAGTTACCCGCACACAATATAAAAAATATAAAATATAATATATATATATGGGTATAGATATAGATATGTGATGCAAAAGCCGCCCATCATCTCAAATTAGAATAGTGTGTCCATGCACGGATGCGACGTGGCCAAATGATGTCTGCCATCGGTATCTCAAATTCAAATCAGTCTGACCTTGTTCAATGTGTATACATTACAACATGCTCGTTTCCAAACCACACCGCGCAGATCTCCGTTATATTCATGCATGCATGGGTTTCAAACATCAGGATCTCTTATTCAAATATTTGAATTCAACTTTACATTGATTGTGACCTCACCTATTCAGCTATTCTTTTACACCCACACAGTAGTCCTCTCTTTATAATTATACCACTAACTTTCTCTTGTGCATGCATGCACACACACTACCAGTCGGCATTATCCATCGCACGCATGCAATCTTTTTCTTCAGGTCGGTCTCCCATGAAGGCACACACCAACACACATCCCCCTCTCCATCATATCGGGCATTCTTTATCTCTCACACGTGCATGCGCAACGATCTATGTTCCTCTATGTATGTGTGTATATAGCTAGGTCTTTCATAGTTTTCCACACAAACCGATCAATCGATATATCCAGTGAGGTCTCACCCTCTTTCCCATGTCCACATCGATCAATCTATACCTCTTTATATAGGATTAACATATATAGCTAATACACCCACATTAATTATGTATCCAACATCCCCCTCTCATCATCCATGCCTTCCGCTTCATCTCTCAGACGCGTGCACAATGGCGAAGACAGGGGCAGTAAGGGCCCTGCCCCCCTCCGCCCTAACATCACTATATATCAAGGCTAATATGAATGTGATCATTACACAATTGCTGCTAAAAATGGTTTAAGTTCATGAATTGACCCCCCTCGTAAAGGATTAGCAATGCTTGGTCCCCTAGCTCATTTAGTTTTCATGGCTCTGCCACTGCGCGCATCAGCGCGCGTGTTCGCCCCCTCTCTCTAAATATCGATCTCGCACTTGTGCATTCCTTCATAGTCTCCCTCCGCTCGGCCCCTCGCACCATCTTCTAGCCCCCCACCGGATTTTGCCACATGTACAATCTAGCAGACTCCATGGTTGAACTTAAGCATAATGCACAAACCTCAAAACAACAGTGGTTCTCTTTTGTTCTAGAATCTTCCGTATCATAACTTCCCAAACTTTTTTCTAGTTGAATTTCCATTATTTGTTTTTACTTTATGCTTTCCAATGCACAATTCCATGAATCATAAAATAGATTAAGGGCTTCTTTGATTCAAAGGATTCTCAAAGGAATTTTGGAGGATTCTAATCATTAGGAATTTTTCCTATCTTGGTTGTTTGATTCGTAGGATTGTAAACCATAGGAATTTTTCCATATGATTCATTTGCACTAGATTTCATAGGAAACATCCCATCCACTCAAACCTCTTTGAAAGAATTCTGCGTTTTTTCTATGCACATCAAACACTCGTACAATATTGTAGGATTCAAGACGACATTCCACTATAATCCCATGTTTTTCCTATTCCCGCGTTCTTAGCTTTTTTATAAAAACTAATTGATTTTGAATGAGATGAACTATAAGAATTAAATGAAGGGCTACATCAGGCATATATGACTCAGAGCTTACATGCTATAGTGTGGTATTTATTCATAATTTGGTTGCAAAATCTGATGTGTGCAATGCACGTGTACCTTACTAGTACTTCGAGTATGTGCAAAACACGTAAATTAGAATACCAATGGCACGCTACACAGTGTCTCTCTTACAGTTCATGAAGCCACGTGGCACATGTGTAGGCGTTGTCGCGACCTCCTTGCATGGATTGATCACAGTGACGTGCTGCTGGTTCCAGAAGAACGTACTCGTCCTCCCTGAGCCATACTGGCGGTACATGCACGAAGCGAAGATGTGCACGCACGCCATGCACGCACTCATTCCTCGCACACACACGCGGGTACACGGGCGGACGCAATTTTGTACCAAGATCCACCCCATGTGATAATTTGACGCATGTAAAGTCATTCACTTCATTGATGGTCAATTAATACAGCGCATGCAAATTGAGTGGACGTGAGGGCGGAAGAAAGACATTATTACTCCACTGCACCCATGCGAGTAGTTAAATCATGGGTTTCTAGTAGCACTTCGATTGGTCTCCTTCGTATTTTGTGCCAATTTTTGACAGTAACATAATATTTACGCATTTGAGCAGTGTAGTACTTGAAATTTATGTTTCGCTAAACTCATCGGGAGCCGTTTTGGGCCTTGAAACCAAAACCATCAATTAATCTTTACCTTGTTCCCATCACATTCGTAAGCCTGCTCACACCTACTAGTAGTACGTACCAAACCTGAACATGTTCCCACTATGCAGGTATTAGTACTAGTGCTAGTACTTAGGTTATAAAAAGGGGAACTACCTAACCGAAAATCACTCTACCTTTCCTCCTCATAAGTGCTTCTTCTTCGTCCGTCGTTGACATGGCCGGTGAGCAGAGCTCTAGGTCGAGAACTACTCGTAACAAGGGAGCGGCAACCAAGGCTGCGGAAAAAAAGAGGGCTCGCCGCCACGTAGAGACCTCGAAAGATCTCTCACGGGCAGGTGATGGCTCCCAGGAGCGCCCTAGCCGCAGAGGCGAACATGTCAAGCCGGCGAAGCTGGAGTCGTTATCCCTCGATGGCATGCCCGATCAGCTCAATAAGCAGAAGGAGTTCATCCAAGGCTTGATGTAGTTGTTGAATGAGAGCCTCGACGACATGCTCGCTGAGCTCAATCAGCAGGGGGAGTTGACCGCCGGCTTGGTGATGCTGTTAAAGAAGAGCATTGCCTCGGAGAAGAAGGCGACCGGCGAAATCCTGCGACTTCGAGAGGACAATGCGAAGCTCTGCCATGAGATCGACCTGTTGAAGGAGAAGAACGCCGGCTGGAAGAAGCTGCATGAGAATAGTAGTTCATCGATGAAGATGCTGCAAGCCCTCGCCATGGAACAGAAGGAAGAGTTGGCGAAGCTCCGCATCGAGCACCCGGCTGCTGTCAAGGTACGTAATATGGCCATGGAACAGATGATGAAGGCTCGCGTCGAGAAATGGCGCGTCATGGACACAATGATGAAGATGGCGGAGGAGAAGCGAAAAGAGATGGAGGTTGTGGAGGCGATGAAGAAGCAGTTACGACTCCGCAGCGAATTAGATCATTTGGGGTGATAATCTTCCTTCTTCTTTTGCTCCTGTGTGTCATCTTTTGCTTCGGGTGTTTCGCCGCACGTGTCATGTTCTCTGCGAGACATGAATAGAACAATGTTTTTTTTGAGGGAATGAATAGAACAATGCTAACAATGAGATGACTAGCAAATTAGATCATTTTTATCGCCATATGGCACTGGGCTGCCGTGTTTCGTGCTCCTCCGTCGCACTACTACTCCAGTGGAAAACTTGAGTATACCGCACGGTTCTTTGCTCCTCCTCGATCAGGCCGTCGGTGCATTTATACGAGCAGTCAAATCACAAGGCCCCGCCTTCCAGCAGTAATGAGCCGTCAAATCACAAAGGCCCTCGCCTCTCGTGAAACCGACCAAGCTAGACTGCCCCGCCCTCTAGCCTTTTAAAAATGTATACTTTTGTACAGCAGTAGTATCGATGGATTGTGCCATGGAGCAAAACTTGAAATTAAAAAAAGGTGGTACATATAGAGAGCGCTCATCGCCAAATTATGCATATAGTACTATTAAAAAGGCTAGTCACAATAATGGTGTCCAGCACAACCCACCCCTCAAATAAAACTAAGATGGTGCCTGGATACGTTTTAGTCCCATGACTAAAAGTAGTGGGACTAAAACATGCTAGCCTCACCCATGCTTGGATCCAAATACTAAAAAGGCTAAAATCAAGTTAATGAGCATTTATTATCCTCCAAACCCTCCAATCCAGAACTCGCCTGTGTTAAAGGAGAGGAGTTAAATGAGTAGAGAGAGGACTAATCCACATTTTAGTAGGGGTACCCCTGACTAAAAAAATTTAGTATCAAGACTAGTTTTAGCCCCTCTTTAGTTAGGGGTGCTTGGAACTTTAGCCTCTTAAAGAGACTATTTTTAGTCAGACTAAAATAAGTCCCTTGGATCCAAGCACCCTCTAAGCATCCTGGAATTCTTTGACAAAACTAAGCACCCTGAAATTCTTTGACAACTAAACTGCTGGCTATATGATGTTGGCCATATATATTGTACGTATATAATGTGAAGAAATGAGTGGTAGTACTATACCAACTAAAAGATGAAATGTAAGAAATATTAGTATGTACGTACTGAAGAGTTAAAGTAACGAGAAGAAACATAACATAGTTCTGATGGGGGCTCAGCACAACACACCCCTCAAATTAAATTAAGCACACCTGAAATTAAACTTTGCAACTATTCTGGTAGACACTTCATTAGAACCACCATGAGCAACGACACTGCCACCTTACTCGGAGTCCTTGTCCACGTCCTTGACTTCGTCCTTGTCCCTCTTCCTCTTGGCTGATACTTCTTTGCTTGAACCGCACACTTGGCTGTTGCTCTTCATCCAACCCGTGTAGATATTGAAGCAAAGGTAGCCATCCATTGCAGCGTAGTGGATGTGGTCTATATCTAGTACATTCCGCTGCCATGCATGATGATGAAACATGTAATGAGGTTTCTCTAGTTTACCGTACAAAGGATGAACCATGGCTCCTGCCAGGGTCAGCATTGAAGGCTGACGAGAGGACACCAGCCGATTCTTCTGGAGGTCGAAGGTGTTGCCTACAACGAGGCCTATCTGACGCGGGACTTCTTTGTCGTTACCAAAGTCTACAGTAACGAATTTGACTAGGTTGCTCTCGAGGAAGTTCTTAAAATCCTGGCACTCAACGTCGGCATGGCATATGTGGTAGACCAAGTAAACATTATGTACGCAAACCTGGATCACGGCGGGCTTCTTCCTCTCTTCATCCTTTAGATCCTTCTCTCGTCCCAGGACTGTGGTGTACTCAACATCTAGCCCAACGACCCACTCATCATCTGAGTTTTCGAACATGCGTCTGAAGCGAGAAAGGCATCCTTTCACCGTCGCGGAAGAACGGGTGTAGATGACGTCGAACTCATCGCCGGTGATGGTTCTAACCTTGTACTCACCGCCGATCGTGGAGATTTGGGACACCATGGATTTGGGAGGAGGGTTAGGATTAGTGGAACTGCCATTCTAATCCAAAACCAGCGCTGCTCCTCTCCTCTTCCATTCAAAAACCACCGTCGGCAAGTGAAGGTGTTGTGGAGAAGTAGATCGATGGAGGAGTACAACTAATACGTGAGGATCGCAGATGGCGACCCTGTGAAGCTAGCCAGGATGTTGGAGATACAGTCTTGGTTTGACAACAAGGACCAACTAGCGGCGACAGCGACATCCATGGCCAAATATCTGCAACAGAGCAAAAAGGCGGCGATACTCTCGGAGGGAGTCGCCCCAGAGTACATAGAGCTGCTCCTTTGGGCCATGGAGCAAACAGATTCACCGAATCCGATCGTGAGGGAGCGGTGGTGGGAGTATCGATCCTAGATGGAACATCCACCAGAGATTGAAGGATCAAGCATCTACATGGTGCCGTTTGTGAGGGTGTCCTGCCAGAGCGAGCCGGTGGAGTCTTCATCGACCGAATCCAACTACAAGAGGAGAAACGTAGTTGGCCCGACGATGCTTCCCCTCCGTCGTCTCCCTCGCCGTTCACATCGTCTCACGGGGCGGCTGTCTGTCGTCGAGGAATAGGAGGGGGCTGCCCCCCCCCCCAGCCCAATAGTCGGGCAGGTTGTGAATTTTTAGGGGGAGCTTAGTGTTGTCAGTATTTGTAGGTTGTGAATTGTGTTTTGTGTTGTGTATTTTGAGAGTACTTTCAGATATGAATGTCTTTTGAATTTCACATTTGCAGTATTGAGCATATATAGTATTTTATGAATTCTAGAGATCCATTTTTATCACTTAAAAAATGTAGTTTCATAGGAGTATAAAAGTGCAGAAAATGTGATTCTCAGAGAAGAAACTGCAAGTTTCAGTTTCAGATAAGAAACTGCAAGTTCAGTTTCAGATAAGAAACTGCAACTTTCAGAGGCAGAGCATTTATATTAACACGGCCTTTTCAAATAGGGTTAACATCATGTTGGAAGTTTTATTCATGGTCGAAAATGGAACTACTAGCCAGTTAACATCATGCTAATCAACATTCATGCATAGCACATCTTCATATGATGCACAGTCAAAATGCCCACACAATGTCGAGTGTGTGAAACATAGGGAAAACGAGGGATGAAGTTTTGGCAAGTGTTGGACGTGGTTTTGGGCTGCCCCGTCTAGGCTTTCATTTTTAACATGCGCAGCCCACGACCTCGGATGGGAGGTCCATAGGCATGTTTGTATTTTCTTAGGGTCGTCATGTATCGACCGGCCTATGGACCTCCCATCCGAGGTTTTATTTTTGGCAGCCCAATTTATGTATTTTTTTTGAAGAAAACACAGAGGTCTGTTCTATTTTTCTATATAAGAATAGGAACGCCGGGTCCAATTTATGTTTCCCTTCTAACTATATTATATATATTTAAATTATTTTATATGTTGGTTGTTTAGTTCACATACTCCCTCCTTTTCGGTTTACAGGGCTTATCTCAAAATTTTAGTTTTTCCATTTTATAAGGCTCAATTTGGTTGTTTTCCATCACATGTTCAGATTCCAAGGTGCATTAAATCATTGGATGCAAGTATTAAGAGAAAATTGACCAATGCATGTACTTTATGCATGCATGCATTGCAATTTATGCATTGATAAACATAATTTTTTGAGGAAAACAAGTGCATTAATTAGGTGCTTTTGCAAACTACAAAAAGTATTCCACCATTCATCATCTACCTTGGTTGGTGAGATTTTTGAATTGAGCCCTATAAACCGAAAAGGAGGGAGTAATTGGCAAATAGATCTCGCCGCCACCCCTGCCTCCTGACTCCGGGTGCGCTTGCCCCCCTCAGCAAGTCCGCTCGCGCGCCCCATGGAGTCGCCGGCCATATCCACGGGGGAATGGCTGGAAGACAGGCAGATGTACAAGACGCATCTCCCACATGTCTACAAAGCCTTCCTGCGGATGCTCCAGCCGCTCGACTCCGTCGCGTCGGCGGTGCTGCGGGAGACTCGAGGGAAGAGATGGAGGGAGCGGGCGATGCAGATCCGCGACGACGCTCTCTCCTGGACCCAGTGCACGCGCGAATGGAGGGAAGCAGAGGAGGAAGCTGCAAGGGAGGAAGCCGAGGAGGGACCGAATCCGTTCTCTCACTCGCGCAGGTATGCTCGGATGTGCAAGGATCATGTGGATTGGGAGCTGCTGAATCTAGCCCTGTGGATCTACTTCAAAGGAGATTTCTCGGAGAAGCACAGGATGCCCCACCCCAGTGAGCCGCTGATTGCGTTCATTCGATGGGCGAAAGGAGAAGTGAATTCAGGAGATCCACGCCGTGCTGCGAGATGGGAATGCTTGACTGGACTCCTACCCACCAGCACGCCACCAGAGCCAGAGCAGGTGGATCCCCTACCTTACCTCTCCCCCAAACCTGCAGAAGATTGAAATTAGGCTTGCAATCTTCTTCAATTGAGCTCTCTGGTGGTTATTTCTGCTTCCTGAGAGACAACATCTGGCTGGAGGATGAGAAGGAACCAGGAACTCCGATGAATTTCCCCTATCACAATGGGGGGGAGCGTCGGTTGGGCAGTGGTATGGCCCACCTCCGCCCCAAATGGGGGCACAATCTGGGCAGGCTCCTGTAATTTCCCAAGATCAATCTACTGGTGGTTCTGACTCTCTGATCAGTGGGAAATCTCAAGGCAAGAATCAGCAAAAGAAGAGATAGGACATACAGAAAACTGCTCCTACCCCTGCTTCGGGCCTTATGGCATACTCTAAGGTGATCTGCTACAACTGTGGGGAACCAGGGCATCATTTGGATAAATGTGTCAAGCCCAAGAGTTGTTTTATCTACAAAATGGTTACCCATAAAGTTGAGAATTGCCCTGTCAGAAGGAAAACCCACAGTTCTGCTAGATATGTTGAAAGTGCTGCTCCAGGATTATGTCCACCATTGACAGAATTTTCTGTGACATAGAATTAGTTAGTTTCTTTTCCCTTTCTAGTTGTAGAGCTCTGCCCGGATGTGGTAGTGACCACACTCCTTTGCTCTGGGACTCTGGTCTTAACCAAACTCCAATGAGCAATAGTTTTAAATTTGAAAAGTGGTGGTTGCTTAGAGAAGATTTTACTGAGCTAGTCAGGAAAATCTGGAATGAGCCTACTGGGAGCAGCTACCCCCTAGAAAATTGGCAGATCAAAATCAGGAGATTTAGAAGAACTACCAAAGGGTGGAACTCCAATGAGGAAGCTAATCTTAGAAGATACAAAAGGCTTCTCCTCCTTGAGTTTGATTCTCTAGATATTAAGGAAGAAACCAGTGACCTCTCTGAGGCTGAGACTAATAGATTAAACTTTGTCCATGGAGAGCTCAAGAAAATTTGGCTTCAAAAAGAAATCAAAGCCAAACAAAGGTCTAGAGATAGGAACATTAAGGAGGGTGATAGAAATACTGCTTACTTCCATGCAGTAGCTAACCAGAGGAGGAGGAAAACCCTCATTCACTCCCTTGATGGCCCTAATGGCCCTGTTACTGAGGTAGATGAGATGCTGAAAGTGACTAGTGACTTCTACAAAGACCTGTTTAAGAAAGAAAACCCTTCTGGGTTCTCTCTACAAAACATTTTTTCTCTGCTTCTGAAAAAGTATCTTCTGCTGAAAATGAGCTGCTAGAAGCCCCTTTTTCAGAGACAGAGGTGAAGGAAGCCATTTTTAGCTCTTATCCTGATGGGGCTCCTGGTCCTGATGGGATTCTCTTCTTGTTTTACCAGCATTTTTGGGACTTGGTGAAAAATGGTCTCTTAGATCTTTTCCAAGCCTTTCATAGAGGAGAGTTGGATCCAGCAACTTACTCATGGGGGGTTTGTTGGGGTCAAGTTAAATAACTATGAAAGTGATTTTTTTCCTTGCTGGTAAAGGCCTTAGGCAAGGTGACCCCATCTCCCCGCTTTTGTTTAATTTAGTAGTGGATGTTCTTACTAAAATGCTGAGCAAAGCTGCTAATCATAGTCTGATTGCAGGGCTCTGTCCTGAGGTCTGCCCTGGTGGCATCATCTGCCTTCAATATGCAGATGATACCATCCTTTTCTTAGACAATGAATCCACACATGCTAGCAATCTTAAAATTGTTCTAACCTGGTTTGAACAAGTCTCACGCATGAGAATCAACTACTCTAAAAGTGAACTCATCCCTATCAACATGGATGATCAGGAGTTAGCTGACTTCCTCTCTATTCTAGTCCGTAATAAAGGTAACTTCCCCATTAAGTACCTAGGTATCCCTCTCCACTATGATAAACTGAGGAGAGAGGATATCCAACCCCTTCTGGATAAAATCATTAAAAGGATTGTTGGGTGGAGGGGCAAACTTCTCTCTTACAGAGGTAGAATGATCCTCATACAAGCTTGTTTGGCTAGCATTCTAGTGTATCTCCTCTCCTTCTTCAAGTTCCCTAAATGGGCAGTGAACCTCATCAATCCTCAGATGTCTCATTGCTTGTGGAATGATTTTGAGGAAAATAGGAAGCTACACCTTGCTAATTGGGCCCTAGTCTCTATGAAAAGAGATTTTGGAGGCCTAGGCATACCTAACCTCCAAGAAATTAACATATGTCTTCTAGGGTCTTGGATTAAAAGATTCTATGAGGAAGACTTGAAACCCTGGAAGTTTCTTATTGCCCATAAATACCTAGGAAATAAACCTAATATTTTTTTCCCTTCCTCCAACCCTAAGACCTCTAGATTCTGGAAAGGATTAAAATCTATTATGCATGCTGTGAAATTTGGCTACAGATGGAACATAGGGGATGGGAGCAGAACCAGGTTCTAGGAAGATACTTGGTTTGGCACATCCCCCCTAGCAGTCCAATTTTGGCCTATTTACTCTGTCTGCAATGAGCTTAACAAAAGTGTCAATGAAGTTTGGGACGGTCAATGCCTAAAACTCTCTTTTAGAAGGAACTTTAGTGATAGTCTCATGGAACAATGGTTCCAATTGGAGGAAATTGCCAAAAGCATTGCCTTTACTGCCGAGCCGGATGCCCTGATTTGGCAGCTAGACAATAAGGGGAAGTATTCCTCCAACTCCCTCTATCATGTTATCAACTTTAGAGGGGTTCAACCCGTGTTTATCCCTGCTGTCTGGAAATTGAGAGTTCCCCCTAAAATTCATGTATTTCTCTGGCTTCTCTCCAAAAACAAATTGATGACTAGGGATAACCTTAGGAAGAGACACATCATCAAACCCCTTGATTGTGTTTACTGCTTGGAACAAGAGTATTGTTCTCACCTATTTTTTGAATGTATAGTTGCTAAACATCTTTGGGCCCACATTGAGGAATATTTCTCTAGTCAGATTGGCTCATCCTTCGAATCTGTCGCCAGATTCTGGATTGCTACCAAAAAGTGCTCGGTTTTAAACACTGTTAGCTTAGCTGTCCTTTGGTGCCTCTGGAAATATAGAAATGCTATGATTTTCAGTAACACCTCCTGGATTTCCATTCCGCATGTCTTGAGGTTGATCAGGAACATGGTGAGGAACTGGGTGATTCTCTCCTCCGGATCGGACAAGGACAAGTTGATGAGCTTCATGGAAACCCTAACAAGATCCCTCCTGTCAGATTTCGGGTTCCGGCAGACCCTTGAGGTTCGAACACTGGGGTGCGCGCGGAGATTTCGCCTCCTACCTACCTGCACCCCTCCGCCATGCTAGGATCAAAACTATGAAAAGAACAACACAAGGGACACAGGGTTTATACTGATTCGGGCCACCGTTGTGGTGTAATACCCTACTCCAGTTTGTGGTGTGGTGGATTGCCTCTTGGGCTGATGATGATGAACAATACAAGGAAGAACGGCCTCGCGAGGGTCTGTTCTTGGCTGAGGCGATGAATTGCTGGGAGGAGTTCAGTCGCCTTTCTCTCTCTCTCTCCCCTTCTAACCAGCCGACCCCTAGAGACCCTTCGACCCCCTAGCTATGTGGGTGGCTGGTCCTATTTATAGAGGCCCTGGTCCTCTTCCCAAATATTGAGCGGGAAGGGAGCCAACAATGGCGGGCTAATTTGAAGGGGGACAACAAGTATCAACTATCCTGACAAAAGTAGTCTTCGCCTGCGCAAAGCTCTGGTGATGACGTCGTCTTGGGCTCCACGGTGACCTCCGTCTCGTAGTCCTCCTGGTCTTGGTCTCGTTGCACCGAAATGGCAACCTTTGCCTGACACCTCGGTACTCCGCGACTGCACTTGCCCCCTTTGCACCAAAGAGGAAAGGAGGACACTGCGTGGGCTGGCGCCCGCCAGGCGCCCTGAGTCGTCATGGCTTGCGTCACGGGCACCTCGTGAGGTACCCCGCCTTGATCTCTCCGCCTCCTCGCAAGCCAGCCTGATGAGGCCGTGCCTGAGGAGGCTCCGCATCGTCCGCCCCGCGAGGCTTGGCCCCTCGCGAGGGTCTTGAGTTTGTGTTGGTGAAGATGGGCCGTGCTGGGCCCCCCTTTGAGCCACACTGCAGGCCGCAGGCAGGCAAGTCTGGGGACCCCCGTTCCCAGAACGCCGATAGTAGCCCCCGGGCCCAAGGCGCGCCCGGACTTGGCCGTGCAGGGAGGCGAAAGGGCAAGAGCGAAGCGCCGCGGGCCCTAATAGCCTGCGGCCTTGGGCGCCGCGTGGCGGTTGATTGGACATGGGCGGCATTGTTCCCCCACGCCCTCCTTATCTTGCGCCATGCTAGGCAGACCCGTAGTCGTACACAGTCGTTCCCCTTTTATCGCTCGAGCGCCCCCTGCTCATCTTCGTCTGGCGCCGCTTCACGCTCTTGAGGTCGCTTGGCATGACAGCGCCCAAGGTGGTGAAGGAGTTTCTGCTATGCCGTGTTGCTCCTCTTCAACACCACTCTTGCCAGATGTGGGCCTTCCATGGGCGCGAGGATCGTATGAGGCTCCAGGAAGAGGACCTGGCTCCTGAGGTGCTGAAGATGGCGCTCTTGACCCTGGCTGGGGACCCCAACCCCGGCAGCGTCCGGCAGGGAGGGGCCTTGCTGTACCTCTGCCAGAGCAGGGTCGACTTTGTGAAGCAGATGCCTGCCTTTGATGAGTGGGGGCTGCACCCTACCGGCCTCTAGGGACCTCGCGAGAATCCAGTGGTGGTGACTGCCCTTCCAATCGGCCTAGGCAACTCGTCCTTGAGTGGCGGAGCAGGGAGGTACGAGGCGCCAGAGGCCGAGGGGGCTCCTAGCGTGGCGACAGCACCGGGCGAGGCTCATGAGGAAGCAGCTCTTGGGGCCCGTGCCGCTGAGGCTGAGGGTGACAAGCAGCTGCTCCCGGTGCCTGCGACTGGGGCCCCTGAGGCTCCAGCTGCTTCTCTTGGTGGGGCGATTGGCAGCACGCATCAGGCAGGCGCCCCTACCGCTGATCGTCTTGACGCTCCATCTTTGTTGCAGGTCGATCCCTGCGCCCGACTCCTAGGCCACTTCCGCGTGGACTTTGGGGCTCTCCGGAAGAAAAGGGAGGCCCTGGGCGATGATCATCCTTGTCGCTTGTTGAAGCGCAGAAAGTATTTCGCCACTGATGAGTAAGCCTTCTCCTTTCCCTGCTCCTGATCCTTCTGTTGCTCTTACTGACCCTTGCTTTGCAGGCCCCTTCCAGCCGAGCTTGCTGAGACGGCCGAGGAGCCGTCCCCTTTGGCTTCGCCCCCTCCACCATCCTCGAGCGCTCCGAGCAGCGGAGCCCTTGTGGTGAGGGCGATCGAAGAGGCAAACCATCCCGAGGCGTATCGTGGCCCCGCGCACCTCGCCATCCTCCTTCGCGAGCCTTCGCGTATCGTGGACCACCTCCCGCCTCCTACTGCTAGCAGCTCTGCTTAGCACGCTTCGCTATGAAGCGCTACTCCACCGTTTGCCAGGCCATCCCTCCACCCCTCCACACCTCCTGTTCTTCTCCACTGACTGCCGAACCACACCGCACTAGAACCAGTTAACCCTGGTACACCTCTCTATCTGCGACTCTACTCCCGCGTCTTCCCATCTCCGGCTCGTTGCTGTCCGAGGCCTCGCCATCGTCCACCACCTTGGATGCGCTCGGCGCGGCGTGGTCAACGTGGTCAGCGAACGACACCATCGGAAGTAGACTGTGCGTGGAGAGGCTGATAGCTGGGTCCATGGTCACACACAAGGAAATGCCTCCTTATTACGCGCAAAATAATGATTCCTCCACCTGACATCTGGGACCCACCGGAAGGGCCTCTGTATTTTATGAAATAAAGTGCCCCCTGCTGACATGTCGGACCCACCAGTTATCTTCGCACGCAAGGAAGTGCCTCCTTATTACGCACAAAAAAATGAATATTCCCCCTACCAGCTGGAACCCAGCATAGTGGGAGGCTGACTTGTGGGCCTACCAAGTTGACGAGGACGGAGGGCTTTGTCAACTTAGTCAATATGAACGATTCTAGCTCCTGTTACCGTACGATGTTCATCCAACGGCCGTAGTGCTTCTTCAACCTCTGGTCTTCTTGCTCCAGCCGCCCAAACCAGCACCGGTCATGCCGCATGCTCCTGCCTCCCGTGGCCGGTTGTGATGCCGCGGAGGCCTCACTGCCCCCTACTACTCCCACCGCTGGCCAGACCATCCCTCTGCTCACCCACACCTCCTGTTATTCTGTGACGACAGCAGCCTCACACTGCAGCCGAACCAGTGAACCCTCGTACTCCTTTTTGCGTGGGCATCCACTGTTGCGTCTTCCCCGATTCTGAGTCGTCCCCTTCCTAGTCCTCACCGTCATCCATCGCCCTGGTGCTCTCGGTGCGGTGTGGTCAACATGGTCAACGACCGACTTCCATCGGAAGAGTGTTGTACGTGGAGAGGCTGACAGCTGGGTCCATGGCAGCCGCAAGGAAGTGCCTCCTTATTACGCGGAAAATAATTATTCCTCCACCTGACAGCGGGGACCCACCGAACGGGCCACCAGTATTTTGTGAAAAAAATCATTCCCCCCTGACTGCTGGGACCCACCGGACAGGCCACCGTATTTCGCGAAAAAAACGTTCCCCCCGCTGTCAGCTCGGACCCACCGGAAGTGCCTCCTTATTACGCACAAAAAAATGAATACTCCCCCGGCTAGTTGGGACCCACCTTGCTGGGAGGCTGACTTGTGGGCCTACTAAGTTGACGGGGACGAAGGGCTTTGTCGACTTAGTCAATATGAACGATTCTAGCTCCAGTGACCGTACAATCTCCATCCAACGGCCATAGTGCTTCTTCAACCTCTGGTCTTCTTGCTCCAGCCGCCCAAAGCAGCGTCGGTCGTGCCGCATGCTCCTGCCTCCCGTGGCCGGCTATGCTGCTGCAGAGGCCTCACCTCCCCCTACTATTCCCACCGATGGCCAGGCCCTGCGGCGAAGGCAGCCTCACACCGCAGCCGAACCAGTGAACCCTCGTAGTCCTCTCCGCGCGGGCTTCCACTGCCGCATCGTCCCCTTCCTAGGCCTCGCCGTCGTCCACCGCCGTGGTGCTCTCCGCGCGGTGTGGTCAACGTGGTCAAGGAACGACTTCAATCGGAAGAGTACTGTACGTGGAGAGGCTGGCAGCTGGGTCCACGGCCACAGCCCAGTTTTTTTGTGATTTGCCAAGTAAGTCGCTTTGTCAGGCCTGGTAGGCTGCAAATCTTTCAAGACGAGGAGAGCTTTCATTCGGCTGGCCGAGAAAATGGCCCATCGATAATGAGAAATGGGTTGTACATTTTTAAAACACATCAAACCGACAATTAGTTTCAAATATCTTTTTTTCATTTCAAGATTTTAAATTACATTAATTTTTATGCGTGGAGAATTTGTTGGATTTTATATTGATATACATTTATTTTTAAAATCAGTTTGAATGTGAGTCGAAATTTCGGGATTAAAAACAGTTCGGACCGCACCGAAATATGCAAAATTTCGTATAATTTTTTAACCGTTGCCACAATATGGGCTGTAATGCTAACAAAAAGAATATGGGCTCCAAAAAAACCTTAAGAATTAGCAAATGGGCTGTAAATTATTAGAAATAATGGCAGATGGGTTGTATGTTGTTTTCCACAGATTTGAGGCTTTCCTAAAAAAAGGTTGACGCACAAGCACTGACTGTTGGATGTCCATCCAACAGCCGTCGTGCTTCTTCAATCTCTGCTCTTCCTGCTCCAGCCACTCAAACAAGCACCGGCGGGACTGCCTGCTCCCTCCTCCTCGCGGCCGGCTGTGCTGCCGTGCAGGCCTCACCGCCCGACCGTACTCCCATCATTGGCATAGCCATCCCTCTACTCACCCACACATGTTGTTATTCTTCGGCGATGGCAGATGAACCAGTAAACCCTCATACAGTCGTACTCCCCTCCGCGTGGGAAACAACTGCCGAGTCTTCCCTGCCTCCGTGTCGTCCCCTTCCTAGGCCTCGCTGTCATCCACCGCCCTGGTGCTCTCGGTGCAGCGTGGTCAACATGGTCAAGGAACAACTTCCATCGGACATGGACTGTACGTGGAGAGGCTGACAGCTGGGTCCATGGCCGCAGCAAGGAAGTGCCTCCTTATTACGCGGAAAATAATGATTCCTCCACTTGACAGCTGGGACCCACCGGACGGGCCACTGTATTTTGCGAAAAAAAACGTTTCCCCCTGACTGTTGGGACCCACCAACTACATCTTCGCACGCAAGGAAATGCGTTCGGGCAAAAAAAAACGATTCGCCCCCTGACTGCTGGGACCGACCAGCTACATCTTCGCAGGCAAGGAAGTGCCTGACAGTCGGGACCCACCTGGTCGAAGCGTACGTAGCATTGTCATTCTGGTCGCGAATGTGTACGTACATATTGGTCGATGTAGAGACACGCACGTGTCATAGTAGAGGCGTGCACGTGTCGTAGTAGAGGCGCGCACGTAGCATTTACACGTACATACAGCGGCCAAGGTGCAAGAAAGAAAATACGGCCACATATGTGTACATATGGGCGGGGTCTCGAACGCCTACTCGCGCATACGTACGGCCAGGGCTCGTGTACATGGCTGGGTCGGAACGGAGAAACAGCATCGTCGTCGTGTTCATGGGGAGGCAACAGAATGCGTCGTGTTCATGGGGAGGCAACAGAATGCATCGTGTTCATCGGGAGGGCTTGGATGGAACAGGCGATGGAAACGAGGCCTGGAGTACCGCAGAATAGAGGAAACGGCCTTGTGTTCGACCGGACATGTTCGAAACGGGATCCTGTTCATCGGGAGGGGTCTGGCGTACCGCAAAACAGAGGAAATGGACCTCCTACGGTTGAAACGGGGGTCCTGTTGATCGGGAGGGGTGTGGCGTACCGCAAAACGGACGAAACGGACTTGTGTTGGAGCGGTATGGTCGAAATGGATGTCCTGTTCATCGGGAGGGGTGTGGCGTACCACAAAACGGGACTCCAGGGGATACTGTTCATCTCCACCATCGACCTCCTCCAGCCTCCACGGGCTCCTGTTCATCCAGCCTCCACCGTGCGCTACTCCACCGGCTACTGTTCAACCACCCCTCCACCGTCTACTGTTCATCCAGCCCTCCACACCACGGAGTCCTGTTCAACCACCCCTCCACGGGCACCCCTCCACCGTCTACTGTTCATCCAGCCCTCCACACCATGGGGTCCCGTTCAACCACCCCTCCACCGTCTACTGCTCATCCAGCCCTCCACACCACGGGGTCCTCTTCATCCACCCCTCCACGGGCACCCCTCCACTGTCTACTATTTATCCAGCCCTCCACCACACCACGGGGTCCTGTTCATCTAGAGGCAACGCCACCGCTCACTGTTCATCCAAACCCCCCGCAACGCTCACTGTTCATCCCATCGATCGGCTTCAGTTAGCAGCAGTAGCGAAGGAATCGCTCGATCGGGTTCAGTTAACAGCCATCGATCGATCGCTCGGGTTCAATAACGCTCGGGTTCAGTTAGATCCCAACGCCTCGCTCGGGTTCAGTTAGAGCCAACGCCTCGCACACAAGCGCGTACGCGTATGAGAGAAATGTGCATCGCTCGGCCCCCGACCTCCCACCGTAACCAGGAACTCCCTGAAATTTTCCTCCCCCTTGCTTCTACCACGGTTTTTTCTGTCATGGACGGCCCAAAGAATGTCATGCAGCTGCGTCTCCGGCCCGCCCAGGACGAAAAGCCCATTTTTTGTCATGATTTTTTGTCATAGAAGTAGGAGCCCACCACATCTATGATGATACCGGGTTTTGTCACAATTATCGTCATAGAAGTGTCATATGTATGATAGAAAAAAATTTCGTTCGGCCCAAAATGTCACGGATGTGTCTTTTTTTTGTAGTGTCTCCCATTGCAAGAAAGATCAATCTAGTAGGCCAAACCAAACTGATAATTCGAAGAGACTTGCAAAGTGAAACTAATCATACATAAAAGAATTCAGAGGACAATCAAATATTGTTCATAGATAATCTGGATCATAAACCCACAATTCATCGGATCTCGACAAACACACCGCAAAAGAAGATTACATCGAATAGATCTCCAAGAAGATCGAGGAGAACTTTGTATTGAGGTCCAAAGAGAGAGAAGAACCATCTAGCTAATAACTATGGACCCGTAGGTCTAAAGTAAACTATTCACACATCACCGGAGAGGCCATGGAGTCCATGTAGAGGCCCTCCGTGATCAATGCCCCCTCCGGCGGAGCTCCAGAAAAGGCCCCAAGATGGGATCTCTCGAGTACAGAAGGTTGCGGCGGTGGAATTAGGTTTTCGTGGTGCTCCTGGATGTTTGGGGGTACGTGGGTATATATAGGAGGAAGAAGTACATCGGTGGAGCAACGGAGGGCCCACGAGGGTGGAGGGCGCGCCCAGGGGGGTAGGCGCGCCCCCCTGCCTCGTGCCTTCCTCCCTTGTTTCTTGACGGCCACTCCAAGTCTCCTGGATCATGTTTGTTGAGAAAATCACGTTCCCGAAGGTTTCATTCTGTTTGGACTCCATTTGATATTCCTTTTCTTTGAAACCCTAAAATAGGCAAAAAACGGCAATTTGGGATGGGCCTCCGGTTAGTAGGTTAGTCCCAAAAATGATATAAAAGTGTAAAATAAAGCCCATTAACATCCAAAATACATAATATAATAGCATGGAGCAATCAAAAACTATAGATACGTTGGAGACGTATCAAGCAATCCCAAGCTTAATTCCTGCTCGTCCTCGAGTAGGTAAATGATAAAAGAAGAAATTTTGATGTGGAATGCTTTCTAACATATTTCTCAATGTATTTTTTCTTTATTGTGGCATGAATGTTCGGATCCGAAAGATTCAAAACAAAAGTTTAATATTGACATAAAAATAATAATACTTCAAGCATACTAACTAAGCAATTATGTCTTCTCAAAATAACATGGCCAAAGAAAGTTATCCCTACAAAATCATATAGTCTGGCTATGCTCTATCTTCACCACACAAAATATTTAAACCATGCACAGCCCTGATGACAAGCCAAGCAATTGTTTCATACTTTTGATGTTCTCAACCTTTTTCAGTCTTCACGCAATATATGAGCATGAGCCATGGATATAGCACTATGGTGGAATAGAATGGTGGTTGTGGAGAAGACAAAAAGGGAGAAGAGAGTCTCGCATCAACTAGGCGCAACGGGCTATGGAGATGCCCATCAATAGATATCAATGTGAGTGAGTAGGGATTGCCATGCAACGGATGCACTAGAGCTATAAGTATATGAAAGCTCAACAAAAGAAACTAAGTGGGTGTGCATCCAACTTGCTTGCTCACGAAGACCTAGGGCATTTAGAGGAAGCCCATCATTGGAATATACAAGCCAAGTTCTATAATGAAAATTTCCCACTAGTATATGAAAGTGATATCATAGGAGACTCTCTATCATGAAGAACATGGTGCTACTTTGAAGCACAAGTGTGGAAAAGGATAGTAGCATTGTCCCTTCTCTCTTTTTCTCTCATTTTTCCTTTTTTTTATTTGGGCCTTCTTTTTTTGGCCCCTTTTCTCTCTTTTTTTTATTTTTTTCGTCCGGAGTCTCATCCCGTCTTGTGGGGGAATCATGGTCTCCATCATACTTTCCTCACTTGGGACAATAATAATGATGATCATCACACTTTATTTACTTACAACTCAAGAATTACAACTCAATACTTAGAACAAAATATGACTCTATGTGAATGCCTCCGGCGGTGTACCGGGATGTGCAATGATGCATGAGTGACATGTATGAAAGAATTATGAACGGTGGCTTTGCCACAAATACGATGTCAACTGCATGATCATGCAAGCAATATGACAATGATGAAGCGTGTCATAATAACAGAACGGTGGAAATTTGCATGGCAATATATCTCGGAATGGCTATGGAAATGCCATAATAGGTAGGTATGGTGGCTGTTTTGAGGAAGGTATATGGTGGGTTTATGGTACCGGCGGAAGTTGTGCGATACTAGAGAGGCTAGCAATGGTGGAAGGGTGAGAGTGCGTATAATCCATGGACTCAACATTAGTCATAAAGAACTCACATACTTATTGCAAAAATCTATTAGTTATCGAAACAAAGTATTACGTGCATGCTCCTAGGGGGATAGATTGATAGGAAAAGACCATCGCTCGTCCCCGACCGCCACTCATAAGGAAGACAATCAATAAATAAATCATGCTCCGACTTCATCACATAACGGTTCACCATACGTGCATGCTACGGGAATCACAAGCTTCAATACAAGTATTTCTCAAATTCACAACTACTCAACTAGCATGACTCTAATATCACCATCTCCATATCTCAAAACAATTATCAAGTATCAAACTTCTCATAGTATTCAATGCACTTATATGAATTATTGCCATGTCGTTCTAAAGGACTCTCAAAATAATATAAGTGAAGCATGATAAAACAATATTTTCTATAAAACAAATCCACCGTCGTGCTCTAAAAGATATAAGTGGAGCACTAGAGCAAAAACTATATAGCTCAAAAGATATAAGTGAAGCACATAGAGTATTCTAATAAATTTCAAATCATGTGAGTCTCTCTCAAAAGGTGTGTACAGCAAGGATGATTGTGGTAAACTAAAAATCAAAGACTCAAATCATACAAGACGCTCCAAGCAAAACACATTTCATGTGGTGAATAAAAATATAGCTCCAAATAAAGTTACCGATAGACGAAGACGGAAGAGGGGATGCCTTCCGGGGCATCCCCAAGCTTAGGCTTTTTGGTATCCTTGAATTTTACCTTGGGGTTCCATGAGAATCCCCAAGCTTAGGCTCTTTCCACTCTTTGTTCCATAATCCATCAATTCTTTACCCAAAACTTGAAAACTTCACAACACAAAACTCAAAATAGAAAATCTCGTGAGCTCTGTTAGCGAAAGAAAACAAAACACCACTTCAAGGTACTGTAATGAACTCATTATTTATTTATATTGGTGTTAAACCTACTGTACTACAACTTCTCTATGGTTTATAAACTCTTTTTCTAGCCATAGATTCATCAAAATAAGAAAACAACACACGAAAAACAGAATCTGTCAAAAATAGAACAGTCTGTAGTAATCTGTAGCTAACGCTAGTTCTGGAACCCCAAAAATTCTAACATAAATTTATGGACGTGAGTAATTTATCTATTAATCATCTTCAAAAGTAATTAACTAAATATCACCTTCCAAACAAAAATGGCAGCGATTCTCGTGAGCGCTAAATTTTCTGTTTTCTACATCAAGATCAAAAGGACTTTCCCCAAGTCTTCCCAATGGTTCTACTTCGCACAAACACTAATTAAACACAAAAAACACAACCAAAACAGATTCTAGATAAATTATTTATTACTAAACATGAGCAAAAGGCAAGGAATAAAAATAAAATTGGGTTGCCTCCCAACAAGCGCTATCGTTTAACGCCCCTAGCTAGGCATAAAAGCGAAGATAGATCTAGGTATTGCCATCTTTGGTAGGTAATTCTTCAATGAGACACCTATAATTCTTAGGAGTTTCTTCCTTTTTATTAATTATCAAACTCCTAGGCACAAAATCAAGAAAATCATTTGTAGCAAACGGTTCCTTAATGATAGCAAAAAGATTAGGATGAACACTTATTGATTTTAAATCCGCAGTTTCCTTACTAGAGGATTCACCCTTATTTTTAGGAACATAAACAAGCTTGGAAATTTTAGTAGGAGGATTTGGAGTATTTTTAACGGAAGAAAAAGCGGATCCCAAGTTGGTGATAATTCCCTCAAGTTTATCGATTCTAGTAGAATCTTGATCTATTCTTTCATTAACTACGTGTTCTTTTTCCTTAAAAAATTTCAAAGTAACTCCCACCTTAGATCCATATTGGGTAATTTGGTTGTGGATATTTTTATCCAAATTATCAATCAACTCTCCACTAGCAACTTTATTCTCAATAATTTCAAGCCTTTGCATCACATGTTCCAAAGTTAACATAGTTCCATTAACCAAAAGAGGTGGTGGGCCAAACAAATCTATCATAGCATTATAAGAATCGAAAGTATGGCTACCCAAGAAATTTCCTCCGTTAATGGTATCAAGAATATATTTATTCCGAGGCATGATGCCTACATAAAAATTGCGGAGAAGAACGGAAGTAGATTGCTTCCTGATAGATCTATTTTGAGCATTGCAAATTCTATACCAAGCATCTTTTAGATTTTCTCCCTCCCTTTGTTTAAAATTAAGAACTTCATTCTCAGAAGACAATGGAGAAGATAAAGGACTGGCCATAACAACGAAGCAGGCGAAAAAGTGGCAAATAGAGAAAGAGAAGGGGAACGGAGAGAGAGGGCGAATAAAACGGCAAGGGTGAAGTGGGGGAGGAAAACGAGAGGCAAATGGCAAATAATGTAATGTGAGGGATAAGAGTTTGTGATGGGTACTTGGTAATGGCGCCAGAAATGACTCATTGTTGGAGTCAAATCTTGACTTGACTTGGCGCGAATCTCCCCGGCAACGGCGCCAGAAATCCTTCTTCTACCTCTTGAGCACTGCGTTGGTTTTCCCTTGAAGAGGAAAGGGTGATGCAGCAAAGTAGCGTAAGTATTTCCCTCAGTTTTTGAGAACCAAGGTATCAATCCAGTAGGAGATCACGCTCAAGTCCCACGCACCTACACAAACAAATAAGAACCTTGCAACCAACGCGATAAAGGGGTTTTCAATCCCTTCACGGTCACTTACGAGAGTGAGATCTGATAGATATGATAAGATAATATTTTTGGTATTTTTATGATAAAGATGCAAAGTAAAATAAATGGCAAAGGAAATAACTAAGTGTTGGAAGATTAATATGATAGAAGATAGACCCGGGGGCCATAGGTTTCACTAATGGCTTCTCTCAAGAGCATAAGTATTACGGTGGGTAAACGAATTACTGTCGAGCAATTGATAGAATTGAGCATAGTTATGAGAATATCTAGGTATGATCTTGTATATAGGCATCACGTCCGAGACAAGTAGACCGAAATGATTCTGCATCTACTACTATTACTCCACACATCGACCGCTATCCAGCATGCATCTAGAGTAGTAAGTTCATAAGAACAGAGTAATGCTTTAAGGAAGATGACATGATGTAGAGGGATAAACTCATGCAATATGATATAAACCCCATCTTTTTATCCTCGATGGCAACAATACAATACGTGCCGGTTCCCTTTCTGTCACTGGGATCGAACACCGCAAGATTGAACCCAAAGCTAAGCACTTCTCCCATTGCAAGAAAGATCAATCTAGTAGGCCAAACCAAACAGATAATTCGAAGAGACTTGCCAAGATAAACCAATCATACATAAAAGAATTCAGAGGAGAATCAAATATTGTTCATAGATAATCTGGATCATAAACCCACAATTCATAGGATCTCGACAAACACACCGCAGAAGAAGATTGCATCGAATAGATCTCCAAGAAGATCGAGGAGAACTTTGTATTGAGGTCCAAAGAGAGAGAAGAAGCCATCTAGATAATAACTATGGACCCGTAGGTCTGAAGTAAACTACTCACACATCACCGGAGAGGCCATGGAGTTGATGTAGAGGCCCTCTGTGATCAATGCCCCCTCCGGCGGAGCTCCGGAAAAGGCCCGAGATGGGATCTCTCGAGTACAGAAGGTTGCGGCAGTGGAATTAGGTTTTCGTGGTGCTCCTAGATGTTTGGGGGTACGTGGATATATATATATATATATATATATATATATATATATATATGAGGAAGAAGTATATATATATATATATATGAGGAAGAAGTACGTCGATGGAGCAACGGAGGGCCCACGAGGGTGGAGGGCGCGCCCAGGGGGTAGGCGCGCCCCCTGCCTCATGCCTTCCTCCCTTGTTTATTGACGGCCACTCCAAGTCTCCTGGATCATGTTTGTTGAGAAAATCACATTCCCGAAGGTTTCATTCCGTTTGGACTCCATTTGATATTCCTTTTCTTCGAAACCCTAAAATAGGCAAAAAAACAGCAATTTGGGTTGGGCCTCCGGTTAGTAGGTTAGTCCCAAAAATGATATAAAAGTGTAAAATAAAGCCCATTAACATCCAAAATAGATAATATAATAGCATGGAGCAATCAAAAATTATAGATACATTCGAGACGTATCACCACTCATCATAAAGTTTTCTAGGGATAGAAACTTCCAACTCAAGTTTTTCTTCGTAAGATTGCATTAAAGCATCAACGATATGTTTAGTAAAATCTTTATTTTGACTATAAGCATGAGGAGAATTTAGCATGGATTGCAACAAGGAAATACAATCTATCAAAGAGCAATTATCATAATTAAATTCCTTGAAATCCAAGATAGTGGGTTCATTGCTATCTAAAGTTTTAACCTCTTCAATCCCACTTTTACCAATTTTTGCATCAAGATCTAAAAACTCCGAATTTTTGGGACGCCTTCTAACTAAAGTTGACTCATCTCTAGTCCCATCATTATCAAGATTCATATTGCAAAACAAGGATTTAAGAGGACACATCAATCACTTTTAGATCTTCATCCTTATTATCATGAAAACTAGAAGAACACGCTTTCACAAAGCAAGCCTTTTTTGCACGCATCCTAGCGGTTCTTTCCTTGCACTCATCAATGGAAATTCTCATGGCTTTGAGAGACTCATTGATATCATGCTTAGGTGGAATAGATCAAAGTTTCAATGAATCAACATCAAGAGAAATTCTATCCACGTTCCTAGCCAACTCATCAATCTTAAGCAATTTTTCTTCAATCAAAGCATTGAAACTCTTTTGCGAACTAATAAATTATTTAATACTAGATTCAAAATCAGAGGGCATCTTATTATAATTTCCATAAGAATTGTTGTAGGAATTACCATAATTATTAGAGGAATTACTAGGAAACGGCCTAGAATTAAAATTACCTCTATACGCGTTGTTACCAAATTTGTTCCTACCAACAAAATTCACATCCATAGATTCATTATTATTCTCAATTAAAGTAGACAAAGGCATATCATTGGGATCAGTAGGACTACTCTTATTAGCAAACAATTTCATAAGTTCATCCATCTTTCCACTCAAAACATTAATATCTTCAATTGCATGCACCTTTTTACTAGTAGATCTTTCAGTGTGCCATTGAGAATAATTAACCATAATATTATCTAGGAGTTTGGTAGCTTCTCCTAAAGTGATTTCCATAAAAGTGCCTCCCACGGCCGAATCTAAAAGATTTCTAGAAGCAAAATTCTATCTGGCATAAATTTTTTGTATAATCATCCATAAATTCAAACCATGTGTAGGGCAATTACGTATCATTAATTTCATCCTCTCCCAAGATTGTGCAACATGCTCATGATCAAGTTGCTTAAAATTCATAATACCATTTCTAAGAGAGATGATCTTAGCGGGAGGAAAATACTCAGAGATAAAAGCATCTTTGCACTTATTCCATGAATCAATACTATTTTTAGGCAAAGACGGAAACCAAGCTTTAGCATGATCTCTAAGCGAAAACGAAAATAGCTTAAGTTTAACAATATCATTATCCACATATTTCTTCTTTTGCATATCACACAAATCAACAAAGTTGTTTAGATGGGTAGTGGCATCTTCACTAGGAAGGCCAGAAAATGGATCTTTCATGGTAAGATTCAGCAAAGCAGTATTAATTTCACAAGATTCAGCATCTGTAAGAGGAGCAATCGGAGTGCTAATAAAATCATTATTGTTGGTATTGGCAAAGTCACACAATTTAGTATTATCTTGAGCCATCGTGACAAGCAAGCAATCCAACACACAAGCAAACAAGCAAAGAAAAAGTGAACAGAAAGAGAGGGCGAACAAAATGGCAAGGGTGAAGTGGGGGAGAGGAAAACGAGAGGCAAATGGCAAATAATGTAATGCGAAGGGTAAGAGTTGTGATGGGTACTTGGTATGTCTTGACTTGGCATAGATCTCCCCGGCAACGGTGCCAGAAATCCTTCTTGCTACCTCTTGAGCATGCGTTGGTTTTCCCTTGAAGAGGAAAGGGTGATGCAGCAAAGCAGCTTAAGTATTTCCCTCGGTTTTTGAGAACCAAGGTATCAATAGTAGAAGACCACGCGCGAGTCACATCGTACACAAATAAATAAGAACCTCGCAACCAACGCGATAAAGGGGTTGTCAATCCCTTCATGGCCACTTGCAAGAGTGAGATCTGATAGAGATAATAATAATAAGATAAATATTTTTGGTATTTTTATGATATAAATTGAAAGTAAAGATTGCAAAATAAAATATATTGGAAACTTGTATGATGGAAAATAGACCTGGGGGCCATAGGTTTCACTAGTGGCTTCTCTCAAGATAGCATAAGTATTACGGTGGGTGAACAAATTACTGTCGAGCAATTGATAGAATTGAGCATAGTTATGAGAATATCTAGGTATGATCATATATATAGGCATCACGTCCGTGACAAGTAGACCGACTACTGCCTGCATCTACTACTATTACTCCACACATCGACCGCTATCCAGCATGCATCTAGAGTATTAAGTTCATACGAACAGAATAACGCTTTAAGCAAGATGACATGATGTACAGGGATAAACTCATGCAATATGATATAAATCCCATCTTTTTATCCTCGATGGCAATAATACAATACGTGTCGTTTCCCCTACTGTCACTAGGATCGAGCACCGCAAGATTGAACCCAAAGCTAAGCACTTCTCCCATTGCAAGAAAGATCAATCTAGTAGGCCAAACCAAACTAATAATTCAAAGAGACTTGCAAATATAACCAATCATACATAAAATAATTCAGAGAAGATTCAAATATTGTTCATAGATAATCTTGATCATAAACCCACAATTCATCGGATCTCGACAAACACACTTCAAAAGAAGATTACATCGAATAGATCTCCAAGAGAATCAAGGAGAACTTTGTATTGAGATCCAAAGAGAGAGAGAGAAGAAGCCATCTAGCTAATAACTATGGACCTGAAGGTCTGAGGTAAACTACTCACATATCATCGGAGAGGCTATGGTGTTGATGTAGAAGCCCTCCGTGATCAATGCCCCCTCCGGCGGAGCGCCAGAAAAGGCCCCAAGATGGGATCTCACGGGTACAGAAGGTTGCGGCGGTGGAATTAGGTTTTCATGGTGCTCTCTGATGTTTTCAGGGTACATAGGTATATATAGGAGGAATAAGTAGGTCGGTGGAGCCACGAGGGGCCCACGAGGGTGAAGGGCGCGCCCTGCTGCCTCGTGGCCTCCTTGTTGATTGCTTGACGTCCACTCCAAGTCCTCTGGATCACGTTTGTTCCAAAAATCATGCTCCCAAAGGTTTCATTCCATTTGATATTCTTTTTTCTGCGAAACACTGAAATGGGCAAAAACAGCAATTTGGGCTGGGCCTCCGGTTAATAGGTTAGTCCCAAAAATAATATAAAAGTTTAAAATAAGCCCATTAAACATACAAAACATAATATATATATATATATACATATATATAATCGCATGGAACAATAAAAAATTATAGATACGTTGGAGACGTATCATCCACATATTCAGGAGCTCATCAATTCTAAGATGGGCACAAGAACATACTTGTTGGACAAGGAGCATCTACCCCTATATCCTGAATTTGAAGATAATGAAGTTGTCATGAATGAGAATGAACCATCATCAGCTCAAGCACAAGAGAGGATAGCCAAAGCTAAGGCAGAGAAAGCTACAAGGATGCCAATTGCAGAAGAAGCATCTCAGGTGTTCCTCAAGTCAAAACAAGATCAATTGGGTTATCTGATTCAAGCTACACTGAGGATTGAGAAGGGCTTGGCCACCCTGACTCGGAATCAGGAGACCCTGGAGAGGATTGTTGAGACAAAATTTTATGATCTTGACCTCAGGGTAATTGAGATACAGACTGCAGTTGAGCAGCTCCAGGAGGAAGCAAAAGAGAGGAAAAGGAAGGAGACTAGTGATGCTTTTCAACGGGTACCAAGGAGTCAAAGGTCTGCTGCAGTGCCTATACCTGTTTCTAGAGCTACATTATCTGCACCAGCAGCCACAGCTTCAATGCCACCTCCAGCTGTTGGAAATATGCCCTAGAGGCAATAATAAAAGGATTATTATTATATTTCCTTGTTCATGATAATTGTCTTTTATTCATGCTATAATTGTGTTATCCGGAAATCGTAATACATGTGTGAATGCATAGACACCAACATGTCCCTAGTAAGCCTCTAGTTGACTAGCTCGTTGATTAACAGATAGTCATGGTTTCCTGACTATGGACATTGGATGTCATTGATAACGAGATCACATCATTAGGAGAATGATGTGATGGACAAGACCCAATCCTAAACATAGCACAAGATTGTATAGTTCGTTTGATAGAGTTTTTCCAATGTCAAGTATCTTTTCCTTAGACCATGAGATCGTGTAACTCCCGGATACCGTAGGAGTGCTTTGGGTGTACCAAACGTCACAACGTAACTGGGTGACTATAAAGGTATACTACGGGTATCTCTGAAAGTGTCTGTTGGGTTGACACGGATCAAGACTGGGATTTGTCACTCCATATGACGGAGAGGTATCTCTGGGCCCACTCGGTAATGCATCATCATAATGAGCTCAAAGTGACCAAGTGTCTGGTCACGGGATCATGCATTACGGTATGAGTAAAGTGACTTGCCGGTAACGAGATTGAACGAGGTATTGGGATACCGACGATCGAATCTCGGGCAAGTAACGTACCGATTGACAAAGGGAATTGTATACGGGGTTGCTTGAATCCTCGACATCGTGGTTCATCCGATGAGATCATTGAGGAGCATGTGGGAGACAACATGGGTATCTAGATCCCGCTGTTGGTTATTGACCGGAGAGTCGTCTCGGTCATGTCTACATGTCTCCCGAACCCGTAGGGTCTACACACTTAAGGTTCGGTGACGCTACGGTTGTAGAGATATGAGTATGCAATAACCCAAAAGTTGTTCGGAGTCCCGTATGAGATCCCGGACGTCACGAGGAGTTCCGGAATGGTCCCGAGGTGAAGAATTATATATAGGAAGTGCAGTTTCGGCCATCGGGAGAGTTTCGGGGGTCAACGGTATTGTACCGGGACCACCGGAAGGGTCCCGGGGTCCACCGGGTGGGGCCACCCATCTTGGAGGGCCCCATGGGCTGAAGTGGGGAGGGAACCAGCCCATAGTGGGCTGGTGCGCTTCCCCCCCCCTTGGGCCCCCCATGCGCCTAGGGTTGGGAACCCTAGGGGAGGGGGCGCCTCCACTTGCCTTGGGGGGCACTCCACCCCCTTGGCCACCGCCACCCTAGGAGATCCCATCTCCTAGGGCCGGCGCACCCCCCTAGGGGGCCTATATAAAGGGGAGAGGGAGGGCAGCCGCACCCCTGAAGTCTTGGCGCCTCCCTCTCCCCCGCTACACCTCTCCCTCTCGCAGAAGCTCGGCGAAGCCCTGCTGCGGTGACTGCTGCATCCACCACCACGCCGTCGTGCTACTGGATCTTCATCAACCTCTCCTTCCCCCTTGCTAGATCAAGAAGGAGGAGACGTCGCGCTGACCGTACGTGTGTTGAACGCGGAGGTGCCGTCCGTTCAGCGCTAGGATCTCCGGTGATTTGGATCACGACGAGTACGACTCCCTCATCCCCGTTCTTTGAACGCTTCCGCTCGCGATCTACAAAGGTATGTAGATGCATCCGATCACTCGTTGCTAGATGAACTCATAGATGGATCTTGGTGAAAACGCAGGAATTTTTTTTGTTTTCTGCAACGTTCCCCAACAGTGGCATCATGAGCTAGGTATATGCGTAGTTCTCTTTGCACGAGTAGAACAAAATTTGTTGTGGGCGTAGATGTTGTCAACTTTCTTGCCGCTACTAGTCTTATTTTGCTTCAGCGGTATTGTGGGATGAAGCGGCCCGGACCAACCTTACACGTACGCTTACGTGAGACCGGTTCCACCGACTGACATGCACTAGTTGCATAAGGTGGCTGGCGGGTGGCTGTCTCTCCCACTTTAGTTGGAGCGGATTCGACGAAAAGGGTCCTTATGAAGGGTAAATAGAAGTTGACAAATCACGTTGTGGCTTTAACATAGGTAAGAAAAAATGTTCTTGCTAGAACCCTCTTGCAGCCACGTAAAACTTGCAACAACAATTAGAGGACGTCTAACTTGTTTTTGCAGCAAGTGTTTTGTGATGTGATATGGCCAAAGTTGTGATGAATGATATATGTGATGTATGAGATCATGTTCTTGTAATAGGAATCACGACTTGCATGTCAATGAGTATGACAACCGGCAGGAGCCATAGGAGTTGTCTTTATTTTTTGTATGACCTGCGTGTCATTGAGAAACGCCATGTAAATTACTTTACTTTATTGCTAAACGTGTTAGCCATAGTAGTAGAAGTAATAGTTGGCGAGCAACTTCATGTAGACACGATGATGGAGATCATGATGATGGAGATCATGGTGTCATGCCGGTGACAAGATGATCATGGAGCCCCAAGATGGAGATCACAGGAGCTATATGATATTGGCCATATCATGTCACTATTATTTGATTGCATGAGATGTTTATCATGTTTTTGCATCTTGTTTACTTAGAACGACGGTAGTAAATAAGATGATCCCTCATAATAATTTCAAGAAAGTGTTCCCCCTAACTGTGCACCGTTGCGACAGTTCGTTGTTTCGAAGCACCACGTGATGATCGGGTGTGATAGATTCCAACGTTCACATACAACGGGTGTAAGACAGCTTTACACATGCAAACACTTAGGTTGACTTGATGAGCCTAGCATGTACAGACATGGCCTCGAAAAACAGAAGACCGAAAGGTCGAGCATGAGTCGTATAGAAGATACGATCAACATGAAGATGTTCACCGATGTTGACTAGTCTGTCTCACGTGATGATCGGACACGGCCTAGTTAACTCGGATCATGTTATACTTAGATGACTGGAGGGATGTCTATCTGAGTGGGAGTTCATTGAATAATTTGATTAGATGAACTTAATTATCATGAACTTAGTCTAAAATCTTTACAACATGTCTTGTAGATCAAATGGCCAACATTATCCTCAACTTCAACGCGTTCCTAGAGAAAACCAAGCTGAAAGACGATGGCAGCAACTATACAGACTGGGTCCGGAACCTAAGGATCATCCTCATAGCTGCCAAGAAAGATTATGTCCTACAAGCACCGCTAGGTGAAGCACCTGCTCTCCCTGCAGAACAAGACGTTATGAACGCTTGGCAGACACGTACTGATGATTACTCCCTCGTTCAGTGCGGCATGCTTTACAGCTTAGAATCGGGGCTCCAAAAGCGTTTTGAGAGACACGGAGCATATTGTTCGAAGAGTTGAAAATGGTTTTTCAAGCTCATGCCCGGGTCGAGAGATATGAAGTCTCCGACAAGTTCTTCAGCTGTAAGATGGAGGAAAACAGTTCTGTCAGTGAGCACATACTCACTATGTCTGGGTTACATAACCACTTGACTCAGTTGGGAGTTAATCTCCCGGATGACGCGGTCATTGACAGAATCCTTCAGTCGCTACCATCGAGCTACAAGAGCTTTGTGATGAACTTCAATATGCAGGGGATGGAAAAGACCATTCCTGAAGTATTTGCAATGCTGAAATCAGCAGAGGTGGAAGTCAAAAAGGAACATCAAGTGTTGATGGTGAATAAAACCACTAAGTTCAAGAAAGGCAAGGGTAAGAAGAACTTCAAGAAGGACGGCAAGGGAGTTGCCGCGCCCGATAAGCAAGCTGCCAGGAAGAAGCCAAAGAATGGACCCAAGCCCGAGACTGAGTGCTTTTATTGCAAGGGAAGTGGTCACTGGAAGCGGAACTGCCCCAAATACTTAGCGGACAAGAAGGCCGGCATCACGAAAGGTATATGTGATATACATGTAATTGATGTGTACCTTACCAGTACTTGTAGTAGCTCCTGGGTATTTGATACCAGTGCAGTTGCTCACATTTGTAACTCAAAGCAGGAGCTGCGAAATAAGCGGAGACTGGCGAAGGACGAGGTGACGATGCACGTCGGGAATGGTTCCAAGGTCGATGTGATCACCGTCGGCACGCTGCCTCTACATTTACCTACGGGGTTAGTTTTAAACCTCAATAATTGTTATTTAGTGCCAGCTTTGAGCATGAACATTGTATCAGGATCTCATTTAATACGAGATGGCTACTCATTTAAATCCGAGAATAATGGTTGTTCTATTTATATGAGAGATGTGTTTTATGGTCATGCTCCGATGGTGAATGGTTTATTCTTAATGAATCTCGAGCGTAATGCTACACATATTCATAGTGTGAATACCAAAAGATGTAAGGTTGATAATGATAGTCCCACATACTTGTGGCACTGCCGCCTTGGTCACATAGGTGTCAAACGCATGAAGAAGCTCCATGCAGATGGACTTTTAGAGTCTCTTGATTACGAATCATTTGACATGTGCGAACCATGCCTCATGGGTAAAATGACCAAGACTCCATTCTTAGGAACAATGGAGCGATCAACCAACTTATTGGAAATCATACATACTGATGTGTGCGGTCCAATGAGTGTTGAGGCTCGCGGTGGCTATCGTTATGTTCTCACCCTCGCTGATGACTTGAGTAGATATGGGTATGTCTACTTAATGAAACACAAGTCTGAGACCTTTGAAAAGTTCAAGGAATTTTAGAGTGAGGTTGAGAATCAACGTGACAGGAAAATCAAGTTCTTGCGATCAGATCGTGGGGGAGAATACTTGAGTCACGAATTTGGCACACACTTAAGAAAATGTGGAATAGTTTCACAACTCACGCCGCCTGGAACACCTCAGTGTAATGGTGTGTCCGAACGTCGTAATCGCACTCTATTAGATATGGTGCGATCTATGATGTCTCTTACCGATTTACCGCTATCATTTTGGGGCTATGCTTTAGAGACTGCCGCATTCACTTTAAATAGGGCTCCGTCCAAATCCGTTGAGACGACACCGTATGAATTATGGTTTGGGAAGAAACCTAAGCTGTCGTTTCTAAAAGTTTGGGGATGCGATGCTTATGTCAAGAAACTTCAACCTGAAAAGCTCGAACCCAAGTCGGAAAAATGCGTCTTCATAGGATACCCTAAAGAAACTATTGGGTATACCTTCTACCTCAGATCCGAAGGCAAGATCTTTGTTGCCAAGAATGGATCCTTTCTAGAGAAAGAGTTTCTCTCGAAAGAAGTAAGTGGGAGGAAAGTAGAACTTGATGAAGTATTACCTCTTGAACCGGAAAGTGGCGCAACTCAAGAAAATGTTCCTGAGGTGCCTGCACCGACTAGAGAGGAAGTTAATGATGATGATCATGAAACTTCAGATCAAGTTGCTACTGAACTTCGTAGGTCCACAAGGACACGTTCTGCACCAGAGTGGTACGGCAACCCTGTCTTGGAAATCATGTTGTTAGACAACGGTGAACCTTCGAACTATGAAGAAGCGATGGTGGGCCCGGATTCTGACAAATGGCTGGAAGCCATGAAATCCGAGATAGGATCCATGTATGAAAACGAAGTATGGACTTTGACTGACTTGCCCGTTGAGCGGCGAGCCATAGAAAATAAATGGATCTTTAAGAAGAAGACAGACGTGGATGGTAATGTGACCATCTATAAAGCTCGGCTTGTCGCTAAGGGTTATCGACAAGTTCAAGGGGTTGACTACGATGAGACTTTCTCACCCGTAGCGAAGCTGAAGTCCGTCCAAATCATGTTAGCAATTGCCGCATTCTATGATTATGAGATATGGCAAATGGACGTCAAAACGGCATTCCTTAATGGTTTCCTTAAGGAAGAATTGTATATGATGCAGCCGGAAGGTTTTGTCGATCCTAAGAATGCTGACAAGGTGTGCAAGCTCCAACGCTCGATTTATGGGCTGGTGCAAGCATCTTGGAGTTGGAACATTCGCTTTGATGAGATGATCAAAGCGTTTGGGTTTATGCAGACTTATGGAGAAGCCTACGTTTACAAGAAAGTGAGTGGGAGCTCTGTAGCATTTCTCATATTATATGTAGATGACATACTTTTGATGGGAAATGATATAGAACTTTTGGACAACATTAAGGCCTACTTGAATAAGAGTTTTTCAATGAAGGACCTTGGAGAAGCTGCTTATATATTAGGCATCAAGATCTATAGAGAGAGAACAAGACGCCTCATAGGTCTTTCAAAAAGCACATACCTTGATAAGATATTGAAGAAGTTCAATATGGATCAGTCTAAGAAGGGGTTCTTGCCTGTGTTGCAAGGTGTGAAATTGAGCTCAGCTCAATGTCCGACCACGGCAGAAGATATAGAAGAGATGAGTGTCATCCCCTATGCCTCAGCCATAGGGTCTATTATGTATGCCATGCTATGTACCAGGCCTGATGTAAACCTTGCCGTAAGTTTGGTAGGAAGGTACCAAAGTAATCCCAGCAAGGAACACTGGACAGCGGTCAAGAATATCCTGAAGTACCTGAAAAGGACTAAGGACATGTTTCTCGTTTATGGAGGTGATGAAGAGCTCGTCATAAAGGGTTACGTCGACGCTAGCTTCGACACAGATCTGGATGACTCTAAGTCACAAACCGGATACGTGTATATGTCGAATGGTGGAGCAGTAAGTTGGTGCAGCTGCAAGCAGAGCGTCGTGGCGGGATCTACATGTGAAGCGTAGTACATGGCAGCCTCGGAGGCAGCGCATGAAGCAATTTGGGTGAAGGAGTTCATCACCGACCTAGGAGCCATACCCAATGCGTCGGGGCCGATCAAAATCTTCTGTGACAACACTGGAGCTATTGCACTTGCCAAGGAGCCCAGGTTTCACAAGAAGACCAGGCACATCAAGCGTCGCTTCAACTCCATTCGTGAAAATGTTCAAGATGGAGACATAGATATTTGTAAAGTACATACGGATCTGAATGTCACAGATCCGTTGACTAAACCTCTCCCTAGGGCAAAACATGATCAACACCAGTACTCTATGGGTGTTCGATTCATCACAATGTAACTAGATTATTGACTCTAGTGCAAGTGGGAGACTGTTGGAAATATGCCCTAGAGGCAATAATAAAAGGATTATTATTATATTTCCTTGTTCATGATAATTGTCTTTTATTCATGCTATAATTGTGTTATCCGGAAATCGTAATACATGTGTGAATGCATAGACACCAACATGTCCCTAGTAAGCCTCTAGTTGACTAGCTCGTTGATCAACAGATAGTCATGGTTTCCTGACTATGGACATTGGATGTCATTGATAACGAGATCACATCATTAGGAGAATGATGTGATGGACAAGACCCAATCCTAAACATAACACAAGATCGTATAGTTCGTTTGCTACAATTTTTCCAATGTCAAGTATCTTTTCCTTAGACCATGAGATCGTGTAACTCCCGGATACCGTAGGAGTGCTTTGGGTGTACCAAACGTCACAACGTAACTGGGTGACTATAAAGGTATACTACGGGTATCTCCAAAAGTGTCTGTTGGGTTGACACGGATCAAGACTGGGATTTGTCACTCCATATGACGGAGAGGTATCTCTGGGCCCACTCGGTAATGCATCATCATAATGAGCTCAAAGTGACCAAGTGTCTGGTCACGGGATCATGCATTACGGTACGAGTAAAGTGACTTGCCGGTAACGAGATTGAACAAGGTATTGGGATACCGACGATCGAATCTCGGGCAAGTAACGTACCGATTGACAAAGGGAATTGTATACGGGGTTGCTTGAATCCTCGACATCGTGGTTCATCCGATGAGATCATCGAGGAGCATGTGGGAGCCAACATGGGTATCCAGATCACGCTGTTGGTTATTGACCGGAGAGTCGTCTCGGTCATGTCTACATGTCTCCCAAACCCGTAGGGTCTACACACTTAAGGTTCGGTGATGCTAGGGTTGTAGAGATATGAGTATGTAGTAACCCGAAAGTTGTTCGGAGTCCCGGATGAGATCCCGGACGTCACGAGGAGTTCCGGAATGGTCCGGAGGTGAAGAATTATATATAGGAAGTGCAGTTTCGGCCATCGGGAGAGTTTCGGGGGTCAACGGTATTGTACCGGGACCACCGAAAGGGTCCCGGGGTCCACCGGGTGGGGCCACCCATCCCGGAGGGCCCCATGGGCTGAAGTGGGGAGGGAAACAACCCATAGTGGGCTGGTGCGCCCCACCTTGGGCCCCCCATGCGCCTAGGGTTGGGAACCCTAGGGGAGGGGGCGCCTCCACTTGCCTTGGGGGCACTCCACCCCCTTGGCCGCCGCCCCCCCTAGGAGATCCCATCTCCTAGGGCTGGCGCACCCCCCTAGGGGGCCTATATAAAGGGGGGGAGGGAGGGCAGCCGCACCCTTGAAGTCTTGGTGCCTCCCTCTCCCCTGCTACACCTCTCCCTCTCGCAGAAGCTCGGCGAAGCCCTGCTGCGGTGACTGCTGCATCCACCACCATGCCGTCGTGCTGCTGGATCTTCATCAACCTCTCCTTCCTCCTTGCTGGATCAAGAAGGAGGAGACGTCACGCTGACCGTACGTGTGTTGAACGCGGAGGTGCCGTCCGTTCGGCGCTAGGATCTCCGGTGATTTGGATCACAACGAGTACGACTCCCTCATCCCCATTCTTTGAATGCTTCCGCTCGCGATCTACAAAGGTATGTAGATGCATCCAATCACTCGTTGCTTGATGAACTCATAGGTGGATCTTGGTGAAAACGTAGGAATTTTTTTTGTTTTCTGCAACGTTCCCCAACACCAGTAGCCACTCCACCAGCTCCAACTACATCAACAGATGCCTTCATCCTTGGAGTTCTCTCTACACCACCTCCCGAAGACCGAGCCTGAGAGACACATAGCACTATGCATTTTCAAACTTTTTGGTAACTTGTTGCCAAAGGGGGAGAAATATGTATAGATCATAGGCTTTGAGAGAGAGAGAGTGTGTGTATGTGTTTTGCCTTTTATCTCTCTTGTTCTTGGTTGAACCTTTTTATGCACTTGGTTGATACACTATGTCTTTGTCTGTGTGAGATACTTGTTTGATCATGTGATTGATCATATGCAACCTTAATGCTTGCTTGCATGATATTATCTCTTATATTCCATATATGATCATTCACTTTGCTTGGTGATGAGTGCATGTTTTTAATGTTTATCATTTTGAGCGCTCCACCAAGATGTATGTGACATGGAAGAGTGACCCATGATCCTAATCCATTGTGCATTTGCATTCAAAAGCAAATTTTAAATAATGCACAAATTTAGGGGGAGCTCTTGCTTATCACATACTTCTCAAAGCAACGATGTATTTCAATCTTATAATCATTTGTCGAAGCTTTAATCTATATGTTTTCATCAGTTACCAAAAATGGGGAGATTGAAAGTGCAACTATCCCTAGGTGGTTTTGGTAATTCCTAACAACATATAGCTCATTGAGCTAATACTATTTCAAGATAAATATTTCAGGAAAGCTCAATGATTGGCATGGCATGGATTAGAAATGTGGACCCTCAAAATGCTAAGGACAAAAGATTGGCTCAAGCTCTAAAGCTCAAGACTCTACATTTTACCTTTTAGTGATCCAAGATCACATTGAGTCCATAGAAAAAGCCAATACTATTAAAAGGGGATGAGGTGTTGCTTAATGGGTACTTGCTCAAAATGCTTAGTGATATGCTCCAAAACCCTCAACCACTTTCTCATATCCACATATGTCCCAAACCAACAGTCAAACTCGGCCCCACCGAAACTTTCTATCTGGCGCCACCGAGATCAGTTGACATAGCCACTGTCACAAAACCCTAGTCTTTTCGGTCTCACCGATAGGAATCTCGGTGTCACTGAGATGGGATTGTAAACTCTTTGTTTCCCTTTGTAACATTTGGGTCCAACCGAAATGAGCGATCGGTCCCACCGAGTTCGCAATGCAAACTCTCTATTTCCCCTTCGTAACATTTCGGTCTCACCGAGATGAGCGAATCGGTCCCACCGAGTTTGCCTGACCAACTCTCTGGTTAGCTTATTACCAAAGTCAGTCTCACCGAGTTTATGTAATCGGTCTCACCGAGATTACGTTATGCCCTAACCCTAATGAAATCGCTCTCACCGAGTCGACATGTCGGTCCCACCAAAAATCCTAACGTTCACATTTTGAATTAAATCGGTCCAACCGAGTTTCATTATTCGGTCCCACCGAGTTTGGTGATTTGTGTGTAACGGTTAGATTTTGTGTGGAGGCTATATATACCCCTCCACCCACTCTTCATTCGTCGAGAGAGCCATCAGAACATGCCTACACTTCCATCATACATTTTCTGAGAGAGAACCACCTACTCATGTGTTGAGGTCAAGATATTCCATTCCAACCATATGAATCTTGATCTCTAGCCTTCTCCAAGTTGCTTTCCACTCGAATCATCTTTCCACCAAATCCAAATCTGTGTGAGAGAGTTGAGTGTTGGGGAGACTATCATTTGAAGCGTAAGAGCATGGAGTTCCTCATCAACACACCATTTATTACCTTTTGGAGAGTGGCGTCTCCTAGATTGGTTAGGTGTCACTTGGGAGCCTCCGTCAAGATTGTGGAGTTGAACCAAGAAGTTTGTATGAGCAAGGAGATCTCCTACTTCGTGAAGATCTACCCTAGTGAGGCAAGTCCTTTGTGGGTGATGGCCATGGTGGGATAGACAAGGTTGCTTCTTTGCGGACCCTTCATGGGTGGAGCCCTCCGTGAACTCGCGCAACCATTACCCTTCATGGGTTGAAGTCTACATCAACGTGGTTGTACGATAGCACCATCTATTGGAACCACGCCAAAAATCTTCGTGTCTACATTGTGTTTGCTCCCTCCAAACTCCCCCCTTTACCTTCATGTGCAATGTTTTACATTCAGCTGCTATACTCTTAGACTTGCATGTGTAGGTTGTTTACTTGACTAGTGCTAAGTTACTAAAATCTGCCAAGACATAAAATTGGGAAAAGGCTAGATTTTTATTTGGTCAAGTAGTCTAATCACCCCCCTCTAGACATACTTTCGACCCTACACTGTGACCCCATTACGTAATTCAAATCAAGACGATAAATCAAGTAGACCGCACATAGTTTATTATCACCAACTGTGTGAGATGCAGCACAAAATATCTTGGAGCACCGTCGGTGTATAGTACGCCTATGGCTTACGAGAGAAGTTGTGTCGGCTACAGTCCACAGCCGGCGTGTCAAGCACACTAGCTCACTCCCCAAATATCATTTCATTGTTCATTCCTCATCGATGAAAGATGGGGACGTGGACCCACGTCGTGAGGGCAACTTCGGCGGCCCACTCCGGCAAAAGCGCGGCCGCAACCACCAGGCGCATGCTATAACAAGCTTCATGAGCGCGACCACAATCTGCGTCCGGGCGGCCAAGGCAGCCGAAACGCTGTTGCTTCTCAGGTGGCGGCAGCAGCATCTGCCTCGGGGATAGCAACTAGCGAGAGCGGCACAGCAGCTGTCCGTTCCACAGCAGCGGCCTTAGCCCTGATGGAGGCCTCCCACTAACATGTCGAGGCCATCCACGCCCAGCTCGTGGCGGTCACCGCACAAATCGAACGAAGCTTCTCCGATAACGGTCGGCAACCCACGGTCGAAGAGTTGGCAATCATCGAGAGAGTTCAAGTAGCTGTCCGTTCCTGCGCGACATACCTTGCCACGACGAAGCCCGCCAGAGCCAGTTCGCAGCCGCCCACGCCCAGCTCGTGGCGGCCTATTCCAAAGGTATGGCGGACGCGGATGGTGAGATGCTTGCCGAGTATGGTGCAATTGATGCCATGGAGCCCCTTCCCCAGGAGACCGTCGGGCGTGAGCTGGACATGGAGGCGGCGGCGGAGATCGATGAGCACCAGCTGTAGTAGTACTCTTTGTTTTGTTTAATTAAGAGCGTCGGTCTTTAGTTTGTTAGAGTAATGTTTTGGTCAGCTAGCTCTGTTTAATTGCTGAACTTGCTCGATTAAGAAGTTAGTCTTCTTTGTGTACCCAAATTATGTAATGACGTGGATGACCACTGTAACCAGAGAAATTCGAACCAAAATTTTTGACGTTCAAACTCAACACACACAGGTTAAGCTATCTGAATCGTTTGTGATGTCCACATATCGTACACAGTTTTGAATAAGGGACCATGTCTGATGACACTTTGCGCGCCAGTTTTTTCGCTGAAGCGATTCCAAATTTTCAGCTTCCGTGGAAATATCTACCTCACCGCACCCTTCCCCTTACCAAAAACCACATTTTCCCTATTTTAGCCTTCCTTTCCAAGTTGAAACCTTCACTCCTTGTTTGCAGAGCCGCCTCCTCACTGGCAACCCTCCTCCATGCTGCTCGGCCTCGCATATCCAGGCAGGTAATCCACACCTGACCCCCATCCTCCTTCTCCTTCCACATCCCACATGCCCCGACCGCCGGCGCGACACCTTCCACCCAAATCACCAACCCCTCCACCAAATAAGCGCCGCCCTAAGCCATGGTGCGCGGTATAGCCAGGATCCCAAGGACCATTTGGCAGCGGAGAAGCAAGCGGCCGCACGCGCGGATGAGGTCGCGATGGCTGCCATTCGTGTCGACCCCCAGATCTTAGAGGAGCACCTCACCGTCGAGGCCACCATCGACGCCTCGCGCGCCGACGACGTGACGCGGTTGGCTGTTTCATTCAATTCTGCAATGCAATGTTCAATTGTTGTTGGTGTATTCTTTTATTGTATACCATGTGAGAAATAAATCGAATTTGGCTGCACTTGATACATGAGAAACATATGCAAGTGCTATGTTTCCTAGTTCTTAATCATGCTTGGTTTGGATAAATGGGTTTTCCATGTGGCTTGAATTAATATGATGAATCTGCAATGTGCTTATTTTTCATCAACATATTTTACTGATAGCATGCGAACTCTTACTTAACCTGATGACTAACTACCTTATATGTGTTGCAGGGAAACAATGGGAAGCACTGATGTTTACAATCGAGGTTAGCATGTGCATGGTCCATTGTCCAATAGCACATTATTGGGAAATTGCAGGAACCATTCTAATATTTAGGTTTTTACCAATTTGGTCTTGCACATGTAGGTCCTACTGTCAGAGGTTTTGACCCATTGTTCGACTCTTTTTGCATATGGGGAAATGAGTTGTCCATGAATATCAGTCAAGTCAAGAAACTCAGAAAGATTGTTAGAATAAAGAAATTAGCGACAAAAAACAACAAGATCTTTGTCTGCACAATGAAGAAGACATCAATTCACTAAAGGATGGTACTAACTATTATACCTTGCCTTTCTTATTCCTTTGCCCCAATTCCAATATAGAGAAGATATTTTATGCACATCCTTGTTTTCAGGCCTTTCCAAAGTAGTTCACTGATGATTACCTCTCAAAGCACCTATATGGTCAGGAGGCGAGGAAGGTATTCATACAACACCCACGGTTCAATATTGAAGTGTTCCTGAAGAGGACGAAGGATGAACGGTCAATCATCCACAGGCACTGGCCTAAAGTTACAAACACCTTCAACATCAATGAAGGCTCAATATTCGCCTTCTGCTTCAGCAGTTTTCTAGATGAGATACATTTGTCTATGTACCATCTATGATGCTAATTTTGAAAGGTTATAGATTTTGCATGTGAAACTTGGTCCTGGTGTAGTTTTGTAATGGGGTAGCTGAATGCTGAAGCTATATGATGTTGTACTCTGATGTATTTCAATTATGAAAATGAAATATATTGTGTGCTTAATATGAAATGTCAATTAGATTAATAAATGGATTATGAATAATCAGATAATTAGCCTACTAATTGGGTTTTGCTATTGCAAACGGTTATTAAAAAAATACCGTGGGCGATGACCTCAGGCAACGCACACAGTTTCTAGGAATAAACTGTGTTGAATCAATGAACAATCACACATGACTTTCTCTTGAAAATTGTTTGCATTAGGCCACCTTGTGCAAACGTTTACCACATAAAAATTGTGTGTGATGGACAACCTTTGCCACACAGTTTCTTCTACGGACCGTGTGTGATGCATTCAATAATGCAAACGATTTAACGGAAAAAATTGTGTGTGATGTACCTGTGAACGAAAATGTTTTCCTTGGAGCGACTATGTGGGATGTACATACGAACGGAAACATTTAGCGTGGACTGACTGTGTGGGATGTACTTGCGACTGGAAATAATTTCGTCGTATACTTGTATTTTTTTAGCTCTAATGTATGTATTTCCGTATTTGAGCGCTCGCTGGTCGCCACGACCTCCTTTTGCCGAGTGTGTGTGCCAGGAGGGCATATCCCCAATGATTTCTGGGTCATGTGGGAAGGACCCCCCTATCGCCCACACTCACTTGGCGACGATTCCAAATGGCGTCACGGAAAGGGGTTAAAAACCGTTTGTATAGGACCGATGCGTACCAGTGTTTGTCGCTCACTGAGGGATTGTTATTTGATTCAATTATGTTAGAGTTGTTGAGAGATTGCACTAGTTAAAGTATGAACCATAGGTCTTGTTCCCAAGCATTGCAATATCGTTTGTGCTCCATTTTATCACTTGCTACCTTACTATTTTTATATTTTCAGATTACAAAAACCTATATCTACTATCCATACTACACTTGTATCACCATCTTCGCCAAACTAGTGCACCTATATAATTTACCATTGTGTTGGGTGTCTTGGGGACATAAGATATTTCTTGTATTTGATTGCAGGGTTGTTTGAGAGAGACCTTCTTCATCCTATGCCTCCCACAGATTGATAAACCTTAGGTCATCCACTTGAGGAAAATTTGATGTTGTCCTATAATCCTCTACAGTTGGAGGCTCAACAACGTCTACAAGAATAAAAGTTGCACAATAGACATCAAGCTCTTTTCTGGCACCGTTGCTGGGGAGGTGAGTGCTTGAAGGTATATCTTTAGATCTTGCAATTGAATCTTTTAGTTTATTGTTTTATCACTAGTTTGTTTAATAAAAGAAAAGTACAAAAAATGGAATTGAGGTTGCCTCATATGCGTTATCTTTATAATACCTTTCTTGAAAATGATGGATTGGAAAATTGTGCCAAAGTGTTAGAACAAGAGTTCAATAAAATGTTTGGCATAAAATCTTTGAATGATAAGCATGATTGCAATGTTATTAGTGTGCTTTCTATGAATATCCATGATGCTAATGATATGCAAAGTCATAGAAAAATGAACTTGATATTTTACAAAAACATGTATGCTTTGCATCCACTGTGTGCTTGCTTGTTGCCTAGTATTACTATAATGGAGAGTTAGAGTTCAGTATGTAGCTTGCTAGTTTTCAATACATAACTTGCTAGAGTTGTAGAAAAAACTTGCTATTGTTCAGCATATAGCTTGCTAGGGGTTTAATGCATGACCTGCCTACTCTTTTTTTTAATATCCTACAATAGCTACCATTACTGCCTCAAATCATTCCTCTCATATTATCTAGGTATGTGCATGAACATTTTGGGACAGTTAACAGGGTCCCAAAGACTAAAAACTACATAAAATATATGTAAAACAATTGCCCAAAAAATTATATCAACTTGCCTGGACTTTGAAATTCGATTGCCTCCTCTAGCACAATAGAGTTCCCTAACCACTTGTCTATCCAAACAAAAAGGGCATATTTGCACATGAAAAAAAGAAAAAGGAAATGAGGTTACCTGCAGGTTGCCGTATTCCCCCGGGGCCTTCCTGTCCTTCTTGATAACTTTAGAAATTAAATCTGAATTCCAAATTGACACCCTTGGTATCAAGCTAGGGATTGGCTCATCAACATCCAATGAGTCTAGATACAACAGGTGCATGAGAAAAAATAAAACACAAGTTTAAGTTACCCGATGATTGCAATGAACATAAGAAGTGTGAAAAAGTTGGTTCATCATTAGATGCACTTACGACGGGGTGGAAAACGCAGCAAGAAACAACCTTCTTGTTGCCAATGCCATGACCCGATGTGAATGCTAGCTTTAGTTGACCAACAACAAACTGGCATATCCTGGTTTTTGTTATTCCATTGGCATCCATGACCGTCGGGAAGCTTTTTGGGGAAATGCTCAAACTTGTTCATGGGGCAAGGAAGGAGGAAAAAACAAGAGCTAGCCAAGCGCCGAGGAAGTCATCATCATGAGATCCATTCATGTCTTTAATCATCTTGCACCACGATGTGAGAGTTGGTGAATTCTTGGAGGTGATATTGTAAATGTTGTACATTGCCTTTGTGATGTCTGGCCGATTATCAAAGCACACCTTTCTCCCCCTATTTGGAAAACCCCATATCCTACGAACGCTTGCGGCATCTACTCGAATCTCCCCCCTTTCTGGAATAACTATCTGTAAAATACCAGGATCATAATGCTTCATTATCCATTGGCTAAGATTTCCAGGCATGCTATTCGCTGCAAGGTCCAGCAGGCCGCCAAACTCTTTTGCAATGATGACTCCTATTTGAGCATAAACCAAGTCTTTGTTTCAATTTGAACAACCCTGTAGGGGATACCCTGTTTCTATGACCCTATGGCAAAACAAATTGTCAAAAGAAAAATTAGTAAGAATCTTTATACTATTGGATAGGCAACTTAGACAACATTGTTGGGTAACTATTTTGACAGGTGAGGCAACTTTGCAAATACCTCAGTTCCTCTGATCTTCTGACACTTTGAATTTCGAGGTTGATCCACAGATGCACTTTGCACACCTGTGTTTGTTACTCTTCGGTGGCATGGGACAGATGGTCACCATGACTAGATGCAGGAGGGTCATCATGAATGCCCTTTTTGCTTGTCCCAACCATTTGTTTTTTGCTACATACAAAGAGAAATGACATCATCATGAAATCAATTTTCAGTTCTGACTTTATATACTGCCAAGTCCTGTAGCAAACTCACACAACAATAGAACAAGCAAGAAACATTAACAAAACTAGGCAAAAAACAGTACTATATCAGGCAACTAAGTGTCAAAGTGTTGGAAAAAATAGGATTGTCCATTAACAGAATTTCACTATGTTGCAACATTAAAAGGACTTAAGTGGCAGAGCAACATACAAAAGAGCAAAAAATCTGAACAAAATCAGGCAACTACAGGTACAAAAATCTGAAACACATCAAGCACCTAAACATATTGCTCAATGACTTCATAAAAGTCGATTGTTCATTAAGAACTGAAACTATCCCCCCCCTCTAGTGAATGACTTCCTACATCACACACACACATTATGTGTAGATTTGCATTGTTCACACAATACTGTCCTAAACTCAAACAAAATCAAGCACTCACATTATGTGTAGGCAACAACTAAGCCCATGTTGGGCAAGTTGATCACAAAACTAGAGCAAAAACAAATCATGAATCTGAAAACTCAAATCTACAACACCCACCTCATCTAATCTACATCCTTCGTGAGCATCCTAACCCCAACACACCCCCACACCTCAAATCCACAACATCAAGCCTTGCCTTCAAACCCTAGCTCACTAGTAGCCTAAAAACCATTGCACACTGAATGCCCCATGTCGTCATCCATCTCAAAATTAATGAGTGCTTCATCCATTCCACCATGTACTCGTCGGTTTGGCCAAACGGGGAGAAGCGCAAAATCGAGACCAATGAGCTTACCAGGGATAGCTCGCAACGACTCTGCCCTTCTGCGCCAACAGCACGGCGATCGTTCTCCTTTGTCGCGTCTCTGCTACTGTTGCTCCTTCCGGTGCGACCTACTCCTAGCATACCGCCCCTAGTACCCCGCGGTGGTAGCACGCCCTTGGTCGCCGCACGCCCCTGGTCGCCATACAACCCTCTTGTCGCCGCACACGGTCAATCGCTCCAACTCCGACGGAAAATTGGTCACGGAATCACCGCCAAGGTTGCCATCTCGCCTGATTTGCGGGATTTGGGATGGGATGAACTCATTGGGCAGTTGGTGGAGCGATGAAATCGCTGGGTGGTTTTGAAATGGGAGACGATAGTGGCGAGGGGTAGACGAGGAGGAAGAAATGGTGGGACCCGCGACGATGGCTGCACCCAACGGGCCTCACCCCAGATAGCCTGACTAGGCGACACCTGGCACGCTCAACGCGAAACAGACCACGCGACACATGGTAGACAACGCGGCACCTGGTGTCCGCATGATGCGGATCCAACGGTGAAAGTGCAACTATCACTGGGTGGTTTTGGTAATTCCTAACAACATATAGCTCATTAAACTAATGCTCTTTCAAGATGATCATTTCAGAAAGTTCAAGGATTGGCATGGCATGGACTAGGAATGTGGACCCCTCAAAATGCTAAGGACACATATTGGCAAAAGCTTAAGACTCTACATTTTCATTTTAGTGATCCAAGATCACATTGAGTCCATAGGAAAATCCAATACTATTAAAAGGGCATGAGGTGTTGCTTAATGGCTTGCTTGCTCAAAATGCTTAGTGATATGCTCCAAAAGCCCTCAACCACTTTCTCATATCCACGTATGTCCTAAACCAAAAGTCAAACTCGGTCCCACCGAGTTCGCAATGCAAACTCTCTGTTTCCTTTTTGTAATGTTTCGGTCTCACCGAAATGAGTGACCGGTCCCACCGAGTTTGCCTGACCAACTCTTTGTCTGCCTATTACAGAAATCGGTTCCACCGAGTTCATGTGACCGGTCTCACTGAGATTACTTTATGCCCTAACCCTAATGAAATCGGTCCCACCGAGTTGATCGTATCGGTCCCACCGAAAAGCCTAACATTCACATTTTGAACCGAATCGGTCTGACTGAGTTTGTGTATTCGGTCCCACCGAGTTTGGTGAATTGTGTGTAATGGTTAGATTTTGTGTGGAGGCTATATATACCCCTCCATCCTTCCTCCATTCGTGGAGAGAGCTATCAGAACTATAAGTGCATCTAGTGCCCTTAGTGATTTTGGTGTATTGAAGACTTATAGGTTAAGGGACTAATGTGTTTATGAGTGTACACAGGTCTATAAGTCTATGAGGAGTTTGATATTTACAGAAAAAGTCGACCCCTAAAAATTAAGTTCTTTGACTAAAGACTTTGAATTTCTGAAGACTTTGAAAGTGAAGAAATTGGTGTGACCTTTGAAGACTTGGCATTCATTCGAGGAACATGAAGCGTGAAGACTTTTGTTTTTGTAGTTTCATTTTCTCTTTCTTGAGTCATAGGAAACACCGTACTGTTAAAGGGGTTGAGGAAATACTAAGGAAAAAGTTCCATGTGATGCTCGACTCAAAATCCTACACCTACCAATCCCTTCGAGTGAAGCCATTGGAAATCTCATACAGTTCAGCCATATTCTTTAGTGACAGAGACGAAGTTCTTTTGGTCTCTGAGGAATTTGTTCTGACCGATGAGTTAGGAATTCACCAGTGCGGATTGCCTACACAGTGAGGAACATGATAGCCCTGAGGAATTTGATACTCAAATTTTCGACCGTTGTTGTGCTATGCGCCAGCTGTCCCAAAATATCTACCCACCTAACGGTCATATTATTGAAGGGCATTTATGTCTTATCATGTCGGGTTGCTCCCTAGGCTATAAATAGCCGCCCCTACAACCACTAGCTGGTTGGCTGCTCCGAGAGAAACTGACACTTGTCATTTGAGAGCATCCCATCCTCCGAGGACTTTGAGCGAAAATCATCAAGTGAGGAAAACCCAAACCCAAACACCTACAAACCCAAAGTGATTGAGCATCACTGAAGAGATTGATCCTGTGTGGATCCGACGCTTGTTACCTTTAAAGACTGTGCTTCTTCCAGACGGTTAGGCGTCATGGTCTAGAGCATCCAAGAGGAATTGTGGATCGCCAAGTAACCAAGTTTGTGAAGGTTTAGAAGTCACCTGAAGACTTACCACAAGTGATTGGGTGAGGTCTATGTGACCTTAGCTCAAGGGAAATACAGTGAGGACTGAGTGTTCTGAACTGCGTGTTCAGAATTGGGTGTCTGGGACTGTGTGTCCTCAGGTTTAAATACCTAGCCGCCCTAACCAGACGTACAACTGTTACAGCAGTTGAAACTGGTCTACCAAATCATTGTCTTCCCCAAGCTACCTGGTTCCATTTCCTCATTTATGTGTTGAGTGCTTGTTCATATCTGTTTGAAGACTTTGACTAAAGACTTTCTCAATTTCCTCAGTTCAATTTCTTCAGTCTATTTGTCTTCATCCTGTGTTATCATGTGTTTACGCTTTCCGTACTCTGTGCTTGTCTTCATTTCATCATGATGACCATGCTTGTGTTCTGTTATGTTTACTTCTGAGTACTTATTCCGCTGCAAGTAGTTCTTCGCTAAGGAATTTCCTCACTCTGAAATTCCTCAATGAAGAATTCATAAAAATCGCCTATTCACCCCCTCTAGTCGATATAACGCACTTTCAAGAATGTGCCTACACTTCTACCATACATTTTCTGAGAGAGAACCGTCTACTCATGTGTTGAGACCAAGGTATTCCATTCCAACCACAAGAATCTTGATCTCTAGCCTTCCCCAAGTTGCTTTCCACTCAAATCATCTTTCCACCAAATCCAAATATGTGTGGGAGAGTTGAGTGTTGGGGAGACTATCATTTGAAGCACAAGAGCAAGGAGTTCATCATCAACACACCATCTATTACCCTTTGGAGAGTGGTGTCTCCTAGATTGGCTAGGTGTCACTTGGGAGCCTCCGTCAAGATTGTGGAGTTGAACCAAGGAGTTTGTAAGGGCAAGGAGATCGCCTACTTTGTGAAGATCTACCCAAGTGAGGCAAGTCCTTCATGGGCGATGGCCATGGTGGGATAGACAAGGTTGCTTCTTCATGGACCCTTCGTGGGTGGACCCCTCTGTGGGCTCGTGCAACCGTTACCCTTTGTGGGTTGAAGTCTCCATCAACGTGGATGTATGATAACACCACCTATCGGAACCACGCCAAAAAACTCTGTGTCTACATTGTGTTTGCTCCCTCCAAACTCCTCCCCTTTACCTTCATATGCAATGATTTACATTCCACTGCTATACTCTTAGAATTGCACGTGTAGGTTGATTGCTTGACTTGTGCTAAGTTGCTAAAATCTGCCAAGACTTAAAATTGGGAAAAGGATATATTTTTATTTGGTCAAGTAGTCTAATCACCCCCTCTAGACATACTTTCGATCCTACAAATGGCACAGCGCAGCGCCTGGTGTCCCTGATATGCGGATCCAAGGACGACGCAGAGACTGTGGGCGTGTTTGGTTGCCGTAGTCTACAGTAGCTGCATTGCATAGCCTTCTCAACTCAGCCTAGCTATGCAAATGCAGCCTCAAATGCACCACCTGCAAGTTGTTTGGTTGCTTGCATGCCCTCTTGCCTGCATGGGCATAACCACACTGCCTGGTGTTTCGTTGCCTGTATGTTAGTGGACAAACCCAAAGACATGGTGTTTGGTTGGATGCAACGTCTAGTGTGTGGTAACCTCTTTGGCTAGTTGGTGAGGTTACCAGCACACTTCGGCACAACCATGTACCACACATCATAAGCAGAGCAGAGCATAAATAGAGCATCAACTACTTAACAACATAGTTCAGATAACATAGTACCACACATCATAACGATAGATCAAACAGTTCAATGCATAAACCATAAAGCAGACTCGATAGTACTTAGGAAGGAGCTGCCCCGGCCCTAGTCCTTGGCGGTGAAGGCTTCGTCGTGCTTCTCTCACTTGTTGACCACCTCAATGCCATCGTCGTCGAAGATGATGACCTTGAGGGTGTCGGGAGTGAGGAGCCTGAATGTCACCATGTAGCCGATCTTGATCTGATGAACGGCGGTGTAGGTGGACCAACCCTGATCCAGGGTCACCCTACCGTTCATCAGCTTCGCCGTCACCTTCTAGGAGCAGCCGGTGTTGTTCCTGAGCTTGAACTCCGTCGGCACTACGAGGAAGTGCTTGGTGTGAAGTCCAGGGGCATGGGGATGCACTCAAACTTTGGTGCAAGGATGACCTTGCAGAAGTGAGTTGGGCCATCCTCCTCATGATAGTGGTCGTAGTTGCGGCGCTTGCTGCTGGGGGGCTCCTCCATGCGCTCGTCGTCACCTCAGGCGTCTTCGGTTCTTCCTCGGCGGTGGGCGGCAGCACAACCTCGGGCATTGGATGAACCGACTACTTGCCCTTGTTGTCAACGTGCGGGAGCACCTCCGTGCCCATCTCATTGCTCTCCTCGATCTGCACACAATTCATGGAGTCATGCACAATACAGAGTTCATGGCTTATTGAAGAGCATGTAGTTAAAACGGCATGACTGTCACTCTCCCTCCTCTCCATCGCGCCTATATTTACTCACCCTGCCCACCACTACTTACCCACCCCTCTCTTCTCTCACTATCAACCTTCCTCCTCCCCATCGCCACGAGCTCTAGCTCCAGCTCCAACACCAACCCCTTCCCTTAGGGTATTGGCTGGAGGGCCTTCTTCCTCGGGTGGTTGGCTAGTGACCGCACCAAGTTCCAGAACACCATGGAGGTGTGCTCGAACTTTGGCTCTATGCCTGACATGCAGAAGGAATCTGATGCAGTGCTCATAAGGGCCACTGCGCAAGAGCTGAAGACGTTGATTACTGACCCAACAAAGGGCGTGATGATAGTCGACATCATTCGCTAGGCCATGAATCAGGCCGTCTCCGAATATGCTAAACAGAGGAAGAAGTGGTCCAAGTACAAGAACTACTGGGTTCCTAATGACCGCCATGCCGCAGTGTACTGGGAGATGACAATCGTGCCGCCGACGGTCATCGGTGGGGAGCCTAAGGAGGAGGAAGAACAGGTGCAGATGCCAGCGAGGGCGCAGGAGCCTGCTACGTCTTGAGCTTGCGTTGGTTTTCCCCGAAGAGGAAGGGATGGTGCAGCAGAGTAGCGTAAGTATTTCCCTCAGTTTTTGAGAACCAAGGTATCAATCCAGTGGAGGCCACGCTCAAGTCCCTCGTACCTGCACAAAGCGATAGCTACTCGCAACCAACGCGATTAGGGGTTGTCAATCCCTTCATGGTCACTTACGAGAGTGAGATCTGATAGATATAATATTTTTGGTATTTTTGGTATAGAGATGCAAAGTGAAAAGTAAAAGCAAAGTAAAAAGCAAAGCAAGACTAAAGTGATGGAGATTGATATGATGAGAATAGACCCGGGGGCCATAGGTTTCACTAGTGGCTTCTCTCAAGAGCATAAGTATTCTACGGTGGGTGAACAAATTACTGTTGAGCAATTGACAGAATTGAGCATAGTTATGAGAATATCTAGGTATGATCATGTATATAAGCATCACGTCCGTGACAAGTAGACCGAAACGATTCTGCATCTACTACTATTACTCCACTCATCGACCGCTATCCAGCATGCATCTAGAGTATTAAGTTAAAAAAAGAGTAACACCTTAAGCAAGATGACATGATGTAGAGAGATAAATTCATGCAATATGAAATAAACCCCATCTTGTTATCCTCGATGTCAACGGTGCAATACGTGCCTTGCTGCCCCTTCTGTCACTGGGAAAGGACACCGCAAGATCGAACCCAAAGCTAAGCACTTCTCCCATGGCAAGAACTATCAATCTAGTTGGCCAAACCAAACGGATAATTCAAAGAGACTTGCAAAGATAACCAATCATACATAAAAGAATTCAGAGAAGATTCAAATATTATTCATAGATAGACTTGATCATAAACCCACAATTCATCGTTCTCAACAAACACACCGCAAAAAGAAGATTACATCGAACAGATCTCCACAAGAGAGGGGGAGAACTTTGTATTGAGATCCAAAAAGAGAGAAGAAGCCATCTAGCTACTAACTATGGACCCAAAGTTCTAAGGTAAACTACTCACACTTCATCGGAGAGGCTATGATGATGTAGAAGCCCTCCGTGATGACGGCCCTCTCCGGCGGAGCTCCGGAACAGGCCCCAAGATGGGATCTCGTGGATACAGAAAGTTGCGGCGGTGGAATTAGGTTTTTGGCTCCTGTTCTGATCATTTGGGGGTACGTAGGTATATATAGGAGGAAGGAGTACGTCGGTGGAGCTTCGAGGGGCCCACGAGGCAGGGGGGCGCGCCCTAGGGGGGGCGCCCCCACCCTCGTGACCGCCTCTCTGATGCCTTGGCATAGGGTCCAAGTCTCCTGGATCACGTTCAGTGAGAAAATCACGTTCCCGAAGGTTTCATTCCGTTTGGACTCCGTTTGATATTCCGTTTCTTCGAAACACTGAAATAGGCAAAAAAATAGCAATTCTGGGCTGAGCCTCCGGTTAATAGGTTAGTCCCAAAAATAATATAAAAGTGGAAAATAAAGCCCAATATAGTCCAAAATAGTAGATAATATAGCATGGAGGAATCAAAAATTATAGATACGTTGGAGACGTATCAGGCATCCCCAAGCTTAATTCCTGCTCGTCCTCGAGTAGGTAAATGATAAAAAGAGAATTTTTGATGTGGAGTGCTACTTGGCATAATTTCAATGCAAATCTTCTTAATTATGATATGAATATTCAGATTCGAAAGATTCAAGACAAAAGTTTATATTGACATAAAAATAATAATACTTCAAGCATACTAACAAAGCAATTATGTCTTCTCAAAATAACATGGCCAAAGAAAGTTATCCCTACAAAATCATATAGTCTGGCTATGCTCTATCTTCACCACACAAAGTATTTAAATCATGCACAACCCCGATGACAAGCCAAGCAATTGTTTCATACTCTAACTTTTTCAAAACTTTTTCAATCTTCACACAATACATGAGCGTGAGCCATGGATGTAGCACTATAGGTGGAATAGAATGGTGGTTGTGGAGAAGACAAAAAGGAGAAGATAGTCTCACATCAACTAGGCGTATCAACGGGCTATGGAGATGCCCATTAATAGATATCAACATGAGTGAGTAGGGATTGCCATGCAACGGATGCACTAGAGCTATAAGTATATGAAAGCTCAAAAAGAAACTAAGTGGGTGTGCATCCAACTTGCTTACTCATGAAGACCTAGGGCAATTTGAGGAAGCCCATCATTGGAATATACAAGGCAAGTTCTATAATGAAAGATTCCCACTAGTATATGAAAGTGATAACATGAGAGACTCTCTACTATGAAGATCATGGTGCTACTTTGAAGCATAAGTGTGGTAAGAGGATAGTAACATTGTCCCTTCTCTCTTTTTCTCTCATATTTTTTTATTTTTATTTGGGCCTTTTCTCTTTTTTATGGCCTCTTTTTTTATTTGGGCTTCTTTGGCCTCTTTTTTTCGTCCGGAGTCTCATCTCGACTTATGGGGGAATCATAGTCTCCATCATTCTTTCCTCACTGGGACAATGCTCTAATACTGATGATCATCACACTTTTATTTTTCTTACAACTCAACAATTACAACTCGATACTTAGAACAAAATATGACTCTATATGAATGCCTCTAGCGGTGTACCGGGATATGCAATATCACAATGATGGAGTGTGTCATGAATGGAACGGTGGAAATTTGCATGGCAATATATCTAGGAATGGCTATGGAAATGCCATAATAGGTAGGTATGGTGGCTGTTTTGAGGAAGATATATGGTAGGTGTATGATACCGGCGAAAAGTGTGCGGTATTAGAGAGGCTGACAAAGGTGGAAGGGTGAGAGTGCGTATAATCCATGGACTCAACATTAGTCATAAAGAACTCATATATTTATTGCAAAAATCTAGAAGTTATCAAAGCAAAGTATTACGCGCATGCTCCTAGGGGGATAGATTGGTAGGAAAAGACCATCGCTCGTCCCCGACCGCCACTCATAAGGAAGACAATCAATAAATAAATCATGCTCCGACTTCATCACATAACGGTTCACCATACGTGCATGCTACGGGAATCACAAACTTTAACACAAGTATTTTTTAAATTCACAACTACTCAACTAGCATGACTTTAATATTATCACCTCCATATCTCAAAACAATTATCATGCTTCAATCTTTTCTTAGTATTCAACACACTCAAAAGAAAGTTTCACAAATCTTAAATACCAAGCATATTATTATTAAGCAAATTACCATGCTATTAAGAGACTCTCAAAATAATTTAAGTGAAGCATGAGAGATCAATAGTTTCTTTAAAACAAATCCACCACCGTGCTCTAAAAGATCTAAGTGAAGCACATAGAGCAAAATTATAACGCTCAAAAGATATAAGTGAAGCACATAGAGCAAAACTACATAGCTCAAAAGATATAAGTGAAGCACATAGAGCAAAACTACTTAGCTCAAAAGATATAAGTGAAGCACATAGAGTATTCTATCAAATTTTAATTCATGTATGGCTCTCTCAAAAGGTGTGTACAACAAGGATGATTGTGGCATACTAAGACACAAAGACACAAATAATACAAGACGCTCCAAGCAAAACACATATCATGTTGGTGAATAAAAATATAGCTCCAAGTAAATTACTGATGGAAGTGGACGAAAGAGGGGATGCCTTCCGGGGCATCCCCAAGCTTTGACTTTTTGGTGTCCTTGGATTATCTTGGGGGTGCCATGGGCATCCCCAAGCTTAGGCTCTTTCCACTCCTTGTTCCATAATCTATCACAAGAATTTACCCAAAACTTGAAAACTTCACAACACAAAACTTAAAGTAGAAAACTCGTGAGCTCCGTTAGCGAAAGAAAACAAAAGACCACTTCAAGGTACTATAATGAACTCATTATTTATTTATATTGGTGTTAAACCTACAGTATTCCAACTTCTATATGGATTATAAACTATTTTACTAACCATAGATTCATCAAAATAAGCAAACAACACACGAAAAACAGAATCTGTCAAAAACAGAACAGTCTGTAGTAATCTGTAGCTAGCGCAAGATCTGGAACCCCAAAAATTCTAAAATAAATTTCTGGACGTGAGGAATTTATCTATTAATCATCTTCAAAAATAATTAACTAAATAGCACTCTTAAAATAAAAATGACAGCAGTTCTCGTGAGCGCTAAAGTTTCTGTTTTTACAGCAAGTTCAACAAGACTTTCCCCAAGTCTTCCCAACGGTCCTACTTGGCACAAACACTAATTAAACACAAAAAACACAACAAAACAGAGGCTAAATAATTTATTTATTACTAATCAGGAGCAAAAAGTAAGGAATAAAAATAAAATTGGGTTGCCTCCCAACATGCGCTATCGTTTAACGCCCCTAGCTAGGCATAAAAGCGAGGATAGATCTAGGTATTGCCATCTTTGGTAGGCAATCCATAAGTGGCTCTCATGATAGTTTAATATGGCAATTTTATTTTCTTTCTTGGAAAGTGTTCCATGCCCTTTTTAATGGAAATTGAAATCTAATATTCCCTTCCTTCATATCAATAATCGCACCAACCGTTCTAAGGAAAGGTCTACCAAGAATAATAGGGCAAGAAGGATTGCAATCTATATCAAGAACAATGAAATGTATGGGCACATAATTCCTATTTGAAACAATAAGAACATCATTAATCCTTCCCATAGGTTTCTTAATAGTAGAATCTGCAAGATGCAAGTTTAGAGAGCAATCATCAAGATCGCGGAAATCTAGCAAATCACACAAAGTTTTGGGGATAGTGGAGACACTAGCACCCAAATCACACAAAGCATAAAACTCATGATCTTTAATTTTAATTTTAATAGTTGGTTCCCACTCATCATAGAGTTTTCTAGGGATAGAAACTTTCAACTCAAGTTTTTCTTCATAAGATTGCATCAAGGCATCAACAATATGTTCGGTGAAGGCTTTATTTTGACTACAAGCATGTGGAGAATTTAGCACGGATTGCAACAAGGAAATGCAATCAATTAAAGAGCAACTTTCATAATTAAATTCCTTGAAATCCAATATAGTGGGTTTAGCAACATCTAGATTTTTTTTTCTTTCAATCCCACTTTCATCAATTTCATCATAAAGATCTAAATACTCCGAATTTTTAGAACGCCTTCTAGGTAAAGGAAGATCATATTCAGTTTCATCAAGATTCATATTGCAAAACAAAGATTTAATAGGAGACACATCAATAACTTTTAGATCTTCATCTTGATTTTCATAGGAATTGGAAGAACATGCTTTAATAAAGGCATCTTTGGAAGCACGCATCCTAGCGGTTCTTTCCTTGCACTCATCAATGGAAATTCTCATGGCTTTGAGAGACTCATTGATATCATGCTTAGGAGGAATAGATCTAAGCTTTAAAGAATCAACCTCAAGAGAAATTCTATCAACTTTCCTATACAAATCATCAACTTTAAGCAATTTCTCTTCAAGCAAAGCATTAAAATTCTTTTGTGAATTCATAAACTCTTTAACACTATTCTCAAATTTAGAGGGCATCTTATTATAATTTCCATAAGAGTTATTGTAGGAATTTCCATAATTATTAGAAGGATTACTAGGATATGGCCTAGGATTAAAATTCCCTCTATAAGAGTTGTTACCAAAATTATTCCTACCAACAAAATTCACATCCATAGATTCATTGTTATTCTCAATCAAAGTAGACAAAGTCCTATCATTAGGATCAGAAGAAACACTCTTTGAAGGAAATATGCCCTAGAGGCAATAATAAAGTTATTATTTATTTCCTTATATCATGATAAATGTTTATTATTCATGCTAGAATTGTATTAACCGGAAACATAATACATGTGTGAATACATAGACAAACAGAGTGTCACTAGTATGCCTGTACTAGACTAGCTCGTTAATCAAAGATGGTTATGTTTCCTAACCATGGACAAAGAGTTGTTATTTGATTAACGGGATCACATCATTAGGTGAATGATCTGATTGACATGACCAATTCCATTAGCTTAGCACCCGATCGTTTAGTATGTTGCTATTGCTTTCTTCATGACTTATACATGTTCCTATGACTATGAGATTATGCAACTCCCGTTTGCCGGAGGAATACTTTGTGTGCTACCAAACGTCACAACATAAATGGGTGATTATAAAGGTGCTCTACAGGTGTCTCCAAAGGTACATGTTGGGTTGGCGTATTTCGAGATTAGGATTTGCCACTCCGATTGTCGGAGAGGTATCTCTGGGCCCTCTCGGTAATGCACATCACATAAGCCTTGCAAGCATTGCAACTAATGAGTTAGTTGTGAGATGATGTATTACGGAATGAGTAAAGAGACTTGCCGGTAACGAGATTGAACTAGGTATTGAGATACCGACGATCGAATCTCGGGCAAGTAACATACCGATGACAAAGGGAACAACGTATGTTGTTATGCGGTCTGACCGATAAAAGATCTTCGTAGAATATGTAGGAGCCAATATGAGCATCCAGGTTCCGCTATTGGTTATTGACCGGAGACGTGTCTCGGTCATGTCTACATTGTTCTCGAACCCGTAGGGTCCGCACGCTTAAGGTTTCGATGACAGTTATATTATGAGTTTATGCATTTTTTATGTACCGAAGTTTGTTCGGAGTCCCGGATGTGATCACGGACATGAAGAGGAGTATCGAAATGGTCGAGACATAAAGATTGATATATTGGAAGCCTATATTTGGATATCGGAAGTGTTCTGGGTGAAATCGGGATTTTACCAGAGTACCGGGAGGTTACCGGAACCCCCCCCCCCGAAGGTATATGGGCCTTAGTGGGCTTTAGTGGAAGAGAGGAGAGGTGGCCAGGGCTGGGCCGCGCGCCCCTCCCCCCTAGTCCGAATAGGACAAGGAGAGGGGGCCGGCGCCCCCCTTCCTTCTCTCTCTCCTCTTTCCCCCCTCCCGAATCCTATTCCAACTAGGAAAGGGGGGGAATCCTACTCCCAGAGGGAGTAGGACTCCTCCTGGCGCGCCCTCTCCTGGCCGGCTGCACCCCCCTTTGAACCTTTATATACGGAGGCAGGGAGCACCCCTAGAGACACAAGTTGATCCACGTGATCATATTCTTAGCCATGTGCGGTGCCCCCTTCCACCATAGTCCTCGATAATATTGTAGCGGTGCTTAGGTGAAGCCCTGCGATAGTAGTACATCAAGATCGTCACCACGCCGTCGTGCTGACGGAACTCTTCCCCGACACTTTGCTGGATCAGAGTCCGGGGATCGTCATCGAGCTGAACGTGTGCTAGAACTCTGAGGTGTTGTAGTTTCGGTGCTTGATCGGTCGGGCCTGAAGACGTACGACTACATCAACCACGTTGTGCTAACGCTTCCGTTGTCGATCTACAAGGGTACGTAGATCACACTCTCCCCTCTCGTTGCTATGCATCACCATGATCTTGCGTGTCCGTAGGAATTTTTTTGAAATTACTACGTTCCCCAACAGTGGCATCCGAGCCTAGGTTTTATATGTTGATGTTATATGCACGAGCAGAACACAAGTGAGTTGTGGGCGATATAAGTCATACTGCTTACCAGCATGTCATACTTTGGTTCGGCGGTATTGTTGGACGAAGCGGCCCGGACCGACATTACGCGTACGCTTACGCGAGACCGGTTCTCCCGATGTGCTTTGCACAAAGGTGGCTAGCGGGTGACAGTTTCTCCAACTTTAGTTGAACCAAGTGTGGCTACGCCCGGTCCTTGCGAAGGTTAAAACATCACCAACTTGACAAACTATCGTTGTGGTTTTGATGTGTAGGTAAGATTGGTTCTTGCTTAAGCCCGTAACAGCCACGTAAAACTTGCAACAACAAAGTAGAGGACGTCTAACTTGTTTTTGCAGGGCATGTTGTGATGTGATATGGTCAAGACATGATGCTAAATTTTATTGTATGAGATGATCATGTTTTGTAACCGAGTTATTGGCAACTGGCAGGAGCCATATGGTTGTCGCTTTATTGTATGCAATGCAATTGCGTTGTAATGCTTTACTTTATCACTAAGCGGTAGCAACAGTCGTGGAAGCATAAGATTGGCGAGATGACAACGATGCTATGATGGAGATCAAGGTGTCGCGCTGGTGACGATGGTGATCACGACGGTGCTTCAAAGATGGAGATCACAAGCACAAGATGATGATGGCCATATCATATCACTTATATTGATTGCATGTGATGTTTATCTTTTATGCATCTTATCTTGCTTTGATTGACGGTAGCATTATAAGATGATCTCTCACTAATTATCAAGAAGTGTTCTCCCTGAGTATGCACCGTTGCGAAAGTTCTTCATGCTAAGACACCACGTGATGATCGGGTGTGATAGGCTCTACGTTCAAATACAACAGGTGCAAAACAGTTGCACACGCGGAATACTTAGGTTATACTTGACGAACCAAGCATATACAGATATGGCCTCGGAACACGGAGACCGAAAGGTCGAGCGTGAATCATATAGCAGATATGATCAACATAGCGATGTTCACCAATGAAACTACTCCATCTCACGTGATGATCGGACATGGTTTAGTTGATTTGGATCACGTAATCACTTAGATGATTAGAGAGATGTCTATCTAAGTGGGAGTTCTTAAGTAATATGATTAATTGAACCTAAATTTATCATGAACTTAGTACCTGATAGTATCTTGCTTGTTTATGTATGATTGTAGATAGATGGCCCGTGATGTTGTTCCGTTGAATTTTAATGCGTTCCTTGAGAAAGCAAAGTTGAAAGATGATGGTAGCAATTACACGGACTGGGTCCGTAACTTGAGGATTATCCTCATTGCTGCATAGAAGAATTACGTCCTGGAAGCACCGCTGGGTGCCAGGCCTGCTGCTGGAGCAACACCAGATGTTATGAACGTCTGGCAGAGCAATGCTGATGACTACTCGATAGTTCAGTGTGCCATGCTTTACGGCTTAGAATCGGGATTTCAATGATGTTTTGAACGTCATGGAGCATATGAGATGTTCCAGGAGTTGAAGTTAATATTTCAAGCAAATGCCCGGATTGAGAGATATGAAGTCTCCAATAAGTTCTATAGCTGCAAGATGGAGGAGAACAGTTCTGTCAGTGAGCATATACTCAAAATGTCTGGGTATAATAATCACTTGATTCAATTGGGAGTTAATCTTCCAGATGATTGCGTCATTGACAGAATTCTCCAATCACTACCACCAAGCTACAAGAGCTTCGTGATGAACTATAATATGCAAGGGATGAATAAGACTATTCCCGAGCTCTTCGCAATGCTGAAAGCTGCGGAGGTAGAAATCAAGAAGGAGCATCAAGTGTTGATGGTCAACAAGACCACTAGTTTCAAGAAAAAGGGCAAAGGGAAGAAGAAGGGGAACTTCAAAAAGAACAGCAAGCAAGTTGCTGCTCAAGAGAAGAAACCCAAACCTGGACCTAAGCCTAAAACTGAGTGCTTCTACTGCAAGCAGACTGGTCACTGGAAGCGGAACTGCCTCAAGTATTTGGCGGATAAGAAGGATGGCAAGGTGAACAAAGGTATATGTGATATACATGTTATTGATGTGTACCTTACTAATGCTCGTAGTAGCACCTGGGTATTTGATACTGGTTCTGTTGCTAATATTTGCAACTCGAAACAGGGACTACGGATTAAGCGAAGATTGGCTAAGGACGAGGTGACGATGCGCGTGGGAAATGGTTCCAAAGTCGATGTGATCGCAGTCGGCACGCTACCTCTACATCTACCTTCTGGATTAATATTAGACCTAAATAATTGTTATTTGGTGCCAGCGTTAAGCATGAACATTATATCTGGATCTTGTTTGATGCGATACGGTTATTCATTTAAATCAGAGAATAATGGTTGTTCTATTTACATGAGTAATATCTTTTATGGTCATGCACCCTTAAAGAGTGGTCTATTTTTATTAAATCTCGATAGTAGTGACACACATATTCATAGTGTTGAAACCAAAAGATGCAGAGTTGATAATGATAGTGCAACTTATTTGTGGCACTGCCGTTTAGGTCATATCAGTATAAAGCGCATGAAGAAACTCCATACTGATGGGCTTTTGGAACCACTTGATTATGAATCACTTGGTACTTGCGAACCGTGCCTTATGGGTAAGATGACAAAAACACCGTTCTCCGGTACTATGGAGAGAGCAACAGATTTGTTAGAAATCATACATACAGATGTATGTGGTCCAATGAATGTTGAGGCTCGTGGCGGATATCGTTATTTTCTCACCTTCACAGATGACTTAAGCAGATATGGGTATATCTACTTAATGAAACACAAGTCTGAAACATTTGAAAAGTTCAAAGAATTTCAGAGTGAAGTTGAAAATCATCGTAACAATAAAATAAAATTCCTACGATCTGATCGTGGAGGAGAATATTTGAGTTACGAGTTTGGTGTACATTTGAAACAATGTGGAATAGTTTCGCAACTCACGCCACCCGGAACACCACAACGTAATGGTGTGTCCGAACGTCGTAATCGTACTTTACTAGATATGGTACAATCTATGATGTCTCTTACTGATTTACCGCTATCGTTTTGGGGATACGCTCTAGAGACGGCTGCATTCACATTAAATAGGGCACCATCAAAATCCGTTGAGACGACGCCTTATGAACTGTGGTTTGGCAAGAAACCAAAGTTGTCGTTTCTGAAAGTTTGGGGCTGCGATGCTTATGTGAAAAAGCTTCAACCTGATAAGCTCGAACCCAAATCGGAGAAATGTGTCTTCATAAGATATCCAAAGGAAACTATTGGATACACCTTCTATCATAGATCCGAAGGCAAGACTTTTGTTGCTAAATTCGGAAACTTTCTGGAGAAGGAGTTTCTCTCGAAAGATGTGAGTGGGAGGAAAGTAGAACTTGACAAGGTAAATGTACCTACTCCCTTATTGGAAAGTAGTACATCACAGAAACCTGTTTCTGTGACACCTACACCAATTAGTGAGGAAGTTAATGATAGTGATCATGAAACTTCAGAACAAGATACTACTGAACCTCGTAGATCAACCAGAGTGAGATCCGCGCCAGAGTGGTACGGTAATCCTGTTCTAGAAGTCATGCTACTAGATCATGATGAACCTACGAACTATGAAGAAGCGATGGTGAGCCTAGATTCCGCAAAATGGCTTGAAACCATGAAATCTGAGATGGGATCCATGTATGAGAACAAAGTATGGACTTTGGTTGACTTGCCCGATGATCGGCAAGCAATTGAGAATAAATGGATCTTCAAGAAGAAGACTGACGCTGACGGTAATATTACTGTCTACAAAGCTCGACTTGTCGCAAAAGGTTTTCGGCAAGTTCAAGGGATTGACTACGATGAGACCTTCTCACCTGTAGCGATGCTTAAGTCTGTCTGAATCATGTTAGCAATTGCCGCATTTTATGATTATGAAATTTGGCAGATGGATGTCAAAACTGCATTCCTGAATGGATTTCTAGAAGAAGAGTTGTATATGATGCAACCAGAAGGTTTTGTCGATCCAAAGGGAGCTAACAAAGTGTGCAAGCTCTAGCAATCCATTTATGGACTGGTGCAAGCCTCTCGGAGTTGGAATAAATGCTTTGATAGTGTGATCAAAGCATTTGGTTTTATACAGACTTTTGGAGAAGCATGTATTTACAAGAAAGTGAGTGGGAGCTCTGTAGCCTTTCTGATATTATATGTGGATGACATATTACTAATTGGAAATGATATAGAATTTCTGGATAGCATAAAGGGATACTTGAATAAGAGTTTTTCAATGAAAGACCTCGGTGAAGCTGCTTACATATTAGGCATAAAGATCTATAGAGATAGATCAAGACGCTTAATTGGACTTTCACAAAGCACATACCTTGACAAAGTTTTGAAGAAGTTCAAAATGGATCAAGCAAAGAAAGGGTTCTTGCCTGTGTTACAAGGTGTGAAGTTGAGTCAGACTCAATGCCCGACCACTGCAGAAGATAGAGAGAAAATGAAAGATGTTCCCTATGCTTCAGCCATAGGCTCTATCATGTATGCAATGCTGTGTACCAGACCTGATGTGTGCCTTGCTATAAGTCTAGCAGGGAGGTACCAAAGTAATCCAGGAGTGGATCACTGGACAGCGGTCAAGAACATCCTGAAATACCTAAAAAAGGACTAAGGATATGTTTCTCATTTATGGAGGTGACAAAGAGCTAATCGTAACTGGTTACGTTGATGCAAGCTTTGACACTGATCCGGACGATTCTAAAACGCAAACCGGATACGTATTTACATTAAACGGTGGAGCTGTCAATTGGTGCAGTTCTAAACAAAGCGTCGTGGCGGGATCTACGTGTGAAGCGGAATACATAGCTGCTTCGGAAGCAGCGAATGAAGGAGTCTGGATGAAGGAGTTCATATCCGATCTGGGTGTCATACCTAGTGCATCGGGTCCAATGAAAATCTTTTGTGACAATACTGGTGCAATTGCCTTGGCAAAGGAATCCAGATTTCACAAGAGAACCAAGCACATCAAGAGACGCTTCAATTCCATCCGGGATCTAGTCCAGGTGGGAGACATTGAGATTTGCAAGATACATACGGATCTAAATGTAGCAGACCCGTTGACTAAGCCTCTTCCACGAGCAAAACATGATCAGCACCAAGGCTCCATGGGTGTTAGAATCATTACTGTGTAATCTAGATTATTGACTCTAGTGCAAGTGGGAGACTGAAGGAAATATGCCCTAGAGGCAATAATAAAGTTATTATTTATTTCCTTATATCATGATAAATGTTTATTATTCATGCTAGAATTGTATTAACCGGAAACATAATACATGTGTGAATACATAGACAAACAGAGTGTCACTAGTATGCCTCTACTAGACTAGCTCGTTAATCAAAGATGGTTATGTTTCCTAACCATGGACAAAGAGTTGTTATTTGATTAACGGGATCACATCATTAGGTGAATGATCCGATTGACATGACCCATTCCATTAGCTTAGCACCCGATCGTTTAGTATGTTGCTATTGCTTTCTTCATGACTTATACATGTTCCTATGACTATGAGATTATGCAACTCCCGTTTGCCGGAGGAACACTTTGTGTGCTACCAAACGTCACAACGTAAATGGGTGATTATAAAGGTGCTCTACAGGTGTCTCCAAAGGTACATGTTGGGTTGGCGTATTTCGATATTAGGATTTGTCACTCCGATTGTCGGAGAGGTATCTCTGGGCCCTCTCGGTAATGCACATCACATAAGCCTTGCAAGCATTGCAACTAATGAGTTAGTTGTGAGATGATGTATTACGGAACGAGTAAAGAGACTTGCCGGTAACGAGATTGAACTAGGTATTGAGATACCGACGATCGAATCTCGGGCAAGTAACATACCGATGACAAAGGGAACAACGTAAGTTGTTATGCGGTCTGACCGATAAAAGATCTTCGTAGAATATGTAGGAGCCAATATGAGCATCCAGGTTCCGCTATTGGTTATTGACCGGAGACGTGTCTCGGTCATGTCTACATTGTTCTTGAACCCGCAGGGTCCGCACGCTTAAGGTTTCGATGACAGTTATGTTATGAGTTTATGCATTTTTATGTACCGAAGTTTGTTCGGAGTCCCGGATGTGATCACGGACATGACGAGGAGTCTCGAAATGGTCGAGACATAAAGATTGATATATTGGAAGCCTATATTTGGATGTCGGAAGTGTTCCGGGTGAAATCGGGATTTTACCGGAGTACCGGGAGGTTACCGGAACCCCCCCGGGAGGTATATGGTCCTTAGTGGGCTTTAGTGGAAGAGAGGAGAGGTGGCCAGGGCTGGGCCGCGCGCCCCCCTAGTCCGAATAGGACAAGGAGAGGGGGCCGGCGCCCCCCTTCCTTCTCTCTCTCCTCTTTCCCCCCTCCCGAATCCTATTCCAACTAGGAAAGGGGGGAATCCTACTCCCAGAGGGAGTAGGACTCCTCCTGGCGCGCCCTCTCCTGGCCGGCCGCACCCCCCCCCCTTTGAACCTTTATATACGGAGGCAGGGAGCACCCCTAGAGACACAAGTTGATCCACGTGATCATATTCTTAGCCGTGTGCGGTGCCCCCTTCCACCATAGTCCTCGATAATATTGTAGCGGTGCTTAGGCGAAGCCCTGCGACAGTAGTACATCAAGATCGTCACCATGCCGTCGTGCTGACGGAACTCTTCCCCGACACTTTGCTGGATCGGAGTCCGGGGATCATCATCGAGCTGAACGTGTGCTAGAACTCGGAGGTGCCGTAGTTTCGGTGCTTGATCGGTCGGGCCGTGAAGACGTACGACTACATCAACCACGTTGTGCTAACGCTTCCGTTGTCGATCTACAAGGGTACGTAGATCACACTCTCCCCTCTCGTTGCTATGCATTACCATGATCTTGCGTGTCCGTAGGAATTTTTTTGAAATTACTACGTTCCCCAACACTCTTAGTAGCAAATAATTTCATAAGTTCATCCATCTTTCCACTCAACACATTGATTTCTTCTATCGCATGCACTTTTTTATTAGAAGATCTTTCAGTATGCCATTGAGAATAATTAACCATAATATTATCTAGGAGTTTAGTAGCATCTCCTAAAGTGATTTCCATGAAAGTGCCTCCCGCGGCCGAATCTAAAAGATTTCTAGAAGCAAAATTCAATCCGACATAAAAATTTCATATAATCATCCACAAATTCAAACCATGAGTAGGGCAATTACGTATCATTAATTTCATTCTCTCCCAAGCTTGTGCAACATGTTCATGATCAAGTTGCTTAAAATTCATAATATCGTTTCTAAGAGAGATGATCTTAGCGGGAGGGAAATACTTAGAGATAAAAGCATCTTTGCACTTGTTCCAAGAATCAATACTATTCTTAGGCAAAGACGAAAACCAAGCTTTAGCACGATCTCTAAGCGAAAAAGGAAATAGCTTCAATTTAACGACATCATTATCGACATCTTTTTTCTTTTGCATATCACATAAATCAACGAAGCTATTCAGATGAGTAGCGGCATCTTCACTAGGAAGGCCGACGAATTGATCTTTCATAACAACATTCAACAAAGCAGTATTGGCAAGAGGAGCAATCGGAGTGCTAAGGAAATCATTATTATTGGTATTGGTGAAGTCACACAATTTGGTAGTATCTTGAGCCATCGCGACAAACAAGCAATCTAACACACGAGCAAACAAAAAGGCAAGTGGGCAAAAGAGGCAAATAGAGAGGGAGGATAGAGAGAGAGAGAGAGAGAGAGGGCGAATAAAACGGCAAGGGTTAAGTGGGGGAGAGGAAAACGAGAGGCAAATGGCAAATAATATAATGCGAGAGATAGGGATTGTGATGGGTACTTGGTATGTTGACTTTTTGCGTAGACTCCCCGGCAACGGCGCCAGAATACCTTCTTGCTACGTCTTGAGCTTGCGTTGGTTTTCCCCGAAGAGGAAGGGATGATGCAGCAGAGTAGCATAAGTATTTCCCTTAGTTTTTGAGAACCAAGGTATCAATCCAGTAGGAGGCCATGCTCAAGTCCCTCGTACCTGCACAAAGCGATAGCTACTCGCAACCAACATGATTAGGGGTTGTCAATCCCTTCACAGTCACTTACGAGAGTGAGATCTGATAGATATAATATTTTTGGTATTTTTGGTATAGAGATGCAAAGTGAAAAGTAAAAGCAAAGTAAAAAAGCAAAGCAAGATTAAAGTGATGGAGATTGATATGATGAGAATAGACCCGGGGGCCATAGGTTTCACTAGTGGCTTCTCTCAAGAGCATAAGTATTCTACAGTGGGTGAACAAATTACTGTTGAGCAATTGACATAATTGAGCATAGTTATGAGAATATCTAGGCATGATCATGTATATAGGCATCACGTCCGTGACAAGTAGACCGAAACGATTCTGCATCTACTACTATTACTCCACTCATCGACCACTATCCAGCATGCATCTAGAGTATTAAGTTAAAAACAGAGTAACGCCTTAAGCAAGATGACATGATGTAGAGAGATAAATTCATGCAATATGAAATAAACCCCATCTTGTTATCCTCGATGGCAACGATGCAATACGTGCCTTGCTGCCCCTTCTGTCACTGGGAAAGGACACCGCAAGATCGAACCCAAAGCTAAGCACTTCTCCCATGGCAAGAACTATCAATCTAGTTGGCCAAACCAAATGGATAATTCGAAGAGACTTGCAAAGATAACCAGTCATACATAAAAGAATTCAGAGAAGATTCAAATATTATTCATAAATAGACTTGATCATAAACCCACAATTCATCGGTCTCAACAAACACACCGCAAAAAGAAGATTACATCGAATAGATCTCCACAAGAGAGGGGGAGAACTTTGTATTGAGATCCAAAAAGAGAGAAGAAGCCATCTAGCTACTAACTATGGACCCAAAGTTCTGAGGTAAACTACTCACACTTCATCGGAGAGGCTATGATGATGTAGGAGCCCTCCGTGATAACGGCCCTCTCCGACGGAGCTCCGGAACAGGCCCCAAGATGGGATCTCGTGGATACAGAAAGTTGCGGCAGTGGAATTAGGTTTTTGGCTCCTGTTCTGATCGTTTGGGGGTACGTAGGTATATATAGGAGGAAGGAGTACGTCGGTGGAGCTTCGAGGGGCCCACGAGGCAGGGGGCGCGCCCCAAGGGGGGGGGGCGCCCCCACCCTCGTGACCGCCTCTCTGATGCCTTGGCGTAGGGTCCAAGTCTCCTGGATCACGTTCGGTGAGAAAATCACGTTCCCGAAGGTTTCATTCCGTTTGGACTCCGTTTGATATTCCGTTTCTTCGAAACACTGAAATAGGCAAAAAACAACAATTCTGGGCTGAGCCTCCGGTTAATAGGTTAGTCCCAAAAATAATATAGAAGTGGAAAATAAAGCCCAATATAGTCCAAAACAGTAAATAATATAGCATGGAGCAATCAAAAATTATAGATACGTTGGAGACGTATCAGAGCCAAGCTGTTGTACCTGGCAGATCGACCTCAACTCCTCCGACAGCGACGACGAACCGCCGCCCCGCACGGCGATGGACAAGAAGATGAATTGCCAGCCACTCGGCCCGCCGCTCCGCACGTCGGTGATGGCCTCCACGGTTAGCCGGTGTCTGCTCTGTAACCCCAATCCCCAATCCCCCTTCTACTCCATCCGCATCTACCTCTATTCCGATCTTGCATGAACTAGCATGAACTGCCATGCTTATCTACCTCTATTTCCCATTCCCCTCTCTGCCGTGGATCGAATCTATCGCCGGATCAAACGCGAAAAAATAGTGCATGACGAACAGAGAAGTGCTTACCGCCATTGCCGCGGGCCAGGTGATGATCCGCTCGACGGTGATGGAGTCCGGTGGTCTTCTTGCTCTCCTTCGATCCGCCGCCTCCGGTAAGAGTTGGGAGAGTGGGGGAGAGTGGGAGAGGGAGCGGTGAGGCTAATAACTCCCGGCGCTTCGCGAAGCAACGTGGCTTCTCGAGCGTGGCCGCCCACGTGCACCGCTCGGGTCTGATCTTGGAGAAACTGCCGATTCGAGGGTTCTCATGGAACCAGGCCCAGGAGTGCTTTAAGGTTCGTGTCATGGAGGTCGAACAGTAAAAGCAGGCGGCCCGAGTAAAAGCAGGCGGCCCGTTTACATCCCGCGCGAGACAGGCCGGCCCTCATGAGTGCTCCTCGCCAGCGCCTTATGCGTCGCAAGACGAAACCAGCGCCCACGCGCCTGGCTAAGTGGGTCGGCCCATGAACGAGCCGACGAGCTCGTACGACGCCTGCTTTCCCAGCTATCCCGCTCGATCGTTTCGTTTACTCGAAAGAAAAAAAAATGAAAAAGCGCTAGATCGTTTCATGGTAGACCGGTGAGCCATTGACCATCGACTTTCAAGATTCTTTTTTCGATTTTTTTAAAAAGTTCATCAAACTTTAAAAAAGTTCATGAATTACAAAAAGTTCACCAATTTTGATAAAAGGTTCATGAATTTAGGAAAAAAAGTTCAACAAAATTTGGAAAAAGTTCACGAAATTTAGAAAAAGTTCATCGAATTTTGAAAAAGTTCACCTAATTTTGAAAAAAGTTCATCAGTTTTAAAAAAAGTTCATCAATTTTGAAAAAGTTTATCGATTTTTGAAAAAGTTCATCTAATTTGAAAAAAGTTCATCGATTTTGAAAAATAGTTCATCCAATTTGGAAAAAAGTTCATCAAATTTGAAAAAGATTCATCAAATTTGAAAAAAGTTCAACGCATTTGACAAAAGTTGATCGATGTTAAGAAAATGTTCACGAATTTCAAAAAAAGTTCATCAAACCCAGGGAGAAGAAAAACAAAAAAGAAAAAAGAAAGAGAAAACCAGAAAAAGGAAAACAGAAGAAAAAAAGAACAAAGTAAAAGGCGTAGAAACATGAAAGTAGCACGTCCAGTTGGGGGTGGCGGGGTGGTTATGCAGCTTATTGTTAAGCAGGTGGTCTCGGTTTCGAATCAAAGCAGTACCAGATTTTTTTCGCGATTTGAAAAACAGAGGAAAAAATCTAGATGGGCCGGCCCAGCGGAGAGGTGGGGGTATGCGCCCGATTGCGAGCTGTACTGTAGCGGGCGCATAAGGCGCCAAATAGGATTTAGCGGCCCTCATGTCCTGTGTGCTGGAGAAAACAAACGCGCACATCTGCACTTGATTTAGGAAGCTGTAAAACCGCCGGAATTTTACAGGCCGGCGAGAATATAGTGGATCTCTTCCTCCGCCGACCGAACCAGGTTCCTCATTCGCCTCCCATGGAGACGCCGCCTCCACCACCCGCGGTGCCGTCCGTTCTCGCCCACCTGCGGTCCCTCCTCTCCGCCGCCTCTTCCGCTCTATCCTCCCTCCCTTCCCCACTCCTCCCCTGCTCCACCACCACCACGGCGACCATCGCCACCTCCTCCACACTCCCCGCACCTGCGCCCACCACCCCGCTCCCATCTTTCCCCTCTTCACCGACCTCCGAAATCCCCCTCCCCCTCCCGGCTGCGCCCGTCCCCTACCACGACTGCCCAGCCGTCGTCCGCACCACCAACCAACCGCCCGCCTCGTCCTCCCTCCCCGCCTTCCTCGCCGCCGAGTGCGCAGACTTCGCCTCCTCCACTGCCGCCCCAACCCTCTCCTCTCCTCCCCGCATCCTCCCGTCTGAGCTCTGCCTCCTGCGTCGGGAGGTGGACTCCTGGGGCAGCCACCATCCCCCCGGGGCGTACTCCTACGCTGTGGCCCGCGTGGTGGAGGCACTGCGGTTAGGTGCCCTGCAGTGGGAAGTCGAGCTGCGGCGCTGGTTGCTCGCGAGCTCACCGAGATATGGTATCGTGATTGACGCGGCCAGTCGAGACCATGTGTTTGTGCTGGTCAGGCTGTGTCTGAAGGCGGCGGCGGCGGAGGCAGGGTGCTCGCTGGAACGCCTGCCCAAGGGGGAGAGCGAGGAGTTTCGTCTTGATCCGAGGGCTGTGCGGTTCGAGTGCCCCAGGCTGGTTGATGGTGTCTCATGGTTGGCGAGGCAGCTCGAGGTTTTGTATGGGAAGGGCAATGGCTGGTTCTTCGCGATTACGGCGGTGAAGGAGGCAATTCTTAGGTTGGGGTCTTGTTTGGCTGTCGGTGTTGGAGATGGTGTTGCTGGAGGCGCTAGTGAAAAAGGATGTGAGTTGAGAGATACTGGGACATGCCCTATTTTTGTCTCCCAGGTTGTTGCTGCCATTGCAGCCTTACATGAGAGGTTGTCCCTGGATAAGAAGATTAGGGCTCTGCAAGCACCACGCCCATCCAAATATCAGCTGTATGCTTTCTTGAACCTTACTGTTACTTACTTAATCCAACATCGCAGATCAAGCGAATATTTCTCCAGTTCAGTCAAAAACAAACTCTAACACTGCTCATGCAGATCTTGCTCAAGGAGTGTGTTGCACATAGATTGTAATTTGTGATGATGATGAGTAATCATCATTGGAATGCATTCCCTCAGATTGTGATTAGTTAATTAGTTTAGTTTGGTTTGGTAAGAAATTTCAACCATGACCAATACATTTGATTCTCGACAGGTTACTTGAATATTCACAAATACTGAAGCAAGGCTGTGATGAGCGTTCAAAGCGACCAAACTACAGAGCTGTTCTGGATTATGATGGAATTCTACCACGTCAAATGGATAACCAGGTAAAGTCATGCACTTCGTCAGAAGTACTTCTCTAGAATCCAGATACCATGCTGATATTTCTACATGTTCCAGTGTTCTCTTGATTTACACTAACCTACTATTGACAAAGTTTTTGTGAACATAATGTATGCGGAATTTTCAATTTATGCTGGTTCATGCCGTAGCAGTGCTAGGATTTTTCTTTTTCTTTTCTGAACCTTGATCTCTATGTATTCCCATGGATCGGAGGGAGTACTATTTTTCCATGCTTATTCTCTTTGCTTACTAATATTTATTAAATCAAGGTTTTGCCGAGTCATCGAAAAACATAATATGATTGGAACAAAGGAAAATGGTATGAATTTTGGAGATTTAATTCCTATAGGAAAACTTCCTATGGTGCTGTTTGGAATAAAGGAATGGCTCACAAAGATTCCTATGAAATCCCTATGAAATTGGGCAATTTATATTAAGTTTGGAGAAAAACAAACACGAGGTCTTGCCTCATGTTTTCTTCTCCTCGTGTCCACATTTTCTGCATTTTTCCTTTGTGGTATCCAAATGACAGTTTTAAAGTATTCCTATGCTTTGGGTTAGTGTAGGAATTGATGTTACATGGCATCTCAATTGCTGCAGTCATCCTACGTTTTTGAATTCCTGCGTTCTCAATGGGCCTTAAATTTTATTTACACAGGGATATAAAGATATTTTACATAAAAATTATGAATGAGTGGTGATAAATGATCAAATTTCATAAATTATCACTATTATCGAATTTACTAGAGTTTAATTATTTACTTCTCTTCGTCACTTGAAAAGGAATCTGGTTGGTCCAAGACAAGGGAGGAGCTGCTAGCTGAAGAACGGGATTACAAGAGAAGAAGAATGTCTTACCGTGGGAAGAAAATGAAGCGAAATCCAACAGAGGTACATTTTAAATTTCAAATTTGCAAGTAATTTCATTTCTCTTAAGTCATCCTAAAAGTTTTCATGGCATAAGTTCTTGAGGGGATAGTTGATAGTGGTGGCTGGTGGGAGGTCGGGGACGGGAAGGTTGCATTTGGGTGGTGTGTGTACGACCCTGCTATGGATCGAACATGAGGGAATGGATTGGTAGGTGAGAAGAGGGTGATCAAGAGGTAGGAGAAGGAGTAGGTGAGTGCAGAGAGAGAGAGAGAGGTGAGAGTGTTTCAGACTTTTCTTCATACGTGAACACTTGTACAGCAACCCTGTCACAGTAAATAGACCATCCAGTTGGCTTGGGGCCCCGCTGTCAAGCACACGCTAGCGACCACTAGTTCTCCTCTTCTGCTGGCGGGTCCCACTCTTCTTTTTCACCATGCCTAGCCTCATCCTGGTTCTGCTGCAGCTGAACCCCTCTGTCCGCCTCCACTTCAGGCGTATCTTGGTTGGCTGAAGGGGAGCGCATGACATTTGCCCTTCCTTGGGATGGATCTCCGCCGTCGAGGTCCATTCCCGGGGAACGTTGCTGGAGCACGTGATAGTCTTCCCAGGTCGAGCTCGCTACGACAGAGTGGCCCAATGAACGAGCACCCGTGGAATAGCCGCGTTACCTTTCTTGACGAGACGACGCTCGAGAATTGCTTGTGGCTGCAGGTCACCGGTTGTGAGGTCGGGAGGTGCAGGTAGTTTGCTGAATACCGAAGTGTGATCCACCTTAAAGGGTTGGAGCTGCGAAACATGGAAAACCGGATGGGTCTTGCTGTCCGGTTGTAAGTCGAGCTTGTAGGCGGGAGAACCGACGCGACGGAGGATCTTGTATGGATCGAAAAACTTATAGGCGAGATTCAGGAATGGCCTGCTGATGACAGACAATAGAACGTAGGGCTGCAGCTTCAATAGAACTTGGTCCCCGACAGCGAACTCGCTCTCCGTGCGGTTGCGGTTCGCCTGATGCTTCATGCAGTGTTGAGCGTGGAGATGGGTCTTGAGCATGTCGGTGAATTGTCGGTGCTTCCTCGTGAGACCTTGTAAGCTCATCGTCTTGTCAGAGTGAATGGCGTACAACCGGTCGTAATATGGTGGCCGGAGTTGTACCAAAACTCAAGCGGCGAGGGTGTCGTTGACGGCGCAACTCAGGTAGTATTCGACGCAGTGGTTGACGTGCTCGCTCTGGTTGCCCTGTGGATGATAAGCCGTGGTGTAGAGCAGCTTTGTGCCCACAGGCGCGAACAACTCTTGCCAGAAGGAACTGGTGAAGATCTTGTTCGAGACAATGGAGTCTGGGATGCCGTGGAGCTTGATGAAGTTGTCCAAGGAGGCGTACGTGACTTGTGGAGCAGTGAAGGGATGATGCAGCAGGATGAAGTGGGCGTGTACTTGGACAACGGGTTGACGACCACCAGGATGATGCCGGTGCCGCCGAGCGCGACAATCCTTCAATGAAGTCCAAGGTAACTTCGCCCCATATGCGTGCCGGAATCGGCGGCAGTTGTAGTGTGCCCGTCGGGTGAGCATGCTCGTGCTTCGTCTGTTGGCAAACGACGCATTGTTCGACAAATTCCTCGACATGGACCTTCATGCCAGCCAGAAAAACAGATTCTTGAGGTGCAGGTGAGTGGCGCGAATGCCAGAATGGCCACCGATGGTGGAGGCGTGCAACTTGGTGATGAGCTTTGTCTGCAGCGCAACATTGTCACCAATTGACAGCCTGTTGCGGTACTTATCAGGCCGCGATCCACTTCATGGCCCTAGTCATCTTGGTTGCGAACTGCCAGCGCTCAGAGGCTTTCATGTCACTTGCATAAGAGTTGTGTACCTCCTGGATCCACGAGGGTTGGCAAGATGAGGTTGTTGTTATGATGAGTAGATGGCCCACATGCAATAGAGAATCTACCGCCGTGTTCTCCGCTTCTCCGCCCCGTGCCGGTACTTGAAGCTGAACTGCAGGCCGCCTAGTTTGGCTATGGCTTTGCGCTCAAGATCGAACCCCAGCTATTGCTCGCCGAGTGTGCATAGACTTGTTGTTGGTCAACATGGTGAATTGGACGCGTTGAAGGTACGGCGACAATGATCCACTGCCATCATCACCGCCAAAAATTCTTTCTCGTTGACTGAGAGCTTGCGGCTGTTCACATCGAGCGCGTGGCCGATGGCCTTGTTGCATCAAGACAACATTGATTCCAGTGTCCCAGGCGTTTGTCTCCACGGTGAATGGCAGCGAAAAATCTGGCAGGTCCAACACCGGGGTAGTAGTCATTGCCTGCTTCAGTTGCTGGAAAGTTGTCGTTGTGGCTTTTGACCACTGAAATCATTTTTGCCGAGGAGCAATTCCAGGGACTTGGTGATCACACTGTAATTCTGCACGAATTTGCGATCATAATCGGTAAAGTCGAGAAAGGCCCGCGGCTCCGTCGGAAAGGATGGTTGGGGCTAGCGATGGATGGCTGATTTCTCCAGTTCAGTGGCGACGCCAGCAGTCGAGATGACGTGGCCGAGGTAGTGGATGGAGAGCCAAGTGAACGAGCATTTGGAGCACTTGGCGTAGAGCTGATGTTGGGGCAGTGTCGATCAACCAAGTGCTCGTTGAAAGAGGCGTTGTACGTCAGGATATCATCCAGGAGGACGATGGCAAATTTGTGCGTCACGAGAGCGAAGACAGAGTTCATGAGGCACTGGAAGGTTGCTGGCGCATTTGTGAGGTCGAACGACATCACCCGAAATTGGAAGTGACCATGGTCGGTCTTGAATGCCGGCTCGGCCTCGTTGCTTGGGCACGTGCGTATCTGATGATACTCGGCACGAAGGTCGACCTTGGAGAAATAGCGCTCACTGGCCAATTCGTTAAGGAGCTCGTTGACGATCGGCATCAAAAACTTGTTCTTCACGGTAATGTGTTGAGGCGGCGGTAGTCGACGCAGAATCGCCAGGTATCGTCCTTCTTGACGAGGAGCACCGGAGCAGCGAAGGGCCAACGCTTGATCTCGTCCTTCGTGAGTGGTGAATAGCGGTATGGGAGTGTTGGGTGGCGAAGCCCTGACTCAAGCAGGATTGCGTGATCGAACACGCGATGTGGCGGCAGCGTCTTGGGCTATTGGAAGACATCACCGTAGTCGTCCACAAGAGCTTGCAAAGGCGGTGGTAGTGGTGCGTCTTGGTCGGCAAGGTGAGTCGAGTCGACGATCGCAAGCGCCCACACCTCGTTTCCTTGCAGCCTTGCAGCCATTTGCAGAGCTGCTCGACGTGAATCTCTGTGAGGGCGGGCGCTAGGAGTTGGCACACCTTGTAGTTTGATGTTGTCATGGCGGAACTCCATGGTCTTGAGGCTTCGATGACGGTTCATCGGGCTGAATTGGGCTAGCTATTACACGTCGAGAACTGCATAGTAGACGCCCAGCTCAGGAAGACGCATGTCGGTGGTGAACGTGTGGACTGCAGTGTGTCGCCGTTCGTGTCAAAGGTCACCGGGATGGCGTCTTGCACGGTACACCCCCCGCGCTCGGCGAAGGTGACGTTGACGAACGTGTGGGTGTTGTTGCCGAAGTGGATGAGAGAAGTAGCATGACCTGGTTACCCACCAGAGCACATACTGCATTGTGCCTGTGAGTGCCCACGACAACGTGTACAAAGACTCGAGGGCATGGATTGCGTCGTCGAACAGGAGCTTCCCATGGTCGCCAACCTCGATGGTTAGGAGCTGGCCGACGTGGTTGTACTTACTGTACTTGTCGCCGCACTTGAAACACATGTCGTTGGTGCGCCGAAACTCCCAAAGTTGCCGCTCGCGGCCAAAGTCACCAGGCCTTGTTTGGCGCCATAAATGCGTGGCTGCACCGGCCCAACTGCGACCGCTGGCATCGATGGTGGAGGCGGAGCACGCGCGAACACTAGAGGGCGACCCCGTGGACAATTGTGTTCCGCTTCCTCCTCTTGGATGCGTGATGCGTGATGCGCGATGCGTGATGCGTGGCACAGACGCCGCTCTCGACTCACTTGTTGGTGCATGCTGATGAACACCCATTTGCGCCTCGCCACACAAACCATTGACGAACTGGGAGACAAGAATTTTTGATTCAAGGTTGGATCCAGCATGATGAACTCCATGACGGCACATAAACGATTCAAAGGCCGTGCGGTAGTTAGTGATGGTGCCCGTCTGCTTGAGGTGGTGCAGACGGTGGAGGAGGCCGTCGAACTCGTCCTGGCCGAACTCCGCGTGCATCGCCGCGATGAACGTGGCAAGTCACCAAGTTGGTGGGGACGCTTGTTCGCTTGGCACCACAGCATAGCGTGGCCTTCCATGCACAAAACGTTGGTGGCCACCCACTGCTTCGGTGGCGTTTGGTAGAGGTCGAAGTAGGTGCGACAGAGGTTGAACAAGTGGCGCGTCGCCCACAAAGCATGGGAAATCGTGCTTCGGTGGCTTGTGGAGGAAGTGGTCGCGCGACAACTGTGGAAGGGGAGTGGTGGCGGTCGTTGTGTCCCCGGGGCTGCTCCTGGTGCTCGATGCGACGCTCGGGCACGGTGGGCGGACGTTGGGGTAGGTTGAGGAGAGGCGGCCCATGGTAGGTGAGGACAGCGGTCCCGATCGCTGTCGACGCTGCAGTGCAAGTCGCCACCTCCTAGGTCGCCTGCCGGTGCTTGACTGTGTCGAGGCCCTTGCCGAAACCCGCCAATTGAGTGCCTAGTTGCTGGACTTAGGTGGAGAGGGACGAAATTTTTTGGAGCAGCTCTAGAGTTTTTTGGGCCCCTTCCATGGCCTGCAACATGAATTTCGTCTTCGCTTGTGCTAAGAGGTCCTGGGTTCGAACCAGCCTCTCTGCATTGCACTTTGCAGGGGTAAGACTAGGTTCCTATAATCCCTCCCCAGACCCCACCTTGTGTGGGAGCTTCTATGCACTGGGTCTGTCCTTTTAGAGGGCATGGCTTGCGGCGTCGTTGCAGACGCCTCGAATCGAGCCTACCCTGCTTGGGATTTTGCGTCTAGTCGCCGGAGCAACCGGGCACCCTTCACGGTGGATTTTACGGCCGATCAGAGGGATGTTGCGCAGTGGTGGAACAGGAGGGGATCGAGAGGTATGAGAAGGAGTTGGTGAGAGCGTTTCAGACTTTTCTTCATACGTGAACAATGTACAGCAACCCTGTTACATTAAATAGACCAGCCAGTTGGCTTGGGGCCCCATTGTCATACGCACACGCTAGCGACTAGTTCTCCTCTTCTGATGGTGGGTCCTGGTCTTCTTCACGCGTAGCCTCCCTGGTTCTGCTGCAGCTGAACCCCTCTGTCCACCTCCACTTGAGGCGTATCTTGGTTGGCTGAAGGGGAGTGTGTGACACCGTGATGTCAAGGGGAGATAAGGCTGTGGAGGAGGACCCTCCCTTTTCTGTTTATATGTTTACTGCTTGTTTTTCTCAATACTAGTCTGGGATATAATATAGCCTGCGGTTTACATCACCTAGAAACTAAAGACTCTTTAAACTGACTCGGACCTGAACACAGTAGGGAAACCTTCTACGGAACAAAAAAAAACCATTGTACTCAAATCAGACTTCCTAAGACTTAAACTTGCAGGGCATAGTGCTGAGCCCACATGGAAAATATTAAATCTTTGAGTAGATTGTATGCATGTTAATTTTTTGAGGTGGAAAATTACTCATATATATGTTATTAATCAGAGAAATACTTCTCCCAAACCATCCCCAAAATGTAAATTCTATTTGACCTTTCTTCTGAATGAAAGACATACTCAGAGGTCAGAGCCATTGGAGGTCTTCGCTGTCATAGTTAGACTTGTCTCCTGTTCATCTGTTCTCATGTAACATGACAAAGTCTAAATAAAAGAAAGAACGATACACAATAGAAAAATAGAACTTTTATATAACTTTTCAAAAAATAAATTAACTACCTTATATATACTTTGTTTGCTTAAAAAATAAATCAGAAAAAACCAATCCCACCTCGTATCACAGTAGACCACCTCTCCCCCTGTTGCTTTTCTTTTTATAACGTCAAGCAACAACAAAAATAATGTTTTTTTAGGGGTGCCAACACTTTATTGATTAACTCGGACATTAAGAGGGATACAGGCTGGGTCATGCGGGGAGAAAAGCCACAAGTGGCGACCCTGATCAAGCAACAAAGAGTGTTTGGCAAGGTTGTGTGCATCAACATTCGATGCTCTACGCAGACTAAGGCATAACCTAGTGGTGGGAAGGGGTTGATGCCTTCCCACCCACCCAGGTTCAAGGCATGGTACTTGCAATTTGGGTTTGTTGCACCAATTATACTGTAGGGGGTTCCCTTGCAGTCTTTCTGTCAAAAAAAAAACATTCGATGCTCTACTTTTCATAAATAAAACTACAGCTACTAAAATTCGATCTACGAAGCAATATTTCTCTAATCACTGTCAAATGAGCTCCTCCCTTTCCATCATGTATGTCATCAACTACTGGCTTGCAATCACACGCCACCATGAAGCTCTGAAGAGATAGATCTTCTGCTAGTGCAAGTGCCTTGCGACAGGCTATGGCCTCCAAGACAGCAGGATCAGTAATTCCGGGAACCACCAATGGCGAAGAACTCAGATACAATCCGTTATGATCTCTACATACTGCTGCCGTTGCTCCTACCCCATTAGTGTCGGAAAGCCCACAGTCCACATTGATTTTCATCTGCCCCATCGGGGGTGGCCTCCAAGCTCCAGCTCGGCTGACCAGCCAAGCGTATAGGTGAATTGTTCGTCGATGCGCGGGGCAACGCATTGATAATATCCAGCTCAGAAATAAAGTGTTTTACGAAGCTATGCATCGCGAAATTTTGTATCTATCGATGCACGGGACTAACATGGAGTAGATTTAACATTGAAATTTTGTTGTGTGCAACATTATTTACTGTTTGGATATGCCTGACAGGGAATGTCATCCCAGTATAATGTCCTATTTGTATCTGATTAGGTCTAAATTGTTTGTTTTAAGTTAGTTTCATTTTTTAAGCTTAATCAATCTTACATGTTGATGAAACCTTTGTGCATGCTGCATACCCTCTTGCTAAGTTAATTTCTGAAACTTGTCTGGACCAAGATATGGGTCTCATGTTTGACGCATTTCAATTTCTTTTCTATATCTTGAAGATATTAAGAGACATAATTGATGAGCACATGGCGGAAATAAAACAAGCAGGTCTGCGGGAACCTCCTGGTGACATTGCACAAAATATACTTGAGACCAATTCTAGTGGAGGCGCTTACCAAGGAAGCTCTTGTGATAAGGCTATTTTGGGTTCTCGATTACCTAGTCGTGAGAACTCACCACATACTGCATCAAGGAGCCATGACACAAAGGATTCATATATGAACATAAGATATGAAAATAGTGCACATCATCACCAAAATGTATCTGAGCATGAGAAAGGAGGGATCAGAGAATCAGGAAATGCAACGAATCGAGGCTATTCTGACCGGCATGATTACACACATAAAAGAAACACCAATGATCATAGGAAATATGGTAATAAGTATAAAAAGAACATCCCAGATTACCATTCTGAATCAAGTGATCGTTCAGCATGGTCCACACGAACACCAAAATCCTCAGAAAGAGAATACGGTGGCATGCCAGGAGATAAAAGCAATGATAGAACCAGAACTACTCAGAACAGACATGGATCAATACCTGGGAACGAAGACCAGTTCAGTGATAGATATGATCCCAAAAGCAGATATTCTGATGAGGATCTTCGTGAAGCATACCATGATGCGTGATCTGAATTACTGAGGAATAGAGTACATTTTCCTGGTGATCTCAGGTATGCTTACTCATTTGCAATATTTTTTGTTCTTTTTATTGTTTGGCACTTAATTTTACACAGCTGTTTGACATGATCTTGCAGTATACTGTGTGATACAGGCATCTGGGTTAATACCGTCAGCTGTATCCTTTTTCTGTATCCTTATGCAGAAAATGCTTTACTATTTCTGCTGCGATTGTAGTGACAGTCCGTTACAGTTCCTGAATATGGGAAATTGTTAATTGTTAGTGCATTTTCTTGCTTATAAATTACATTTGTCTCACCAATCAAATTTCCATCTAATTTTAACTAATCAAAAATATCGGAACATCATGTAGGGTGCATATGTTTCCCGTTCACAACCGATCTTTTAAAAGGACTTCCTGTTAGTTTCGAAGCATGCATTCGTAATAACTTCGCTATGGAATTCTATCCTTTTAGTTAGGGTACCCTTTTAGTTTTGAACTGGCAGGAATTTCAGTTGACAACCTTTGCCTGGAAAGGGCATGGCTCGAATAAATTTTCTTCACCTATTTGCTTGCATTGCATCTCATGCAGATGCTACTCATGCATAATTATTGGTTCATGTTATTTTTTGTGGGCCTAGTTTTTCTACAATGAGTTCTGTAAGCGAAGGCCAATCTTAAGCGCCACACCCAGTAGTTGTCCTATTTTTTCTGGACCGGGTTTTGCTCTACTGTTAGGTAGTGTTAAAATGGATTTTCCATACATATCAAGTACTTACACATAAGAAAGTGATGTAGGTAGTACTGAAGTAGGGTTCTGCATCTGCCAAGATGTAGCCAGGTACAGCCTATGCATCATGATAGAGATGCATGAGATACATTTTAAAAATTATTTTCGGTAATGGATGATACTTAATATGTCATAAAAATAATTAGGCGCCCTCCGGTGTTCAAGCTTGATGAAGCAGCACTTGCACAATCATTCCCAGTGGTAGATGTGAAGAACACATGTTTTGGCTTTGCTGTTTGTACTTCTTTAGCTTTGCAACATGGAGGAGCACGCTTGAGTGTCTGAGTGGCCTCAATTAGGTTACATCCCGCACCTCATGTTGGGCCGGGCTGTACCTGGATGTGTCTACAATGTGTACACAAATTTCCCACGGGCAATGATATTTGTTTTAATTGTTTATTCACCCCATACTCACGTATATGAGTGTTTGTGCTGGGTATTATGTATTGGATATGGATACAGCCATCAAGGTCGTACTACCTTGAACTGACAAAATTTAACCAACCTGATGTTTATCTTTTTTACCAGCTTCCACCACCAGTCCTCTTCACTGAATAGTTCTAAAATGGTATCATTCAATCAAAGATGTAACGTTCCTTGGAAAAGATAGCAGGACTCTACCATTTCCATAAACAAACAAACTTAATATATGTATTACATTACTTTATTTGTATGTTTTTATAGCAACTGCTTGCTTACATAAAATGGCGAGTCTTCATCGGATATATTTAAATCTTTGTTCAGGATGCTGTTCATATGTTTATATATTAACTGAAAGTTGCATCTTTGTTGCCCGTTTGTTTGTGGTATTTCTGTAGTGAGACCCTGAAAAGCTGAGGAGAAGAATTTTATTGCACTTTGCATCAACATGTGAATAAAACCTGAAAGCCACATAGAAGTAAACCATTTTCTTGATTTACCTTGCATGTTACTCCCTCTGTCCCATAATATAAGATGTTATTACAACCGATAGTGGCTGCTAACCGATAGCGGCCACTATCGGTCGTAATAACATCTTATATTATGAGACGGAGGGAGTGATTTTGAGGATTAAATACATTACATACTTCGGATCAAGATGCAATTGCACACCTTCCGTATCCATTACTTCATGTGGAATCAGGAAAAGGCTGTTAATACTGACAGAACTGATGTACATTTAGAATTCTCAGAAGCCTGTGAGAATCGCTGGTGGCATTTATGCAAAACCTTCTTAAATGCACACCAGAAATTAGTTCTGTAGTTATATTCTCAGAAATCTGTTGGCGAATTGCTTTGATACGTAATTAGTTTTACTTTCTAAACAGAACTTTGATCTGTTGGCATTATGTTCTCGTACTGACATACTTTAGTTTTTCATCACTTCATTGTAGGTATCTGAGCTGGATGTTGAAGTTTGATGAACTACTTAGACAACAATAATTTTGATAGGTAGTTAGTTCATCTAGGTTCTGTTTAGCTCATCGCAATCACAGAGTTTTACCCCTTTGGCGTGCAACAGCCATCCTGCTGGTAAGGTGTTTCCTAGAGCACAAAACCTTCCTTCGCCAATCAAAGTTCAACACATGGGTTGTTCGAGAAATTTGTTTACGTCAGTATTTTGCTCACTGAGGAGAGCATGTATGGGTAAATTTTGCATTTTGTTAGTTTGTGATACACCAAAAAAAAAAAAGGTTCCAAATTGGCAGTGCACCCGTTTTCAGAAACATGGTATTCCTAGATTTCGTAAGTACTGAATCCTATCTTCTCGTCTGGAACTGTTTTCTTCTCGCTGCTGGAGCTGGTACGAACCCGGTCGTACTGCACCCCATCTTCCCTTCTGGAGGTACACGATTTGGTGAAAAAAAATTGTCCTCCCTCCTCATGTTAATTAGATACTGTATTTTTGCAAAAAAATATAAGGAGGTGTGCAGCAAAATTGAAACAATCGTTACGTTATTTTTATTTACCTTTCGAAGTAATAAGTACTCCTTTCAAGTGAGAGATGGTGCACTGAGCATGGTGAACATGTATTCTCATATATCTGCAACGAGAGGGTTAGAGAGTTACGGTTTCTCTAAAATCTTACCATGACTATGTTGTCGGTGAACACTTCAAACTGGTGGTTCACTAATAGGACTCCTTGCACTATATTGGTATGGCAAGGAACAAATGGAGGCATATAAGGGTTTCAGTCTAGCTCATCATTATTAATGCTATCAGGGAGATTATCTAAGTAATGAATAATGATAATTTGAATCAAAGTACTGCAGAGAGCTCCCACCGGCCCCTCGTATCTTGCGCTGCACACCCACATATCTCAAATGCGGATCATCAAAACCATGCAATCCATGCGCGTGGACCATGCGATACAAATTGTCCAAATTCAATAGTTCGAAACAAAGTAAAGCAAATTATAATTCAACAAACCGGACATGCCAAAATGAAATTCATGTCCGAGTGTGACAGATGACTCGCTTGCCGGATCATTGGCCGGACGCCATCCATGCTGCCTGCTCCAAAGCCATGCTTGCATCTTGTTTTGCCTGCATCTGGGTTGCCTGCTCCTTTTGCATCCTTGCCGCATGCTCCGCCTACATCCGGGCTGCCCGTCCATGTCCGCATCTCCCTGCGCCGCCACCACTTCGCTCTCTCGTTGCCGGCGTCACCGCATCTTACGGGCAATGTTCTTCGCCTTGCACGACGGAGCAGAGGAAGGGACGCCGACGGGCGAGGTGGACGCAGTCTCCGTCGTGGCGGTCGGGGACGGGCTGGACGACATCTAGGGCGGCGGATCGGGACCGGTGGTAAGGATGGGAGCAAGGGTGGCGGACAGCGAAAGCTTGGGCGCGGGAAAGGTAGGAGGGCGGCGGGAGGAGGAAGGTTTGATGGAATTGATGCAAACTGTGGTGGGGTAGGGCTGTCAGGTCCGACGTGACGGACGCGCCCGAACGCCCCATATTTAGGCTGGATACGAGAGATGCCGGTCAACCCGAATGTTTGAGGCCCGTTTAAGAAGTCAGTCTGAGTTAGATTTTTGTGACCGGTCAATGACTGGGCCATCCGTCCGGGCATTTGAGGCACTTGACTATGCTCTTACCACTCTCTATTTTGTGCAAATTTAGTATTAAAGTGTGTCAAAACATGTTACCCAGAGGGACATGAGGCGAGTCACCCGGTCTATCGGGTCCCGGTCTATCGGGTCGGCTCCATGTCCCCGAATAAAGCACGCGGGCCAACACATACCACGCCAATTCCATCCTTCTTAGGGGCAGCACGTGCTATCATCCCAGACACGAATGAGGTCTTCATTGTCCCTGGTGTTACTATGAAGGAAGAATGGGCTTGATTTGGCTAATTTGATCTGCTATAGTTTTGTTCAGGCGGAATCCAACTCGTCAGAAATCAGCAACAGACTAGTGCAGAGCGTTTTACAACGGTAGGAAGGTTGAATTCACACATTGTCCAAGACGGGCGAATGCAGCAACACATTCTTCTCGCATACCTTGTAACTGGATGGCTTTATCATGAGTGTAATTGTGAATGCTGTAGCCATGTTTTCAAATCAATAAAACCAGTCACAATGACCTTCCCTCGGAAAACAAAACTATATTATACGAGTAGTAAAAGGCGTCAAGTCCAAATTAGTTTGTTGTTTAACACTAGCATAGCAGATGTACACCACTACACAGGAGTTCATAAATATCCTAGCTTGAGTTCATGAGTTTTCATTAGTTGATATGAATTCCAACACCGCAGCTTCAGTCTCATGGAAACATTGTATGTCTTGCAGACTTTCTCATTCAGCAAGGAGTGGCAAGGTACATTGGAAAATCGCAACCAAAACTCCTAATTTTCTCACCCGACCAAAATTCCTACTCCCTTTGAACTGAAACAACCACACTTATTTTGGATCGGAGGGAGTAATATCTTGCTGCAAACTACGATTGGTAAGTGTACTTGGGACACTACTTCACGGTATAGACATTTACTCAGCAGGCGTTAGGACTTTCTTGGCATCTTTCTCAGAAACAGCACCATAAAAGCATATTCTTGTGTCGCCTCCTCTAACCTTCTCATCTAGATATCCCTTGTACAGGTCCCAAAACTCGTTGCTGCATCAAAAGTAATATGAAAATACAATAAGATGGAAATGGCACTGGTTGCATATAGCATTTCTGAATGTCCGAAGTTGCTGACGTATGTGGTACCTGACTTGCGGTAGCGTAAACAAATTAAACGACTTCGGGTCCCTCTGCATGTCGAGTACCACTAATTTCAAGCGTGACAGCGATAAAGCTTCCATGTCAATTAGTTTCTTGATTCTGATCAAGAAATGAATAAGCATAAGGGAAAAGATTAAATGAAAGAAAAATGCAAAACTGCTCTATACAGCACATAAAATTTATGTTGCTACCTTGACAAAAGAATGACAATGTACATGTATTACTGTTGAACAGCACGCAATCTTTTCCTCCACTAGACTATTTAGTATTTACGGTAAGAGTTCAGTCAACTTCTAACATTAACAGCCGTAATCCTATAACATGCTTAGTAACATAATACTCCCTCCGTCCCATAATATAAGAGCATTTTTGACATTAGTGTAGTGTCAAAAAACGCTCTTATATTATGGGACGGAGGGAGTACATGAGAAGAAAAACAAGTGTTCTTAGATATGACCTACTTATCAAACTTGATAAATAGAAGATATCCATGCTTCGCATGGAAACAGACAAGATTTTACACCAAAGTTGGAGCAACTAATAATCAAGAAGTTTAATCTCAACACTGTAATGCCCAAGCCCAATGCCCACGGCGAATAAAGTATGCAACATGAGATGGCATCAATGACCAAGCAGAAGCCGCTATCAGTTCTCCATGACTTTGTTTCTTCAATGAGATCGTAGTAAAGCAGTAATTCCCCTTCGACAACAAACTCTAATGTCTAAAACAACAATAGAAAAGAACATGGGTAGTAGCTTTGTCAGCCAACTTTTTATTGTTTCTGTTGGGACGCAGACAATAACTAGTGCTAATATGAATTATAAGGCGTCATAATACCAGCATACGCTCAAGATCCACAAAATTACGTAACCAAGGGCACATGCAGTTCCCAGCCACAGTTTGCTATACCTAACCTTAGGCGAACCATAGTTTTTTAGGTATGTGTCTAATATGAATTATAAGCATTGCTGCACTTTAATATTCTACGGTCATGTGTCACACTTAACTTTTGCTAAATCTTGCCACGCTTGTGTCCAGTTTTTCTTACCCACACTTTTGTAGCAAGCTGCACTTGCCTTAGCTTAGTTTTGCCAAGCTATAAATCAAACGTGCCGTACCGAAATTTGCAAGTTAGACACTGTTCCTTAAAATATTATGGTGTTTCATGAAACTATTAGTTTCGCAAAAATAGGGGGGGGGGGAGTAAACAATATATGCTGCAACAATAAACAATAAATGCTCTGTTCTGAGGAAGACAAATATAAAACCTTGAATCTAGCAAATCGACAAGGACGTATCGTTTTATATGTGAACAAGATGAATCACAGCACTTCCAACTATTAAAAGCTAAAATAAATCTTAAATCCCACAAGTTAAAAGTTGTGAGCCCAATTGGTCTTGAATCCACCAAATACTAAGCTCTCATTGTGTGCTGATTAAACATAAAGACATAAGCCAGACAAAAGCCTGAGCATTCAAGATCGCATACCTGCTGGGTGTACCACAGGCTATATTAACTCGATCTTTAAGTAGCGTGACCTACATGTGAAAATTAGCACAGAGAATGAGATAACTGAATAAAAACTAGTATGAGGCCAGGAAAATAAATCAGAATGCCCGTGCCGTAATTAACAACAATCTTGTTTGCTATTCTGCAAATAAAGAACAATCAAATAAAAAAAAGGTGCCCATATGCTTTGACCCGTCCTATGTGACTAAGAGCATCAAGTTTTCTCACCCCCTCCAAACCGAGCCACCGCTGACGGTCTCACACAACACTGAGAGAGGAGAAGGGGGTTGAACAAGAGGGAGAAACAAGACTGGGAAAAGGTGAGAAAAGGCGTCATAATTGGGCTACCACCCTAGACGAATGTTGCTCACCCTGCTACCTAGAATACTGTGAAACTATGGTTGCGCTCAGGCAGGATGACTATTTCCTGCCATTTTGCTGACATGTTGTTTCTGCTTTCTACTTTGCTGTCTTGCGCTACCATAGGGTTAGCTACTTTTTTCCAAACAGGTCGTGTCTCCAAAAGAATTAGAACAATGGCAAAGCACCCATCAGATAGAGTAATGACCATGGTTCAGAGGGAGCCACGAATACGACAGCTAGGTTGCAGATATCACAAAAATAATGATAAAATAATGTTGTGGTTTCTTTCAACATCAAGGTACCAAATCGAGGTAGAGCATTTGTAGCAGAATCACAGAGGCACAGAGCTGCTTTATTTGTGAACGTTACAGGCAAACAGGATACAACAAGCAATAAGGTAGCAACCAATGGTTTTGAGTCGCCGAGGCAGGGCAGGAAAATGCAGCGACTTGGGAAGCTAATTGTCGACTAGGCCCGACTAATCGCTGAGTCGGAGTCATAATGACTCTACTTGACTCGGCGACTCAAAAATCTTGGTAGCAACCCTAGCGATTAAGCGTTTGCAACTAGCACTGAAGATGGATGCACCCATATTTTGGGTACGGGTGTACAGCATGACTAGAAAATTGCAATAGCATGATGCTACAGAAAATTTTCAATGTGAGACAAAGCGTACCTGCTCCTCCACTTTCATGTGTTTGGCAAAGAGCTTTACTGAACGGCATCCTCTAGTAAACATCTTTAACCCCCTAGAAACCAAATGTTGATGATATGAAAACAGGGCAACAGCCGCTTCAAACCATAATTTGAAGATATACATGATAGAAACTTCTGATAGTTCTCGTCCACGATAGTTTTTCAAAACGATGTAGTGGCAGTGCAAGCGCAGCGATTTAATTCATAACAACAGCAGTTTCACAAGATAAAGTATCATAACAACAGCTACCTCAGAAGCTCCAGTGATCTCAGTGCGCCCAAGCTGATAACCAGGAGCGCCGGGCTGCCCGCATCGATCGACCCCTCAACGAGCTTCCCCTCACAGAGCTCCCCCTTCCACGTCGCTCCGAAGGCCCCCTTCACATGGTCACCGAATCTCTCAACGTCCTGGCTCGCCCCCTCCGCGAGCTGCACCATGCACCCCTCTACACAGAGCGCAGCGGATCCGGAAATCTTTTATAATCCATCCAACACTTACAGCAAGAAGAGCATAGAGACACGCTGAATCGAGTTGGACAGGACCCGGCACAGTGGTTCGTCTGAATGTGAACATACCGGAGTAGGCGCCGAGCTCGAGTGGGGAGAGGCGCATCTTGGCGGCGCGCTCGAAGCTGCGGAGGAGGAACTCGAGCTGCCGCGCCGGCGGAAGCGCGGCCGACAAGAGGACGCCACCGCCCGCGGGTTCACCTGCGGCGGCGGCGGCATCGTTGGTTTGGTCCTGCTCAGCAGGTGGGCGCGGCTTCTTCTGCTTGTGCGTCTTCTTGGAGACGGGATTGGTTGATTTCACGGCGAGGCTCTTGGCGGGTTTGTGCTGCTTCTCCCGCTTGCCGGTGGCCGCCTGCGACGGCGGCGCCATTTTGGGGGTACGAGTTTGGGCTTGGAACCTGACTTTGGCGGTGCCGTTCCCAGTTAGGGTTTAGTTCGATGTTCGATGGGACGCGGTAGGCCTCGGGCGGGAGGTCACAGCTACTCCGTCATATATTTTTGTTACTGATGAGGGAGTAAATTCCTTTTTTGGATCACAGCTATGGGTGAATATCGGGTGCTCCCGAGGCTCACGTAATACCATGATACGGTCTACTAGGAACCGTTGGATCTTAGATCTAATGGCTCCTAGGAGCTCTTGAATATTTGCACAAAAGCCATTCAAGAGTTTTAAAATTGCACGCAGGTCCATCAACTTCTCATATGCGTCAGACATGAAATTCATCCAATCCAACGGCCCAGGAGCCGGTACCACGGTAACATATAAGGGGCGGTATCACATGAAACTTCCCCCGTGGCTATAGATGTGGCCAAACCGATCGAATTTTGCGTGCCCGGCAGAGGACTAAATGGGTTGTGCCTGGCCGCCCGTGGCACGCCGTGTGCCATCTGCCGTGCTCGCCCGTCGAGGTACCCATGTGTCTTTAAGCTCTCAAAGGCAACAACTACTTTACCATTTGGTCGTCATGTATGGCTTCAAGTTTTACAGGACATCATTTGTATTCTCGAACAGATTCTTAGTTAAATAAAGTTGTTGCCACTCAAATGGCAATTTATTGAATGCAAAGCTAAAGAAGGGTTCCTCTTTACTTGGCAAAGTATTATGGCGGGGTTAATTGTCTAAATCATGGTTATATATGACGTGTTGGAAATGGTCGCAATATTGATATTTGGGAAGATGCTTGATCCCGAATTGTGCAAATTAAGTAATCACACCTAGATAGAGTAATTTGATGGTATCTGATTTAATTGATCTTGATCTTGTTACTAATAATTGGGACGAAAATCTAGTTACACAAATGTTGTGCAGTTGACGCACATAGGGTCCTTGCAATTTCATTACCCCAACATGACATGTTGGACTTTGTCGCTTGGAACTATTCAAAGAATGGAACATTTTCTGTTTGATCAGCCTATGTTGTGCAATGAGTACGCCAACACAGGAGAAAACTAAGAAGAAATGATGATATGAGATATGTAACTATTAATCCTATTTGGAGTGGGGTTTGAAAGTTATCTTGCCCCTCGAAGGTAAAAAATCATTTAGTACACGCTGCATGGCACTCTTCCGTGTAGAGTTACTTTGGCGAATAGACACATAAAAGTTACCCCCAATTGTCCTGCTTGTCCCTTTGGATCAGAAGATACAAAGCATATGTTATTTCAATGTCAAAAAGTAAAGGAGGTTTGGAGAGTGCTAGGACTAGATCAGGTCATTAAAAGAGCTTGCGAAGTTGATTATGCTGGTGAGGCGGTTCTTGATTTTTTTTACTTTCTATGCCTGAACGGGAGCTGACTATCTTGGGTATTCCGAATGTCGTGAGATGATTGCAATTACAACTTGGTACTTATGGTGGGAGAGGCGAAAATTGGTCCATAAAGAGAAAACCCAAGATGCTAACCATGTCTCTATGGGGATTCATGCTATTACGTTAAACTATGTTATTGCTATATCACCAAAGGCTACTATGAAAAGAGAGGGTTGGGTCCAACCTCCGAGGGGTTTTGTAAAACTTAATGTGGATGTGGATGCCTCTTTTGATCATGACGTACTTAGAGGCACGACCGGTGTTGCTTCGAGGGACGATAGAGAAAGATTCATTGCAGGGGGAACTGGAGAATTTATTGGTGCACGGATGTCCTGATGGTTGAAGCTTTGGAACTTAGATATGGTCTATAAATTGTTCAAAGGGCAGGTTGCAACCATCTTGTTATTAACTCACATAACTTGGAGGTCATCGATGTTGGGAAACATAGTAGAAAACAAAAATCACACCTACGCACACCCAAGATCAATATGAAGATGCATTAGGGGTCGAGATCACGATCGTTACCGTCACCGAGTTGTAGCGGAAAAAGAACATGACGGTGTAGATCGCACTTGGAGTCCCTCGAACCATCGATGAACGATCCCACGAACTGTTAGGAAACGTTGCATGAAAAAACAAAAAAATTCTACGCACACGCAATGATCTATCCATGAAGATGCATAGCAACGATGGGGAGACTGTGTCTACGTACCCTCGTAGACCGAAATCGGAAGCTTTTGACAACGCGGTTGATGTAGTCGAACTTCTTCTAGCTCCGACCGATCAAGCACCGAACGTACGGCACCTCCAAGTTCTGCACACGTTCACTCGGTGATGTCCCTCGTCTTCTTGATCCAGCAAGACGTCGACGAAGTAGATGAGTTCCATCAGCACGACAATATGGTGACAGTAATATTGAAGTGATCCGTGCAGGGCTTCGCCTAAGCACCGCGAGAATATGACCAAGGGTGTAAACTGTGGAGGGGGCGCCGCACACGGCCAACAATTGATGTTGTGTGTTCTAGGCGCCCCCTCCCCACGTATATATAGGTGGGATGGGAGGAGAGGCAGCTAGGGGGTGCCCCAAGTAGGATCCAAATCCTACTTGGGGTTTCCCCAAGTGGCGCCCCCTTTCCTTTTTCCGTCGGAGAAGAAAGGAAGGGGGAAGAAGAGCAGGAAGGGAGGGGCGAACCCCCTCTTCTCCTTCTCCTATTCGGCCACCTGCCATGGGGGGTGGGTGGGCGCGCCACCCCTTGTGGGCTGGTGTGCTCCCCTCTCATGGCCCATATGGCCCATATATTCCCCCCCCCCGGGGGAGGGGGGTCCGGTAACCCCCCAGTACTCTGATAAATACCCGATACATTCCGGAACACTTTCGTTGTCCGAATACTATCGTCCTATATATCAATATTTACCTCTCGACCATTTCGAGACTCCTCGTCATGTCTGTGATCTCATTCAGGACTCCGAACAAAATTCGGTCACCAAATCACATAACTCATATAATACAATATCGTCATCGAACGTTAAGTGTGCGGACCCTACGGGTTCAAGAACTATGTAGACATGACCGAGACACCTCTCCGGTCAATAACCAATAGCGAAACCTGGATGCCCATATTGACTCCTACATATTCTACGAAGATCTTTATCGATCGAACTGTTATGACAACATACGTAATTCCCTTTGTCCATCCGTATGTTACTTGCCCAAGATTCGACCGTCGGTATCTTCATACCTAGTTCAATCTCGTTACCGGTAAGTATCTTTACTCGTTCCGTAATACATCACCTACTGACCAACTCCTTAGTCATTTGCTTGCAAGCTTATGATGTGTATTACTGAGAGGGCCCAGAGATACCTCTCCGATACTCGGAGTGACAAATCCTAATCTCGATCTATGCCAACCCAACTGATGTCTACTACACAACCTTCTTCTTGTAGACGTTGTTGGGCCTCCAAGTGCAGAGGTTTGTAGGACAGTAGCAAATTTCCCTCAAGTGGATAACCTAAGGTTTATCAATCTGTGGGAGGCGTAGGATGAAGATGGTCTCTCTCAAGCAACCCTGCAACCAAATAACAAAGAGTCTCCTGTGTCCCCAACACACCCAATACAATGGTAAATTGTATATGTGCACTAATTCGGCGAAGAGATGGTGATACAAGTGCAATATGGATGGTAGATATAGGTTTTTGGAATATAAAAATATAAAAACAGCAAGGTAACTAATGATAAAAGTGAGCACAAACGGTACTGCAATGCTAGAAAACAAGGCCTAGGGTTCATATTTTCACTAGTGCAAGTTCTCTCAACAATAATAACATAATTGGATCATATAACTATCCCTCAACATGCAACAAAGAGTCATTCCAAAGTCACCAATTGCGGAGAACAAACGAAGAGATTATGGTAGGGTACGAAACCACCTCAAAGTTATCCTTTCTAATCGATCTATTCAAGAGTCCGTAGTAAAATAACATGAAGCTATTCTTTCCGTTCAATCTATCCTAGAGTTCGTACTAGAATAACATCTTAAGACACAAATCAACCAAAACCCTAATGTCACCTAGATACTCCAATGTCACCTCAAGTATCCGTGGGTATGATTATACGATATGCATCACACAAACTCAGATTCATCTATTCAACCAACACAAAGAACTTCAAAGAGTGCCTCAAAGTTTCTACCGGAGAGTCAAGACGAAAACGTGTGCCAACCCCTATGCATAAGTTCACGAGGTCACGAAACTCGCAAGTTGATCACCAAAACATACATCAAGTGGATCACGTGATATCCCATTGTCACCACAGATAAGCACATGCAAGACATACATCAAGTGTTCTCAAATCCTTAAAGACTCAATCCGATAAGATAACTTCAAAGGAAAAACTCAATTCATCACAAGAGAGTAGAGGGGGAGAAACATCATAAGATCCAACTATAATAACAAAGCTCGCGGATACATCAAGATCGTTCCGAATCAAGAACATGAGAGAGAGAGAGAGAGAGAGATCAACCACATAGCTACTGGTACATACCCTCAGCCCCGAGGGTGGACTACTCCCTCCTCATCATGGAGAGCACCGGGATGATGAAGATGGCCACCGGAGAGGGATTCCCCCCTCCGACAGGGTGCCGGAACGGGTCTAGATTGGTTTTCGGTGGCTACGGAGGCTTCTGGCGGCGGAACTCCCGATCTAGGTTATTTTCTGGAGGTTTCTGTATTTATAGGAATTTTTGGCGTCGGTCTCACGTCAAGGAGGTGCCCGAGGCGTCCACGAGGCAGACCCACGCGCCTGGGGGGTGGGCGCGCCCCCCACCCTCGTGGACGGCTCGGGACTCCTCTGGCCCAACTCTTTCACTCCGGGGTCTTCTTTTGGTCCATAAAAAATCGTCAAAAATTGGCACGTCAATTGGACTCCGTTTGGTATTCCTTTTCTGTAAAACTCAAAAACAAGGAAAAAACAGAAACTGGCACTGGGCTCTAGGTTAATAGGTTAGTCCAAAAATAATATAAAAGTGTAAAATAAAGCCCATTAACATCCAAAACATATAATATAATAGCATAGAATAATCAAAAATTATAGATACATTGGAGACGTATCAAGCATCCCCAAGCTTAATTCCTGCTCGTCCTCGAGTAGGTAAATGATAAAAACAGAATTTTTGATGTGGAATGATTTCTAGCATGTGCTTCAATGTATTTTTCTCTATTGTGGCATGAATGTTTAGATCTGAAAGATTCAAGATAAAAGTTTATTGTTGACATAAAAATAGTAATACTCCAAGTATGCTAATCAAGCAATTACGTCTTATCAAAATAACATAGCCAAAGAAAATGTATCCCTACAAAATCATATAGTTTGGCCATGCTTCATTTTTGTCACACAAAATGCTCTCATCATGCACAACCTCGATGACAAGCCAAGCAGTTGTTTCATACTTAGCCTTTTCAAACTCTTTCAACTTTTACGCAATATATGAGCGCGAGCCATGGACATAGCACTATGGGTGGAATAGAATATGATGATTGAGGTTGTGTGAGAAGACAAAAAGGGAGAAAGTCTCACATTGACGCGGCTAATCAATGGGCTATGGAGATGCCCACCGACTGATGTCAATGCAAGGAGTAGGGATTGCCATGCAATGGATGCACTAGAGCTATAAATATATGAAAGATCATCAAAGAAACTAAGTGGGTGTGCATCCAACTTGCTTGCTCAAGAAGACCTAGGGCATTTGAGGAAGCCCATCATTTGGAATATACAAGCCAAGTTCTAGAATGAAAAATTCCCACTAGTATATGAAAGTGACAAAATAAGAGACTCTCTATCATGAAGATCATGGTGCTACTTTGAAGCACAAGTGTGGTAAAAGGATAGTAGCATTGCCCCTTCTCTCTTTTTCTCTCATTTTTTTGTTTTTTTGTTTTTTGGGCCTTCTCTTTTTTATGGCCACTTTTTTCTCTTTTTTTTATTTTTTGTCTGGAGTCTCATCCCGACTTGTGGGGGAATCATAGTCTCCATCATCCTTTCCTCACATGGGACAATGCTCTAATAATGATGACCATCACACTTTTATTTACTTACAACTCAAGAATTACAACTCGATACTTAGAACAAAATATGACTCTATATGAATACCTCCGACAGTGTACCGGGATGTGCAATGACTCATGAGTGACATGTATGAAAGAATTATGAACGGTGGCTTTGCCACAAATACGATGTCAACTACATGATCATGCAAAGCAATATGACAATGATGGAGTGTGTCATAACAAACAGAACGGTGGAAAGTTGCATGGCAATATATCTCGGAATGGCTATGGAAATGCCATAATAGGTAGGTATGGTGGCTGTTTTGAGGAAGGTAAATGGTGGATTTATGGTACCGGCGGAAGTTGCGCGGCACAAGAGAGGCTAGCAATGGTGGGAGGGTGAGAGTGCGTATAATCCATGGACTCGACATTAGTCATAAAGAACTCACATACTTATTGCAAAAATCTATTAGTTATCGAAACAAAGTACTACGCGCATGCTCCTAGGTGGGTAGATTGGTAGGAAAAGACCATCGCTCGTCCCCGACCGCCACTCATAAGGAAGACAATCAATAAATAAATCATGCTCCGACTTCATCACATAACAGTTCACCATACGTGCATGCTACGGGAATCACAAACTTTAACACAAGTATCTCTCAAATTCACAACTACTCAACTAGCATGACTCTAATATCACCATCTTCATATCTCAAAACAATCATCAAGTATCAAACTTCTCATAGTATTCAATGCACTTTATATGAAAGTTTTAATTATATCCCTCTTGGATGCCCATCATATTAGGACTAGTTTCATAACCAAAGCAAAATACCATGCTGTTCTAAAGACTCTCAAAATAATATAAGTGAATCATGAGAGTTCATATATTTCTTCAAAATAAAACCACCGCCGTGCTCTAAAAAGATATAAGTGAAGCACTAGAGCAAATGACAAACTACTCCGAAAGATATAAGTGAACATCAATGAGTAGTTGAATAATTATGCAACTATGTGAAGACTCTCTAACATTTAATAATTTCATATCTTCAAACAGCAATCAAAACAAAAGAAAATAAAATGACTCTCCAAGCAAAACACATATCATGTGGTGAATAAAAATATAGCTCCAAGTAAAGTTACCAATGAACGAAGACGAAAGAGGGGATGCCTTTTGGGGCATCCCCAAGCTTAGGCTCTTGGTTGTCCTTAAATATTACCTTGGGGTTCCTTGGGCATCCCCAAGATTAGGCTCTTGCCACTCCTTATTTCATAGTCCATCGAATCTTTACCCAAAACTTGAAAACTTCACAACACAAAACTTAACAGAAAACTCGTAAGCTCCGTTAGTATAAGAAAATAAATAACCACTTAGGTACTGTTGTTAACTCATTCTTTATTTATACTGGTGTAATATCTACTGTATTCCAACTTCTCTATGGTTCATACCCTCCGATACTACTCATAGATTCATCAAAATAAGCAAACAACACATAGAAAACAGAATCTGTCAAAAACAGAACAATATGTAGTAATCTGTACCAAACATATACTTATGGAACTCATAAAATTATGAAATAAATTGGTGGACGTGAGTAATTTGTCTATTAATCATATTCAAAAAGAATCAACTTAATCGCACTCTCCAGTAAAAAATGGCAGCTAATCTCGTGAGCGCTAAAGTTTCTATTTTTTACAGCAAGATCGCAAAGACTTCACCCAAGTCTTCCCAAAGGTTCTACTTGGCACAAACACTAATTAAAAGCATAAAACCACATACAAGCAGAGGTTAAATGAATTATTTATTACTAAACAGAATCAAAAAGCAAGGAACAAAAATTAAATTGGGTTGCCTCCCAACAAGCGCTATCGTTTAACGCCCCTAGGTAGGCATGATGATTTCAATGATGCTCACATAAAGGATAAGAATTGAAACATAAAGAGGGCATCATGAAGAATATTACTAGCACATTTAAGTCTAACCCACTTCCTATGCATAGGGATTTTGTGAGCAAACAACTTATGGGAACAATAATCAACTGGCATAGGAAGGCAAAACAAGCAAATCTTCAAGATTTTCAACATGTAGAGAGGAAACTTGATATCGTTACAATTCCTACAAGCATATATTACTCCCTGATAATAATTTTCAGTAGCATCATGAATGGATTCAACAATATAACCATGATATAAAGCATTCTTTTCATGATCTACAAGCATGCAAAGTTGACACTCTTCCAAAATAGTGGGATTAACATTAACTAGAGTCATGACCTCTCCAAACCCACTTTCATAATTATCACAATAAGATTCAACACCCTCCAAAATAGTGGGATCATTACTTCCTAAAGTTGAAACTCTTCCAAACCCACTTTCATCAATATAATCATCATAAATAGGAGGCATGCTATCATCAAAATAAATTTGCTCATCAAAACTTGGGGGACAAAAAATATCATCTTCATCAAACATAGCATCCCCAAGCTTGTGGCTTTGCATATCATTAGCATCATGGATATTCAAAGAATCCATACTAACGATATTGCAATCATGCTCATCGTCTAAAGATTTAGTGCCAAACATTTTAATACATTATTCTTCTAGCATTTTGGCACAATTATCGGAATCCTTATTTTCATGAAAGATATTAAAAAGATGAAGCATATGAGGTACCCTCAATTCCATTTTTTTGTAGTTTTCTTTTATAAACTAAACTAGTGAGAAAACAAGAAACTAAAAGATTCGATTACAAGATCTAAAGATATACCTTCAAGCGCTAACCTCCCCGGCAATGGTACCAGAAAAGATCTTGATGTCTACTACAAAACCTTCTTCTTGTAGACGTTGTTGGCCCCCCAAATGCAGAGGTTTGTAGGACAGTAGCAAATTTCCCTCAAGTGGATGACCTAAGGCTTATAAATCCGTGGGAGGCGTAGGATGAAGATGGTCTCTCTCAAGCAACCCTGCAACCAAATAACAAAGAGTCTCTTGTGTCCCCAACACACCCAATACAATGGTAAATTGTATAGGTGCACTAGTTCGGCAAAGAGATGGTGATATAAGTGCAATATGGATGGTAGATATAGGTTTTTGTAATCTGAAAATATAAAAACAGCAAGGCAACTAATGATAAAAATGAGCACAAACAGTATTGCAATGCTAGGAAACAAGGCCTAGGGTTCATACTTTCACTAGTGCAAGTTCTCTCAACAATAATAACATAATTGGATCATATAACTATCCCTCAACATGCAACAAAGAGTCACTCCAAAGTCACTAATAGCGGAGAACAAACGGAGAGATTATGGTAGGGTACGAAACCACCTCAAAGTTATCCTTTCTAATCGATCTATTCAAGAGTCTGTAGTAAAATAACACGAAGCTATTGTTTCCGTTCAATCTATCCTAGAGTTCGTACTAGAATAACACCTTAAGATACAAATCAACCAAAACCCTAATGTCACCTAGATACTCCAATGTCACCTCAAGTATCCGTGGGTATGATTATACGATATGCATCACACAATCTCAGATTCATCTATTCAACCAACACAAAAAACTTCAAAGAGTGCCCCAAAGTTTCTACCGGAGAGTCAAGACGAAAATGTGTGCCAACCCCTATGCATAAGTTCATGAGGTCACGGAACTCGCAAGTTGATCACCAAAACATACATCAAGTGGATCACGTGATATCCCATTGTCACCACAGATAAGCACATGCAAGACATACATCAAGTGTTCTCAAATCCTTAAAGACTCAATCCGATAAGACAACTTCAAAGGGAAAACTCAATTCATCACAAGAGAGTAGAGGGTGAGAAACATCATAAGATCCAACTATAATAGCAAAGCTCGTGATACATCAAGATTGTTCCGAATCAAGAACACGATAGAGAGAGATCAAACACATAGCTACTGGTACATACCCTCAGCCCCGAGGGTGGACTACTCCCTCCTCGTCATTGAGAGCGCCAGGATGATGAAGATGGCCACCGGAGAGGGATTCCCCCTCCGGCATGGTGCCGAAACGAGTCTAGATTGGTTTTCGGTGGCTACGGAGGCTTCTGGCAGCGGAACTCCCGATCTAGGTTATTTTCTGGAGGTTTCTGTATTTATAGGAATTTTTGGCGTCGGTCTCACGTCAAGGAGGTGCCCAAGTCATCCACAAGGTAGGCTCACGCGCCTAGGGGGTGGTGGGGGTGGGGGCGCCCCCACCCTCGTGGACGGCCCAGGACTCCTCTGGCCCAACTCTTTCACTCCGAGGTCTTCTTTTGGTCCATAAAAATTCGTAAAAAATTGGCACATGAATTGGACTTCGTTTGGTATTCCTTTTCTGTAAAACTCAAAAACATGGAAAAAAATAGAAACTGGCACTGGGCTCTAGGTTAATAGGTTAGTCCCAAAAATAATATAAAAGTGTAAAATAAAGCCCATTAACATCCAAAACAGATAATATAATAGCATGGAACAATAAAAAATTATAGATACGTTGGAGACGTATCACCAACAAACACCTTCGGAGATACCTGTAGAGCATCTTTATGATCACCCAGTTACGGTGTGACGTTTGATAGCACATAAGGCATTCCTCTGGTATCCGGGAGTTGCATAAGCTCATAGTCAAAGGAATATGTATTTGACATGAAGAAAGCAATAGCAATAAAACTGAACGATCATTATGCTAATATAATGGATGGGTCTTGTCCATCACATCATTCTCCTAATGATGTGATCCCACTATAAAATGAAAACTCATGTCCATGGTTAAGAAACCTTAACCATCTTTGATCAACGAGATAGTCTAGTAGAGGCTCACTAGGGACACGGTGTTTGTTTATGTATTCACACATGTATTTAAGTTTCCGATCAATACAATTCTAGCATGAATAATAAACCTTTATCATGAACAAGGAATATAAAATAACAACTTTATTATTACGTATGTGCATATTTCCTTCAGTCTGCCACTTGCACTAGAGTCAATAATCTAGTTCACATTGCCATGTTATTAACACCCATAGTTCACATCGCCATATGATCATTACCCAAAGAGTTTACTGTTGGGGAATGTAGCATGCAATTTCAAAAAATTTCCTACGATCACGCAAGATCTATCTAGAAGATGCATAGCAACGAGAGGGGGCGAGTGTGTCCACGTACCCTCGTAGATCGAAAGCGGAAGCGTTTAGTGACGCGGTTGATGTAGTCGAACGTCTTCGCGATCCAACCGATCCTAGCACCAAACGTACGGCACCTCCGTGTTCAGCACACGTTCAGCACGATGACGTCCCTTGAGCTCTTGATCTAGTTGAGGACGAAGGAGAGTTTCGTCAGCACGACAGTGTGTTGACAGTGATGATAAAGTTACCGGCATAGGGCTTCGCCTAAGCACTACAACAATATGACCGAGGTGTGTAACTATGGAGGGGGGCACCGCACATGGCTAAGAGAAGACTTGGTTTGCCTTTGGGGTGCCCCCTCCCACGTATATAAAGGAGGGGGAAGAGGAGGCCGACCCTAGAGGGGGTGCGCCAAGGGGGGAGTCCTACTTGGACTCCCGGTCCAAGTAGGATTCGACCCCCCTCTTTCCTTTCTACGGAGGGGGAAAGGGGGAAGGAGAGGAGGGGAAGAGGGAAAGGGGGGCTGCGCCCCTCCCCTTCCTATTCGGACTCCACTTGGGGGGGGCTGATGAAGCTATGTACCTAGGGTAGGGTCATAGGCCTGACCTAGACACCCTCCCATAGGGCACCATCCTAAAACCAGAAGCATTCAAGGGATAGCATCATCCACTCGACTATGAGGCATTCCACTCAGAAGACTTAAAGTCACTCGACCACACGACGAACAGAAGATCTAAAGACACTCTTCACGACAACGGTCGGATGTTTACTTCATAGGCTTAATAGGCATTTATGTCACTTAATTGCTAGTGTTACCAGTAACGCCCCCTCTTGATGTACCTTAAAACCCTTGTAACGTGGGCTGGCTGGGGTCTAGGCACACTCTATATAAGCCAACCCCTCCACTAGCACAAGGGTTCGCACCCCCTGTAAAACACACACACATACATAATCCAGTCGACCGCCTCCGGGCACCGAGACGTAGGGCTGTTACTTCCTTCGCGAAGGGCCTGAACTCGTAAAACTCGTGTGTACAACTTCGCCATAGCTAAGATCTTGCCTCCTCATACCTACCCCCCCCCCCCATTCTACTGTCAGTCTTAGATCCACGACAGTTGGCACCCACCTTGGGGCAGGTGTCTTAGCGACTTTTTGGTGGAGTTGCGATTTTTCCGATTCTCATCATCATGGTTTCCGCCAGCGGACTGGTTGAGGGCCGCGAGATCCGTCTCGGCACACTCGTGTTGATCGCTGACAACTCCGCCTGGCTCCAGGAAGCCCCACTCGACGCCGATGCGCTTCCCGTCCGCGGGGCGACGCACTTTCGCGCGTGCGTCCACGGTATCCTCCTCCGGCAACCGTCGACCCAGTATCGGTCGTTTCCTATGGTGTCCTCATCCCCCGCCGCTCGCCGGCACAAGCGTTCCGGTTGGTCGCGGCTCCAACGGTGGGTGAGACACGCGGTGGCCTGCTAGTCGGCCACCTCACAAGTCGCGGCAATCGAGCCCGACGAAACTCTCTACGTCCTATTCGACTAGCTCCGTCGAGACTGCATCCGAGTGCGACAGCAGCGATCCCGCTGCAGAATTCTTGATGGTCAATGGACCACCCAGTCCTCCTGGCTTCCCCCGTAACAACGGTGGTGATGGCGGCGGCGATCCGTCGCGCGCCCACGAGGAGTACCACCCTGAGCCCCTTTCTTCGCAGCGGAGGGAAGAGCTTTGCCACCGCAATATGGATGCACTTCACACTCCTATCATTGGAGAAACCCCTGAGGCCTGGGCCTTGGAGGAAGCATGCCTGGCCAACTTGGCTGAGCGCACTCGACTGGAGAACCTGCAGCATGCACTCAACAAGCATGCTCAGCAGCGGATCCCTGAATCCAGTCGACGACAACTTTTTTCGCCTCAAACTTAGGTATACTGCACCCCGATTCAAAATCTCACAGGTGCAGCCCGAATAGCAGAGTCAATCCAACCATCCCAGTCGGAGGCAGGCAGAGGTTTGATGCAGATCCGGGCCTTGCTCCAAGCAGCTGGGGAGCAAAACACAACAGTTTTCCAGTCGCAGAATAGGATTCATAGCAGGTCTGTGGTGGCGGATACAGTGCCGTCGGCCCACAACCCAAGATCGCCCCTGCAGCGTGAGGGACGTGGGCACAGGCAAGATCAGTACAGAAACCATGAGCAATATGATCACCGACTCGGCCACGACGACTGACGTCGAGTGCCCACGCCTCCTCCGAGGAGTGGGTCATATGTGCCCCGACGGCATGATGAGAGACGCCCTCACAGCGGCGAGCGAATAATACCAGTCGACCCAAGGGAGCCAGGATTTGATGCGAGATCTATCCTCGTTCAAGGTCTGGTTGACAGGAATAGAGCACACAGAGAAGGCCATGACAGAGATTATCCAAATGGCAGCAGAGTGCACGTTTCAGGTCCCGAGTGTTTCAACAGAGCCATCAGGGCCGTAGTGATTCCTCCCAATTTCAGGTTGGCGACTGGAGTCAGCAAGTTTACGGGTGAGTCCAAGTCTGACACTTGGCTTGAGGACTATCGAGTAGCTGTACAAATTGGTGGTGGCAATGATGAAGTCGCCATGAAGCACCTCCCCCTGATGTTGGAAGTCTCGGCCAAGGCATGCCTGAACCAGTTGGCACCTGGCAGTATATTCAGTTGGGAGGAACTCGCCTAAGTGTTTGTTAGGACTTTTGAAAGTACTTGCAAGCGACCAGTAGGGTTGACTGAATTGCAGAGTTGTGTGCAAAAACCGAATGAAACCCTGAGAGACTATATCCAGAGATGGATCATGTTACACCATACAGTGGAGAACGTGTCAGATCACCAAGCAGTTTGTGCCTTCAAGGAAGGCGTTAAGTATAGGGAGTTGAATCTGAAATTCGGTTGGATAGGAGATATGTCCCTGACTCAGATGATGGAGATTGCCACCAAATACACTAACGGCGAAGAAGAAGACCGACTCCGGAGTGGCAAGCACAAAACAATCGCCCAGGACACCGGTGGAGGTACTTCCAATCGGAAACAGAAGCGTAAGGCCGAGCCAGCTGCTCCTGGTGAGTCTTTAGTTGTGGCTCAAGGAAAGTTCAAGGGGAAGCCCAAAGGGCCCTGGAATCCCAAGAAAGTGAAAGATCAAGACAGAAATGATGTGTTGGATTTGCCATGTCACATTCACACCAAGAAAGATGAAGAGGGTAATCTGATTTATCCTAAGCACACCACTGGAAGTGTCGACTCCTGATCCAGCAGTTCTGAGAGAAACAACCCAAGGAGAAGGAAAAAGAGTTGGACAAGGACGAGGATAAGGAAGAGGATGATGATGGTTTTCCCAACGCCAACTCCACTCTGATGATTTTTGCTGATGTTGAAAGCAAAAGTCGGTTGAAAGTTATCAACAGAGAAGTGAACATGGTTGCTCTAACAACACCAAGTTATTTGAAGTGGTCCCAGACTTCCATCACATTCGACCAATCTGACCATCTAACACGTATAGCCACCCTTGGGAGGCAAGCGTTGGTGGTCGGCCCAGTTGTCGAAGGCACTCGACTAACTAAAGTGCTGATGGATGGTGGTAGCGGCCTGAATATCCTTTATGATGAAACCTTGAAGGGAATGGGGATTCCGATGTCCAAGCTCAACGAAAGCAATATGAGTTTTCATGGTGTTATACCCGGCAAGAAGGCTGAATCACTCGGCCAGATCACCCTTGATGTGGTTTTCGATGATTCCAGGAATTACCGCAAAGAAAAGTTGACATTTGAAGTAGTGGATTTCAAGAATGCTTATCATGCCATTCTGGGCAGGCCTGCCTATGCATGTTTCATGGCTCGACCGTGTTACGTGTACCTCAAATTGAAAATGCTTGATCCCAGAGGAGTGATCACTATCACTAGCAATCGGCAGAAAGCAGAAGAGTGCTTCCAGAAGGGCTCAAAAATCACCGATGCATAAATGGCAGCAGTCGAAATGCAAGAATACGAGAGAAACGCGGATTCGAGTGATTTGCTACGCTCCAAGAAGCCTGCCGCAGATTCTACATTTCAGTCATCCGGTGAAACCAAGCCGATTCATATTCACCCGACCGATCCTAATGCTGCTCCTACTCATATCTCAACTTCACTCGACAACAAATAGGAAGAAGCGCTCATCTAGTTCCTCCGTGAGAACTGGGACATCTTTGCATGGAAACCTTCTAACATGCCGGGTGTACCCAGGGGACTGGCTGAGCATCGTTTGCGAGTCGACCCGAAAGTAAAACTAGTCAAAGAACATCTTCGAAGGTCCACCGTACAGAGCACAAAAGCAATTGGTGAGGAAGTGGCTCGGCTCCTGGCAGCTGAGTTCATCCGAGAGATTTACCACTCTGAGTGGATCACCAATGTTGTTATGGTCCCCAAGAAGGACGACTCACTTCGCATGTGCATTGACTTCAAGCATATCAATCGGGCCTGCCCGAAAGATCATTTTCCTCTCCCCCGCATCGACCAGATTGTCGATTCAACTGCGGGGTGTGAGCGTTTGTCTTTTCTAGACGCCTATTCCGGGTACCATCAGATCCGATTGTATGGACTCGATGAGATAAAAACAGCTTTCATCACACCATTCGGGTGTTTTTGTTATGTCACCATGTCGTTCGGTCTCAAGAATGCTGGAGCTACATTCATGAGGATGATTCAGAAGTGTCTGCTCACTCAAATCAGTCGGAATGTGGAAGCATACATGGATGACATTGTGGTCAAGTCGCGTAAAGGTTTCGACCTGCTGATTGACCTTGCTGAAACCTTTGCCAACCTGAGAAGATATGGTATCAAGCTTAACCCATCAAAGTGCATAGTCGGAGTTCCTGGCGGAAAGTTATTCGGCTTCCTTGTTTCCAAACAAGGGATCGACACGAACCCAGAGAAAGTTGGTGCCATACTCCGTATGAAGTGCCCTGTGCGCGTGCATGATGTCCAGAAGCTTACCGGTTGTTTGGCCGCCTTGAGTTGATTCATTTCTCGCCTCGGTGAAAAGGCATTACCTCTTTACCGACTGATGAAGAAATCTGACAAGTTCAAGTGGACTCCTGAATCTGATGCAGCATTTGCAGATCTCAAAGCCCTGCTTTCCACCCAGCCGATGCTTGCTACCTCAATCAGCAAAGAGCCTTTACTGCTTTACATTGCAGCCACTGGACAAGTTGTCAGTATAGTACTCACGGTCGAGCGGGAAGAAGAAGGAAAAAGCCTATAAAGTTCAACGCCCAGTATACTATGTTTCTGAAGTTTTAACTCCATCCAAGCAAAGATATCCACATTATCAGAAGCTTGTTTATGGGATTTACATGACCACAAAGAAGGTTGCACATTATTTCTCTGATCACTCCATTATAGTCGTCAGCGACGCACCATTGTCAGAAATTCTGAACAACAGAGATGCAACTGGTCGAGTGGCAAAATGGGCGATTGAACTCCTTCCCTTGGATATCAAGTTTGAGGCAAAGAAAGCTATCAAGTCCCAGGCAATAGCGGATTTCCTCACCGAGTGGATCGAACAACAATTGCCGACTCAGATTCACTCGGACCATTGGACCATGTTCTTTGATGGATCTAAGATTCTGAATGGTTCTGGTGCTGGGGTAGTATTGGTATCCCCCCCGAGGTGACAAGCTCCACTATGTTCTCCAGATTCATTTCAATTCCTCCAACAATGAAGCTGAATATGGGGCACTATTGTACGGGTTGCGTATGGCCATTTCACTCGACATCCGCCGCCTCATGGTCTACGACGACTCAGATTCGGTGGTAAATCAAGTAATGAAGGAGTGTGACGTCAGAAGCCCGACTATGACTGGCTACTGCAATGCAGTGAGAAAGTTAGAGAAGAAGTTTGAGGGTTTAGAGCTCTGATATGTCGCCGTTGTATCTATAATTTTTGATTGTTCCATGCCAATATTCTACAACTTCCATATACTTTTTGGCAACTTTTTATACTATTTTTGGGACTAACATATTGATCCAGTGCCCAGTGCCAGTTCCTGTTTGTTTCATGTTTTTGGTTTCGCAGAATATCCACATCAAACGGAGTCCAAACGGGATAAAAACGGACAGAGATACTTTTTGGAATATTTGGAAAATTCCGGAAGAAAAATCCACGCGAGATGGTGCCCGAGGTGGCTACGAGGCAGGGGGGCGCGCCCCTACCCTCGTGAGCCACCCGTAAGGCGGTTGATGCTCTTCTTTTGCCGTGGGAAAGCTAATTTTCGGGAAAAAATCACGGCGAAGGTTTCAGGCCAATCGGAGTTACGGATCTCCATATATACACGAAACGGTGAAACAGAGCTAGAGGAGAACGCAGAAACTGAGAGAGATAGAGAGACAGATCCAATCTCGGAGGGGCTCTCGCCCCTCCCGTGCCATGGAGGCCATGGACCAGAGGGGAAACCCTTCTCCCATCTAGGGAGGAGGTCAAGGAAGAAGAAGAAGGAGGGGGGCTCTCTCCCCCTTGCTTCCGGTGGCACCGAAGTGCCACCGGGGGCCATCATCATCACCACGATCTACACCAACACCTCCGCCATCTTCACCAACATCTCCATCACCTCCCCCCTATCTACATCGGTCCACTCTCCCGCAACCCGATGTACCCTCTACTTGAACATGGTGCTTTATGCTTCATATTATTATCCAATGATGTGTTGCCATCCTATGATGTCTCAGTAGATTTTCGTTGTCCTATCGATGGTTGATGAATTGCTATGATTGATTTAATTTGCTTGTGGTTATGTTGTTGTCCTTGGGTGCCCATCATATGATTGCGCGCGTGGATCACACCCTAGGGTTAGTTGTATGTTGATAGGACTATGTATTGGAGGGCAAGAGTGACAGAAGCTTCAACCTAGCATAGAAATTGATGCATACGGGATTGAAGGGGGACCAATATATCTTAATGCTATGGTTGGGTTTTACCTTAATGAATGTTAGTAGTTGCGGATGCTTGTTAATAGTTCCAATCATAAGTGCATAGAATTCCAAGTCAGGGATGACATGCTAGCAGTGGCCTCTCCCACATAATACTTGCTATCGGTCTAGTAAAGTAGTCAATTGCCTAGGGGCAATTTCGCAACTCCTACCACCATTTTTCCACACTCGCTATATTTACTTTATTGTTTCTTTATCTAAACAGCCCCTGCTTCTTATTTACGTACTCTTTATTATCTTGCAAACCTACCAACAACACCTACAAAGTACTTCTAGTTTCATACTTGTTCTAGGTAAAGCGAACGTCAAGCGTGCATAGAGTTGTATCAGTGGTCGATAGAACTTGAGGGAATATTTGTTCTACCTTTAGCTCCTTGTTGGGTTCGACACTCTTACTTATCGAAAACTGTTGCGATCCCCTATAGTTGTGGGTTATCAAGACCTTTTTCTGGCGCCGTTGCCGGGGAGCAATAGCGTGAGGTGAATATTCTCGTGTGTGCTTGTTTGCTTTATCACTAAGTAATTTTTATTTGTTGTTCTTAGTTGTTCTCTATCTTTAGTTATGGTTATGGAACACGAAATACCAAAAAACTTAGGTGTACTTGCTGCTCATGGAGATGGGGAACCTCCTAAAACCCTCGATGCTGGTTATGTGAAAAATATTATGTACTACTTTAATAATCCTGAGAAAGCCCCATTCAATTATGTAATGGGAGTAACGTTGGATCAATGTGAATACTTTAGGGATTACCGCTTGACACAAAAAGGGAAACTATTATCGGATCAAATTCATATATTGAAGTGGTATGCTTGGCAACTTTGCATGAGTTATGATTATACTTGTTGCTCTAGGATGAAGGCTCCACACCTTCCCTTTTCATGCAAATTCAATGATAATAAAACCTTAGCTTCTTATGCTAATGGTATATGTGATTACTATGATGTGGAACCAATAGAAGAATTTGTTGCTTTTATGGGTGCTTATGAAATTGAATCTATGTGTAAAGAGTTTGAAGATTTTGATGATGCTGTTTATAGATCTGAAAATTTAGCTATCCTCAAATATTGCTATGAGAATTATGAATACAATTCTGAAATTAATGCACTTATTGAGAAAGTCTCCGCTGTCCAAGAAGAGACTAATATTTTGCCGAAATCTATGGAAGAAGAAATTGATGAAACTGTGAGCTCATTGGATGAAAAAGATGAGGAAGAGAGCGAAGAACAAAAGGAGGAAGAGCGGATTGATCACCCATGCCCACCTTGTAATGAGAGTAACTCTCCAACTCATACATTGTTTAATTCCCCTTCGTGCTTACCGAAGGATGATTGCTATGATGACTGTTATGATCCCTTGGATTCTTTTGAAATATCCCTTTTTGATGATGCTTGTGGCCAAGATGCCAATATGAATTATGCTTATGGAGATGAACTTGCTATAGTTCCTTATGTTAAACATGAAACTGTTGCTATTGCACCCACGCATGATAGTCCTATTATCTTTTTGAATTCTCCCGACTACACTATATCGGAGAAGTTTGCACTTATTAAGGATTATATTGATGGGTTGCCTTTTACCGTTGAACATGATGATTTTGATGAATATAATATGCATGTGCTTGCTGCTCCTACTTGCAATTATTATGAGAGACGAACTACATCTCCACCTCTCTATGTTTCCAATATGATAAAATTGCAAGAAACTATTTATACTATGCATTGGCCTTTACTTTGTGTGCATGAATTGTTCTTTTATGACATACCGATGCATAGGAAGAGAGTTAGACTTCGTCATTACTTGATATATGTTGCTTTGTGCTCACCACTAAATTACAAATCATTGTTAATTAAAATTGGCTTTTATATACCTTCGGATCCGAGTGGATCCATTACTTGAGCACTTTATGCCTAGCTTAATGGCTTTAAAGAAACCGCTGCCAGGGAGACAACCCGGAAGTTTTAGAGAGTCATTTATTTCTGTTGAGTGCTTTTAGTAGTTTAAAAACAACAAAAATAAAGAGGGGAACCCAAAACTTTTTCAAAAAGGAAAGCGAAAGTGAGAAAGACAAGCATTGTTGAAGTGGGAGCTAGCCTTGAACTTTGTTCATGCTCACGGAAACTTTGTGAATCTTGATTACAGAAACTTTTCAATAAAAATAATTATCCCCTTGTACAATTCCATTGTATTATAAAAATAATGTGCCAAGGTTTGCCTTTAGAATGTTTACATTTGCTTGATGGTTTGTACGGTGCAGGGCAGAAACTTTGGCTGTAGTGCGCGATTTTACATTTTTAGCTGGAACGTCAAATGGTTCTGATTCTTTTTGCACTTTATTACTATACAAATTGTTTATTTTCCTAATTTTGGTAGAATTTTCAAGTATCAGAAGTATGGTGAATGTTCAGATTATTACAGATTGTTCTGTTTTAGACAGATTCTGTTTTTGATGCATAGTTTGCTTGTTTTGATGAAACTATCAATTTATATTAGTGGATTAAGCCATGAAAAAGTTATATTATAGTAGACACAATGCAAAAACAAAATATGAATTGGTTTGCAACAGTACTTAGAGTAGTGATTTGCTTTATTATACTAACGGATCTTACCGAGTTTTCTGTTGAAGTTTTGTGTGGATGAAGTGTTCGATGATCGAGAAGGTCTCGATGTGAGAAGAAGGAAGAGAGAAAAGAGCTCAAGCTTGGGGATGCCCGAGGCACCCCAAGTAAATATTCAAGGAGACTCAAGCATCTAAGCTTGGGGATGCCCCAGAAGGCATCCCCTCTTTCTTCAACACGTATCGGTATGTTTTCGGATTCGTTTCGTTCATGCGATATGTGCAATCTTGGAGCGTCTTTTGCATTTAGTTTTCATTTTTATTTTATGCACCATGCTGGTATGAGATAGTCCGGTTGATTTATAGAATGCTCTATGCACTTCACTTATATCTTTTGGGTATGGCTTTATAGAATGCTTCATGTGCTTCACTTATATCATTCGAAGTTTGGATTGCCTGTTTCTCTTTACATAGAAAACCGCCATTTGTAGAATGCTCTTTTGCTTCACTTAGATTTGTTAGAGCATGGGCATATCTTTTGTAGAAAGAATTAAACTCTCTTGCTTCACTTATATCTATTTAGGGAGATGATAGGAATTGGTCATTCACATGGTTAGTCATAAAATCCTACATAAAACTTGTAGATCATTGAATATGATATGTTTGATTCCTTGCAATAGTTTTGCGATATAGAGATGGTGATATTAGAGTCATGCTAGTGGGTAGTTGTGGATTGTAGAAATACTTGTGTTGAGGTTTGTGATTCCCGTAGCATGCACGTATGGTGAACCGTTATGTAACAAAGTCGGAGCATGATTTATTTATTGATTGTCTTCCTTATGAGTGGCGGTCGGGGATGAGTGATGGTCTTTTCCTACCAATCTATCCCCCTAGGAGCATGCGCGTAGTACTTTGTTTCTATGACTAATAGATTTCTGCAATAAGTATGTGAGTTCTTTATGACTAATGTTGAGTCCATGGATTATACGCACTCTCACCCTTCCATCATTGCTAGCCTCTCTAGTATCGCGCAACTTTCACTGGTACCATAAACCCACCATATACCTTCCTCAAAACAGCCACCATACCTACCTATCATGGCATTTCCATAGCCATTCCGAGATATATTGCCATGCAACTTTCATCATCATCATATACATGACTTGAGCATTCATTGTCATATTGCTTTGCATGATCGTAAGATAGCTAGCATGATGTTTTCATGGCTTGTCCGTTTTTTGATGTCATTGCTACGCTAGATCATTGCACATCCCGGTACACCACCGGAGGCATCCATATAGAGTCATACTTTGTTCTAGACATTGAGTTGTAATATTGAGTTGTAAGTAAATAGAAGTGTGATGATCATCATTATTAGAGCATTGCCCTAGTGAAGAAAGGGTGATGGAGACTATGATTCCCCCATAAGTCGGGATGAGACTCCGGACTTTACAAAAAAATAAAAGAGGCCAAAGAAGCCCAAATAAAAAAAGAGGCCAAAGAAGCCCACCAAAAAAATAATAAAAAAAGAAAAAAGAGAGAAAAAGAGAGAAGGGGCAGTGCTACTATCCTTTTTCCACACTTGTGCTTCAAAGTAGCACCATGTTCTTCATATAGAGAGTCTCTTGAGTTATCACTTTCATATACTAGTGGGAATTTTCATTATAGAACTTGGCTTGTATATTCCGATGATGGGCTTCCTCAAATGCCCGAGATCTTCATGAGCAAGCAAGTTGGATGCACACCCACTTAGTTTCAGTTAGAGCTTTCATACACTTATACACTATCTTCTCCTTTTTGTCTTCTCCACCATCATATTCTATTCCACCTATAGTGCTATGTCCATGGCTCACGCTCATGTATTGCGTGAAATTTGAAAAAGGTTTGAGAACGTCAAAAGTATGAAACAATTACTTGGCTTGTCATCGGGGTTGTGCATGATGTGAATATTTTGTGTGGTGAAGATGGAGCATAGCCATACTATATGATTTTGTAGGGATAACTTTCTTTGGCCATGTTAATTTGAAAAGACATGATTGCTTTATTAGTAGGCTTGAAGTATTATTGTTTTTATGTCAAATGATAGACTATTGCTTTGAATCACTCGTATCTTAATATTCATGCCATGATTAGATATATGATCAAGATTATGCTAGGTAGCATTCCGCATCAAAAATTATCTTTTTTATCATTTACCTACTCGAGGACGAGCAGGAATTAAGCTTGGGGATGCTGATACGTCGCCGTTGTATCTATAATTTTTGATTGTTCCATGCCAATATTCTACAACTTCCATATACTTTTTGGCAACTTTTTATACTATTTTTGGGACTAATATATTGATCCAGTGCCCAGTGCCAGTTCCTGTTTGTTTCATGTTTTTGGTTTCGCAGAATATCCACATCAAACGGAGTCCAAACGGGATAAAAACGGATAGAGATACTTTTTGGAATATTTGGAAAATTCCGGAAGAAAAATCCACGCGAGATGGTGCCCGAGGTGGCCACGAGGCAGGGGGGCGCGCCCCTACCCTCGTGAGCCACCCGTAAGGTGGTTGACGCTCTTCTTTTGCCGTGGGAAAGCTAATTTTCGGGAAAAAAATCACGGCGAAGGTTTTAGGCCAATCGGAGTTACGGATCTCCATATATACACGAAACGGTGAAACAGAGCTAGAGGAGAACGCAGAAACTGAGAGAGACAGAGAGACAGATCCAATCTCGGAGGGGCTCTCGCCCCTCCCGTGCCATGGAGGCCATGGACCAGAGGGGAAACCCTTCTCCCATCTAGGGAGGAGGTCAAGGAAGAAGAAGAAGGAGGGGGGCTCTCTCCCCCTTGCTTCCGGTGGCACCGGAGTGCCACCGGGGGCCATCATCATCACCGCGATCTACACCAACACCTCCGCCATCTTCACCAACATCTCCATCACCTTCCCCCCTCTATCTACAGCGGTCCACTCTCCCGCAACCCGCTGTACCCTCTACTTGAACATGGTGCTTTATGCTTCATATTATTATCCAATGATGTGTTGCCATCCTATGATGTCTCAATAGATTTTCATTGTCCTATCGGTGGTTGATGAATTGCTATGATTGATTTAATTTGCTTGTGGTTATGTTGCTGTCCTTGGGTGCCCATCATATGATTGCGCGCGTGGATCACACCCTAGGGTTAGTTGTATGTTGATAGGACTATGTATTGGAGGGCAAGAGTGACAGAAGCTTCAACCTAGCATAGAAATTGATGCATACGGGATTGAAGGGGGACCAATATATCTTAATGCTATGGTTGGGTTTTACCTTAATGAACGTTAGTAGTTGCGGATGCTTGCTAATAGTTCCAATCATAAGTGCATAGAATTCCAAGTCAGGGATGACATGCTAGCAGTGGCCTCTCCCACATAATACTTGCTATCGGTCTAGTAAAGTAGTCAATTGCCTAGGGGAAATTTCGCAACTCCTACCAACACTTTTCCACACTCGCTATATTTACTTTATTGTTTCTTTATCTAAACAACCCCTACTTTTTATTTACGTACTCTTTATTATCTTGCAAACCTATCCAACAACACCTACAAAGTACTTCTAGTTTCATACTTGTTCTAGGTAAAGCATGTTGGAAATATGCCCTAGACGCAATAATAAAATGGTTATTATTATATTTCCTTGTTCATGATAATTGTCTATTGTTCATGCTATAATTGTGTTATTCGGAAATCGTAATACATGTGTGAATACAGACCACAACATGTCCCTAGTGAGCCTCTAGTTAACTAGCTCGTTGATCAATAGATGGTTACGGTTTCCTGACCATGGACATTGGATGTCATTGATAACGGGATCACATCATTAGGAGAATGATGTGATGGACAAGACCCAATCCTAAGCATAGCGCAAGATCGTGTAGTTCGTCTGCTAAAGCTTTTCTAATGTCAAGTATCTTTTCCTTAGACCATGAGATTGTGCAACTCCCGGATACTGTAGGAATACTTTGGGTGTGCCAAACGTCACAACGTAACTGGGTGACTATAAAGGTGCACTACGGGTATCTCTGAAAGTGTCTGTTGGTTTGGCACGAATCAAGAATGGGATTTGTCACTCCGTATGAACGAAGAGGTATCTCTGGGCCCACTCGGTAAGACATCATCATAATGAGCTCAATGTGACTAAGGGTTGGTCACGGGATGATGTGTTACGGAACGAGTAAAGTGACTTGCCGGTAACGAGATTGAACGAGGTATTGGGATACCGACAATCGAATCTCGGGCAAGTAACGTACCGATTGACAAAGGGAATTGCACACGAGATTGCTTGAATCCTCGACATCGTGGTTCATCCGATGAGATCATCGTGGAACATGTGGGAACCAACATGGGTATCCAGATCCCGCTGTTGGTTATTGGCCAGAGAGTTGTCTCGGTCATGTCTACATGGTTCCCGAACCCGTAGGGTCTACACACTTAAGGTTCGATGATACTAGGGTTATTAGGAAGACTTGTATGTGATTACCGAATGTTGTTCGGAGTCTCGGATGAGATTCCGGACGTCACGAGGAGTTCCGGAATGGTCCGGAGGTGAAGATTTATATATGGGAAGTTGTCATACGGTCACCGGAAAGGTTCGGGGGCATATCGGTATTGTACCGGGGCCACCGGAGGGGTTCCGGGGGTCCACCGGGAGGGGCCACCTCTCTCGGAGGGCCTCATGGGCCGTAGAGGAAAGGGAACAAGCCCCAAGTGGGCTGGGCGCATCCCCCCTTGGGCCCATGTGCCTAGGGTTGGGGGGGAACCCTAGAGGGGGCGCCCCCCTTGCTTGGGGGGCAAGTCCCTCCCCTTGGCCGCCGCCCCCTCTAGATCTCATCTAGAGGGGGCTGCCCCCTTCCTCCTTCCCCTATAAATAGAGGGGGCAAGGGGAGGGCTGCACACCTCATCAAAGGCGCAGCCCCTCCCCAACACCTCTCCTCCTCCGTTAAGTGCTTGGCGAAGCCTTGCCGGAGTACTGCCGCTCCTCCACCACCACGCCGTCGTGCTGCTGTTGGAGCTCTCTTCCTCAACCTATCCCTCCTCCTTGCTGGATCAAGGCACGGGAGACGTCTCCGCTCCGTACGTGTGTTGAACGTGGAGGTGCCGTCCGTTCGGCGCTAGGATCATTGGTGATTTGGATCACGACGAGTACGACTCCATCAACCCTGTTCTCTTGAACGCTTCCGCTCGCGATCTACAAGGGTATGTAGATGCACTCCTCTCCCTCTTGTTGCTAGATGACTCCATAGATTGATCTTGGTGATGCGTAGAAAATTTTAAATTTCTGCTACGATTCCCAACAGTGGCATCATGAGCTAGGTCTATGCGTAGTTTCTATGCACGAGTAGAACACAAGTTGTTGTGGGCGTCAATTTTGTCAATTTACTTGCCGTTACTAGTCTTATCTTGATTCGGCGGCATTGTGGGATGAAGTGGCCCGGACCGACCTTACACGTACGCTTACGTGAGACTGGTTCCACCGACTGACATGCACTAGTTGCATAAGGTGGCTAGCGGGTGTCTGTCTCTCCCACTTTATTCGGATCAGATTAAATGAAAAGGGTCCTTATGAAGGTTAAATAGAAATTGGCATATCACATTGTGGTTTTGGCATAGGTAAGAAACGTTCTTGCTAGAAACGTATAGCAGCCACGTAAAAACTTGCAACAACAATTAGAGGACGTCTAACTTGTTTTTGCAGCATATGCCGTGTGATGTGATATGGCCAAAAGGATGTGATGAATGATATATGTGATGTATGAGATTGATCATGTTCTTGTAATAGGAATCACGACTTGCATGTCGATGAGTATGACAACCGGCAGGAGCCATAGGAGTTGTCTTAATTTATTTATGACCTGCGTGTCAACATAAACGTCATGTAATTACTTTACTTTATTGCTAACCGTTAGCCATAGTAGTAGAAGTAATAGTTGACGAGACAACTTCATGAAGACACGATGATGGAGATCATGATGATGGAGGTCATGGTGTCATGCCGGTGACAATGATGATCATGGCGCCCCGAAGATGGAGATCAAAAGGAGCAAAATGATATTGGCCATATCATGTCACTATTTGATTGCATGTGATGTTTATCATGTTTTACATCTTATTTGCTTAGAACGACGGTAGCATAAATAAGATGATCCCTCGCAATAATTTCAAGAAAGTGTTCCCCCTAACTGTGCACCATTGCTAAGGTCCGTTGTTCCGAAGCACCACGTGATGATCGGGTGTGATAGGTTCTAACGTTCGCATACAACGGGTGTAAGCCAGATTTACACACGCAATACACTTAGGTTGACTTGACGAGCCTAGCATGTACAGACATGGCCTCGGAACACGGAAGACCGAAAGGTCGAACATGAGTCGTATAGAAGATACGATCAACATGAAAATGTTCACCGATGATGACTAGTCCGTCTCACGTGATGATCGGACACGGCCTAGTTGACTCGGATCATGTATCACTTAGATGACTAGAGGGATGTCTATCTGAGTGGGAGTTCATTAAATAATTTGATTAGATGAACTTAATTATCATGAACATAGTCTAAAATCTTTGCAATATGTCTTGTAGATCAAATGGCCCACGCTAATGTTGCCCTCAACTTCAACGCGTTCCTAGAGAAAACCAAGCTGAAAGACGATGGCAGCAACTACACGGACTGGGTCCGTAACCTGAGGATTATCCTCATAGCTGCCAGGAAAGCATATGTCCTTGATGCACCGCTAGGTGAAGCACCTGTTTTCCCAGCAGAACAAGACGTTATGAACGCTTGGCAGACGCGTAGTGATGATTACTCCCTGGTTCAGTGCGGCATGCTTTACAGCTTAGAACCGGGGCTCCAAAAGCGTTTTGAGCAACACGGAGCATATGAGATGTTCCAAGAGCTGAAAATGGTTTTCCAAGCTCATGCCCGGGTCGAGAGATATGAAGTCTCCGACAAGTTCTACAGTTGTAAGATGGAGGAGAATAGTTCCGTCAGCGAGCACATACTCAAAATGTCTGGGTTGCACAACCGCTTGTCTCAGCTGGGAGTTAATCTCCCGGATGATGCGGTCGTTGACAGAATCCTTCAGTCGCTCCCACCTAGCTACAAGAGCTTTGTGATGAACTTCAATATGCAGGGGATGGAAAAGACCATTCCTGAGGTATATTCAATGCTGAAATCAGCGGAGGTGGAAATCAAAAAGGAACATCAAGTGTTGATGGTGAATAAAACCACTAAGTTCAAGAAAGGCAAGGGTAAAAAGAACTTCAAGAAGGACGGCAAGGGAGTTGCCGCGCCCGGTAAGCAAGCTGCCGGGAAGAAGCCAAAGAATGGACCCAAGCCTGAGACTGAGTGCTTTTATTGCAAGGGAAACGGTCACTGGAAGCGGAACTGCCCCAAGTACTTAGCGGATAAGAAGGCCGGCAATACCAAAGGTATATGTGATATACATGTTATTGATGTGTACCTAACCAGCGCTCGTAGTAGCTCCTGGGTATTTGATACCGGTGCAGTTGCTCATATTTGTAACTCAAAACAGGAACTGCGGAATAAACGGAGACTGGCGAAGGACGAGGTGACGATGCGCGTCGGGAATGGTTCCAAGGTCGATGTGATCGCCGTCGGCACGCTACCTCTACATTTACCTACGGGATTAGTTTTAAACCTCAATAATTGTTATTTAGTACCAGCTTTGAGCATGAACATTGTATCTGGATCTCGTTTAATGCGAGATGGCTACTCATTTAAATCTGAGAATAATGGTTGTTCTATTTATATGAGAGACATGTTTTATGGTCATGCCCCGCTGGTCAATGGTTTATTCTTATTTAATCTCGAACGTGATGTTACACATATTCATAGTGTGAATGCCAAAAGATGTAAGGTTGATAATGATAGTCCCACATACTTGTGGCACTGCCGCCTTGGTCACATTGGTGTCAAACGCATGAAGAAACTCCATGCAGATGGACTTTTGGAGTCTCTTGATTATGAATCATTTGACACATGCGAACCCTGCCTCATGGGCAAAATGACCAAGACTCCGTTCCCGATGGAGCGAGCAACCAACTTATTGGAAACCATACATACTGATGTGTGCGGTCCAATGAGTGTTGAGGCTCGCGGTGGCTATCGTTATGTTCTCACCCTCACTGATGACTTGAGTAGATATGGGTATGTCTACTTAATGAAACACAAGTCTGAGACCTTTGAAAAGTTCAAGGAATTTCAGAGTGAGGTTGAGAATCAATGTGACAAGAAAATCAAGTTCTTACGATCAAATCGTGGGGGAGAATATTTGAGTCACGAATTTGGCACGCATTGAAGGAAATGTGGAATAGTTTCACAACTCACGCCGCCTGGAACACCGCAGCGTAATGGTGTGTCCGAACGTCGTAATCGCACTCTATTGGATATGGTGCGATCTATGATGTCTCTTACCGATCTACCGCTATCATTTTGGGGTTATGCTATAGAGACTGCCGCATTCACTTTAAATAGGGCTCCGTCGAAATCCGTTGAGACGACACCGTATGAATTGTGGTTTGGTAAGAAACCTAAGCTGTCGTTTCTGAAAGTTTGGGGATGCGATGCTTATGTCAAGAAACTTCAACCTGAAAAGCTCGAACCCAAATCGGAAAAATGCGTCTTCATAGGATACCCTAAAGAAACTATTGGGTATACCTTCTACCTCAGATCCGAAGGCAAGATCTTTGTTGCCAAGAATGGATCCTTTCTAGAGAAAGAGTTTCTCTCGAAAGAAGTAAGTGGGAGGAAAGTAGAACTTGATGAAGTATTGCCTCTTGAACCGGAGAGTGGCGCAGCTCAAGAAAATGTTCCTGAGGTGCCTGCACCGACTAGAGAGGAAGTTAATGATGATGATCATGAAACTTCAGATCAAGTTGCTACTGAACTTCGTAGGTCCACAAGGACACGTTCCGCACCAGAGTGGTACGGCAACCCTGTCCTGGAAATCATGTTGTTAGACAATGGTGAACCTTCGAACTATGAAGAAGCGATGGCGGGCCCAGATTCCGACAAATGGCTGGAAGCCATGAAATCCGAGATAGGATCCATGTATGAAAACGAAGTATGGACTTTGACTGACTTGCCCGATGATCGGCGAGCCATAGAAAATAAATGGATCTTTAAGAAGAAGACAGACGCGGATGGTAATGTGACCATCTATAAGGCTCGGCTTGTCGCTAAGGGTTATCGACAAGTTCAAGGGGTTGACTACGATGAGACTTTCTCACCCGTAGCGAAGCTGAAGTCCGTCCGAATCATGTTAGCAATTGCCGCATTCTATGATTATGAGATATGGCAAATGGACGTCAAAACGGCATTCCTTAATGGTTTCCTTAAGGAAGAATTGTATATGATGCAGCCGGAAGGTTTTGTCGATCCTAAGAATGCTGACAAGGTGTGCAAGCTCCAACGCTCAATCTATGGGCTGGTGCAAGCATCTCGGAGTTGGAACATTCGATTTGATGAGATGATCAAAGCGTTTGGGTTTACGCAGACTTATGGAGAAGCCTGTGTTTACAAGAAAGTGAGTGGGAGCTCTGTAGCATTTCTCATATTATATGTGGATGACATACTATTGATGGGAAATGATATAGAATTCTTGGAAAGCATAAAGGCCTACTTGAACAAGTGTTTTTCAATGAAGGACCTTGGAGAAGCTGCTTATATATTAGGCATCAAGATCTATAGAGATAGATCGAGACGCCTCATTGGTCTTTCACAAAGTACGTACCTTGACAAGATATTGAAGAAGTTCAATATGGATCAGTCCAAGAAGGGGTTCTTTCCTGTATTGCAAGGTATGAGATTGAGCACGGCTCAATGCCCGACCACGGCAGAAGATAGAGAAAAGATGAGTGTCGTCCCCTATGCCTCGGCCATAGGGTCTATTATGTATGCCATATTGTGTACCAGACCTGATGTAAACCTTGCCGTAAGTTTGATAGGAAGGTACCAAAGTAATCCCGGCATGGAACAATGGACAGTGGTCAAAATAATCCTGAAGTACCTGAAAAGGACTAAGGATATGTTTCTCGTTTATGGAGGTGACGAAGAGCTCGTCGTAAAGGGTTACGTCGATGCTAGCTTCGACACAGATCTGGATGACTCTAAGTCACAAACCGGATACGTGTATATTTTGAATGGTGGGGCAGTCAGCTGGTGCAGTTGCAAGCAAAGCGTCATGGCGGGATCTACATGTGAAGCGGAGTACATGGCAGCCTCGGAGGCAGCACAAGAAGCAATCTGGATGAAGGAGTTCATTACCGACCTAGGAGTTATTACCAATGCGTCGGGCCCGATGATTCTATTCTGTGACAACACTGGAGCTATTGCCCTTGCCAAGGAGCCCAGGTTTCACAGGAAGACCAGGCATATCAAGCGTCGCTTCAACTCCATTCGTGAAAATGTTCAAAATGGAGACATAGATATTTGTAAAGTGCATACAGACCTGAATGTCGCAGATCCGTTGACTAAACCTCTTCCTCGAGCAAAACATGATCAACACCGGAACTCTATGGGTGTTCGATTCATCACAATGTAACTAGATTATTGACTCTAGTGCAAGTGGGAGACTGTTGGAAATATGCCCTAGAGGCAATAATAAAATGGTTATTATTATATTTCCTTGTTCATGATAATTGTCTATTGTTCATGCTATAATTGTGTTATCCGGAAATCGTAATACATGTGTGAATACATAGACCACAACATGTCCCTAGTGAGCCTCTAGGTAACTAGCTCGTTGATCAATAGATGGTTACGGTTTCCTGACCATGGACATTGGATGTCATTGATAACGGGATCACATCATTAGGAGAATGATGTGATGGACAAGACCTAATCCTAAGCATAGCGCAAGATCGTGTAGTTCGTCTGCTAAAGCTTTTCTAATGTCAAGTATCTTTTCCTTAGACCATGAGATTGTGCAACTCCCGGATACTGTAGGAATACTTTGGGTGTGCCAAACGTCACAATGTAACTGGGTGACTATAAAGGTGCACTACGGGTATCTCCGAAAGTGTCTGTTGGGTTGGCACGAATCGAGAATGGGATTTGTCACTCCGTATGAATGGAGAGGTATCTCTGGGCCCACTCGGTAAGACATCATCGCAATGAGCTCAATGTGACTAAGGGTTGGTCACGGTCTGATGTGTTACAGAACGAGTAAAGTGACTTGCCAGTAACGAGATTGAGCGAGGTATTGGGATACCGACGATCGAATCTCGGGCAAGTAACGTACCGATTGACAAATGGAATTGCATACGGGATTGCTTGAATCCTCGACATCGTGGTTCATACGATGAGATCATTGTGGAACATGTGGGAGCCATCATGGGTATCCAGATCCCGCTGTTGGTTATTGGCTGGAGAGTTGTCTCGGTCATGTCTACATGGTTCCCGAACCCGTAGGGTCTACACACTTAAGGTTCAATGACACTAGGGTTATTAGGAAGACTTGTATGTGATTACCGAATGTTGTTCGTAGTCCTGGATGAGATCTCAGACGTCACGAGGAGTTCCGGAATGGTCCGGAGGTGAAGATTTATATATGGGAAGTTGTCATACGGTCACGGGAAAGGTTCGGGGGCATATCGGTATTGTACCGGGGCCACCGGAGGGGTTCCGGGGGTCTACCGGGAGGGGCCACCTCTCTCGAAGGGCCTCATGGGCCGTAGAGGAAAGGGAACCAGCCCCAAGTGGGCTGGGCGCATCCCCCCCTTGGGCCCATGCGCCTAGGGTTGGGGAGGGGGAACCCTAGAGGGGGCGCCCCCCTTGCTTGGGGGGCAAGTCCCTCCTCTTGGCCGCCGCCCCCCCTCTAGATCTCATCTAGAGGGGGCCGACCCCCTTCCTCCTTCCCCTATAAATAGAGGGGGCAAGGGGAGGGCTGCACACCTCATCAAAGGCGCAACCCCTCCCCTCCCCAACACCTCCCCTCCTCCGTTAAGTGATTGGCGAAGCCTTGCCGGAGTACTGCCGCTCCTCCACCACCACGCCGTCGTGCTGCTGTTGGAGCTCTCTTCTTCAACCTATCCCTCCTCCTTGCTGGATCAAGGCGCAGGAGACGTCTCCGCTCTGTACGTGTGTTGAACGCGGAGGTGCCGTCCGTTCGGCGCTAGGATCATCGGTGATTTGGATCACGACGAGTACGACTCCATCAACCCCATTCTCTTGAACGCTTCCGCTCGCGATCTACAAGGGTATGTAGATGCACTCCTCTCCCTCTCGTTGCTAGATGACTCCATAGATTGATCTTGGTGATGCGTAGAAAATTTTAAATTTCTGCTACGATCCCCAACAAAGCGAACGTCAAGCGTGCGTAGAGTTGTATCGGTGGTTGATAGAACTTGAGGGAATATTTGTTCTACCTTTAGTTCCTCGTTGGGTTCGACACTCTTACTTATCGAAAACTGTTGAGATCCCCTATACTTGTGGGTTATCAAGCTCCATCACATACCCCGACTGAAAAATCAAGCAACGGATGATTTGGCGAAGATATGTTCCAAGAAGGAAGCCATTCCCAGTAATTTGTTTTTGGAACATATTCATACACCTTCAGTCCAGGAAGATCCTTTCACTGAAGAGCCCCCGCAACCAAAAAGCGCCGCTGATCCGACTGAAGTCAGAGTCCCGACCATAGTCGACTTGATCATGGAGGTGTTGGCCATCACTCCCGACTGGACAGTGCCTTACATCACATACATTCTTAGGAAAGAACTCTCAGAGGACGAAGAAGAGGCCCGACAGATTGTCCGCACTTGCTATATTTACTTTATTGTTTCTTTATCTAAACAACCCCTACTTTTTATTTACGTACTCTTTATTATCTTGCAAACCTATCCAACAACACCTACAAAGTACTTCTAGTTTCATACTTGTTCTAGGTAAAGCATGTTGGAAATATGCCCTAGACGCAATAATAAAATGGTTATTATTATATTTCCTTGTTCATGATAATTGTCTATTGTTCATGCTATAATTGTGTTATCCGGAAATCGTAATACATGTGTGAATACAGACCACAACATGTCCCTAGTGAGCCTCTAGTTAACTAGCTCGTTGATCAATAGATGGTTACGGTTTCCTGACCATGGACATTGGATGTCATTGATAACGGGATCACATCATTAGGAGAATGATGTGATGGACAAGACCCATCCTAAGCATAGCGCAAGATCGTGTAGTTCGTCTGCTAAAGCTTTTCTAATGTCAAGTATCTTTTCCTTAGACCATGAGATTGTGCAACTCCCGGATACTGTAGGAATACTTTGGGTGTGCCAAACGTCACAACGTAACTGGGTGACTATAAAGGTGCACTATGGGTATCTCCGAAAGTGTCTGTTGGTTTGGCACGAATCAAGAATGGGATTTGTCACTCCGTATGAACGAAGAGGTATCTCTGGGCCCACTCGGTAAGACATCATCATAATGAGCTCAATGTGACTAAGGGTTGGTCACGGGATGATGTGTTACGGAACGAGTAAAGTGACTTGCCGGTAACGAGATTGAACAAGGTATTGGGATACCGACAATCGAATCTCGGGCAAGTAACGTACCGATTGACAAAGGGAATTGCACACGAGATTGCTTGAATCCTCGACATCGTGGTTCATCCGATGAGATCATCGTGGAACATGTGGGAACCAACATGGGTATCCAGATCCCGCTGTTGGTTATTGGCCAGAGAGTTGTCTCGGTCATGTCTACATGGTTCCCGAACCCGTAGGGTCTACACACTTAAGGTTCGATGATACTAGGGTTATTAGGAAGACTTGTATGTGATTACCGAATGTTGTTCGGAGTCCCGGATGAGATCCCGGACGTCACGAGGAGTTCCGGAATGGTCCGGAGGTGAAGATTTATATATGGGAAGTTGTCATACGGTCACCGGAAAGGTTCGGGGGCATATCGGTATTGTACCGGGGCCACCGGAGGGGTTCCGGGGGTCCACCGGGAGGGGCCACCTCTCTCGGAGGGCCTCATGGGCCGTAGAGGAAAGGGAACAAGCCCCAAGTGGGCTGGGCGCATCCCCCCTTGGTCCCATGTGCCTAGGGTTGGGGGGGAACCCTAGAGGGGGCGCCCCCCTTGCTTGGGGGGCAAGTCCCTCCCCTTGGCCGCCGCCCCCTCTAGATCTCATCTAGAGGGGGCCGCCCCCCTTCCTCCTTCCCCTATAAATAGAGGGGGCAAGGGGAGGGCTGCACACCTCATCAAAGGCGCAGCCCCTCCCCAACACCTCTCCTCCTCCGTTAAGTGCTTGGCAAAGCCTTGCCGGAGTACTGCTGCTCCTCCACCACCACGCCGTCGTGCTGCTGTTGGAGCTCTCTTCCTCAACCTATCCCTGCTCCTTGCTGGATCAAGGAACGGGAGACGTCTCCGCTCCGTACGTGTGTTGAACGCGGAGGTGCCGTCCGTTTGGCGCTAGGATCATTGGTGATTTGGATCACGACGAGTACGACTCCATCAACCCCGTTCTCTTGAACGCTTCCGCTCGCGATCTACAAGGGTATGTAGATGCACTCCTCTCCCTCTCGTTGCTAGATGACTCCATAGATTGATCTTGGTGATGCGTAGAAAATTTTAAATTTCTGCTACGATCCCCAACAAAGCGAACGTCAAGCGTGCGTAGAGTTGTATCGGTGGTCGATAGAACTTGAGGGAATATTTGTTCTACCTTTAGTTCCTCGTTGGGTTCGACACTCTTACTTATCGAAAACTGTTGAGATCCCCTATGCTTGTGGGTTATCAAGCTCCATCACATACCCCGACTGAAAAATCAAGCAACAGATGATTTGGCGAAGATATGTTCCAAGAAGGAAGCCATTCCCAGTAATTTGTTTTTGGAACATATTCATACACCTTCAGTCCAGGAAGATCCTTTCACTGAAGAGCCCCCGCAACCAAAAAGCGCCGCTGATCCGACTGAAGTCAGAGTCCCGACCATAGTCGACTTGATCATGGAGGTGTTGGTCATCACTCCCGACTGGACAGTGCCTTACATCGCATACATTCTTAGGAAAGAACTCTCAGAGGACGAAGAAGAGGCCCGACAGATTGTCCGCCGATCTAAAGCCTTTACTGTGATAAGAGGGCAGCTGTTCAGAGAAAGTGTAACTGGAGTCAGCCAGAAATGCATAACACCAGAAGAAGGTCGAGTGATCCTCAACGACATCCACTCGGGGACCTATGGTCACCATGCGTCCTCTCGGACCATCATGGCCAAAGCATACCGAGCGGGATTTTATTGGCCACAGGCAAATGTGATGGCACAAGAAATAGTCAACAGATGTGAAGGTTGCCAGTTTTACTCCAACATGTCTCACAAGCCTGTGTCAGCCCTAAAAACCATTCCACTCGTCTGGCTCTTTGCTGTTTGGGGTTTGGACATGGTGGGACCTCTGAGAACGGGTAGGAGCGGCTTCACTCATGTACTCGTCGTAGTCGACAAGTTCACCAAATGGATTGAAGCCAAACCTATCAAAAGTCTTGAAGCTAGTACTACGGTCAGTTTCATCAGAGAGTTAACATTCAGATATGGTTTGCCGCATAGCATCATCACTGATAATGGGTCGAACTTCGATTCTGATGAGTTCAGAGCCTTTTGCGCTTCCCAAGGTACTCGGCCCGTCTACGCTTCAGTCGCACATCCCCAGTCGAATGGACAAGCTGAAAGAGCAAACAGATTGATTCTCAAAGGACTGAAACCCTGACTCATGCATGATCTCAAGCACGCGGCATGCGCCTGGGTCGATGGACTTCCATCAGTGCTTTGGGGCTTGAGGACAACTCCTAATCGGTCGGCTGGTCGAACTCCATTCTTCCTAGTCTATGGAGCTGAAGCTGTTCTTCCCAGTGACTTGCTTCATAATGCACCCAGAGTCGAGCTTTTCTCAGAAGATGAAGCAGAACAAGCTCGGCAAGACGCAGTTGATCTCCTAGAAGAGGAAAGAGAGATGGCCCTGATCCGGTCGACCATTTATCAACAAGACCTGCGTCGATTCCACGCCAGAAACGTGAGAGGTCGAGCATTTCAAGAAGGAGACTTGGTTCTTCGAGTGGATCAGTAGAAACCACACAAGCTTGCCCCTACTTGGGAAGGCCCCTTCATTATCACCAGAGTGCTCCACAATGGAGCATACCACTTATACAATGTCGAGCACAAGAAAGACGAGCCACGCACTTGGAATGCGGAGCTGCTCTGCCCCTTTTACACTTAAGCATTCACACTGTTGAGATGTACTAAGAAATACCCTTTAGTTCGATTATCAAAGACACAGTTTTACAGTCTCTTAAATGATTGTTGTTCCTTTTTTATATGTTCTAAATCCCCCAGTGGGTGCCTTAGATGCGAATCCGTTTCACCTAAGTTTGAAAAATCCTACCGAGTGATGAGCAAGCCTCTCACTCGGAGGCTTAGCTGCGAATCCGTTTCGCCTAAGTTTGAAAAATCCTACTGAGTGGTGAGCAAGCCTCTCACTCGGAGGCTTAGCTGCAGTCCAGTACTCGCCTAAGTTTAAAAAATCCTACCGAGTGGTGAGCAAGCCTCTCACTCGGGGGCTTAGCTGTAGTCCAGTACTCGCATAACTTTAAAAAATCCTACCGAGTGGTGAGCAAGCCTCTCACTCGGGGGCTTGGATGCAGTCCAGTACTCGCCTAAGTTTAAAAAATCCTACCGAGTGGTGAGCAAGCCTCTTATTCGGAGGCTTAGCTGTAGTCTAGTACTCGCCTAAGTTTAGAAAATCCTACTGAGTGATGAGCAACCCTCACACTCGGGGGCTTAGGTGCAGTCCAGTGCTCTCCTAAGTTTGGAAAATCCTACCGAGTGGTGAGCAACCCTCTCACTCAGAGGCTTAGCTGCAATCCAGTACTCGCCTAAGTTTAGAAAATCCTACCGAGTGATGAGCAACCCTCACACTCGGGGACTTAGCTGCAGTCCAGTACTCGCCTAAGTTTGAAACACACCCCCTTCCGCAAGGACGATGAGGTGCAGGTCGACTACAACCTTCTCTTTGGAGCTGCGCCACAAATACAAGGTGCGCTCCATCCTCATCCGCAAGGACGATGAGGTGCGGGTCGACTACAGCCTTCTCTTCGGAGCTACGCCACAAATACAACATGCGCTCCATCCTCATCCGCAAGGACGACGAAGTGCAGGTCGACTGGGACATCCTCCTCAGAACTGCATCTCAAGTACAAAGAATATTCCGAGTGAAGAACAAGTTCCACTCGCAGGCAAACGCAAGCACATTCAGAAGATAAACCAAGTTCAGATAAATCCTAAAGTTCCAGAGAAGATAAAAGTAATCAGGCATCAGGCCTGAAGGAGTTTAACGGTTACAAAATCACTCGGCATTCCGAGGCAAATTTAAGGTGAGGTATAAAGTTTGTTCACTCCGCAGGAGGAGGGCTTGCAGGCTCGACGAACTCGTCTAGATCAATTCCGTCAGTGATTCGAGTGGCAGCATCAATGAAGGTTTCCATGAAAGATTGGAAGTCATGCCTTTTGGTGTTGGCAACCTTGATCATCGCCAGCTTCTCTTCTCGAGCTTCTTTGCAGTGGACCCTAACCAGCGACAGAGCCACGTCAGCACCGCATCAGGCAGAAGACTTCTTCCATTCCTGCACTCGACCAGGAACCTCATTGAGTCGAGTCATCAGGGACTCGAGGTCATTTTGAAATGTAGCCCTTGGCCAGAGTGATGTATCAATGCGCGACACCGCCACCTTCAGGCGAGCAAGATAGCTTGTAACGCTGGCAACACGAGATTCCAGTCGGAGCACGTTCATGAAAGCCTCATCTCCCACTGGAGAAAGGATAGGGTCCAAGCCCGTCTCAATCCGTCCGGTTTCTTCTTCAAAGTTTTGGCAGAATTCTGCAGATTCAAGGAGTTAATGAGTCGACCGGTTCATGATGACTTGCAAACAGTGAATCAGTCGGATAAAGAAAAGTACCTTCGAGCATAAGGAAGAGCTTCTTGGCGAGTTCTTTCAGATAAGCTTCCAGGTCGTTTCTCCTACGAGACATGCTTTCCACTTGCTCGTTTAGAGTCACCTTATCCTTCTTCAGATGAGTCGCCTCTAGGTTGGACTCGGTAAGAGACGTCTTCAGCTTGGTGATTTCCTCCTCTAGCGCACCAACTAAAGCCAACTTTTTGTCAGCAAGTGCAGTCTTCTCTTGAGCCTCCTTTTGCGCAGCTGCAAGATCGAGGTCCTTCTTCGCCAGAGCCAGCCTCATTTTCTCTACAAGATATACACTCGGGTCAGACAGAAGAACGAAGAGATAACTTGAGTCAAAATAAACAGTCGACATGTCATTACTTCCGTACCAGCCACTTCATCTTTAGCCTTTTTCAAGTTCTGATGGGCCAGCTCCAAGTCAAGGTTGAGTTGCCTCTGTTTTTCCTCGAATTCAGCGAACTTGGAGATAAGTACACAAGATTTCTACAATGAGCAAAAGACACGTCAATGGACAAGATCAAAGATCATTTACTTTCAAGTGAATAATACTTTAAGACCACCGCAGAATCAAACATTCTATAGTAGTCTTGGGGACTACACCCAGTGGGTGCACTTATGGTGCCCCCACTGATTCAAATTCCGCTCGACATGGTCTGCCCAGACCGAGTGGAAGAAATAAAAGAAAAGAAAAGAGAAAGACATACATAGACCCCAACCGACTGCCAACAGTCGACTGCGGTCTCGGGGACTACACCCAGTGGGTGCACTTAGCGTGCCCCCACTGGTTCAGATTCCGCTCGACAAGGTCCGCACAGACCGAGTGGATGAGTGAAAACAACAAAGATACCAAACACCCAGTGGGTGCACAGATGTGAAGTGCAGGATAACAAGAAATTGCATGAAGAAAGGTTTTCAGGTAGCATATCCTAACAGAACAAGTTCAGTCAGAAGCCAACTTACCTGGACATTGGCTCGAAGGGCCGCGCTGGCATCGTAAGCAGCCTGACTGTTTTTGTGCACCACCTTCACTCACTCCATCATTATGCCAGCTTGGCGAATGGCTTCTGTAGCAGCGTCCGCCTGGCTTTCTGGAACATGATGAGTGGTGAAGAATGGGACTGACGGTCCAGATGCGGCAGCTTGAAGTTCCGAGGCGTGAAGCTGGACGGTTGAAGCAAGCACTGGTGCAGTCGACGATGTGGGGCGTTCACTCGATACTGGATCTGCAAAAGTAACAGAAGCCCGAGTCACATCTTCAGGCTGTTGAATCACTGGCTCTACCGCCAGCACCGATTGGGATGTCTTACCAGCTGATGCCTTCTTGTTCTTCCTGGGCCTTAGCGGCACGTCCTCGTCATCATCTGGAAGCTCAATGACATTGGGAGGAGCTGCAAAAAAATCAGTCGACCCCAGATTAATCATCAGAATTTAATCAATCGAGTAACTGAAGACAGGATTACGAGAGTTGTACCCGGGTTGGAAGTGACTACATCTTCCATTTCTTCATCTTCATACTTGTGGGTGGAAGTCCCGGAGGTAGCAGCAGTGCAAATTTCAAGATTCAGTCGGTCACACCTATCACGGTGGGTCAACCAAAATTCGACTCGTACTAAACCAAGAAATCAGGTCTGAATATTACCCGGAAACAGTAGGAATGGCCACTTTGATCTTGGGCAAGGCCTTCGGCGGTTTTGACGACGCAACTTTCAGTTGTTTCGGTGCGTAACACCCATGATGCGGCTATATCTCCCACATGTCGGAGCACGACTTAGAGGCATAACCGCATAGTAGGCATGTCGCAAGAGGGGTAAACTTTACACATCCCATGTATTGAATAAGATAGAGATAAAGAGTTGGCTTACAATCGCCACTTCACACAATACATAAATATGGCATTACTTTATCCAGAATACAATCAAGGTCTGACTATGGAACCAAAATAAAGACAACCCCAAATGCATAAGATCCCCGATCGCCCCAACTGGGCTCCACTACTGATTGTCTGGAGAGGAAACATAGTAACGTACTGTATCCTCGTCAAACTCCCACTTGAGTTCGGTCGCATCCCCTGGACTGGCATCATCGGCACCTGCATCTAGTTTTGGAAGTAATCTGTGAGTCACGGGGACTCAGCAATCTCACACCCTCGCGATCAAGACTATTTAAGCTTATGGGTAGGAAAAGGTAGTGAGGTGGAGCTGCAGCAAGCACTAGCATATATGGTGGCTATCTTACGCAAATGAGAGCGAGAAGAGGAGCAAAGCACGGTCGAGAAGCTATACGATCAAGAAGTGATCCTATAACTACTTACGTTCAAGCATAACACGAGACCGTGTTCTCTTCCCGGACTCCGCCAAAAAGAGACCATCACGGCTACACACGCTGTTGATTCATTTTAATTTAAGTTAAGTGTCAGGTTTTCTACAACCGGATATTAACAAATTCCCATCTGCCCATAACCGCGGGCATGGCTTTAGAAAGTTCAAATCCCTGCAGGGGTGTCCCAAGTTAGCCCATCACAAGCTCTCACGGCCAATGAAGGATATTCCTTCTCCCAGGACAGCCCGATCAGACTCGGAATCCCGGTTACAAGACATTTCGACAATGGTAAAACAAGACCAGCAAGACCACCCGCTGTGCCGACAAATCCCGATAGGAGCTGCACATATCTCGTTCTCAGGCCACACCGGATAAGCTAAGCGTACAGGAGCCAACGTAACCCAAGTTGCCAAGGGATGGCCCTGCACGGTGCTCTAGTTTGGACCAACACTCAAAGGAGCACTGGCCCGAGGGTTTAAAATAAAGACGACCCTTGAGTCCGAAGAACCCAAGGGAAAAAGGCTTAGGTGGCAAATGGTAAAACCAAGGTCGGGCCTTGCTGGAGGAGTTTTATTCAAGGCGAACTGTCAAGGGGTTCCCATTATAACCCAACTGCGTAAGGAACGCAAAATCAAGGAACATAACACCGGTATGACGGAAACTAGGGCGGCAAGAGTGGAATAAAACACCATGCGTAAGGCCGAGCCTTTCACCCTTTACCAAGTATATAGGTGCATTAAAGTAAACAAGATGTAATAATGATATGCCAACAATAAACATGTTCCAACAAGGAACAAACTCCAATCTTCACCTGCAACTAGCAACGCTATAAGAGGGGATGAGCAAAGCGGTAACATAGCCAAACAATGGTTTGCTAGGACAAGGTGGGTTAGAGGCTTGGTATGGCAATATGGGAGGCATGATAAAGCATGTGGTAGGTATCGCGACATTGGCTTAGCAATAGAGCGAGCAACTAGCAAGCAAAGATAGAAGCGATTTCGAGGGTATGGTCATCTTGCCTGCAAAGTTCTCCGAGTTGACATAAGCTTGATCCTCGTAAGCGTACTCAACGGGTTCCTCGATCACGAACTCGTCTCCCGGCTCTACCCAAGGCAAGAACACAAGCAAAAGAAACCACAATCAACCACGGTGCAATGCGCAAGCAACATGATGCAAAACATGGCATGATATGCGGGATGTAATATGCAATGCATATGCGTGCTCCGGAAGGAAAACATTGAACCAGGCCTCAACTTGGCAAACCAAGTGCGCTACTGGAAAAACGAGTTGATTTCGGTTGAAATCGATATAAAGATCACCGAAATCGGATGCACGGTTTGCAAATGGCAAGCAAAACAATAATGGCACGATTCTGCGATTAACAACACGATGCCATCTAAAATGCAACAAGAAAATAAGCTACTGCACTCTAACATAGCAACAAAGCATATGGAAGTGATCTACTCAAGATGCTTGACAAAAGATGAACACTGAGCTACGTCTAAATCACACAAGAGCAGGTTCAAACAAGCATGGCAAAAGTGCAAAAGATATCAGCTTCATAGACTTAGTGAAAATAACAACATGCCAGGAATTAACACCAGGAAGCAATGCTTAGAGCAAGATAACAACATGCTACAGGATCAGGACATAGCAAACAAAGGCATGGAATGAATCTACTCAAAGCATATAACAAAAGTCCCTTACTGACCATAAGCCAAAAAGGATCATAAGATATGATGGCACCCATGTAAACATAGCAAGTTTCGTTAACAGAATTAGACTTAGCAGAAAACTAGACATGGCAAAAACAGAGTTACGAAGGCCTCTTTGCGAGCTCGATGCACTCAACACAAGGCATTGCATGACAAGATAAGCATACACCCAGCAAGAAGACATGTTCAAGAAGCTAACCATGGCAAGAAGCATATCATAGAATGCAAGGATCAACTACAACAACCTTGGCAAAATTGATTAACACGTAAGCAATCTGCCAGGAACATTTTATAGCAAATGTAGAGCAAGATTGAGTCATGCTAGGGTACTCCATAAATGCAAACAGGTACATGGATGGATAGAGCACAACCATATGCCCAAATCATCCTTACTGAACATACTCAAAAGAGGCATGGATCAGTCTTTAGCAACATGAATACATGGCATAAAAATAACAGCAGGAACATGACTTAGTGAAATTTTAAGTCCCTGAAATCAGCAACATCACGAGAGCTACTTTGCATGCATGTGCTAGTCACCACATCTATCACAAAAATACATGGCATACACCCCTGTAAAGATGGCATGGCATAGCCCAAAACACATGTAGGGCTCATGCTTATATACACACACAAAACATGGCAAAAATGACAAATGCTCAAGATCTGTTAAGAAACAGGAACTAACATTTTATAGCACTCTTGCAACAGCATTTTAGGCATCAAGATGGACTCAAACAAGCATGGTGCAATGGAACAAAATGAAGAGGACATCCTAACGAACATTTTGATATGCCACACGCACGAAACGGAGCATCACACAGGAAGTTATGGCATGATGAATAATGCATGAAAATATGAGCAGGGACGAAGACTTAGTGAAAACCACCTCAGATCTAGGGTTCTTCGGATTTGCACGCGAACCGAGGAGGGCGTGAGCTCATCGGAGATGGAGGTAGAACTCGCCGGAGATGGGGAGACTCGCCGGATCTAGGGCCGGGTAGGCCAGATCCGGCCGTGGGACGGTGGGGCGGCGAGGTCCGCGGCGGGCGAGGCGACGGGCGAAGGTGGCACGGTGGCGCACCGGCGGCGGAGGGCTGAGGCGGCGGAGCGGCGAGGAGGAGTCGAGCGAGCGGCGGGGAAGACGCGGGCGAGCGGCGACGGCTCGCGCGGGCTCGCGCGGGCCCGCGACCGGCCTAGCGGGCCGGCGGCGGGGACGACGCGGTGGCGCCACGTGGCAGCTCCGGACTGGGCGAGGGCGGCGACGCTATTTCGTCCGGTCCTGGATGGACATGTCCGGCGGGCGAGAGGGGAAGATCTAGGGTCTTGGACTGCGGGATTTCGTGGAAGGTACCAATTTATAGGTAGAGGGAGCTAGGAGAGTCCAAATGAGGTGCGGTTTTCGGCCACGCGATCGTGATCGAACGACCGAGAGGATGGAGGAGGTTTGGATGGGTTTTGGGCCACTTTGGAGGGGTGTTGGGCTGCAACACACACGAGGCCTTTACGGTTCCCCGGTTAACCGTTGGAGTATCAAACGGACTCCAAATGGCACGAAACTTGACATGCGGTCTACCGGTGGTGTACCAAGGCCGCTTGGAAAATCTCGGTCCAATCCAAGAACGTTTAACACCCGCACACAAAAAGAGGCAAAAAGGGGGCGCTGGAGGACATAGGAGTGCCGGATCGCAAAATGGACAACGGGGAAAATGCTCGGATGCATGAGACGAACACGTATGCAAATGCGATGCACAAGATGACATGATATGAGATGCATGACATGGAAAAAATGCAAAACAAAGACAAAACCCAACCATGAGGGAAATATCATAACTTAGCGCCGAAAATGGCAAGAGTTGGAATACAAATATGGTAAATTACGTACGGGGCGTTACACGACACCTTATCAGTCGGCGCTGGAGACGGTGCAGCTTTCGGTTGCTTCGGTGCCCTCTCAGTCGGCACTAGAGAAGACGTCCGAGGGCGCTTCGACGACTGCCCAGTCGGTGCAGTCGCTTTGTCATGGATGCTTGCCAGGTCGTGAGCGTGCTTGGATTGCTTTTCCCTACGGGGAGGTGAGTCGACATATTCTTCATCACTCGGGTCGTCACTCTCCTCGTCCTCCTCTTCATCAGAGTGCCACTCGCCGCTCTCGCCTCCGCTCACCTCCCCCTCCGGGTCCCGCTCCTGCTCCCTGTTGGGCATCGATTACATCTCAGTAAGGGCCTAAAAGACGACAAGCGAAGCAGAAATCAGTCGGTTGACAACAAGCAGTTACATGATAAATCAAGAGAACACTCGGCAGTTTAGAGCTGGACCTTGTCTGGTTGGCGCGAGTTATCGAGTGGAGGGACTCTCCTAGACCCCCTAGGGTTATGCTTGTTGCCAGTGATACCTCTCAGCCACTTCTCCACCGTGTCCTCGTCGACCTCTTTTGGGTGGATCCGAGTGGAATCATCAATGCCCGAATACATCCACATCGGATGGTCACAAGCTTGAAGCGGCTGAATACGTCGTTTAAGGAAGACCTCCAGCAGATCCATGCCAGTCACGCCATCACGGACGAGTTGGACCACCCGCTCGACCAACACCTTCACATGCGCTTTCTCCTCCGGGATCACTTTCAAGGCGGAGGGCTTCTCGACCCGAGCCATGGAGAAGGGAGGAAGTCCGGTCGACTGACCTGGAGTCGGCTGGTCTTTGCAATAGAACCAGGTCGACTGCCACCCTCGAACTGACTCAGGAAGGATCATGGCTGGGAAAGTGCTTTTACCTCTCATTTGAATCCCAAGACCCCCACACATCTGGATCACGTGCGTCCTCTCATCACTCGGGTTGGCCTTCTTGACCGACTGGGAACGACACGTGAAAATGTGCTTGTAGAGGCCCCAGTGTGGCCGACAACCCAAGAAATTCTCGCACATGGACACGAAGGCAGCGAGGTACACGATGGTGTTGGGGGAAAAGTGGTGGAGTTGTGCTCCAAAGAAGTTCAAGAAGCCTCGGAAAAAAGGTTGGGAGGCAAAGAGAATCCGCGGTCAACATGGGTGGCGAGGAGAACACAGTCACCCTCCTGCGGATGCGGTCCGGTCTCGCCCTCCAGGAGCCGCGCCGATTCGTGGGGAGTCAGTCCTCCCTCAACCAGATCGTCGATGTCGTCCTGACGAATCATCGACCGAATCCAGTCACCCTGGATCCAGCCGCGCGGCAGGCCGGACCTCGACGAAGATCCGCCCCGGCTGGACTTCTTCCCCTTCGCCTTCGCCGTCGCCTTCTTCGCACGCTCCAAGGCCACCATCTTATCCTTCCCCATTACAGCGGGCAGAGCTCGAGCAGAACGGCGGCGCCTGGAGCAGAGGTGGATGTGGCGGAGAAAGCGGGGGAGAAAGAAGAAGAATGGGAGCGCACTGTGCAAAAAAACCCAATCCGACACCTTATATGAGGCCGTTTCCGAGTGGCTGACCGGTGGGTCCGGGCGATCCTATCAAATCCCGCAACAGTCGCACGCGCGATACATGGCGAAAAAGGTGGCGCTACGATCGAGGCGGCCCTACCTAATCCAACCCGATTACCGCGGCCTCCTCCGCCCTGCGCACTTCCCGAAATTTGAATCCCACAATATCCGCGAGCAGCAGAGCAACGTGTCAGACGGAAGATTTTTCCCATATCAGCACTTGAAGCGTAGCAGTAAAAGTTCACTCGGCAGAACCAAGAATGGATCAAGGCGACTGAAAAAGAAGTTGAAGTCATCATGATTGCTCACTTGATCCCAATCAGGCGCTTCCGAAGCGAGAAATTGAATCGGAGGTGTTCTCAACTCCTTCTCCACTCAAACCCTGAACCATTCGGGGGCTAATGATGAAGCTATGTACCTAGGGTAGGGTCATAGGCCTGACATAGACACCCTCCCCTAGGGCACCGTCCTAAAACCAGAAGCATTCAAGGGATAGCATCATACACTCGACTACGAGGCATTCCACTCAGAAGACTCAAAGTCACTCGACCACACGACGGACAGAAGATCTAAAGACACTCTGCACGACAACGGTCGGATGTTTACTTCATAGGCTTAATAGGCATTTATGTCACTTAATTACTAGCGTTACCAGTAACACCCCCCTCTTGATGTACCTTAAAACCCTTGTAACGTGGGCTGGCTGGGGTCTAGGCGCACTCTATATAAGCCACTCCCCTCCACTGGCACAAGGGTTCGCACCCCCTGTAAAACACACACACACATACATAATCCAGTCGACCGCCTCCGGGCACCGAGACGTAGGGCTGTTACTTCCTCCGCGAAGGGCCTGAACTCGTAAAACTCGTGTGTACAACTTCGCCATAGATAAGATCTTGCCTCCTCATACCTACCCCCATTCTACTGTCAGTCTTAGATCCATGACAACGCCTCCCCCTTGTGGGTTGTCCCCTCTTCTCTCCCATGGCTCATAAGGCCCGTGATTTCCCCCGGGGGGTTCCGGTAACCTCCCGGTACTTCGAAAAAATGCCCGAATCACCCGGAACCATTCCGATGTCCGAATGCAACCTTCTAATATATGAATCTTTACATCTCGACTATTTACAGACTCCTCGTCATGTCTGTGATCTCATCATGGACTCCGAACAATCTTCGGTCATCAAATCACATAACTCATAATACAAATCGCCATCGAACATTAAGCGTGCGGACCCTACAGGTTCGAGAACTATGTAGACATGACCGAGACACATCTCCGGTAAATAACCAATAGCGGAACCTGGATGCTCATATTGGCTCCTACATATTCTACGAAGATCTTTATCGGTCAAACCGCATAACAACATACGTTGTTCCCTTTGTCATCGGTATGGTACTTGCTCGAGATTCGATCGTCAGTATCTTCATACCTAGTTCAATCTCATTACCATCAAATCTCTTTAGTCGTTCCGTAATGCATCATCCCGCAACTAACTCATTAGTCACACTGCTTGCAAGGCTTATAGTGATGTGCATTACCGAGAGGGCCCAGAGATACCTCTCCGATACACGGAGTGACAAATCCTAATCTCGATCTATACCAACTCAACAAACACCATTGGATACACCTGTAGAGCATCTTTATAATCACCCAGTTATGTTGTGACGTTTGATAGCACACAAGGTGTTCCTCCGGTATTCGAGAGTTGCATAATCTCATAGTCAGAGGAACATGTATAAGTCATGAAGAAAGCAATAGCAATAAAACTAAACGATCATTATGCTAAGCTAACGGATGGGTCTTGTCCATCACATCATTCTCCTAATGATGTGGTCCTGTTCATCAAATGACAACACATGTCTATGGTCAGGAAACTTAACCATCTTTGATTAACGAGCTAGTCCAGTAGAGGCATACTAGGGACACTTTGTTTTGTCTATGTATCCACACATGTATCAAGTTTCCGGTTAATACAATTCTAGCATGAATAATAAACATTTATCATGACATAAGGAAATATAAAAAACAACTTTATTATTGCCTCTAGGGCATATTTCCTTCAGTCTCCCACTTGCACTAGAGTCAATAATCTAGTTCACATCGTCATGTGATTTAACACTAATAGTTCACATCGTCATGTGACTAATACCCAAAGGGTTTTATTAGAGTCAACAATCTAGTTCACATCACTATGTGATTAACACCCAAAGAGTACTAAGGTGTGATCATGTTTTGCTTGTGAGATAAGCTTAGTCAATGGGTCTATCACATTCAGAGCCATATGTATTTTGCAAAATTTTCTATGTCTACAATGCTCTACATGGAGCTACTCTAGCTAGTTTGTCCCACTTTCAATATGTATCTAGATTGAGACTCAGAGTCATCCGGATCGGTGTAAAAGCTTGCATCGACGTAACTCTTTACAACGAACTCTTTATCACCTCCATAACCGAGAAATACATCCTTAGTATTCTAAGGATAATTTTGACCGCTGTCCAGTGATCCACTCCTGGATCAATATCGTACCCCCTTGCCAAACTCATGGCAAGGTACACAATAGGTTTGGTACACAGCATAGCATACTTTATAGAACCTATGGCTGAGGCATAGGGAATGACTTTCATTCTCTTTCTATTTTCTGACGTGGTCGTATTTTGAGTCTTACTCAACTTTACACCTTGCAATATAGGCAAGAACTCCTTCTTTGACTGTTCCATTTTGAACTACTTCAAAATCTTGTCAAGGTATATACTCATTGAAAAATCTTATCAAGCGTCTTGATCAATCTCTATTGATCTTGATGCCCAATAGGTAAGCAGCTTCACCGAGGTCTTTCTTTGAAAAACTCCTTTCAAACACTCCTTTATGCTTTCCAGAAAATTCTACATCATTTCTGATCAACAATATGTCATTCGCATATACTTATCAGAAAGGTTGCAGTGCTCCCACTCACTTTCTTGTAAATACAGGCTTCACCGCAAGTCTGTATAAAACTATATGCTTTAATCAACTCATCAAAGCATATATTCCAACTCC